>NC_133706.1:2373631-3573631 GCF_048934315.1 Petromyzon marinus | reverse complement strand
CAGTCATCTCAGTCGGTCAACCCATGGCACCCGGGTCTGTTCTGTGACCTCCTGCCATCGGGCCTTTTACACTTCACATGACCTCAAAGTGCACCTAGCATGGCACAAGTACATTGGTGATGTCACTACCACTTCGAGGCGAATGGCAGCTGTTGTTGCTGTTTTGGTACCCAGTGTTATCACAGGCCACGTGCAGAATAACCAGGTGGGTGGCTCAGCGGTACAGCGAGCAGCTCGCAATCGGAAGGTCGCGAGTTGAACTCCTGCTTGGGGGTTGACTCTGCAAATCATTGCTCCCTCCAACGCCAATGAATTGGGGCTACAGTGGCTGTCTTATGGACAGACTCGCCCACACCATTTCAATATGGAATTTCAGGGCTGTACAAAGGAGATGAGCGCCAATTCCTCAATGCTCAGTTTAGCAGGAAATTACTTTATTTTTTTTGTAAATAAAATACAATAAGTGGAAGGATGGGGATCTCATCTTGACATGCACATGATGCTGGGATACCTGGTATGTTGAAGGAACCTTTTGGTATTTAGGTGGTGACACGGCTGAGCAGTAGCGTTTTTGCCGCTTGTTGCAGAGGTTAGTAGTTCCAATCCAGCAGGCTTCCCTGGTTAATGTTGCGGGTGTATTAACCATAAAATATATATGCTGTCTGCTTCGCAGTGGACGTTAAAGATCATGTGACATCGAAAAGAACAGACAAAAGTCCAATTTGAAAAGAATTAGACTGAAAATTACTCGAGTAGAATTACACGAGGCACCAATGGTCCACTCCTGGCAAACTAATGCCCGCTTGAAAGGCAGGTACCGACCCTATGCCGCACAGGGACAGCTGCCACTGGGCGTGCCCTTTTACATGTGTTGAGATGAGATGCAATGCACATCCCTTAGAGTTACTGAAGCATTTAAGCAGGCGCTGTGTAAATACAATGATTATATTATTGAGAGTCAACCAAAAAAAAAGCGTATGCCGATTTATCTGGAGTTTCACTTTATTTGGGCCATCCCTCTTCCTTTCTTGTCTCCCCTGACACTCGTGGGCATTGTGACGGTGGATCATCATGATCTGTGGATGTTCTGCCATGTCGCCGAAGGGTTGGCGATGTCCGTAGGTTTTTTTGGGGCATTTTGACGTGCGTGTGAAACCACTCCGGGTGGTTGAACCTGTTCCGCGTCCCCGAGGGGTAGCAGCCGGGGCTGCTCGGGCCCAGCTCGGAGGCATTCGCAGCTGACGCGGATCCGCGGCCATTGTGTTTAGTTTGTTGTCCTTACCTTGCACCTCCGATTAGCACAGTTGGCTACGTACAGTGCAAAATAAGTTCAACATACGTACATAGCCACGAAACTGGCTGTACAAATGAGGCAGAACAAATCAGACAGACGGTACAAAATGAGACAATTTCAGTGAGACAATAAAAGAGTGTGACAGTACAAAGGAGACAGGTGCGGTTGATTGCATAAAATATAAGTACTTTAATAATAATATAAAAATATATATTCTTACACTTGAAATGTGGTGCATAGCTCGTGAGCTGAGGAATCGACATTATGTCAATGTGTCGTGCTGGCCTTCATAGGTGCTCGCTAAAAGCACTTACCCCAAGAATATGTTAACTATCCAGTGGATCTTTGTATTTTACTCTTCCGGGTAGAGGCAATAAAACTTTATCGCCACACTTTATAGATTCTCAACGAGCTCCGACTGATACACTCGCAGGAGGGCAGGACCCTCCTGAAAGTAGTCACGAGACTCGGGGTGGAAAACTAAAATTTGTGCAAAGAGCACGATTGTGCAAAAAGAAACGATCAACATTCCTTAAAGCAGTGCTTTGTGGTCCTCTAAAAGTGATTTTCTGCTGCATTGTAATTATTTGAGCTCAGCTGCTTGTACTACACCAGGGAGAGGAAGGGATCTGTCCTGTGAACACTGGCTCAGGGACAGCAGCAGCGGGGAGCATGTGTTCTATTATGTCATGTACGGGGGCCTGTTGCCATTTGTAAAATCACCGACCTACCTACCCAGTCACCCATCTACCGTCCCACTGCCCCACCACTGATCAAATTGATCAATTGTCACGATTCCGGGTTGTGGTCTAAACATGTTTTTAATGATTTAGCAGTTGCTGTAATTTTAACCACTTCCAACCATCATAACCACAATCACCGCAGCCATAATTTCCACAATCACAACTACCAAATCACCACAGCAACCACTACAGCCACAACCACCATCACAACTATCACCAAAACCACCACCACCAAAACCACCACAATCACTGTAAACACCACAGCCACAATCACAACCAAAAATAAAGGCAAATATCCCCTTGTAGCCTTAAACTGTAGGATCAAGTGCTGTTAGCAAGCACCTATGAAGACCGGCAAGGGCACATGAGGGGGCACGTGACCAGCACCACGCCCAGCCGCTTTTATCTCCCTAGTGGCGATATTTACACAACGGCTAAGTCGACATAGGGGAAGGACCAGTTCAGATAATCGTCAATGGTGTTAGCTGTGAGCGGGAATCAAACCCGGGTTTACCGGGTTTATAGTGTGGCGCGCTGACCGATAAGCCATCGCTACCGATAAGCCATCGCTCCCCACAATCGACACCACCACAACCACCGGACTACGGTCGAGATCACTTGCCCGGCCCCCCACCCCCTCCTGCATTCCCACTCCCGGGTTGTCTTCCCCCCGCACCCCTGCCATGGGCCCCTCTTACTCCGCCTCCCTCCGCTGACCCACCCCAGTCGTCCTTCTCCTCGCTGCACGCAAAGCAACAACAACGACTTTGCCGAGTCACGGTGACTGCCACGGCCGGCGCTCAGCTCCCGGCGAGGCTTGAGCTCCTCCTCTTCGTTTGCGCCCCTCCTCATCAATCCCCGTTCGCGTCCCTCCTCGCCGAGTCTCCTAGATTTCCCCCTCGTGTCAGGACCAGGCGTGGTGCCATGTGCTGTAAGGGTTGTGGCGAGGGATAGAGTGGTAGGTGGTGAGGGTTACAGTGGTCGGGATAGGCGTTGTAATTGTGAGGGTTAGCGATAAGTGATATGGTTAATGTTAGGCTTGGGATTATGATATGGTTATTGTTAGGCTTGGGATCATGATAAGCATTGGGGAGGTAGAGAGTAAGTTTCTGAGTTGGTGTTAGGGTTCGAGCAAGCGTTTGCATTATATTTCTAGTTTTATTATTGCTGTGAGGCTTTGGGGTTATGATTAGTCTTGGGGTTAAAGTTAGTGCTCGAGCTAGTATTGGGGTTTGTGTTATGGCAGAGTTAGAGTTCGTTTCCGGGCATGCATTGGGTTTAGTGTAATGGTAGGGTGAGTGCTGGAGTTACGACATCGTTGGGAAATCCCACAGTTGGGACACACATGCACACAGGGACACAATAACACCAATGGCCTCGGAGACTGACACTGAGAAATTAAAACGCACATGCAGGGGCACGAGGAAATACTCGCTCAAGGACACGGATACTTGCTCAAGGACACGGGGACACAATCTGCAGACACTGGAAAACACGCACACACGTGTGCACCGACACACACCCACAGGCAGCTGCAGCCAGATCCAAACTGGTTCCAGATATTTGTTTCTGTGTTGAGTTAAACCTCTCACGGGCCTCACGTCAATCCTCACACTTTTACCTCGGACAGCGGAGTGGTAAAACTCGAGCCTCAACAGCAAGAAGTTCCTGGGTTTGATTCCCGATTCTGGCGCCTTTCTGTGTGTGAAGTTTGTATTCTCTCCGCCTGTTGTGCGTGGGTTTCCTCTGCGTTCTCTGGATGATCCCTCCCATAGCTAAACGCACACACGTACAAAAGTAATCATCGATATCGACCAAAACCATCTCAATGCTGAAAAATACATTGAAATTACTGAATTAGGATCACGCAAAGTAGCAACATAGCCCCCTCCTACAGAAACTTGCAAGGACCCTCCTGAAAAAAGAGCCTTCAGACTCGGTGAAGCTTTTCTGGGTTAATGCACCTGGTGATGATACACATACAAAAACTTATCTCTCAATACCAGCAGCGAATAGTTAGCAGAGTTCGCAGCAGCAAGTTTATATAAATTATTGTTTATTTAACATTTTTATATGTGTATGCATGTGATTGCATGATAGCTATGTGTGTGTATGCAAGTCTAAACTTAGTGCAGCGGTTAGTGCACCACTCTATAAACCCGGGTACCCGAGTTCGATTCCCACTCATGGTCAACACCATTGATGATTATATGAACTGGTCTTGGGCCTCCCCTAGGTCGACTCAGCCTAAAATGAGTACCTCGTGCAGTGTTAACATAGTCACTCGGGATACAAAGGCGGCCTGGCGTGATGCTGGCCACCCATCCCCTAATGTGCCATTCCGGCATTCATAGAAGCTCGCTCACAGCACTTGCCCGAAGTGTACGTGAAAGCTAAAGGGAGGATGTTTGCCTTTGTATTTGCATATGTCTACGTGTCATTTAGGCGTTTGCTATGTATGTGCATGTGAGTGTATATATGTGTGCGAGTGCGGAACAGTAGCGCACTGCGCTACAAACCTAATTCTAAGCCATCACCAGTGACGGATTATAATCTAAACTAGTCCTGGGCCTTTCCTAGATCGAATCAGCCATACATAAATACCTGATGTACATGTAAACATCAGCACTGGGAAACAAAGGTGCTGGTCACCCACCTCCTCGTGTTCCGTGCTGGGCTGCGTAGGTGCTACTTGCTAACGGCACTTGCCCCAAAATTATGTTAGGGCTATATGGGGGATCTTGGTCTTGTACATGGCATACCGTGTTGGCTATGTATGAGTCAGCCATAATACATTTGGCAATACATAATTGCGTATCTATTTCTTCATGAAACATGTCTATGTGCTTTAGGTGAGGCTTTGATCATTTCAGTAATTCCATCCTATATTTTCCTCGCTATATGCGTAAAAAATAGTTTTGCGAGGTCAAATGCAACACTGTCAACATCATGGATTGTCTAGAAACACGATGCAACTTTTTCACTTCGTCCATCAGAGCCAATATTTTCCAGTAGTGATTGCTTTTAATCACCCTGCCTGCTGGCAAGACCCATAAAGTCAAAATCGGTGTAGATTTATGTCACCATAAACAAAACGCTGCTGGAAAACGTAAGCTTGGAAGGACAAGAGGCTAACGGACTAAAAGCAAAGATTAAATTGTAAACGTAGGTACAAACATTGGCCATTTATTTATGCACCCCATGATTCTCCAATTACGGGGAGCAATGGAGATTTTTCAATAAAACACGCAGAACATATTATTTTATGACCAGATTTTTTTCTGAGTGTTGTAATATTATTATTTGGCGGAGCTCATTCTTGCCGATGGGTTTACAGTTGCGGTGTTGCATTAGCGGTGACGTAATCACTAATGCAGACGTTGCCTTGCCAGTGGCTCAGAGGTTGGACATTCTAAGGCGGCACCGCCTCAAGGTTTAAACCCAGCGGTTATTATTTAGCAAGCACCTATGAAGACCGGCAAGGCACACGAGGGGATATGTTCTGCGGGTTTAAACCCAGTTTTCAGCCACGGCAATGCGAGTGACAGTGAGAGCGTGAGTGATAACGTGTGCATTGTGGGTGATAGTCCGCGTGTACGTGTGACAATGTGTATGCTGGTGACAGTAAAAGTATGACTGTGTGGAGTGTGCATGAGTGATAATGTGAGTGATAGTCTGCCTGTGTGTGAATGATAAGTGTGTGTGTGTGAGCACAACAGGGGTTTTCTACGTTGTGAAATGTCCCCGGTCTGACTGCAGACAGAAGCTTCAGTTTTCAACTGCAGATGCAATGCACCCAGTGAATGGGGATTACAACACAACAAAGACAAAGTTCCCCCGTATAGCCTTGAACAGACCGTTGGCGCAAGTGCTGTTAGCGAGCATCTATGAAGGCCAGCACGACACACGAGGGGGTGCGTGGAAAACACCACGCCCAGCTTACATTGTTTCCCTTAGTGGCGATATTTACACACCGCACCAGGTACTGATTTAAGGCTGAGTCAACCTAGGGGAGGGCCCAGAACTGGTTCATATATTCGAACTCAGGCCGCCGGGTTCATAGTGCAATGCATAAACTACTGTGGCACCGTTTCCCCTGCGTGTGCACACTAACACGCGTGTGGGCACACGTCACACACGCGTGTGGGCACACGTCACACACGCGTGTGGGCACACGTCACACACACGTTACGCACACGTCACACACACGTTACGCACACGTTACATACACGTTACGCACACGTGCAAGTTCTCAAATTTGTAAGTAGCAAGGGAAGTCATCATAGAAGAACAAACAGTTCAGACAGGGAACCCGCACGTTTCTAAAAGACACACAATCATAAACGCGTACAAATAGCACCAGGACTTTTATGCGTCATGCCAAAAGTATCAACGGTTCCTGAAGTGCAGTCTCCAACTTTCATTATCCACTCTAGTTCTCTGGCCTCTTTTATTTAAGTGATATGAAGCAGGGCCATTGCTCAAAACGTCGCCTAATATATATTTTTGTCAGGCCACACACAGTGTTGTTTTTGACGTTCAGTGTGTTGTTGTTCATTGTGTTTGTGCACCAGTGCAAAATACTGCAGTAGCAGCACGTGATTTGCACTGTGGTCCTCTTGTCTTAGGTGACCATGAAGGTAAACATAAGTAAATGTGACAGCGTAGGTTTTGGTGGTCACTCAGATGTGAGTGGCACTCCACTCGTGTTAGGCTCGCACAGTAGCCGCGTGTTGTTCGGCGTCCGATGGCGCATCGCAGCTGAATTTAGCTCCCTACTCGGCATGCGGAGCGAAACGTCGGACGTCACTCCGCATGGCGCGTGGCTTGATGCGGAAATGCGCCGTTTTACGGTTTTCAGCTTCATACCTTTTACGCATCAGTTGGAAAACCGTATTTTATCTTTTTATCTTTAACAGCTGTTAGCATAGCAGGGCATCACCGCCTCCCCCACCGTGTAAGGCATGCCACAAACTGCCCGTGTGGCCTGCAATTCTAAAACTAACGATGACCGAAGATCTGGTTAAGTGACTTGGTTCCCACGTGGCACGGGGTTGGGGAGGGCTCATTACGGATTGGAGGAGACGCTCAGCCTGCACCGCTGAGTTTCTGGGTTTGGTAACGGGTTTGGGTATGGGTTGAGGTACGAATTTGGTTACGGGTTTAGTTCCGGGTTTGGTTGCGGTTCGGGTTATGGGTTTCAGCCACTCGTGATCCAATCGGATTTTCAAGCATCAAGAGTTTACGGCCTCGGCCAAGTCACAATGACTGCACACAAAAAATTGGATTTACACTCAAACTGGGTTATTCCAACTGAGGGTCACACATTTTGGTTTTATTGTCGGATGATTCAATATTTTGGTGCGGATTGGGGAGCTGCGACGGCTGGTTTGGACAAGAGGCCATTGAAGATACCTCAGAAGTAGTTCTGTGACCTCAACTTTTGGGGTGTTTTTTGCGACACAAGAGAGGTGCGAGTGGCAACTGAACGTTCCTCATGTCACAGACTATGAGAGTCGAAAGATATAATTAGAATGAACAATATCTCTCTCAAGTGCGTACTGCTGGAGAGAGACGGGTTGTGCCGTGCCTTGAATCGGCACGATATCCAACGTTTCAGTGCCATGTGTAGGGAGCTTCTTCAGCAACTGAAATGAGCCGTTCACCTTGTCCCCTCGATTACAAAGCGTTGCAAGAAGCTCCCCAGGCAGGTCGTGGAGTGATATGTCAGTCATCGTGCCAAACAAGCACAACAACAACCTTCAAAAACGTCGGAAAGAAGAAAAACACAAAAATCTTGGATCTGACAACGGTACAGCCGCTGCGTGCAAAGTCCCCGTTAGTGAGCGCCGCGGTCACGTGACTCCCCAGACTTTCCTCGTTACCCTGGGACATGGGATGGGGAGGAGGGTGCAGGGGGCACTCTGTTGGGAAGGATCGAGTGTGCGCTCACAGCCATAATCCGGTGTCGATCGGCGAGATCGCGAGCGGCAGGAACTAGGTGGTCTGAACCCTCATCCCACTAACCGACCGGGCCCTCTTGAGGGTTTTTTTTTCCCACAATGGCGTAGAAAGGTGTAGCCGCTGTTGGTGTCGGTCAGTCTGCGACGCTGAGACGACCTCGCGGGAACTTTTGTCAGAGAGCCGCTGCCTTCACCAGTGCTGCCCCGTTGTGTTGCTAAATGATTCTATTGCCGCACGTCCCCATTGATTTCTGTATCCTATATCACTATCAGGTTGCAGCAATCCTGCCCCCCACCCCCCCAAATTTACTGCCGTTGCTTCTGATTCACTGCTGTCCCCCTCCTAAGTTCACTACCACCTCCTACTTCATTCATTGTCACCGTGAATACTACTGCTTCCCTAATTCGCTGTTCCCCCCCTACCTCTATCACTGCCAGCTTCTTTTGACTCTTGCTGTTGATTTCACTGCCGTCCCTTTTCGTTCTCATTTTCACAGCTGCTGCTCCCATCACTCTCTCCCACTCCCATTACAACCGCCCAGCATCCCCCATCCCCCACCGTGCTGCGGTGGCGAGATGTTATCTCCCACCCCTGGTATGCAGGTCTTGGGTTCGATCCCGACCCTGACGCCTATATAGATTTTTTATACAGGCGTCAGTTTTTACCTCCACAATTTAGAATCGACGTGCTGTTAGATTTTTTTTGCTGCTATAAATTTCCACGCGATAAGCCACTTTGTTGAGATATAATTTATGGCTAGGTGGCTTCTCAAAATGAGATACATAGCCTCAGTGGGCCTTACCTGGTAAAATAAAAGTTGTAGTTTATCTCACCATCTTCCATGACCCCCCCCGCCCCTTCGCCATCACCACCCCTTTCTACGTCTAGGTGCGAGGGCTCCCCGAAGCGTTCGAGGAGGCGGGAATCGGCTCCAACTACTCGGGCCTCTATGTGGACAAGACGTGGCGTGCACTGCAGGACTTTCGCGAGGGAAACGCGATCTTCACGCTGCCCAACACCCCCATCAAGTGTGCCGGCGCCCCCCAGAAAATCATGTACCTGGCCGACGACTACATGCGCAAGGTGCACTGAGCTCCAGAACTTGGCAACCAGCGGCACGGTTACCATGGGTTACCATGGATTTCCATGGGTTACTTTGGGTTACCGTACCACCACTGCTGGTTTTTGAGCTGTTGCCACTCACGCGTTGTCCGGCGTTTCCTTCTTCGTGCCGGCCAGCTTCTTCAGGAACTGGAATTTAACAAGATTTCCGTCACGTGCAGCGACACCAGAATCTGAATCTTTATGTAGATTGCAGGAGAAATCCGATGAGCTATGAAGCTCTTTTTGACAGATGTCCAGTAGAGGCAGGTCAGCAAGTTATAACAGCAAATTATACACGAAACAATAGGAGTGTAAATATATAGAAATATTTATGATTAAAAAGTGTGTAAGTACATACATTTCTGCCAGTTTTTCAGCACTAAATGCAAGCTTGGGCAAGGCAGCAAAACAACAACAAAAAAAGTCCCCAGCCCACACTAAGACAACACGCAACGTTAGACATTGTACCAACACATGCCGGCACAAACCGGACAATGTGAGCCAGGCAGACGTTAAGATTCTCAGTGAAGGGGTTAAAGTGAGGTGACGGTTTGTTGAGCAGGGCATGTCAAGGTCAAGAGTTAATTTTGGTTGATGCCACTGTGATGGCAGCGCCTGCCTTGCCATCGCTTTCCTCCACCTGCTAGATCCTGCAGTTGTCGTGAAGTTGACTTTCAAGGCCCAACCTCCAAGTCTGTGCCAATCTGGCTCGTGAGCCTGAATCCACATTGTAAATAAAAAACAATAAAGATCGATTGTGATGTCAAATCGTGGTGTCGATCATGATGATTCTTCATTCCATGAAAAGGGCCATTGAATCCTCGCACGCCTAGAGTGCAAATATAATATATATGCACGTGCTTGGTATTAGAAACATACATATAGTTACAGGGCCCCAGGCGTTTGCCACCTTCTCAGCTGTGATAGTTTTTCGAGTGTGACCAGAATGTGCCATCTAGCTCACCCCAAGAGATGTTTAATTACACACTTTAGATTTCGCTTATCCTCAGCGTTCCACCACACAGTTCAAACTTGCTCTCTCATTATAATTGTTTAATACTGTTGGAAATAGAGGTTGTGTGTTGCACTGCAAGACCGTGAGAGATGATGGATAGACAATGGATACCTCGTGTATTGATGACAATGGTGATTGATGATGATGTGTTAAGACAAGGGTATAATGGATGATGGTCAAGAATAATAATGGAGTGGCAACCGAGGACTGGAACGTGTCCAAGAGGACGTCCAAGGAGAAATAGAGTGATATCGAATCATGTGCAGGTGCTTGGGTGTATTATTAAAATTCAGGATCGTGGAAGGTGGTGGTGACTTGGGGCGACCTTCATTCAATAGTAGATTGATCATGGTAGATCAAGCTAATTGGTGATGGTGGATAACGGATAATACGTACGGACAACTTCTGTATTTTATTATAATGCTTAAATTTGATTTTTTTCAGACGGGCAAGCGAGACAAGGCAAACTTCCATTTCTGCACATCTCTGGCCGTGATGTTCGGCGTGAAGAAGTACGCGGATGTGCTCGCCAAGATCGCCGCCAAGCGCAACATCGCCGTGAACTTCCGCCACAACCTGGTGGAGGTTCGCGCCGACCGGCGGGAGGCCGTCTTCGAGAAGCTCGACCAGCCGGGCGAGACCGTCACACTCGAGGTTCGGCAGAAGAGTTGACTGTATGGCCTCTGTCCATCCGTCTGTCTGAAACTATTAAAACTATAAACGTAACTATTTTTACTTTATCAGGTAAAGCACACTGAATTTTTACGTCTTTTTTTTTTGTCAGGTCCCGCAATTTTCATATCCGAGCTCTCCGACACATTTGGCCACTATTGAGTCGTGACATAGCCAACACGGTGGCATGTAGCATATACTCAATTATTGCAACTCACTACGCTACGGGACATCTGCCAAAAACAGCAAGCTGCGCTTCTCCGGCTATCTGGAATGGTGTTCCTTCAGATATTAGGATGCCACTGGAGATATGCACTTTTGAATCTAAATTGAAACCTCATTTCTTTAGAACTGATTTTTGTGTGTAGTTTGTTGTCCTTCCCCCTCACCTCCGATTAGCATGGTTGGCTATATACGGTGCGAAAGAAGTTCAACATACATACACACATACAAATGATAGCTGAATGAAGTGGCTTATCACGTGTAATTTTATAGCAGCCAAATAATCTAAATAGATGTTTCTAAATGTGGAGGAAAATCCAGAGGACCTGGACAAAAATCTACGCGACCAAGTTGAGAACATGCAAACTCCAAATATAGTCGTCAGGGCCAGGACCGAACCCATGAAATCCTGCATTCCAGACGAAGGAGATAACATTTCGCCACTGTGGCACCTAGAGATGGCCCAATATGAGTTAAACTTTAGTACAGGTGTCCCTTAATTTACGAAAGGAATGAGTTCTTCAAAAAACACGTAGAACGAAGTTCCATAAATTGGAATGGCTTTTCCCATAAACTTAATATAAAAATTAGGAATGTGTTTCGGCACAGGGAACTAGATCATTCCAACTCTACTCATAACATAAACATATGCACCTATATCACTTTTAAAAATACAAAAATAAAAAACATAAATATTAACACGATTGAATAATAATGATTTTTTATATATATATAATATTTTCATGGAGCTCACCAAAACATCTGCATGTTGGAATGACTGGAAAGGTGATGTGGAGGCGTTACTGTTCAACTGTAGGGACACCATGACGCTGTTGTGGATGGATGATGTAGTCTCCCGGGTGGCTCTTATTTGATATCGTGGTGCATGCCAAATGAAATTTCGTTTACGTGGAAATTCGATTTCGTAAATCAAAAAGTGTCTAGAATTTGCCAATTACATTGACACGAAATTTCGTTAACCGAACGTTCGTAAATCGAGGGATACCTGCATAAGGGACCTACCCTAGATCAAATCAGCCTCATTGATAAAATGGTTGCGCAAAGCATGGCGATATAAAATGGGCGTGAAATGCACGTGCCTTTTAGTTCAACCCTTCTGAGGAGCAGTGGGTCAGTAGTTAGCATGCTGCACTCCAAACCCGACAACCCGAGTTTGATTCCCGCTCACGGCCAAAAACAGTGGCAAATATTTGAACGGGTCGACGGCTTCCCATAGGTTTACTCAGCCTTAAATTAGTACATTGTGTGCTGTGTATACATCAGTTCTGGGGAGGCAGTGGCAGACGGTCGCGGTGCTGGGCGACCACCCCGACGTTCGTAGATTGCTCGCTGACAGCACTCGCCCCAACAGTCCGTTAAAGGCCACACGGGGGATCTTTACCTCTGTGCGCGTGCAGTACAACCTGCTGCACGTGACGCCGCCCATGGGCCCCGTGAACGTGCTCAAAGGCAGCGCGGTGGCGGACGCAGCCGGCTGGGTGGATGTCGACAAGGGCACGCTGCAGCACAAGCGCTACCCCAACGTGTTCGGCATTGGAGACTGCACCAACATCCCCACCTCCAAGACGGCCGCTGCCATTGGTGAGCACACCCGTTAGCACGCCCGCTTGTTAGCATGCCCGTTAGTACACCTGCTCGTTAGCAACATGCGTGAGCATGCCCTCTCGTTAGCACGCTGGTTAGCCCGCTCGCCAGTTAGCATGCTCTCTAGCTCACCCGCCTATTAGCACGGCTATTAGCACACTTGCCCGTTAGCACGGCCGTTAGCATGGCCGTTAGCACGCTCGCTCACTTGTTGGCTTACTTGCTCGCTTGTTAGCAGGTTAGCACACATGCTTGCTCAACCGTTGGCTTACTCAGCACGTTCGTTCGCATGTTCGCTCATAAACGAACGCGCTCACTTGTAAAAAAAAAAAAACTCCCTTACTTATGAGCTCACTCATTAGCATACTCGCTCACTCGTTATCACGCTCGCTCACTCGTTATCACGCTCGCTCACTCCTTTATTTGCATCCTAGCTCACTCGCAGTCTCCCTCTCTTACTCCCGCACTCTTGCTTGCTTGCCCGCTTGCTCCCTCTAGTGGCTGTAGACGACAAGCCAGGCTGTTGAGCTAAAAGAGACATCTGCTCATGTTTTGTTGATTACTAACAACGCAGACGTCCTTTGGAATTGACTGTCCATGCGTCCGTCCATCACTTCCTCTGGACGTGACGTCCTGCCAGCCAATTTTTTTTTACATATCGTATGATATTTAAGTTATGCAGCTGTTGAGAGAGGTCCCAGTCAGCTTGACTCTGTGCCAACATCTGCAGGCCGCCCAGAGGAAGCGATGGACTACTGTCCATCGATTCCTCTTTATTTACACAAGTTTACAAGTACAAATAGTAAAAGTACATACTTTTCTGCCGATTTTTCAACACTAGATGTAAGCTTGGCAAGGCAACCATTAGACCGGTTCGAGTCCCAACCAAGTAAACACAGGGGTCTCATTATAGTGACAACAACAACAACAATAATAATCTGGTATATTTGGTATTTGCGCCATTCTCGAAGGCGCTACGTTTCTCACTCATGGATTACGAGCCCGGCTACCCAAGTTCAATTCCCAGTCGCACCCAACATCAGTGGTGAATATCGGAACCGGTCCTTGGACTCTCCTAGGTCGACTCTGCCTCAAATGAATACCCGGTGTGGTGTGTAAACATCGTCATTGGGGAGACTAAGGCGGCTGGACGTGGTACGAGCCACACCACCCCTTCTTGTGCCATGTTGGCCTTCATTGGTGCTCTCTAACTGCACTTACACCGAGTCTGTATGGCTATACAGGGATCTTTGTCTTTGTGTGCGTTTGAGTAGCGGTAGCTATAAACCCGATGACCTGACTTTGGTTTTCGCTCACGGTCAACATCATTGACGATTATCCGAACCGGTCGAGGACCTCCTCTAGTTAAACTCGGCCTTAAATTAGTGTGTGGCGTGGCGTGCAAGCATCGACCCTGGGGAGAGACACCGGCAGTCTCAAACGTAGTGCTGGCCAAACCACCTCACTGTGCGCCTTGCCGGCCTTAATAGGTGCTCGCTCACATATATATGGCTAAAGGAGGGACCTTTTGTCTTTGTGTGTGTGCGTGCGTGTGTATCCCCATGCATGCAGCTGCCCAATCGGCCGTTCTGGACAAAACAATCTCGAGAGTGATGAAGGGCAAGGCCATCTTGCACGCGGTAAGCTATGTTTCACTCATGGGTAGGGCAGAGGTTAGCGCAATGGATTACGAGCCCGGCTACCCAAGTTTGATTCCCACTCACACCCAACATCAGTGATGAATATCGAAACCGGTCCTGAGACTTTTTTAGGTCGACTCTGCCTCGGTCCGGGGGTTCGCAGTTCGACGTGAGCCAGCGCTCCCCCTTGGCCCATGTTCCCACGACGTAGTTCCCCGTGCTTAGCGCGGCCCACTGATTTACGTCAACCCTTCCACCCCTTGGTTGAGTACGTCTTCGTCTTCCACTTGCCCTTCTGCTTTTCCCAAAAAGGAGGAATATGAGCCTCATCACTACATGTCCATCTTTCTCTGTCTGAATAAATCCGACATTTGTTTGGCAACATCCAATTACAGGCAGTCCCCGAGATATGAATGTCAGATTTATGAACATCCACACTTAAGATGTTATAATTTTTAACCATGACTTGCGAACATCCGGTTGTACTTACAAAACCGAACCGCGTGATGCACCCCTCTCTGACGAAAATATAAAGGATATTTTTGTTCATGTTACTTAATTTAATGTTGTATTTAATATACAGTATTTATTACAGTTATACATGTCCGTATTCACAATGCTTTTTAAAAATTAATTTTCGTCATGCTTCCTAAAATATTTCTCTCCTTTGAATGGTTTCCTTTGTCACTTTTTTGCTCATAGTTTTTCTTGTCTATCAGATTCTCAGCATTGCACTAAAGCACAACATCTCATGCAATATGTATGTATGTATGTTGATGAATGTTGAGCTTTGCACCGTACCTAGCCAACCGTGCGAATCATACTGACGGTTCACTGATTCAGTGTCCAAGTCTGACATCATTCGCAGGAGTAGGCCAGTGTATGCCGGCATCAGGGACCTTAATTCGGCTAATTCGAAAATGAGACCGCATGTGCGTGTCAGTGTCTTGGAGGCAGTTACCCTCCTAAAAAAATGAAGGGCAGAGGAGTGCCGCTGACAACAATGAGCGGATCGCCGGGTGGCTAAATCGCAGAAAGTTGGCACACTGGGGAGCACAGTTGGTGCATCTGCCAGTCATCTCAGTCAGTCAACCCATGACACCTGGGTCTGTTCTGTGACCTCCTGCCAGCAGGCCTTCGACACTTCACGTCGCCTCAAAGTGCACCTAGCATGGCACAAGCACCGCCACTTCGTAGTGAATGGCAGTTGTTGTTACTTGTGTGCCTCTGTGGGGAGCAGGTGGCGCAGTGGTTAGCACACTGTCCTATAACCCTGACGACCCGAGTTCGATTCCCACTCATGGCCAACACCAGTGACGATGATCTGAAATGGCCCTGGGCCTCTCCTAGGTCAACTTAGCCTCAAACGAGTACCTCGTGCAATGTGTGAACATAGCCACTAGGGAGACAAAGGCGGCCGGGCATGGTGCTGGCCAGCCACCCCCTCGTGTACCGTGCCGGCCTTCATAGGTGCTACTTGCTAACAGCACTTGCCGCAACAGTCTGTTCAGGCTATATTGGGGGATCTTTGTCTTTGTAAGACCGTGTATGTGTGCCCATGTGTATGTTCACTTGTGTGTTTGTGTGTGTGTCCATTGCTGCATGGTCACGCCCATGTACCTGCCCGTCTGCACACGTAGTACGATGGCTACACGTCATGCCCGCTTGTCACGAGCTACAAGACTTGTGTGCTCGCCGAGTTCGACTTCAACGGGCAGCCCCTCGAAACGTTCCCCTTCGACCAGGGCAAGGAGAGGCGCACCATGTACCACCTCAAGGCCGACGTCATGCCACCACTCTACTGGCACGGCCTGCTTAAGTACGTGCCCCACCACACCCCACCACACCCCAGCGTGCCCCAGCGCATTCCAGCGCTCAGCCGGCCGAGCCTTGCTAGTCAGGGCACCACAATAGCGACATGTTATCTCCCTCGGCTGGTATGCAGGAGATCGTGGGTTCTATTCCAACCATGACGATGCCTGTATATATGGAGTTTGCATGTTCTCCCCCTGCTCGCGTGGATTTTTCTGTGGGTCTTTTAGTGTTTCCCTCCACATTTAAAAAACATGCGTTTAGGTTATTTGGCTGCTACTATAAATGTCCACGTGATAAGTCACGTTGATGAGCTATCATTTGTGGCCGGGTAGCTTCTAAAATAAAACTAATAGCTTAGTGGGCCTTACCTGCTAAATAAAATAGTTTAGCTTAGTTTTTATTTAGCTCTCCTGCAGCAGTGAACACTGAGAGTCAATGAGCACGGGGGACCCGAGCAGTTGTGCAGTTGCAAATATTGTGGTTTTTGGAGTAGACCTGGCAACAATTTAATCAACAACACTCTCGCAAAATCGGCAAGGTGCTGTGCATGTGTCATCCAATTCACCATTGTTTTGTTTTGTTTGTCAGCATAGGCACTTGGGTGGCCGGGAGTGTGCATTGCTGGCATTCCTATAACCCCCTGCCGTGTGCTATTGTGCCAAACGTAACAGGTGAACACAGATAACACGTCTCTCTTGACATGGTAACCAGACTAACATGTGATTCTTTGTTTCTGGTTGTGTCTGTGTGTTTTTTCAGGGGTTTATGGGGTGGACCAGGGATTTACCGCAAAATGATGCACCTGGGCTTCAAGTGAATATCTCTCCCATGATACACTGCGTCGCCAACCCCCTCTTCGACCCCTTCCCTCCGTCAAATCACGTCGCTACTTGAGCGAGTTAAAATGGCCACTTGTGCGGTCCTTCCTCTCATGAGAGTAAGTTTTTAGTTGTATTGCCAGATCTCGCGTTGTCTCCCCTTTTGCGTTTTCCACGTGAGTGAACTTTGTTTTTCGTCTTGTGACGTTGACGCCGCACAAACGTTTTGAGGTCCGCACAGATGGGTTGCTCGGTATGGTCACGTACGTGACAGTCTTTGCCCAGAAAGGCAGGCGTCATTTGTACACGGCTCCCGAGTGCAGCTGATCACGTAGAACAAATTTTGAGCATTTAAATCGGAAGTGAATTCACCTCGACTTGAACCTGGCTTTTTTATGTTGTCACGTGACAATTGTCGCTTGTTACAGGAAGCCAGGCTGGGGATGCCGTCTCGCCTTTTCGGGACGCATCAACGATTGCGTGTGGCCATATAACAAAAGTTAATTTCAACAGCTGTTCAATGTGGTTTCTTTGCATTGCTTACATGTCAAGTATTGGACCTTGAGTAATACTTGCCAAATCAGATAGTAATCATTCCCGAATAATGATGGGACTTACAATTATCCACACCTATGAAAAGGAGATGCTTTTAGGGAGCGAGGAGATAATGAAGGAGAGCAGCTTCTGCTTTCATGTGGGATTATACAAATCAGCAATCATTGCCCCACTACTGGCCCACTTAACGCCCCAACTCACTCCTGCATATGAGACTTGTCCTGGTCTCTGTGAATTCTCACTCTAGTTAAACAAATGCAACATAACTTCCCAGACGTTATCGAATGACTTTAGTTGCCCCCCGTTTTGAGATAGGTTAATGTCCTCCTCCCCATCTCCCAGAATTAACACTGATCTTCAGCACAGTTATTGGGACTCACTACACTGCAAACACATCTCGCATAGACACTATATTTTTGCATTAAGGGAGAAATTTGTAATAATGTTTCTTTTTTTATTGTTAAAAATGAAAATGCATAGACGGTTACGTTTGTGCGCGTTTGAATCGTCAGCAGCTGCCGCCACTGCCGCCGCCGTGATGTAACTGATGGCAATGGTAATAACGACGACAGCTGTCTTTGGGAAGTAACACAATAAAATGTGCTTGTGGAGTGACTTTAACTGTGATACATTCTCTACTTTTCTTTCCATCTTGTTTGGTATTTTTCTCTAAGTTGTGTTCCCAATTGTGTGATCGGTGTCATCTCCCGAGACCAGGGATCCTGTACCCAGCCCGGCTCGGCTCCCAGGCTAACACTCGGGCCCAGCTCACGCTTGAGTCAGTTCGGTTGCTTCCAAAAGACACACGAGTTAGCGGCTCATAGCCATCGTCGTTTGGCTTGGAGGATTCCTGAGCACGGCTGGGACCCTGCTGAAGAGCCATGGCTCACCTGAGCCACAGCCAAGCCTGAGACGAGCCACGACTGAAACTATGGAACTGAAAATACATTCTGATGCAGGGCAGTGCGAGCTGTGTTACACACATTTGTGTCACAATATTTGAAGCTTTTGGTGTGTTGGCAGGGGTGCATAAGCCAGTCTTTGTGCTTGTTCAGATGGGCCCGAGTTCATCAAGAACAGCAGTGATCTCATTTTGTAATTGAGCTGCAAATGAATCGACCGTCAATGCAGGATTTAGACGTGCCGATGACGACCAGATGGATCCTCTGACGGAAAGCATCGTGATCCAATTGTTTACAGTCTCTGGATGACATCATTGTGACGGATGGACAAATAATCAGTAATACCATTTTGCACGTCACGAGACTATGATCTGAAATACCGTACCAGCCTCTTTGATAATAACGTTGGTCACAGTTATAGCATCTTCGGATGTGAAGATGTGATCCAGTATATTGCCGAGCGACATGTTGCGACACTTGACGTGTTGGGGTAAATTGTGACTGTCGATAATATCAGCGAGATCACTGCTGTTTTTACCATAAGAACTGGTTGGTCCGGGACAGTTCAGATCACAACAGATGACATAGCGAGAGTCAAGTGACCCACAGTCTAGCAGACTAGAAAGCTCAATTCCAACAGCGTTGAGGATGCCAGTCAATAGATGACAGCCATAGTAAATCCCCGCATGCTGTTATTTTCACAAGCAGCAAAATACGTGATTTTCACGCAGATATTTTCATGGTGAATAATTGCAATCCCTCTACCAAGTGGGCTGCCGGTGCCAGGCTTTCCACGACGGTGCTGATGCACAACAGCATATTCGTTAAGTGCAGCCTCAAACTTAATTACGTCCGGTGAGTCATCCTATACCCAGGTTTCAGTAACGGACAATATGTTGCGTCCACTATTGTTGATCAGGTGCTACATCAGTGCCGTCTTGTTGACTATGGAGCGTACATTGACCAATCCAAAGTTGAGGAGCCCTGGTCCCGGGTTTGGCTCGATACCGACATCAGTAGCATGGCGCTGAAGGCGCTCTTCCGTGATCGTGTGGCTGTAGGGTGGAAGAAGAATTGACCACATCTACAGCACAACCATGCGCGAGACATTGCAACAAGTGACGAACACAGTCGGGTAGAGGTCAGTATTTCCACAGCAGATTGTCGCACAGTGGGTGTGGAACTCAAGTAGCTTGAACCGGAGAGTTGACCAATCGGCATTCCCTTCCGCATGTCGGATGCTCGGCCGAGTCTACTGGTGATGCCCACCGCAATATCAGCGCCGTTTGGGTGAGATGCCTTTGTTTGAGAATACCTCTTAATTTCGTGGGGGTTACATTCTTGGAAAGTGCCGCAAATTAAGCTAAAATTGCGATATTCAATCCTTAAGCCTTATTTAAATAATGGTAAGGCTTACAATCTATGCGCGTGCAGCAATGGAATGGTAGCAGAGTGTCTGCGATAAAGAATTAGAAAAACGCATTTTTGCACGCGAATTTTCCAATAGTAAGTTGATTGGCCATGCAATGGCTGGATAACTTATCGAGTCAGATTGATTCAGCATGCAGAGAGCTCATCATATTTTCCACAGGTGTGGGTGTTTGAACTTCACACGTGATGGGTCTAATCAACCAATGGGCTGGGAGCAGTGAATAGCCAGGGGAAATATATAAAGGAGGCAGCACCCAGTGCGGGCAGCAACTCAAACATGACAGCATTATGGAGCAGGGGGGACAACACATGGGAAGCCTGAGACGACCAGCAGAGAGGTGTAACCGTTATAGGAAGAGCCAGTCAGGGATAATGTAAATAAACCTTTACACCCACTATGAAAGTTGAGGGTGTCTGGGTAGATGGAGATCCTAATAGTTCCCCCTCTGTTTTCAGGGAGCCTGGGGGGGGGAGCCAACCTGAGGAGCAGAGGTGAGCAAGTACAGTAGTTGAATGGTGTAACCCAGAGTCGTCGAATTCCTGCCTTAGATGTCCTGCTACTGAGTTTCCTGGGAGGAAACCGGGCAAAAGTTTTGAGCGATGTATCGTTGTGGAAGTACTCATAGTCAGGCATGTGAGCTGTGCTTCAGGGTACTGAGCGTGCATGTTCTGGACCCTGAGTGTTTCACTGAGAGATGAACACAGGAGAGGTAACTGAGGGCACATGGTGATTGTTGCACGGAGCAATGTGGAACAATGTGCCTATAACTAATTTCGGATAAGCGAGTGTGTAAGCAGGACTTCTGGTGTTCTGAGTAAGCCCAGGGGCTTCCCTAGTCTTACGTGGTTAATTCAGCCCTAAATGTAGATAATGTTAACACCAGGCTACTGGTGTTTGCATTGATCGACCTACAATAATGAGGTGGCACCAGTGTGGTGCGAATCCTATCTAATAAGGTTGCTGCATGGGTTGGTGACTGACAATTTGTGTACCAACTGGCCGAGCGAGAGTTTGTGTGTATTTGAGCGCTGTCTCGGCCTCGCTGTGTGCTGCGTTGCACTACTATCCGAGTAGATACTGTAACCTCGCATTCAATAAACCTTCAGAGCCACGGTGAACATCCGACTCCAAACGTATTTAATGGATTGAACGAGGTAAAACTGATGGAAAAACAGCACAAATACATCATCTGTTAATACTTGGAAATATCAATGCAATGAATGAACACTACACCATCATAACATTGTCTTAGATAACATGAAACCCAACAATAGATCCTGGATGGACCAGGCACCCACATTAGTACTGAACAACTATACAAGAGAGTAAGCTACTGTGTTAAGTAAGGACACATGTAATTACCATACTGCAGCCCAAATGTACAGCACCACACATCACACTGAACTATGGATGAGATATTTCGTCATCCTTGCTCTCAAAATCGCAATAAGGTTATATGGGTATGAGTCTTGTGGGGGCGAACGTCCCCCGCCATCACCGAATCGTCGGGGCCGTTGGCTCCCGACTCCCCCGCTACATTTGTCCCACTACCCCCCGGCTGCTCTGTCGGGTCCGGGCTACCGGCCCCCACTTCCTTGCCCTCCTGTGCCCCTGTGTTGCTGATCGCGTCGGCATGTTTCAATCGATGCGGCCGCCTGCTCTACGCTTACGATGCGCTACGCTGTTCAACAGCGGCGTGCCGCGGTTAGCGCACTCGCAAAATAAAACCCCGTCCTGCACGTGAATAAACAGGTGCGGCGCGCCGCCGCGGGATTCCCTCCTACCCACGCTCCACGCGCTTAAGCAAAAACAAACACGCCGCGATAACTTTGCTCCGATTTAAAGGGACCGTTAACACAGCCGCGCGAAAACGCGCACGCCAGGCGCTTAGTTCGCTACTTCGCTAGAGACAACCGCGCAGGCACGCGACCGCAACACCGTCTCACAGGCACGCGAGCGTTAAGCCGTACTGTAAGCAATCGTACAGGTAGCGCGCGCTAAACGCCACCGAAACCAGACGCGTAGGCACGCGCACACTGAACACTCCGCTTCGTGGAAAGTAACCGCATCTGCACGCGAACACCCAGCACGCTAAGCACCGTCGTGAACAGTCGCACGGTTACGCGAGCACTAACCCCTACCATACACAGCCGCGTAGACACACGCACGCTAAGCGCTCCGCCTCGTTGTAAACAACCGCGCACGCACGCATGCGAGCGCAAAGCGCTACTCTAGGCGATTGCGCAGGTACGCGAGCGCTGGGCACCACCGAAAATAGTCGTGTAGGTACGCGCGCGCTGAACAATACTGTAAACGATCGTACAGGTACGCGGACACCAAGCACGCTCTACTCCCTTATTCGCCGCAAACAGCCACGTATGCGCGCGAACACAAAACACTCTCCACCCTCCTCTTCACCCTCCAAAGGACCACACGACACAGTTTATTCCCCTACCAGTTGTTTTATTTACAGCGAGCGACCCGTTAAGCTACGCGTAATTGTGTGGGTCAGTGGATGTCAGCCTATTCCCCTTGGGATCCTAGACTGTCGCTCTGCTTTCTACCCTCGATCAAATAGCCCAAATTTACCTCTCTCTCTTACTCACGCGTACTTCCACTCTGCTGTGCTGGAAGCTGTAGAAAAGCGATCCGTAGAGGGTTGAGCCTGGCTGCGCTGAAGTCCGTCACGCGGACGTCTCGAACGGCTGACTCCCCTCCTGCGTGGACCGCGATAATTTTTGAAGAAGACCGTTTGTTACGCTAAGCCTCCGTCTTTTATCCACCCGATCGCAAAGCCTTTCGTTTCTCCCCCGTGCTCTTTGCCCAATTGGAGGCCGAGTTATTTTCGTCCTTTTCACATTTAGGTCTATTAGCTTACCTATAACAAAAGGCATTCAGATGCTTCTGCACCAGTGCTGCCCTGCCCAATCGGAGGCCGAGTTATTTTTATCTCATTGAGTCCCTAATCCCATCTATAATAAAGGCGCAACGTGGTTCTCATACCCCAGGTGGCCCTGTCCATTCCGGTGTTGGAATGTGCCTGTCGCATCGTTATAGGGGGGCCCTAATGCTACCTATGACAAAGGCGTACCGCCGTCTCACGCTCCGTGCTATGTGTGCGTAATTGCATCCGCAGCGGCCACGCGGCCTTCGTTGTGACCATGTAACGTTGATATCGTCACGGTGCTACGGTGCGCGTCAGCTATGGGGGAAGATCGCCCAAATTCCCGGCCGTAGGAAACCATGAAACTTAATCCCATTAGGGGCTTCTGGAAAAAAACCTATCGGCCGGGTGATCTCCCCTTCCGGCTCTACGTGGGGTGTGTGTGCGTTCGTGCGGGGGGGGGGGTGGGCGTGGAAGCGAGGCGCGCCGGTGGTGGTGTCGCGGCGGTGGGTACGGTCCCCGACGGAGCTACTCCGCCGCGGTGGCACCACACAGCCCCCCGAGGTGCCAGTCCCTGTCCCGGGTTGACTGGAGCACCTCGCCTGGGTTGCCCCTACGAGGTAGCACCGCGGGGTCCGCGGGACTCGTCCAGCTCTTGTGGCTGGTCTCGGCGGTGGCGGCTCCGTCTCTCGGGGTTCCGGCGGCGGTCTCCTCCTCCACTCCAGTGGTTCTCTCCGGTCCTAGGTGCCTGCGGGCTGGGAGACAAACTCTGGGGCGGTAGGGTTCAGGGGCCGTCGTCCCCATCTCTCCTGGCTTGGGTCGGGACCCTCTGGGGCCCGGGGCCCCGTGGGGCCCATATACGGTGCGAGGCCCCCAGATATGGGGGGTGTGGGGACCCCGGGGTTTTGGGGTCCTCGAGCGGCGGGGTTCTCCCTCGCTGGGGCCGCCCTCCATGGTTTCAGTCGCCAGACATTGACTACCATCTCCCGGCCCCCCTCTCCCCCCTGAATCAGTACCGTCCAGGGGGAGATCTGTTGCCCCACGGTGCAAGGTCCCCGCCAGTAGGTGGTTAACTTCCCCACCTGTCCGGCCCCGACGCGAGGGGTGTGCAGCCACACCTTAGAGCCCGCCGAGTAGAAGGGGTGCTCCATTCGGGGTCGGGTGCCCCACTCCTGCCACTGGTGTGCGGCCTCGCCTTGCGGGTAGGCCCGGACCCTAGCTTCTCATAGGGTCTCCATCAAGTGCTCCACAGGGCGGCTCCCTTCCTCCCGTTGTGGCGGAGGGACACCAAACAGTAGATCTGAGGGTAGGCGAGACTCGCGACCAAAGATCATTAGGAACGGGGTCTGTCTAGTAGATGTGTGTACTGTGGTGGCGTAGGCGAACAGAGTATAGGGGAGGTGTTCGTCCCAGTCCCATTGATTCGCGGCCGCCATGCGTTTAAGCTTCCCGGCTAGAGTCTGGTTCATCCTCTCTACCATCCCATTTGCCTGGGGGTGATATGCCGTAGTTCGGTCCTTCTGGGTCCCGAACTCCCGGCACAGTGCCTGGAATAGCTCTGCCTCGAACTCACTACCCTGGTCAGTAATGACTCGTTCGGGGATCCCTTGCTTAAGTACGTAGTGTTCCACGAACGCTTGGGCCACTACGAGGGCTGTCTTATGGGGGATGGCCACCGCTACGGGATAGCGTGTGAAGTACTCCACTGCTACGAGAATATATCGGTTGCCCCGGTTGGATTGCGGGAATGGTCCCTGCAGGTCGATCCCAACCAGCTGGTTCGTCCGGCTGATGAGGAATGGTCTCAGGGGTACCTGGTATCGCGCTGGTTTCGGCCCGCATTGCTGACACGCGCGGCAGCCCTGTACCCAGGCGGCCACGTCTTGTGCCAACTTGGGCCAGAGATACTGGCAACACAGGGTTTCCCGAGTGCGCCGGTCCCCGTCATGGCCCCTGAGCGGGTGGTCGTGTATTAGCCTAAGCAGCTGGGGTCGCACCTGGGCGGGAACGCAGATGCATCCCGGCTGGCCGGCTTCGGTTAGTTCCTATACTACCCCGTTCTGCACGCACAACCGGGCATCCAAACCATTCCAGGGTCCCGGTAGGGCGTCCTTCTTCTCCCGTAGGGCCGTCTCCACCGCTGCCAGATCTGGATCCCCCAGCTGGGTCCATCTCAGCTGCTCGTCGTCCAGGCCTGGGAAGGCGCAGCCGACGTCCTCCTGGATCCGATCGGGTGGGGTTGGGCGACCCGTTGGGCCCCGGGGTGTGGGCTCCGTGCCCGTCGAGTGGTCCCCCGGGTCTCTGGTTCCCCCTGCCGGGGTCTCTGTTGCGCATACTGCACTGTCTCTCACCGGGGGGGGGGGGGGGGGTTAGTCTCGGTGCACTCCTGGGGGTCCACCACCTGCCAGCAACGGCCCCCCGTGAAGCACGGGCAGACTTCCTCCACCCTTGTCTCGGCCCACACCGTGGGCCGCCTCGACAAGGCATCCGCGTTTGCGTGCGTACGCCCAGCTCGGTACTCAATTTGCAGGTTGTACTCCTGCAGCTGCGCCAGCCATCGGGCCATCTGCCCCCGCGGTTCCTTGAATGTAAGGAGGAACTGCAGGGCATATTGGTCGGTGCGCACCCGGCATTTCCTGCCGTACAAATACGGTCGGAACTGTTTACACGCGAAGACCACGGCATACAGTTCTTGACGGGTCACGCAATAATTCAGCTCGGCCCCACTCAGGGTCCGACTGGCGTATGCGATGACCCGCTCCGTCCCACCCTGCACCTGTGACAGCACCGCGCCCAGCCCACTGCTGCAGGCATCGGTGTCTAAAATAAAATCAGTGGTCAAATCGGGGAAAGCTAGGGTGGGGGTGTGGGTAAGGTGGTTTTTGAGGGTGGTGAAGGCCGTCTGGCAGGCCTCCGTCCACTGATAGGGGTTCTTAGGGGAGGTAAGTTGGGTGAGGGGGCGTGCCACCTCGCTGAATTCCTTTACGAATCGGTGATCATAGGTGGCGAGCCCCAAGAATGATCTGATTTCCGTCAGGTTCCTGGCCGTGGCCATTCCACTACGGCGCGCACCTTCTCCGGATCGGTGCAAACTCCTGCCTCGCTTACTCGGTGTCCAAGGTACCCCACCTCGCGCTGTGCAAAGTAACACTTACGCGGCTTGAGTTTGAGATGGGCTGCTCGCAATCGCTGGAACACCTCTCGCAGCCTGGACCAGTGCTATCACGTCGTCCAGGTAAATCAGGCACTGTTCCCACTGCAAGCCCCGCATCACCAACTCCATCAACCGCTGGAACGTTGCAGGCGCGTTAGTGAGTCCGAACGGAAGCACTCGAAACTCGAACAGTCCCATCGGGGTGGTAAATGCGGTTTTTGGCCGATCCTCCTCCGCCATCTCCACCTGCCACTACCCGGATGCCAGATCGAGGGTGGAAATATACCGTGCTCCTGCGAGGCTGTCAAAGGTGTCATCGATGCACGGTATGGGGAAGGCGTTGCCGAGGGTGACTGCGTTCAACTTTCGGTAATCAACGCAGAACCGGGTCGATCCACCCTTTTTCGTCACTAGCACCACTGGGGCAGACCAGGGGCTCGCCGAGGGCTGGATTATGTTATCATATAGCATATCCGCGACTGCCTCCTTGATCTGGGTACGTTCGGGCGCACCCACCCGGTATGCGGGGAGTTTGATAGGTCGGGCTGCACCCGTGTCAATTGTGTGCTTAACAAGGTCTGTCCGACCTACATCCGAATCGTGCTCACTGAACACGTCGGCGTACTCCTGCAACAACCCGCGCAGCCGATCAGCCTCCCCCTTAGGTAAGTCCGCCCAAAGCACATGTAACGCATCATGCAAGGGGATGATCTCGGCTCGGGGAGTCGGGCCGACTAGCCAGGCCAGGTCCTGGTTGTCCTCGGGGTGGCCAGGATCCTCTGCCCAAATCGCAAACACCGAGTCGTTAGAGTGGCGCGCGTGCAGGGGGTGTATGGTAGCTACTGTGGTGCATCGTCGTAGCATCGCCGGGGTACTGTGTGGGTTAAACACCCGCATGAACAGTCGGCCCCCATCTGCGTTTACCAGCGTGGCTTACCCTACGACTCCGTACCGCGGTGCCAACTCCGGGTGAGGAGTTAGCATTACCTCACCCGATGGTCGGTGTGTGGGGTCGTCGGAGGGGGTTGCCACTGGCACCAGCATCTCGGCGAGTGGCCCGATGGTGATGGCCGACACCAGCATAGCGGCCACGGGTGTGAAGCAAGGGCGATTCGACTCGGGTCCCAGGAAAGGGATCTGCTCCCCGCTGCCCTCCACGGTGGCGCATCGCTGGCGGGGCTGCACGTTGAGCCCCAGCTTTTCCAGGAGGTCCGTACCTGCAATACACTCGTGGCACAACACACTCGTGACGTAGAATTCCTGTGTGCACACCTGGTTTCCGAAACGGACCTCGAGGGAGATCCTTCCCAGCAACCCGATCCCGGCTCCGCTCGCTGTGTGCAGCGCGCGATCCGGGGCCTGCAGGCAGCTCACGTCAACCCCGAGCACGCTGCAGTGTGCGGCGCTCACGAGTGAGGCTACGGCCCCCATGTCCAGTAGGATCCGGGTGCGCTGCCCGTTCACCTGTCCTTCCACCAGCGACGTGGCCCCCGTGATTCCCGCCACCAGCTCCCGTAGCCAGTCGCCCGTGCTCACCGTGTCCCTGGGTGTTGTGGTCGGAATCTGCGTGGGGGTCACTCGCTCACCATTATTATCATCGTTCAGCAAAGGGACCGTGTTGACTGCACCCCTAGGTGGTCCACTCTCTAGGGGGCGTTGGCGTTTAACCGTGGCGCGTTTCTAGCGCGGGCGATCTGAGGACAGTCCCTCACGAGATGCCCTTGACGGTCGCACAGGTAACACGCTCGGGGGGCGGTCCCATCGGAGGCCCCCTGCCCATCCCTTCTTCCCCTTCCCGTACGCAGCTGTCCAAGGTCGGACTCTAACTGGGACACCTGTCCGGCCAGCCCCCCCCCTGTGGAGCGTAGCTCCCCCATCTCGGACTGGATGGTTTTTATATTTTTATTCGCTTCCTCGCGTACATGGGTCACCCTATCACCTACTTGGGTCACCTGGCCGGCTATATCCTTTATGCCCGTCTGTATCCCAGCTACCCATCCCGGGGTTGTGTCGCGGGATGCCGGAGGTTCCCTCTCTCGCCCCCTTACCGCCCTGGCGAGCTCCTGTTCCTCCTCTTCCTCCTCTGTGGACAGACTTGCGATGGTGCACTCCCGTCCCAGTCCTCGGAGCTGCGCGCGTTCGCTAGAAATTCTTTCATATTTGCGCGCGCGCTCGACAAGGGCGTTAAAGGGGAGACGCATTCAGTTAATGTCTGGCTGCCACCAGTCAAGTATCGCTGGATTTTCTCTGCGGCCAGCTCCTCAATCACCTCTGTTGTGTACCCTGGGCGTGCGATCTTTGTTAGCTCGCGCACATCCTCGGCATAATCACGCAGGTCCTCGCCGGGTTGGCGGTGGCGTGCCTCTAAGGCTGCTTTTGCCTCTTCATTACTCACGCCGAACCGTGAGTCAAGTTGGCGCATTAGCTCTGCTAGCTGGGTTTGCGCACTTGTGGGTAGGGCTTCCACAAAATCGGCTGCCCGCCCATCCAGATTCATAATAAGTTAACGTAACACCTGCGCGTCCATCCACCCATTAATTTCCTTAGCCCCTATGACGTTGCGGGCAAACGCTTTCCACGAAGGGGTACCCCGGCCGGTGAATATATGCCTTATTTTTGCGTGGGGTAACGCGGGGGTTCGTACCGCTTCTGACACCAAACTGTGGGGGTGAACGTCCCCCACCATCACCGAATTGTCGGGGCCGTTGGCTCCCGATTCCCCCGCTACATTTGTCCCACTACCCCCCGGCTGCTCTGTCGGGTCCGGGCTACCGGCCCCCACTTCCTTGCCCTCCTGTGTCCCTGACTGTGTTGCTGATCACATCGGCATGTTTCAATCGATGCGGCCACCTGCTCTATGCTTACGATGCGCTATGCTGTTCAACGGCGGCGTGCCGCGGTTAGCGCACTCGCAAAGTAAAACCCCATCCTGCACGTGAATAAACAGGTGCGGCGCGCCGCCGCGGGATTCCCTCCCACCCACGCTCCACGCGCGTAAGCAAAAACAAACACGCCGCAATCACTTCGCGCCGATTTAAAGGGGCCGTTAACACAGCCGCGCAAAAACGCGCGTGCCAGGCGCTTAGTTCGCTACTTCGCTAGAGACAACCGCGCAGGCACGCGACCGCAACACCGTCTCACAGGCACGCGAGCGCTAAGCACTACTGTAAACAATCGTACAGGTACGCGAGCACTAAACGCCACCGAAACCAGACGCGTAGGCACGCGCACACTGAACACTCCGCTTCGTGGAAAGCAACCGCATCTGCACGCGAACACCCAGCACGCTAAGCACCGTCGTGAACAGTCGCACGGTTACGCGAGCACTAAGCCCCACCGTACACAGCCGCGTAGGCACACGCACGCTAAGCGCTCCGCCTCGTTGTAAACAATCGCGCACGCATGCATGCGGGCGCAAAGCGCTACTCTAGTCGATTGCGCAGGTACGCGAGCGCTGGGCACCACCGAAAATAGTCGTGTAGGTACACGCGCGATGAACAATACTGTAAACGATCGTACAGGTACGCGGATACCAAGCACGCTCTACTCCCTTATTCGCCGCAAACAGCCGCGTATGCGCGCGAACACAAAACACTCTCCACCCTCCTCTTCACCCTCCAAAGGACCACACGACACAGTTTATTCCCCAACCAGTTATTTTATTTACCGCGAGCAACCCGTTAAGCTACGCATAATTGTGTGGATCAGTGGATGTCAGCCTATTCCCCTTGGGATCCTAGACTGCATTTCCTCTGCCTATCGCTCTGCTTTCTACCCTCGATCAAATAGCCCAAACTTACCTCTCTCTCTTACTCACGCGTACTTCCACTTTGCTGCGCTGGAACCTGTAGAAAGCGATCCGTAGAGGGTTGAGCCTGGCTGCGCTGAAGTTCGTCACGCGGACGTCTCGAACGGCTGACTCCCCTCCTGCGTGGACCGCGATGATTTTTGAAGAAGATCGTTTACTACGCTAAGCCTCCGTCTTTTATCCACCTGATCGCAAAGCCTTTCGTCTCTCCCCCGTGCTCTTTGCCCAATCGGAGGCCGAGTTATTTTCGTCCTTTTCACATTTAGGTCTATTAGCTTACCTAAAACAAAAGGCATTCAGATGCTTCTGCACCCGTGCTGCCCTGCCCAATTGGAGGCCGAGTTATTTTTATCTCATTGAGTCCCTAATCCCATCTATAATAAAGGCGCAACGTGGTTCTCACACCCCAGGTGGCCCTGTCCATTCAGGTGTCGGAATGTGCCTGTTGCATTGTTATCGGGGGGCCCTAATGCTACCTATGACAAAGGCGTACCGCCGTCTCACGCTCCGTGCTATGTGTGCGTAATTGCATCCGCAGCGGCCACGCGGCCTTCGTTGTGACCATGTAACTTTGATATCAGGTCACGGTGCTGCGGTGCACGTCAGCTACGGGGGGAGATCGCCCAAATTCCCGGCCGTAGTAAACCATGAATCTTAATCCCATTAGGGGCTTCTAGAAAAAAAACCTATCGGCCAGGTGATCTCCCGATCCGGCTCTACGTGGGGTGTGTGTGCGTTCGTGCGGGGGGGGGGGGGTTTGGAAGCGAGGCGCACCGCGTCCGCGTTGTCACCCCCTGGTGGTGGTGTCGCGGCGGTGGGTACGGTCTCCGATGGAGCTACTCCGCCGCGGTGGCACCACAGTCTGACTCGACTTATTCAATTACAAGTAACATTCACAATAAGGCAAATGGCAGGTTTCGTTGTTAGCTAGGCCTCATATTTATCATAACAATTTAACAGCATTATAAAGGCATTTACAGCATCATAACGGCCATTCTAACATTATAATAGCATTGCCAGTAGTATAAGAACCTAAACGAACTTACAGACAATGCTTCTTAAAGTCCCACAATGAACAGTTGCACTTGTGTTCACTGGGACGCTATTTGTGCCACCATTTTGTACTCTGCCTAATGGCTGATACCCTGCCACATGGCTGAGAGAATCCTAAATCGTAACTTCCTGGTCACGTGACCAAATTCAATATCGAGACAGGAAATTCCTGTATACACACACCCCCACACCTGTCGTGAGGCAGAATACTCCCTGTCTGGTATCTAGGAGATACCACCATTTATTTTCTATCTCATGAACAAATGTATAACAACTTATTTGTCCATATCTTTGCGAGAGCGAAGTAGAATTGTCTCAACTATAGGCTTGACGAAAGTTCTTGCGACACCTTGCTTCGCAATCATAACCTCAACCTTTCAAACTTTTCCATCGGCACTGGGAATCGGTTTGAGGGTGCGGCCCATTGGCCACTCATTCCGTTAGACTTGGTTGTCCTTCATTAGGACGAGGTCACGTTCTTGGATGTCTGGTCTGTTCGACTGCCACTTGCTGCGCACTTGAAGTGTCGTAAGGTACTCATTTTTCCAGCGACGCCAGAACGTGTTGGCGAAGCTCTGCACTTGTCTCCATTGACGTCTGTAGAGGTCTGCAGTGCTGACCTCTTCGGTGGGTGCTGTGAGCACGTCTGTCTTCTGGGTAAGAAGTGTAGCAGGAGTCAAGATGAATGGTGCGGTTGAGACAGGGATCAGGGGTCTTGAGTTAATTATAGCTGAGACCTCGGCCATAAGAGTGGTCAAGACCTTGTGAGAGAGCCGGTGGACCCGACATCACACAGCATGGAGTCGAGAATGCGTCGAGCAATCCCGATTATGCGTTCCCAGGCTCCACCCATATGCGAAGAGTGAGGAGGATTGAAGATCCATGTGCAGCCTTGGTCACTAAGGTGTTTTCCTAAAGAATCATCTTCAACATTTTCCATATTGATCTTAAACTCTTTACATGCTCCAGTGAAATTAGTTCCACAATCAGAACGGAGTTGCTTGGCTGGCCCTCTGATGGCGAAGAATCTCCGGAGTGCATTTATAAAGCTCGAAGAGTCCATGGACTCGATGACGTCGATGTGCACTGCTCGTGTACTCTTCCAGGTGAACAGCACTGCCCCTTTGCTGTTCGCGAGCCCTCCTCTGGTGCGGCGGGAGATGACTGTCCACAGTCCGAACACGTTGATCCCTACAGAGGTGAAGGGAGGTTCCATACTGTGTCGATCGGCTGGGAGGTCTGCCATTTTCTGTTCTTCCTGTTTTCCATGTAGCTTGCGACACCTGATACACTTGTGGATTGTGCTGGTAATGCACCTCTTTGCTCCAACGATCCACAACTCTGCAGATCGGATTGCTCCTTCTGTGAAGTGCCGACCTTGGTGCTTGACCTTCTCGTGGTAGTAGCGCACAAGTAAAATTGCGATGTGGCTCTGGCTCGGGATTATGAGGGGGTTTCGTTCATTCTCACCTAATTTTTCATTCCCTAACCGACCACTGATCCTGAGCAAGCCGTCTTTGTCCATCCTGGGGTTTAACTTTCTGAGGGAGCTGACCCTAGGAAGGTCTTCTTCCTTGTTGATGGATTTGATCTCACTTGCATAAGCTGCATGTTGCACACAGCGCAATATTAATTTCCTTGTTCTGGAAAGCTCAGCTTCAGTGCGTGGCACTGTGCAGTGATGCCACTCATTGCAGCTACCAGTGGTGCCTCTCATCAGGCAATGGAAGCAGTCAGCGATATGCATTAGATGTGCTATCGCTCGCACGAGCATCGTCCATTTCGAGAAATGTTAAAAATGGTGTGGACTCAGTAGATTTCTTGGTCGCACATTTGTGACCAAAGTTGTCACTTGAGGACGAATATCCTTGTCTGATTCGGACTCTATGAGTCCAAAGGTCTCTTTGGTAGTACATGGGCCACCGTCAGCCAGATGGTTTGCTTCAGCAGAGATGCAGGGATGGACCTAGTTGCGAGATCTGCTGGATTCTGTTCAGTTGTAACGTAATTCCATTGCTCCGGCTGCATTGATCTCCTGATGCGTTCCATCCTGTTGCTGATGTAGGTGTAGAACCTTCTGGTTTGGTTGTTTATGTAGCCTAGTACGACCTTACTGTCCGTGTAGAACTTGACCGCATCCAGTTTAATGTCCAATTCGTCTAAGATCAGTTCCGCCACTTCTGTAGCTAGAACGGCTCCACACAGTTCGAGCCTGGGGATGGTATGTTCTGGTTGTGGGGCCAATTTGGCCTTGCCTAAGATGAACCCAATGTGCTGGACTCCTTCTGCACTTGTGGTTTTTAGGTAAGCTACGGCCATCATAGAAGCATCTGCAAACACATGTAACTCCTTCTGTTGGGTTACGGAAAGGGATGTGGGCGTGTAAGAACCTGGATTCTGTAGCTGCTCAAGTGCCTGTAAGTAATTTCTCCAAGTTTCTCATTCTTGTTGCCTTTCCTCAGGCAACGGGCTATCCCAGTCTTGTGTATCAGCACAAAGATCTCTGAGTATCCAACGGCCTTGAATGGTGACCGGCGCTACAAATCCTATTGGATCGTACAAGCTATTTACCATCGACAAGATGCCACGTCGAGTGTAAGGCTTCTTTCCAATTGATGCTCAGAATGTAAATGTGTCTGCTTTCAGGTCCCAACTCAGTCCAAGGCTGCATTGGATTGGTGGTGTGTCAACGTTAAGGTCCAAGTCTTTCAAGTCTTTTGAACGATCGTCTGAAGGAAATGCTTTTATCACTTCTGCGCTGCTGGACGCTATCTTGTGAAGTCTCAGGCTAGCAGTTGCTAACATTCCTTGCGTCCTTTGGAGCAGATTGAGGCCGTGGGCATTGATTTAAGTGCATCATCAACATAGAAATCTCGCTCTACAAATCGCTTGGCGTCTTCCCCAAATTCCCGTTCTCCTGCTTGCGCGGTCCTCCTAAGTCCTTAGGTGGCTACTGCTGGGGATGGGCTGTTGCCGAAGACATGCACCTTCATTCTGTATTCAACAAATCGATCATTAACGTTGTTATTGCGGTACCACATAAATCTGAGATAATTTCTGTTGCCTTCTCGGACAATGAAGCAGTGGAACATTTGTTTATTGTCGGCTGTTGCAGCGATTAACTCCTTTCTGAAACGGATGAGTAATCCTAGGAGACTGTTGGTCAAGTCCAGTCCGATGAGCATTATGTTGTTCAAAGAAATGCCCTCAAATTGAGCACTGGAATCGAACACCACTCTGAACTGATCCGGCTTCTTTGGGTGATAAACGCAAAAGATTGGTAAGTACCAGCATTCCTGTCCTTCTTCTAGAAGAGGGGCTGCTTCAGCGTGACCACTATCAAATATGTTTTTCATGAAGGATACAAAATGAGTCTTCATCTTTGGTTTCTTGTCAAAGGTACGGTGCAACGAGTTGAGCCGTGAGAGGGCTTGCTCTCTATTGTTGGGTAGCCGGCATCTGGGATTACAAAATGGCATAGGGGCAACCCAGTTGTTTGACTCATCTTGGAAGAACTCTCTGTCCATTATGTTCAATAATTCTTTATCCTCTAGCGATGGAGCAGGTTTGTCGTCGTCCTTCGTTGTCACGAACACCGTATGTCCAACATAATATTCTTGTGTTTCCGGCATGGAGGTTTCTTCGTAGGTCTGCATGGTACAGCCTTGACTTTTCTCTTTGAGTTTTTCTTTCAGCGTGCAGTGGTTGGGGCACGGATTGAAGAACGACGTGCGTTCATTCATGAGCACACTCGTTCTGAATGTGCTAATGCGGTCTGGTTTGTGTGTTCCATCGAGACAGACATCACCTATGATGACCCATCCTAGGTCGAGTCTCTGGGCATAGGGAGCGTTGTGAGGTCCATTGTGTTGATCGCGAACCTTGTGGACTCGCAGCATGTTCCTGCCAAGCAGAAGTAAAATCTGTGCCCTATGATCCAATGGCGGGATGAACACTGCTATGGGCTTCAGGTGTGGGTGGTGACGTGCGACTTCGGGCATGGTAATCTCACTCCTGTCGTACGGTATCTCATTGCACTCTGTCACTGTAGGCGCTATCCGTGGTTTCCACCATGAGGCCACTCGCTCTTCTTTCCGCTGTCTCCATCAGTCCTGAGCATGTTCTGAGCGTGTATGGAAAGGAATTCCCACATACGCTTAGCTGATCTTAGAAGTCTGACCTTGCCAAAGACTTGTTGCTCTGGTTGTCCATTATGGCGTACATCCTTACTGCCCTTTCAGGATGTCCTTTGGGATACACTCAGACGAGGCATATCTTTGAGCAAGATTTTCTTTTGAAGCCTTCTCCACAGTCTTGATTTGAAGCTTTCGTGACTGCAGGAATCCATACTCTTTGGTTCTTTTGGTAAAGTCACGTAGGTAGAAATAAAATAAAATAAATCACGACGTTTCGATCGCAACACAAGCGACCGTTATCAGGCGGAACCGATACAGCAGGACAACTGCTGATTTAGGAGAAAGATCTGCTAACAACAAGAGCTTATAAAGGGTTTTGGTGGGCTCAAGCCCAGGGGTAAGTGGGCGGAGATAGAGAAGGAAGAAAGGGGGGGAGGCAAGGAGAGAGGGAGAGGGGAGTTGGGCACAGGTGTAGTGTTGTGGATTCTGGAGACGTCGGACGCATGTCTTGGAGGCAACACTATTTATTCAACACAATGTCCGGCAGTACAACCCGGCACACTCAGGGCAACGGCCCTTCTATTATCCTTGCCTAGGGAAGTACTACCTCCGGGCTAACTCAGCCGATACGGGACTGCTACTCTAGGTCCTCCAGCTATGGGTCCCTAGGGGAGGCTAATCTAACCCGACCTAGCCAAGGTGCGGGTTCCAACCAGTGGCCCACACAGACTCGGCCCTTACAAGGACATCGGGCCGAGGGTTCCCAGGGTCTCACCACTGAGCCACACAGAGTCCCGGCCCTGACAAGGGCAGCGGGGCTAGGGGTCTCAGGGTCCTAGCTGACCAGTCTTCCTGCTTCTGTCTTCAACTGGCCCTGAGCCTGTAGAGAGGTCCGGCTTATATACACCTCTGCACCCGAGGGGCGGGGTCCCGAGGGATCCTAGGACACCACGCAGCCCCCCACCCATTGGGAGGGGCCGTGGGGGATCCCAGAACACCCCGCAGCCCCCTCCCCCCGGGGGATCCCAGGATATGCCATAGCCTCCTCCTGCTCCGGGGCTAGGGATATTGTGACTGCCCCTACTGGACTATGTCAGCCCTTACAGGTAAGTGTACATAGTTCATTTACATCGCTACACATAGCCCATACACGCCCCAACACAGGTAATAGATGGAAGGTAGAGAGAAGCTGGGTTAGTGATGCTAATGTGAGAAAATTAGCATGTCAATGATACAGGATGCTGCAGCGTTGGCTGCCGCGCTGTGAGAAAGGGAGGAGGAAAGGAGGGAGGGGGGGAGTTGGGCACAGGTAATAGATGGAAGGTAGAGAGAAGCTGGGTTAGTGATGCTAATGTGAGAAAAAATAGCATGTCAATGGTACAGGATTCTGCAGAGTTGGCTGCCGTGCTGTGAGAGGAAAGCTTGTAATGGGGTTATGATGGCTGAGCCAGTAAGACAAACAGCCCATGAAACAGCAAGAGCCATCGAAACATCGAAACATCCAGGCCAAGGGAGCAAAAGGAGGCCATGTCAGTGATACCCCAGCCGGTTGATGCAACGGCATCCAACAGGGTAATACAGCTCAGAGAGTCAGAGGGTAACAGTATAAACGGCAGGCAGGATGGAAGTATCACAGCGAACTTTGACCAACTTGGTCAATAACGTCCTTCCAATGGTTGCTTAGCTTATACCCATCTTCCCGGTTGAAATTATTTCTGTATCTATAGATCTGGATGGCTTCATGGACAAATCTTTGAAGGTAGCCCGACGGCTTGCAGAGCACCTTGGTCTCGGAAAAAAACAATACCATGGGAGCCCACAGCGTTATAACAATGGTCAGCTATGGCAGAGGTATTGGTTCTGCCGTGTTTCAGATCTGCCTTGTGTTCGCGTACCCAGTCTGAACATGTCGTTTCGTTTCCCCAATAAAGCTGCTACCGCAGGTACAACTCAGTTTGTAGACGCCAGGGTATTGCATGTCAGGAATGACCTCCTTCACAGATGGGATTAGATCACGGATTTTGTGTACTGTATTGAATCGGATATGGATCTTGCGTTTGTTTAAGATTTTGGAAATATTTTTGGTAACACCTGCTATGTATGGTAGAGTGATGGTCTTGATTGGATTCTCAGGGGGTTGTTTCTCCATGGTTGGAGACACAGCTTTGCGAATAGAACAGTCCGAGTATCCATTCATTTTGAGGGCTTTGTGTACGTGTTCCAGTTCACTGGCTAGGTGGTGTTGGTCGGAGATGCAGTGGGCCCTATAGTGTAGTGTTTTGCTGAGGGAATTATTCTGGGCCGGATGGTGGTGGGAATCAGGCTTTAGATAAGAATCCGTGTGGGTGGCTTTCCTGTAGACAGAATGTCCCAAAGAGCCATCAGGTCTCTTTTCAATCAAAACGTCCAGGAATGGTAGCTTACCCTCGTTCTCCACTTCCATGGTGAATTTGATGGATGAGTGTATGGAATTTATGTGGTTGAGAAATTCGTTCAGTGCTGGCAGGCCATGTGGCCAAATGACGAAAGTGTCACCTACGTATCTCTTCCACAAGAAAGGACGTAGGGTGGATTTTGGATGGCATTTATTTCAAATTTCTCCATGAAAACATTCGCTACCACTGGTGATAAGGGGGAACCCATAGGGGTACCTTCATTTTGTTTGTAGAAAGTGCCATTCCAGGTGAAGTGTTGGTAAGGCAGTGCCTCACCAAAGTTGGTACATCCAGATTCAGTCCATGTTGGACTAAGTCTTCAATTATTGCTAAGGTGTCAGGTACTGGAACCTTGGTGAACAGAGAGACTACATCAAAGCTGACAAGTAAATCGTCTGGAGACAGTGAGATGCCTTTGATTAAAGAAACTGAATTAAGTACTGCTGAGGAAGTCTTGCCTGTGAATGGAAGCAAGGTCTCAGAAAGAAATTGGGATAGTTTGTAGGTAGGTGAGTTGACGGTGGAAGCGATGGGGCGAAGTGGAGTACCTTCTTTATGGATTTTTAGAAGACCATAGAGTCTGGGTGGTCTAGCAGCAGAAGGTTTTAGAGAGAGCTGCTTGTTTGGTTGGATTAAGTCGAATTAGTGATGATATTGTTGGTTTTTTGCAGCCAGGCGGTTGATAGGATCTTTCTTGATTTTGGTCTAACTGCTATCATTAAGAAGGTCCTGGATTTTGTTGTTGCACGTGGTTTTATCCATGATGACAGTGGCATTGCCCTTGTCGGCTGAGAGGATGATGATGTCATTCTTCTTTTTCAATTTGGTGAGTTCAGAGCGCTCGTTCTTGCTGATGTTACTAATGGGTTTCTTAGCATTTTTAAGGATGGTGACGATTTCAGATCTTGCCACGTCTGCTGAAATGTGTCCCAAACCTTTGAGGGCTACATCTACCTGGGCAATTATGTCATCCACTGGGATGTGTTTGGGGGTGACAGCAAAATTCATCCCTCTAGCTAATACCAATTTTGGGCTATCGGAAATTGAGCTGTTAATCTGATTGATAACAATCTTGTTAACATCCAGCTTTTTAATGTGTGGATCTGGTTTCTTTTTTGACAAATTGTTGAATTTAGCAATAAGGTTAACCTTCTCCACAGACTTATGTGCATTTGGTTGTGATTGACGAAGTGGATGCGACAGTCTCACCTTGCTCCCCGCCGTGCTCTGCTTCGGGATCAGAAGCCTTAGTGCCACTAGGTTTGGAGTAAAATGTGTGCAGAGCAGTAGCGTGTTTGTCACTGCCACATTCCTCGCACTTGATATCTGCCTTGCAATTTCTTGCAAGGTGGTTTGTAGAAGCACAGCATTTGAAGCACACTCCAAAATATTTCAGCATGTTCTTCCGCTCTTCCAATGGCTCCCTCCTGAATTCACAGCATTTCTGGAGGGAGTGAGGTTTATCATGCAATGGGCATTGCTTTTCTGGATCCTCTATCTTCTTCTTTGTGATGGTTGCCTGGACGGAGTTTGCGAATGTCGTAGGAGAGATCTCAGTCTTGTGTACGGAGATTGGCACTCTCACTGTTCCTCGTCTCGCCTTTGCCCTTTCGATTTTTGGGAGATCTGGACTGGAGATCCCCGTGGTGCCAAACATAAAACTCGGATCATTTCTGGTCCTAGCCAGGTTGCGGATAAACTTTGAGAAAACATAGAATGGGGGGAATGCAACCTAATGCTCTGACTTGTATCTTGAACCCGCTGTTCTCCATTTTTCCTGCACATCAAATGGCAATTTTTCTACGATGGGGTTCACGTCATGGTAGGTATTCAAGAAAATGAGACCTGGTAAGTAGGGGTTAGCCTGGGCTGATTCAAATTCCATCAAAAGATCTCCAAGCTTTTGTAACCTTTTATTGTCTCGACCAGAGATTTTTGAAAAGTTCTGCAACTTCTTGAAGAGAGCCTTCTCAATGGTTTCTGGGCTACCATAGCACTCCTCGAGCCTCTCCCACACCGCATGCAGGCTTGAGGCAGGGTCGTCCATGTTTGCCAACCGGATCATCTTTGCATACTCTGCAGATTCGTTTCCTAACCATTACACCAACAGGTCAAGTTCTTCACTTGCAGAGATGTCTGCATTTCTGATTGCATTCCTGAAGGTAGATCTCCAGGCTCGATAGTTATCAGAGTGGTCATCAAACTTAACGAGTCCTGTTTTGATTAGTTCGCGGTGAGCCAGGTACCTAGCAAAGTCCCCTATGCCTGCTGATCCAGGGTGTGTTCATTCTGGCGCTGGTGAGGTGCCATTATTGGCTGTATTTCCTTGCATGCCGTTATTCGAGATGGCGTTGGATTGTGGGCCCAAAAGGTTTCGATCAGGTTGATTTGATCCCTTTATGTGACTGTCTGGAATGTGGGTCTGACTTGTTGGTGCATCCACGTCTAACCCCACGTGTGCGACGCTGAGTCGGCGACTAACTGCCAGGGCAGGATATGCATTTCTACCATTCCCGTATACAGCATGCATCTTCACTCGGTATGGAGATGGCAATGCCTCAACGTCCACCCTTTTTTCAATATCGTTTGGTGGAGGAGCATTGGTGCATTGTTCAAACCAGTCAAAAATATTTTTTCTGGTAAGTTGATCACGGTCCTTGACAGGCATCTGAGTGCCAAACTCACTCCAATTATCTTCCTTATCCAGATTGGCTGCTGCTTCGAGCACCTCTGCTTGGGCCTTTGCAGCATCTGCTTCCTTTTTGAGTTGTAGGGTGCTTAACTTAGCATACAGCTCAATTTTCTTCCGTGTGGCGATAGCCACTAATATACTCTCTTGCTCTTCAAGCTCTGCGTTCCTCCGTGCGGCAGTAGCCACTAATATACTCTCTTGCTATTCAAGCTCTTCTTTTTCTTGCTCTGCTTTCTTCTGTGTGGCAGCAGTTGCTATGCTTGCTTCTTATATGCAGGCCTTTTCAATTAGCATGGCTTCCTCTTCAGCCATGTAGGCAATACGGGCGTTTGCTGCTTCTGCTGCTGCACGTGCCTGAGCTGCTGCCATACTAGTAGAAGATATCTGTGTGTGCTGAGCCTTTAGATTTTGTGGTGGACTTGGATGAGACAGAGTGCTGAGATCGTGTCTCTCTTAAGCCCTCCACATGGTCCATTGAGTCTTGTATCACTGCCTTTACATTATTATTGAGCAGTTCAACGAAGTGCTCTTGCATGCGCAATCCCTCGATGCCCTCGTCTGTTTTCACCTTCAGGAGGGAGATGTAATTATTTGCCAGCAGCTTGTAGCTTGAACTGCTCACCTTCACTCGCTGTATGGCCCGCTGAATTGAGGCCACTGTGTCTGAGGGGTTTTGAGCTCCAGATATATCTGCTTCAACCCATTCCCATGCCCTTTGTATCCTGGCATCAAAGTCTTGCTGCTCAGCGTCATAGATTTCCAAGGCCCATTGTGTCAGCCTGACCTCTCTTTGGGGCCTTGAACTCCCTTGGTCCTCTCAAGGCAGGATTGGAGGTCCTGGATTGCTTAAATAACCTAGTTCAGCATCTCTCCTTGCTGAACTGTGGCTTTCCATGCTGCGATGCTTACAACACAAGTTTAATGTCGACTCGCTGCAGAGCTGGCTGCTTGAGAGCTCCAAGCCTGAGGAGCTAGCTGGTTGGAAGCTCCAAGAAGAATGCCTTTTTACTGTCTCGGCCTCGCTGTGCGCTGCGTTGTACCACTATCCAAGTAGATAACCTCGCATTCAGTAAACCTTCAAAGCCAGGGTGAACCGACTCCAAACGTATTTAATGAATTGAACGAGGTAAAACTGATGGAAAAACACAGCACAAATATAGCATCTTGTAATACTTGGAACTATCAATACAATTAATGAACACTACAGCATCATAACATTGTCTTAGATAACATGAAACTCAACAATAGATCCTGGATGGACCAGGCACCCACATTAGTACTGAACAGATATACAAGAGAGTAAGCTACCGTGTTAAGTAAGGCCACCTCGTGTAATCACCATACTGCAGCCCAAATGTACAGCACCACACATAACACTGAACTGTGGATGAGCTATTTCGTCATCCTTGCTCTCAAGATCGCAATAAAGTTACATGGGTACGAGTCTGACTCGACTTATTCAATTACAAGTAATTCACAATAAGGCAAGTGACAGGCTTCGTTGTTAACTAAGCCTCATATTTATCAAAACAATTTAACAGCATTATAAAGGCATTTACAGCATTATAATGGTCATTCTAACATTATAACAGCATTCCCAGTATTATAAGAACATAAACGAACTTACAGACAATGCTTCTTAAAGTCCCACAATGAACAGTTGCACCTGTCTTCACTGGGACGCTATTTGTGCCACCATTTTGTACTCTTTGTAATGGCTGATACCCTGCCACGTGGCTGAGAGAATCCTAAATCGTAACTTCTTGGTCACGTGACCAAATTCAACATCGAAACAGGAAATTCCTGTGTACACACACCCCCACACCTGCCGTGAGGCAGAACAAGCGCAATTGTGCCGGTGTTTAGCTGTACCAGGGAGTTTGGTGCAGCAGAGTGTTTAGGTGTAGCAGGGTGTCTGGATTGTGCTGGCACACTGCCCTTCTATCCGTAATGTCCTGGGGTGAGCTCCATTCAACGTTAACTCAGACCCCAACCTGTCTAAGCGCCTAATCTCGGAACGTGGTTCTCACCATTGTACCTCACCCATGCGACGTATCTTTAAGACGTCCTTCATAATAAAGGTTTTTGGGTTAGATCGCGTTTATTTATATATTTATAAATGTATTAAATTATCTCAAACACAACTGTCGGCAGTGGCAGAACATGCTTGTCAACAAGGACACTCAATTGATTTTGACAATGTTGCAGTGGTGTGTAAAACTAATTATTACTGGCAAAGACTAATTAGAGAATCCATTGAAATTGAGAGGAACAAGAATAACTTTAATCGCTCTGACAGCTACCGGCTTAGTGCGGCCTGGAAGCGTATTATTAAATAATACACATTACATTTAAAGAATTACTAATCTACAACTCATTACTAATCATAACCAATGACTGATTACTAATCGATTATATAATTACAATACCCCCCCCCTCCACCTCTAATCACTGCACCTGATATGAATTAAGTGATGACGTCACCCTGCTGCTCTATATAAAAACCGGGAGCAAGCGAGGGCTTTACCATTCTGGTGAATTGCCCGATGATGCTGGATGTATTTACCAGCGAAACGTCGTACTCAAACTGTAAATGTGGATTAACTCTTCAACACACCGGTGGGCTGAAGTAGTGAATTATTTGTCTTTTGTCAACGTGACACTTTTTTTGCTGATTGGCCGTGTCGGGTGGTGGAGGGTTACGACACATTTATAAATAAACGCGATCTAACCCAAAAACCTTTATTATGAATAATATTGGTCGCGAAAGCCTACGTGTTAAACTGACTAACCTTTAAGACGTCCTGCTTTTACAAATGTTGATGGATGAACTGGAGGGCAAGGGTTTGGAGGACCCCCACATGGAGTCTGGTTTGTTACACCCGAGCCTCCCGTGACGTGTCTGGAGGCTTGTCTGGGATCTTTGTTAAGTCCTATTTATTGAGTGCGGATTTAGCTTACTTCTGGCTTCATCCCAAGATGTCATCTAGTTGGGAAATACCCGAAGGTTGTGGGAGTCGCCCCGTGCTTCAGTTTCTTTCCAACCCTCGCAATGGCCGGTTGCTCACCAGCCGGAAGTCTTTTGCTGCATACACCACGACCGAGGTGTTGAGAGCAGCCATCTCGTGGCTGGTCGGCAATGGAGATGGTATTGTCGATTAGGGGAGCGTGAGTCTGTGGCGTTGGTGGTGCTGCTGTCACGGGGGCGACACGAGTTTCGGAAATTCAGTTTTGTGGGTTTCCTGTAGGGAGCACTGAAAGATCCTCCCTTCCTCTTTCTCCACCCTTGTCTCTGCTGTCTCTATGGCCTCGTTCAACTCTTTCTACGTCGCTTTCCTTGAATGTGCAGCCCCTCTCACGGCCTCCCCTCTCCCCTTCTCTCCACCTCCAACCCATCTCCGTCGTAATCTCCTCCCCTTTGTTCAGGCTCTTCCCTTCCTTCCTCAGTCTATGGATGGGGTTATTATTTATCGGGTTCTTATACAAAAATGGAGCTCATTTTAGCCTTTGAATAGGATTTTCTGTTTTCCTTCGGTAGCGTGTTGCGCACATAGGGAAGATTGAGCCACGCCACCGGTTCCCATTATCAAAATCTTTGTCAACTTGTCTCTCTCGGTAGGAATGCCTTTCCTTCTCCAGCAGGCAATTGTCTTCTCTCTCTCTCCTCTGGTATTTCTTTCGATGTGCTTTCTTAATCTCACTTGCTGTGTGGATCGACTGTATCATTCAACAAGGGCAAATTTTAAAATGTGCTTTTTTTTCTCCACTGCTTTACCACTATACCTCCTGAGTGGGTACTCGGAGTTTCATCTAATGTATTATTTGATGAGTCGCTTCTATGCAGCACTAAGGTGGTAGCTATCCGAACTGTAAAATTGAATTTTATTTCTTTAAATTTCGATAGATTCTCGAATTATTATTGGCCAGTAGTAGCTAGTTTTGCACAGAACTTCAACATTAAAATCAGCTGAGTGTCCTTGTTGGCACGTGTGTTCTGCTACTGCTGAACACGGGCGCCACATATCTGGCTGTCGCCTGATGAAGCAAGTTGTAATTACTGGTGAAACGTCGTACTCCGATTGTAAATGTTGTGGCTTGGCTCTCCAACACACCGGTGTGCTGTACTAGTGATGAATTGGCATGTTCTGTTTACGTGACAACCCTTACTAGTTGGCTGTGTTGGGTGGTGGCGGGTTTGAACGACACGCTTATATATTTACGCGATCTAACCCATAAAATCTCTATGGATGATATTGGTCACGAAAGCCAACGTGTTAAACCAAAATAAAAATATATACAAAACAATGAACTAATAATTTTTATTTAAAGCTTTCGTGACTGCAGGGATTCATATTCTTGGTTCTTTCGGTAAAGTCACGTAGAAGGGAAATTTTAATGTTTAATTTTTTTTTATTTTATTGTTTCCCTTCTACATGACTTTACCAAAAGAACCAAGAATAATGAACTAATAATTTCTATTCTTAGTTTTTTCGGTAAAGTCACGTTGAAGAGAAACAACAAAATAATAAAATATATATAAAACAATAAAAAAAATCTCACGACGTTTCGACCATAACTCAAACGGTCGTCTTCAGGTGTGTTGGTTCGCATAAATTTATTTGTAAACGGCGCATTTATTTATTTATAAAAAACGTTAGCGCCACGCGCAACGATTTGGCAGTTTACCCAGGACTAGTCCATCTATATTCTGAAAAGAGGAGGGGGGAGACGAAATTTTTTATAATGTATGCTGTCTGAAAGCCACTGTAAGCGTGAATAATCAATTAAGACCTGAAATGGTTTATCAAATCTTTCCAATGATTGCTAAGATATAATCCATCTTCTCGGTTGAAATTGTCTCTGTGCTTGTATATGTGGATAGCCTCATGAACGAATCTCTCATGGAAGCCAGATGGCTTACAAAGAACCTCTGTCTTGGAAAAGTCAATGGCATGTGAGCCTACTGAATTAGAACAATGATCTGCCACGGCCGAGGTGTTGGTCCTACCGTGTTTAAGGTCTGCTTTGTGTTCACGAATGCGGTCCGAGACATGGCGTTTGGTTTCTCCAATGTAACTACTACCACAGAGGCAACTTAGTTTGTAGACACCAGGGTATTGTATGTCCGGAATCACATCTTTTACAGACGGAACCAGATCACGGATTTTATGTAATGTGTTGAAACGGACCTGGATCTTGTGTTTATTCAAGATTTTGGAGATCTTTTTTGTGATCCCAGCAATGTAGGGTAAAGTGATGGTTTTGAAAAACTCCTCAAGAGGGTTCTTCTTCATGGTTTGAGTGATAGCTTTGCGGATTGTATAGTCGGAGTAACCATTAGCCCTAAGAGCTTGGTGTACGTGCTTGAGTTCACTGCTTATGTGTTCCTGGTCGGATATGCATTGGGCTCTATGATACAGAGTCTTGATGAGAGAATTCTTCTGTGATGGATGGTGGTGGGAATCCGGTTTCAGATAAGCATCCGTATGGGTAGCTTTCCTGTAGACAGAGTGGCTCATTGAACCATCAGGTCTCTTTTTAATTAGGACATCCAAAAAAGGTATCTTGCCATCTATTTCGACTTCCATGGTAAATCTGATGGCTGGGTGTATGGAATTGATGTGGTCGAAGAATTGGTCTAGAGCAGGCCGGCCATGTGGCCAGATGACAAAAGTGTCATCCACGTACCTCTTCCATAAGGTTGGGCGCAGAGTGGCAGTCTGGATGGCGTCAGTCTCAAATTTCTCCATGAAAATGTTAGCTATAACTGGAGAAAGGGGGGAGCCCATTGGGGTGCCCTCAGTTTGTTTGTAGAAAGTTCCATTCCAAGTGAAGTATGACTATACAATCCGCAAAGATATCACTCAAACCATGAAGAAGAACCCTCTTGAGGAGCCTTTCAAAACCATCACTTTACCCTACATTGCTGGGATCACAAAAAAGATCTCCAAAATCTTGAATAAAGACAAGATCCAGGTCCGTTTCAACACATTACATAAAATCCGTGATCTGGTTCCGTCTGTAAAAGATGTGATTCCGGACATACAATACCCTGGTGTCTACAAACTAAGTTGCCTCTGTGGTAGTAGTTACATTGGAGAAACCAAACGCCATGTCTCGGACCGCATTCGTGAACACAAAGCAGACCTTAAACACGGTAGGACCAACACCTCGGCCGTGGCAGATAATTGTTCTAATTCAGTAGGCTCACATGCCATTGACTTTTCCAAGACAGATGTTCTTTGTAAGCCATCTGGCTTCCATGAGAGATTCGTCCATGAGGCTATCCACATATACAAGCACAGAGACAATTTCAACCGAGAAGATGGATTCTATCTTAGCAATCATTGGAAAGATTTGATAAACCATTTCAGGTCTTAATTGATTGTTCACGCTTACAGTGGCTTTCAGACAGCATATATTATAAAAAATTTCGTCTCCCCCCTCCTCTTTTCAGAATATAGATGGACTAGTCCTGGGTAAACTGTCAAATCGTTGCGCGTGGCGCTAACGTTTTTTTATAAATAAATAAATGCGCCGTTTAAAAATACATTTATGCGAACCAACACACCTGAAGACGACCGTTTGAGTTATGGTCGAAACGTCGTGAGATTTTTTAATTGTTTTATATATATTTTATTATTTTGTTGTTTCTCTTCAACGTGACTTCACCGAAAAAACTAAGAATATGAATTACTGCAGTCACGAAAGCTTTAAATCAAAATTTAATAATTTCTAGTTTTCCTCATTCACATCGTGATTCGTATGAAAAGACATGAGATGATTGAGACATATAAAATCAGAAACGTATTTATTAATATATATACAGATAGTCCTTGACTGCAATGTCCTTGTCCACATGCAAACAGAGTTAGGATAGCAGCCTCCTTTAACAGTCCGAGTAGATTTATACGCTGTAGAAGACAGTTGACGAATCCTCGCTGCTTGATTCCTCCTCGGATCCCTTCAGCAGTGAGTCGTCACCAGTCTTCTCTGCCTGCTCATTCTCCATGTGGCACCGCTGGGGTGGGTGCGATACGCCAGGAGACTCCGCGTGCAGCGACCAGCGAAGCAGGCCCATCTCTGCCTGCTCATCCTCAACGTGGAATTGAGGCGATGGCGGTGAGCTGGGGGCATCGGTGAGGAGGGTGTTACGGAGACGGCCCAGCTCTGCCTGCTGCAGAATCGTCTGTACGACGAAGCGCTCGCGGCGCATGCAGGCGCGCACATGGGATGGCGTGTCTGGGAAGATGTATGCAATGCAGGCCTTCGTGAGTAATACCACGTGCTGCACACGTCCACACACAGGTAAAGGATTTTCAGTTTCAGGATTTGCATGTACAGGGTGCTTAGTAAATATCTCAGGTCAACTATTCCGATGACCTGCAGCCTAGGGATACGATATTGTTCCGTCGTTTTTCCCAATTAAATTAAGTCATTTGAGTAATTTTATAAAATTTGGCATATTATACCCAGGCACTGACCCACAAAGGCCACTTTTTGGAATTACTTAATGATTTTTTTACGTTCACTATGCAGCAGGCAACATTTATGATGTACAGTTAATGCACCCACCGTATTCACCTGGGCAGCCGCAAATTACCGCAACAATTAGCAAACACTTACACTCGGCCATGTCACTACTACAAAGATTCCCTGTGAAGCCTTTCACAGACTGAGACAAGTGCATCTATGAAGGGTGGCACAGTGCCTGTGGGGGTGGTGTGCACCTTTATCTCGCCAGTGATGATTTTCACATACTTCATCAAGTACTAATTTTAAGACCGAATAACTTAAGGGAAGCTCAACACTGGTTCTAATATTTTCCACTGATGTTGGCTGTGGCCAGGAATAGTACTCCAGTCACACAGGATTGGAAACGCAGTTCACAAACAACTACACAGCCGCTCCCCTTCCCACACGCACACATGCTTACGTGTGACAAATTGCATCAACAACATTAATCGTCTGCTGCATGATGAAAGTGAGTATTGTATTATCACTATTATTTGTGATCTCAGAAATACTGTGCAATTGTGAGGTGTAATAGCATTACTGGCATTATCTGTAATGACCCATTGACAATGATCACGGTTTGCTCTGCTGACCTTAACAACTGCTCACAGATGAGTCTATAGGATGGTGCCGTAGTGTAAGGCTTTGCACACTAGACTTGCAATCCAGAGGTCATGGGTGTGAATTGATCTTTGATCGTGGCAGTGTAAACAATGGTGAAAGTTTTTTTACATTGCACTGCCTCTATCCACCTAGCAGTGTAAATGGAATACATCCAGTCAATTGGTAGGCTGAGTTTCGTGCTGTCCAGTGTGGCAACTCCCACCTCTTCCCAAGACGTCTGACCAGTGTGGAAGAGCAGTTCAAATACATCTTAAGGGTCTCTCTTGAGCTCCCTATAGCAGGGGCCCTTCTGCCATCAGTGACATGAGCAAGTAATTGGAGGGCTGTACCTTTATCTTTTAATGGGTTTATGAATGTGTGTGTGTGTGCATGTTGATGTGTACCTGCATGGCAATGACGAAGGCCAGCTTAGCCGTCAGTACTTGCCAGTACTGCTTGGTGACGGAGTAGGCTTGGGGATGATCCGGCGGGTAGCGATAACCTGGATACCTACACACGTACAATCACAACCACAAGCTCGCATGGACTATATTGAGCAAAGTACCTCGAGAGTAGAGTTGGCGCTAAATTGAACAAGTATGGTTGTGCACAAACGGTATATGCGTTCAAAGCCCTTTTAAAAATCCGCTTCTGGAAGAGGGCCTTCCAACAACGTACAGCTTGTGGGGGCTATTTTGACCATGGTTCACGCTGGTCTGTGCCAAGTTGGTGAAGGCAGGGAGCACAGATAATGGGAGAGCAATATAGCACAACTGTTAATTTTGCTGAACTACCCACTGCTGACAACCTAGCTCCACAGTCGCCTACAGCACCTGCATTGTGCATGGTGATCATCAATTTAAGCACGAACAAGGCTCAAGCGTGCTTGACTTCTGGAGTCTAATATCAACTGTATTCGTGGTGATTTGGTCATAGTCAAGTAAGGTTATATTAAATATCGATCAATATGGTTATATTGATTACAGTTGTGTATGCCAGCAATTCAAAAACGTTAGAGAAAAGGGTTGGTAGATCGCATCAATTCCTAACTAACTGTGCTGTGAGGTGACCAGAAGATGGCTGTAGAGCAAGTGGTTTCATGAACTTGTCTGTGTGGACCTTTCAGCTTAATCTCATTATCATGGGTTCTCCAGGACCTCTTATTGCATCCCACATGCATAAAACCACCTTAAACTTGAATCCCAATGCACGGTCTTCCTGAAAAGGGATGTTGAGACTCAATTAAGCAGTCTTGGATAGGTAAATAAATAACATTACTCTTTAGCAAGGTAAGAATGAGCTAGAATTTATATCAATATATCATTATATTTCTCTAAGTGGGACTTTGGTTGTGAAGCCATTCCACCCCTACCCACTGCTCACCCCCCCTCCAATTCCCCCCCCCACCCCCTTTACTGTCCCCACCCACCATGCACACTCCTCCCCCAAATCTACCACAACCCCTTACTACCCAACTAAGCCAAACCCTGTGTCCAGGGTAAGGGGCAGGGCCTAAACAGAGGTGGGGCCTAGGGGAAGTGTGGGTCTTAAAAAGGAAAGTCACGGAGTGAAAAGAGGAAGAGAACGAGCCTAATCAGGAAGGGGCGGGGCCAGGAGGATGCCACACCCAGAAGGATGTCGCATCTACCTGGACAACACACCCAGAGATCAGTGCATCACATTCGCAGGGACGGCACCCACTGAAAGCTGGGCATGACACTGAATGGCACAAACCTGCAGGTTGTGTGGATTGCCGGATCAAACCAGGCTGGCAGGATGTTGGGATGATTTTGCTCCTTGAAGTCGCTGATATTGAAAATTGAAAGGCTGTCTTCCGTGTACCCATGCATTGTAGGCGAACCTGTGCCATACTCTGCTGAGTATCCATAATAATACACCAGGCGTGGAATGATGTCCGTTGTGAACGCCAAGATGCATGACTGTGTAATTAGCATAGAAAGACACAGCGATAGCGGTCACTTAGCATGCAATGTTTTGACCAATGCTTCTGAACATCTCACCTTGGCAATTACATTAATTTTCACAAATACAATTTGGGGGGTTGCTGCCAGAGTTTAATGGTTAGCATATAAGCACTTGCAATCTGGCAGTCATCAGTTCAGTCTCCTGACACAACAGTTGAAGCAATGGATCATTTTCTTAAAACTCCCCCACCTCTGTCCAATTAGCAATATAAATGGGTTCATCACTGTTTTAGCGCAGGTAATTCCACATCTTTCAACATGTCTGGTCATCATGGAAGAGTAGGCCAAATACCGTGTAGAGGGGTTCTCTAGAGCTACCTTTAGTTGAGGCCCTTCTGTCAGCAGTGGCATGAGCAAGCAATTGCAGGGCTTTACCTTTTGCGATTTTGGGAGAGAGTGGATGGGAGCGGTGGTGCAGTGATTCGTGCACTGTACTATGAATTCAGCACACATGCAATTGACTTCCAGCTACGGCTAACATCAGTGACGAGTGATACCCGAACCGCTCCTGGTCCCCCACTCCACCTCTTCTCAAACCTGCCATGACCATAATGGTGAAGTATGGTCAAAAGAACCCACATGGCTAACATGACATGTTACGTCACTCATAAGATGGGATATTGAGCGAGAAAGCGAGCGGACAATCTGGCGACTTACATTGGTGATTACGGAGAGGGTGGCAACGATACTCATAATGTCGGCCCAGGCTCCAATTCCTCTTGCTCGCGAAATCACAGGCCTCCTCATCTTTGTTACGAGCTTCCACGCGTCGACCCGCACTTCAATGATGTTGTTGAGCAGTGCGAGCAATGGCGCAAGTGGAAATGATGCCACGAAGAGAGTGACAAACCCGAATTGGATAACTGGGGTATATTTTGAGAAGGGGTAGGGGGGCAAGGATAGGATGATGAGTGAAACAGGATATAGACATACACTCTTAATGCTCTTATGGTGTAATTACTTTAAGTAAATAAAACATGTTTTCAATGCATTGAATGTGTTTTAGTCAAAGGAGCCCCTAAAATATGATCACATTTTCGTATTATTTGTTCAAAAAATTCTCATATCCATTACATTGGCCACTGAGATGCGACCAGCCACTACCATCTTTAATGCTAAGCTCTGATTCACCTGGGTTTCTTTTGCAGCATTTTCCACCACTAGGTGGCTATAATGACAAGATCACATCCTGTATTGAGGACTCCATTAACCGTACCACACATTTTTAGGTATATGCACTGGGGCTGAAATGCCAACAAATCACAGCAGTTAACCACAGTGGACATGATGCACAAGAGTTTTAAATATATAGTATGGGGAGAAACGTCAACCCAAGATTGACCAACGTAGCTGCATTGGTTTGCAGACAAGAGGAGCAAATATGTGCTCCTATTGTTTATAAAACTTAACTCTGTACATATGCACATACGCGCATGCTCAAAGACAATTATGTTGCAGTATTTACAAAGATTGGTGCCAATGGCCAAATCACCCAATATGCGTCAGATTTAATCATATCCTAGAAGTTAAGGAGAGCTGAGCCTGGAAATTGGTTGGATGGGTGACCATGCAACAGTTATCGTGGGGTTGTGAGCAGCAGAGGACAGTGCAGCAAATTACATTGTTGTATTGTACATCTAAAGCTGTCACATCTGTGCTCCCTGCCTTCAACAACCAGAAGTATGGGTAATATGCCACCCACAACCTGGGCGACAGATACACAAGGGGCCATATACGTGCCTATATAGTCAAATGATACCCAATTGTTTGTTTTTCTAATAAAGTAAAGCGCGTTGGCTCCGTAGTGTGATCCTCTGAGCTCATTGTACCCATCTCGAGGTATTCATCAAAGAGTCCAAGTGGGCTCTGGGGCTGTAGGTCCATGTCTTGCTCCCAGCGCGTGTAGACAGCCTCAGGCCTTAGCTTGGCCCGACGCTGGGCCCACCAATTGCTGAACCATCTGGGGAATTGTGGAGGGAGGTACGCATGTGCAGAAACAGAGACACCCTTACACACGTGCATATCCATTTGTTCATCAACTCTAGGTTGGCTATTTCATAGCTTTCCACTGCGTTTTCAGGTTGTATCATGTGAACATTCCAAGCACGTGGAGCGAAACGTCAAAACATGCCAAACAATATGCGGTATGACACAAAACATGTCAGAGAGCTGTACAGAACAACTGGTAAAACTTAAGTAGTAGCTGTTTTTCATTTAGCCCGTTGTCAATCCACTACACTCTTTCAGTCATGGGAGTTGCTTGTCTAATATTATGAAACTATGTACCAAGCGTCTGATCGGAATAACGCATGATACTCACGAGGTGTACTTTGTCCACTTGACTGGTGTTCACTGCTTAGCCAGTGCACACTGCTAACAAGCTGTCGACCCGACTTTTCGCTGAATGCGTTTTCACAACACATTTTCATTGGAACATGGTTCATATATTTGGGAAAACTTTTCACACAACGTGGACCGTGCCCATTATAATGTGGAATGCACACTGCTAAAACGCCGAACGCGGCCATTATAATGCGTTCCTGAGCAGTTGACGATGAACGACTGTCTTGAGTTGCGCGGCTGAGCAGTTTGATAAAGTATGCCGAATGATACAGTAACACGGCAGCCTAGCCTAAGTTATTTATCCCAGCATGGGATGACTGCAGGTTGATTTTACTGTGCAAATGTGATTAACTCAGTAATTCCTTGCTTTGCGCGTTTTCACTTCACGCGGAAATTTTCAGGAACGCATCTACCGCGTTACACGAGGAAACGTCGTAATCAGACTTCATAGCTATCATGTGTTCATGCGATACTTACGGGATGATGACCTCCTGAAAATTGCCAACCATCTGCTTCACTACCATGATGACAGTGAGTTGAGAAGTCAGTTCAAAGAGACAGCCGTTTGGGGGACACTGGAGGGGGGATGGGGTGGAGAATAGATTCAGGTTAAACACTGAAGATATGAAATATTGGGTAATACATATATGGATACCACACATCATTTCTAATGATCCTCTCACATTCTTCTCTTCAGTCAATTGCACACTGCAAAAGTGACGGCTCCATATGTTAGAGGGGACAGTGATTAAGAATATCAAAAATGGACTCAACTGAGATACAAAATGTGGCACAAACACGTGATGAATTACCCACATTTATTTGTGAAGGAGCTGTCAGTGAGAGCAATACCCGCTGAATTACACCAAAATCACAGCCCCATTGGAAAATACAAGCAGGCTGCTAGTGACAAGGCAAACCAGAAGGGTAGCAATGATTGGGAAACACTAAATGCATCGAGTACCAATTCTGTAGAGAACGCAAGTATCGCTCCCGTAATTGACACACCTATCGAACAGAAAAACATAACTGCATTGAAGTGTGATCCGACAGGAGATGATAACAAACTGCAGGGAGGGGGAGTTAAACCTGATCGCCAGGTAAATGGAAAAGCCGCCCATTGTGTCACGGATTTGCGTGATTGTACTGTAGAGGGGGCAGAGGAATGTGCTACAGGGACACACCCTGAGGAATGCAGGTGTAAAAGAGTTCCCGACGACTCACTCGGAGGCTAAGGTAAGGTAAGGGCTTCCGCCAAGGTTTTATTACAACTCTTTAACAATGCACAGGGGTGAACAACTCCCCAGGGGTTAGGGGTCCCGGGCTAGGTCCCGACACAGCCGGCTGCCCTGTGCTGTCTCCTCTGCCCCGGCCGTGGGATCAACCAACACGGCCGAGCGAGGAGCACAGCCACGTCTAGCCTGGCACTGTGCTCTCCCCTATCCCTACCCTCTTGCCCCTGGCTCCCCGTTCCACCATTCTCAGACCCTACTCTCCAGCTACGACCCCACTTTGACGTTATCCTTGAGGAGCCGTGATGTCACTCTGCTGCCCCGAGCACATGACGTCACATCATCGCCCTGGACAGCACAAGTGACGCCACTTCCCCATTCTACTCCTCTACATTACCCCCCCTGTGAAAAAAAACAGCCGACCCGGCTGCAAGAAAACCCTAACCTTAGGGCAGCACGACATCCCAGGCATCACAATAACAACAACCAAATGAACGGGAAAAAAGTAAGACGGCTTCTTCCGGCCGGCAGTGCCGAGCGGGCGCCGGGGCTGGGTCCGACGAACGGCCGCCCAGGCCATCACCGGAGCCGCATCCCCCTTGAACGGGTATGCGTTGCCGGCCCGCTTCCCCGTGTGACGTCCGCCGCCGGTGCAGATGGGCTGTCCGCAGGCAACAGGCCCACCGCCGTAGCCTCCGGTGGCCGGGGGGTCCCCGCCGGCGCTACTTGGAAGGGCCCTGGGGGCACAGAAACAGGGCAAACGCCGCCCCCGTCAAGAGGACCCGGCCGGACAGGCACGACGGACGCATCACCCGGCGGCCGCCCCGGAGTTGGGGGTGGATCCCCCAGGGTAGATGGAATATAGCGTTTGAGCCGAGACGGGTGCACTATCCACCGCTGGCGTCCGAACCGAATCCGAACGCACTGCGGCCGGGGGACTTCCACGACCTCAACGGGACCCTGCCAAGGGCGGTGCAATTTGGCAGATGTGCCAACCGGGACCTGGGGACAATGCAGCCACGCTTTCTGGCCCGCTACCCACGGGAGGCCCGCTGCCTGGTGTTTGGGCAGCCGCTCATTAGCCGCCTGCCGGCCGGCGGAATTCTCAACAGCGGCCTGCCATGCCCCGCGCAGCCGGTCAAGCGCGACTTTCAAAGGGACCGGCACAGCCGACCCCTTCCTGGAGGACCCCACGTCCAGTTGGACGTGCACCGGGGGCTCCGGCTCCCTCCCGTACATTAAATAAAAAGGCGAAAATCCCGTTGAGGCGTGAGGAGCCAACCGATACGCTGCCAAGACCCCCGGGACGAACAGGTCCCAGTCCGATTGAGACGTGTTCACATGGTGGCACAGCATGGAAGTGAGGGTGCGGTTCAAGCGTTCTACCATCCCGTCCGATTGGGGGTGGTATGGCGAGGTGCGGATTTTCTTGGTGCCAAAGAGGTCACACACCTCCTTGAGCAGCTTAGACGAGAAATTCCGCCCCTGATCCGTCAACAATTGTTCCGGCGCACCCTTGTCCAACACGTACCCCTGGACGAACGCCTCGGTGATAGAAGAGGCCGACTGATCGACCAAAGGCCACGCCACAGGCCAACGTGTGAAGTACTCAACGCCCACCAAGAGGTATTTATGGCCCCATTGGGATACAGGGAATGGGCCCAAGATGTCGAGCGCCACGAGTTAATTAGCAGCGGGGCCCGGTCCTGGACAACTGGGGCCTTCCTCCGCGCGCAGTCGTGGCAACCCTTCAAAATGAGTGCCATGTCACCCTCCACACTTGGCCAGTAATAGTCCCGCTTAAGGGTCAATAGGGTCTTGTGATAGCCAAGGTGCATATGCTTCTCGTGAATGGCTCGGGTTAATTTACCACGTAGGCTAGTGGGCACAACCACGCAATAGCGTTCCAATTGGGCATCCCAACGCATGAGGAGTCCGTCATGTACGGCGATGGCTGGGGCCGCCGACGAAGCTGAACCCCGGGCCGTACGTCCGACGCGTCGCTGTAGCTTCAGCAGGGAGGAATCCTCCATCTGCAAGCTGGATCATACCTCCCGGGGGAGTCCCAGGCCGAAATCCGCGGATGTCGCCGCACCCGGGGGGGTGGCCGTCGCGGCCGACGCGACCAACTGGGCCGCGACGTCCCCTGGGGCCTTGCAACGGCTAGAGCCCAGGGCGCAAGCACACCCGCCGCCTGCCGGCAATCTGGACAAGCCGTCCGCATTTCCATGCAGTGCCCCCTTTCTGTGGATTACGTCAAAGGGGTAATCCTGGAGCACCTCGAGCCAGCGGGACAGCTGACCCGAGGGCTGACCAATCCTCAGCGAATTTTGCAGGGCCGCGTGGTTGGTTCGGATTGTAAACCGCCTACCGTACAAGTAGGGCCTATACAATTGAACAAAAAAACTATGGCCAAAAGCTCCCTCCGAGTCACGTAGTATCGCTGTACCGTCGGAAACAGAACCCGACTGCCGTAGGCTACCACCCTCTCCACCCCGTCGACCACCTGGGCCAGGACTGCCCCAATGCCCATGTCGCTGGCATCGGTGTCAAGCAGAAAGGGCTTCGAGAAATCGGGGTACCCCAAGGGCGGCGCATCCGCCAAGGCCGTGCGAAGCGTCGCAAAAGCAGCCTCCTCCTCCGCGCCCCAGTAAAACCTTTGGCCTTTGGCGGAGAGGGCGTGCAGCGGCTTCGCAATCGTCGCAAAATCGCCGACAAACCGGCGATAGTACGATGCGAAGCCGACGAAGCTACGCACCTCCGCGACAGATGTGGGAGTCGGCCACGTCCGGACACAAGCCGTTTTCTCCGGGTCCGTGGCGACACCTGACGCACTAACAATGTGTCCCAAATATTTCACCGATGGTTGTAGCAAATGGCATTTCTGGGGTTTAAATTTCAAGCCCGCAGCGCGCACTTTGACGAACACAGCCTCGAGGCATTGCAAGTGCTCGTCAAACGTACGCCCAAAAACAATAACGTCGTCCAAGTAGATTAAACAAGACTTCCACTGCAGCCCCGCCAAAACCATCTCCATGAGACGCTGGAAGGTGGCTGGGGCCGAATAAAGACCCATAGGAAGCCGATTGAACTCGAACAGCCCCTGGGGCGTGCGGAACGCTGTCTTGAGTCTAGAGGCTTCGTCCAGCGGCAATTGCCAGAAGCCGGAGAGCAAATCTAGAGTCATAAAGAACCGCGCGCCCGAGAGGGCGTCCAGGGAATCATCCATGCGAGGCAATGGATATGCGTCAGCCACCGAGATCTTGTTCAATTTACGGAAATCAATGCAGAACCGGAGACTCCCGTCGTGTTTCTTGACTAGCACAATGGGGGCAACCCTAAGGGCTAGTGGAAGGGGAGACGATGTCCGCCGCCAACATTTCGTCGGCAGCCGAGCAGACATGCTCCTTTTCTGCAGGGCTAAAGCGGTGGGAATTAAGCCGAATAGGGGCTGAGTCGCCCGTATCTGTGTGGTGTTCCAAAAGAGTAGTGCGACCCAGATCAAACTTACTTTGGCTAAACACATCGGTGAACCTCTCGATGAGTTCGCGGAGTTGCTGACACTCCCCGGTGGACAACGAGGCATTCTCGTCGCACAACATGGCGATCCACGATGTGTCGGAGTCCCCCGCGCGCATCACGCCTGCCATGACTCCTTCCATCCGGGGCAGCGCTCTCGGGTGGGGGAGTCGGGGTCGCGTGCGCCAGGACGGCACCGGCCGGGATTACAATCGGCGTGGGCCCCGAATTGAGGACCTGTAGAAAAAGGTCCTGGCCCCCCGACACGGCCGTCAAGGCACCCACCAATCCCATCGTCCTTGAAAAGTAACTCGACGGGGACAGGAGGATACCTGTCTCCGTGGAGCCCCCTTCGAGCGGTCTGCGCAACCTAAGGGGTAGCAAGATTTGTGATGCCGGCGGCACGGTCACCGCCGCCCTATTCAAGGCCCGCACACTGGCAACCAAGGAAGACAGGACGGTAGGCGATTGTAGGAATTGCAGCCGCCTCTCTGACGGCAATTCCACACAGCCCTGGTCAACGAGAATTTGAATGGGCATTCTAGACAAAAAGTCGGTCCCCAAGAGGCATGGAACTGCCAAGGTCTTGGAGACCAAAATAGGCCCGGCCAACTCAATCTCGTCCACCCGAACCGACGCTATAACTTGGCCCAATATGCCCAAACTGCTGCCGTTCGCGGCGACACAAGCCCCACGAACCGGCCCTAATGGACCGACGCTGCGGGGTAGGAGCTTGAAAATGGCCTTTGAAATAATGGTGGCAGACGCCCCCGTATCCACCAAGAGGCGAACTCGCACTCCTTGCACGCAACCCGCCAACGCTGAGGAGCCAGCAGCTGCCGCCACCATCCGATGCGCCAGTGCGTTCCAGTGGCGAGTCAGCCTAGGCCATCCAGTGGGTGACAATGGTGGTGCACCCGACCCCTCGAGGACAACCCCCTGATGATGAACCCTAGCCCCGCTAGATGCATGAGGTGAGGGGGCGGCCGCGCGGGTGATGCTACGCGACTCGCCTGGGGCCCTGGGCTCGATGCCGATGAAGGTCCGGGAGGAGTTGGAGCCCCCTTGCTGAAGGCCCCCGGGGCATTCCTACACCCCCGCTCAATGTGGCCCTGCTGACCACAGCGGAAGCAGGTCACCGTGGCAGTGTCCTGCGGGCGGGAAGGTCCCGGCTGCCCCCGCTGCTCCGGACGGCGACCACCCGCCCCCCTCCCGCGACGACCGGGCATCGCCAGGGCCGCGAGGGTGTCCACACCCTGAGAGGCGGCCTCCTCTTCTGGCGCCGGGATCCCCGCGCACGCCGCCATCCGGGGCTGTTGGTGGAGGGAGAGGTGCGCCTGGATGTTTTCGGCCACCGCCAACGACGTGATCTGGCGATCGCTATTTATGGACAAAGCGATCACCAGCTCACGTGCCAGGTCGAGTAGCCGTTCCAGGGCCATCGAGTCCAGCGCCCTGCCCTGTATATCAGGGTATGCGGCCTGTGCCAAGGGCAGGAGCGAGCAGCGGAAAACCAATGGAGATTCCCCCTCCTCCCGCCGCCATAGTGAAAACTTCTGGCGTGCCCTGGACGGCGGCTCGAGTACATCGGCAATCCGGAGGTACACTGTCGGAAGCGTAGCCTTATCGGCCGGGGGAATGGACTTGAAGATCTGCATCGCCTTCTCGTCCAGGTAGGTCGGAAGGGCCCCCAATCCCTCCTCCATGGACCAGCCGACCGACATATACGCCGTGTCGAACCGGTCCTGGAAGGCCAACCAGTCACCCACTTTCATGACAAACGGCGCGGTGTGGGGTAACCGGCCAGCCCCTGGCCGCGCGGTGCGGCGAGGTATGGAAGCCCCCCGACTCCCGCGGGTCACCCTGCAACCATGGTGTGGTTGCGCAGCGTTGCGGCCCCCATAGGCCACGCCGAAGACGCAGCAAGGTGCGGTGGCGCTGCAGCCCCCATAGGCCACGCCGAAGACACGGCAGGGTGCAGTGGCGCTGCGGCCCCCATAGGCCACGCCGGAGACGTGGTGGGTGGCGGCAGATTTGCGGCCCCCATAGGCCACACCGAAGACGCGGCAAGGTGCGGTGGCGCTGCGCCCCCCGTAGGCCACGCCGGAGATGTGGTGGGTGGCGGCAGAGTCGCGGCCCCCATAGGCCACACCGGAGATGTGGTGGGTGGTGGCAGGGTTGCGGCCCCCATAGGCCACGCCGGAGGCGCGGTGGGTGGCGGCAGAGTTGCGGCCCCCATAGGCCACGCCGAAGACGTGGCAAGGTGCGGTAGCGCTGCGGCCCCCGTAGGCCACGCCAGAGGCGCGGTGGGTGGCGGCAGAGTTGCGGCCCCCATAGGCCACGCCGGAGACGTGGCAAGGTGCGGTGGCGCTGCGGCCCCCATAGGCCACGCCGGAGAAGCGGCGGTATAACACGGCCCCGCGGTGGCCCCTGCGGGCCACCCCGCAGGCGCGGCGACGGATCGATCTGCAGCTGCAGCCACAGCAACCTCCCGCGATGCGGCGAGGGGCGACGGCGTTGCGTCCCCCCTGGGCCACGCCGCAGACGCGGCGAGTTGAGCCGCAGCGGCGCCCGCAAGCCACCCCACAATTGCGACGGAATCCGCGGCCTGGCTCGCTGGCACGGCGAGGTGCGGAGCCACGGCAGCGACATCTGCGGCAGCGACATCCGCAGCAGCCTCCGCGGCCAAGCTCGCAGCCACGGCGAGGCGCGGAGCCGCGGCAGCGACATCTGCGGCAGCGACATCCGCGGCAGCGACATCCGCGGCAGCCTCCACGGCCAAGCTCGCAGCCACGGCGAGGTGCGAATCCGCGGCGGCATCCGCAGCCGCATCCGCGGCAGCCACGGCCGTAACAATGGCTGCCGCTTCCGGCGTCGCAGCGGAAATTACGTCCGCTTGCGGCTCCCCCACCAACATGGCCGCCACCTCCGGCGGCGCATGAAAAATGGCGCCAACTTACAAATCGGCGGGCGGCAAAGCGGCGGGAATCCGCTGGTGCCACGCGGAGTGTGGGCCGGGTGGGTGCGTTCGCGCTCCCACCTCTGTAAGGGCGGCGGTGAGCTGCTCGATCGCCCGCAGGAGCAGCTGCGACCGCTCCTCGGCATCGCCGCCCGCCACCGGCGGTGGTGCGCTGGGACCCCCAGCCGCCGACACCACCTGCCCTGCCGAGTCTATCTCCATTGCGACGGACTGCCCTCGGGTCGCAGCCGGAGCCTCCCCGACGTCGTCAGCACTCTCCCGGCGTCCCGCCGGTGGATTCTTACGGCGCCCGCCCAATTTAGGCATAGCGACAGCAGCATAACCACTCCTGCCACCAGTTGTAAAGGAGTTCCCGACGACTCACTCGGAGGATAAGGTAAGGTAAGGGCCTCTGCCAAGGTTTTATTACAAATCTTTAACAATACACAGGGGTGAACAACTCCCCAGGGGTTAGGGGTGTCGGGCTAGGTCCCGACACAGCCGGCTGCCCTGTGCTGTCTCCTCTGCCCCGGCCGTGGGATCAACCAACACGACCGACCGAGGAGCACAGCCACGTCTAGCCTGGCACTGTGCTCTCCCCTATCCCTACCCTCTTGCCCCTGGCTCCCCGTTCCACCCTTCTTAGACCCTACTCTCCAGCTACGACCCCGCTTACGTCACGGGGTCCCCTTTTTATCCTTGAGGAGTCGTGACGTCACTCTGCTGCCCCGAGCGCATGATGTCACGTCATCGCCCTGGACAGCACAAGTGACGCCACTTCCCCATTCTACTCCTCTACACAGGCATCAGCCTTTGGATGAAAAAATTGTGCATTGACACACTGAGGATGGATGGAGATCGGAGTGCTGAAATGGAGGAGATGAAGATCCATGACGGATCGGGAATTGTGTTGAAATCCAGCACACTCAAAAGCACAAAAAGGGAGACCCAACGTGGTACGGAATCGAATCGACTCACTGAGTCTGCAGGGAAGGCAATTGCCACCGACAGTCGAGCACGGAAACTCGTGGTGTGTGCTGATTCTGGTTATGTGCAACACAACTTCACGCCACATAGTCCCACATGGAAAGAGAGTGACATAAAAAATATACAAAAACGAACCAGTAAACCGTGCTCATTTGGCCAAAGCCATAACAATGAACCAGGAATATGATGTTGTGATGTTGCGTGAAAAGGTAATAGGTTACTCTAGAATACCTGGCCATGAGAATACTGATAATGATACACTCTTAACCAAAAGTGGCAAAGCAGCCAACACTCAAAACTTGGTAAACATGTGGCAAAGAGGTAACATAAGGAAGACAATGCACAACCGTGTTCGAAACCGCTGGCTAGCGTTTCCCAGGAACTAAAACAAAAATCACAGTTACAATAATTGATAAGAACCGATGTAAACATGTTGCCTTAATTTTTTATATTTTTTTATTTTAAATGTAACCATGCGAAGTCTGTGACACGTACGCACGCATTGTAAGGAAAATAGCAGCCGAAACTGGAGGACAGTTGATGGTTCATGATGGAAAAAGGCATTTATTTTGTTCAAAAATAACCTGTGGCCATTTGACCACTGATCATTTTTAAAAGGGCGGAATGTTGTATATATAGCCTTTTTCCAAAATTGATGTTAATAATAATTCTGCCAATATTTTTTTTAATCAATCGTGGTGTCGCGTGGGGGCAAAAGGGGGTTAGGTGAACCCCCCTCCCCTCACAGCAGCTGCCCTTCTCACTCGGAAACAGGCAGCCGGAGATAAGCCATAAAAGATAATAAAAACCCAAAACAAAAGAGAAGGGGGGGGAATTGTTAATGAGATTCTGGAAAAATCTCGACACGGCTTCAAAGCCTCGCCAGCTTCCAGGGTGGCAAAAACCGGACAGACAAGTTTTTAGGTTATTTCAATTAACAGAAAGTAAAAAAAACTCAGCAACAAGAATAAGCAGACATTATAGACTGCCAACGCACTCACTCCGATTAACAACCAGACTACAATCTACATAGTGGGTTATTACTTCTCATACATATTATTAATACTAATGTTATTCACCTTAAATTCTATTACATCTTGCCATCTACGTGACTTTGCAAAAACCAAGAAATATGAATTCCAGCAGTCAAGAAGCTTAACTGAAACTTAGTTATACCTCTAACCTCAGGACATCTAAATATAACTCGAGTATAACAGCACGGATCCCTGGATACAGATGGGGGAACGAAAGTTAATAAAACCCTAGGAACATACGTTGTAATACAATCTTAAATCACCAATATTGGAAAACATAAACCAAACAATAATTATGAAGTGTTAAACCGGGGGTTATCCAGAAGAGATGAGGCGAAATAGGTCAAACTTACATAACCAAGATAAAATGTATCCCAGAGAGAAAGAGAGTCTCACAACCACCTTTGTCTTCCAGCAGCACGTGATAGAAATTTGCATACGCAAGCAGAGGGCATCTCCTCTTAAAAATAAAAATCAAACACCACGATGGAAGCACTGTAAACAATGCTACAAACATACCTTGAGTCACGTACAGAATCATAACTACAAAGTGGTACGGTATCAAGCTATAAGAGGTAAAATAAAATGTTTAACTTCGAAAGCCTCAACACACCCCTTTGTGAGAGGTAAAAGAATGTCACACTGGGAGGGAAGAGAAGAGGGGGGGGGGGAACTCGACCAGACAGGGAGACCCCCCCTCCTTCCAGATTAATTATTGCAGAAGGTGGAGAAGAAGGATGCACTCGGGGGCAATCTGGAGCATCTGTTTTCTTTTGATGGCAGGATAACTTAAGGAAGGCGACAGGAACCATGCCTTGATGAAACTTATATTACTTCAATAAATATGACACACACACAGGCCGGACAAACAGCTGTTCCCACAGGCTGAGAGCGAAATCAAAGGACGTTACGGTCCTTTGTGAGATGGCGAGCCATGAGAAGAGATTTTTGGCATAAAAACAGCGACACGACACACACAGTTCAGCTCTGCAAGCCATCACAGCTACCAGCGGCAGAAGACGGCGATCAACTACCAAAGATGACCAACCACAGAAGATAACAGCCAGCCACCGAGGGCGATCAGTCACCGAAGAGTTCTGCAACGTCAAGCAATCAACGTCGAGAAAAGGCGGAAAGCACCAAGCATCGACCAAGCGAGCATCGCAGAGAACCAGCTGCACGCGCAATCGACACCGCCAGAGAGACGGAGCAGGAGAGAGCACTCCACAGCGTCACCAGCGCCACCAAGCAAGGGTGTCAGCTGCTAGCGGACGAGCTGCGGGTGCAACCTGACGACGGGATCATCGCGCACCGACGGCAAGCGTCATGCCAACTCTTCCAACCAGCTGTGGACAGAACTCTGGCCGCCCGTGAGAAACAAGGAGAACCAAGCTATACATATGATACGCACACATCCACACATTACAACACATCACCTTGCGTCTGCTTGACGCAAAGAATTGATCAAGGACACATCCACACTCAACACATAACCGGACGGACAATAAGAAGACTCATGATAAGTGCATCAAGTATCAACTGATAACAAAGAAAACGGTCGTTTAGAAGTATTTTAGTAGTTATGTTTCTTTTGATTTGCATAAATATTATCAATGAATTCATCGATGAAAATTAAACGTTTAGAAACCTAAGTTACAAATCTACACACTCACAGGGAAAATATTATGTTGAAATCTCTCTTTTGATCACAGAATCTGCCCGCGAATTGATTGAAGCCTTATCCAATTTATAAGTATTTGCTGAAGCAGGCATACTGCTGCACACCATTGTTCCAAACATTTCGTTAATTATGTAATCTTACCTATGAATTCATTGCCGTATATGTTTTGCCTTCGGGACATGTTTCTTTATTGCCTTCGTATGAATATCGTTGCATGAATGTTTAAGGACTTTTTCCTCTCGCCGTGTATGCTCACGAACTCTGATGAATAATCGATTGTACTGTTACCCAGGTAACAAACGTGATCATTGAGGGTTGAATGTATGGATCAATGAGGAGAACATCTCCAGGAGTACTGTGTTGACAATTCCAAGCATAAGAGTTCGCATATTAGAGTGTTAAGGTTTTGTTTAGAAATTAAAATTGCTTAACACAGAAGTGTCTGCGTGGTGCCTTCCTAAGTTCATGCATAATAATCTCAATTATGAGAACTGTATCCTGCGGTGAGATTTTAATTTGGAGACCTGATATAAAAACACTAAGACATAATCAGTAAATGTTAAGCGAGAATAATTGTATTATACTGATCGATAATAAGAACCTAGACAACGAAGCCGAGCTTAATCTAGCATACTTACAGCACACCTGCATAACTTCATAAATTAATTGTATGATCCCGATTGATAATACTACCCTCGACAACGAGGCAGGGCTTAATTATCATAATGGTGTGCATTAGCATAATCACATGCAATTGCATAACTTAATATGACGACACCTCCCTAATTAACATAATATGTGCATAATTACATCAATTAACATAATTTCGGATTATTACGCATTTTCCAATTTTTATTATTTTTATAAAATGTTCAAGACCCGGCATATATAACAATTGCCTATGCTAGTCGCATCCTGTCGCCGGCTGAGCAGCGGTATTGTGTTAACTGGCAGGAGCTGCTGGCAATGGTCTGCTTTGTGCAGCAGTACAGGCCCTACCTTTATGGCAGGGATTTCGTGGTTCGCACTGACTATGCGGCCGCTCAGGGTTTACCGGCTGAGTTAGGGATGAAGAATGTGGACACAGAGACAATGGACGGGGGGTGTTGTATATGTGGGTTATGAAAATTTGATGAAACTAATGAAAGTTAAATGAAATTTTAAATTAGCATAATTTATCCAGAATTACGTTAATTTGTGTAATTATGCGTATACATTATGCTAATTCGAGAGATAATCGTATTAATTTATGCTAGTGGGTGTGGTTATGATAATGCAGGTCGTTATGATAATCGTGCCCAGCCTCGGTGACGAGGGTTGGTTATCAATTGGAATAATGCAATTAATCGTATGCAGATATGCAGGTGTTGTGAGCGTGAATGAGAGAGTCAACTTGGCTCCGTTGTCTAACTCCGTATTATCAATAAGGATATGATTATTCTCGCTTTAACATTTATTATGTGTGTTAGTGTGCTTATTATAGGTCCCCCCAAGTTCATATCTCAATCACAGAACAATTCTTATGCGGAATTTCAGAAAGAATCACACAGTCGCTTCTGCATTAATCAATTTTATTTTCTAACTAAACTTTAACTTTAGAAGATGCACTCTCGATCTTGGCATTTCAACACAGTATCATCACTTCTGCGTTATTTCACTCTGGTCACGGCACATATGGTTAACCACCACGTAACACGACCTCGGTTGTTGAGAGAGAGAGAGATGTAATAAAAAAATGCAAATGCTACTCTAAGCAAAACCTTAACATTCTATTATGAATGATTATACTGGAATTTGCACACACTGTACCGCATTCATTCCTAGATCCATAAACAAGATTATGCCATTAAAGATGACCGACTAAAAGATTTCTCAGTGACCGCATTCACGTAGCTCGATGGAAACAATGTTCTTCGTTATCAATTGATTATTAATGTACCACCTTGGAGTGGCAACCCTTCTTGATTGTCCCGATATGCGTATCGCGTGTCTTCTTTATCACTGGTTCAATTCTTTGCGTAAAGCAGACGCCGAGGTTGGCATCTCTTGTGTCAAAAATGTATTTGTTCCCTGCGGAGCGGTGGGGGGTGTGAGGGTGAGAGTGTGGGGGAGGGGGGGGGCATACGAACACGGCTGCCACAGTTTCTGTCCACAGCTGGCTGGAAGAGTCGGCACGACGCTCGCCGTCGTCGCGCGATGATCCGTCGTCAGATAGCGCCCGCAGTTCGTCCGCTGGCTGCAGTTCTTCACTCTTGTCTTGGTTCCCAGCTGGTGCTGGTTGGTGTGCGTGTGGGTCGAACCCACGGCGCGCTCGCTGGCGCTGACACTCTTGCTCACGGGCGGCTGGTCAGGCTCTTTCCGCTGCTGGATGAGCCAAGTCGCACGCGCTCTCTCTGTTGAGATGCCCGAGCGCTCTCAGCGCTGATTCGCTGGCAGCCGGCTTCTTCACTGCTGGATGACTGCTGCACGCTCTTGCTTGGCGGCGCTGACTCGTTGACTCTTTGTTGGCGGCTGGCCAAGCTTTTTCCGATGCTAGGTGGCTAAAGTTGGCACACGCTTGGCTGCTGGTTGCAGAAGCTCTTGCTTGGTGCGTTAGTCGCGCTACAGCTGGACTCGATGTAGAAATAAGGGTCTTTAAGCGATACTTTGCCTTTTAGCTCTGAATCACGCTCGTTGATACATTGTTACTCAGCGATCCTTGCTATTCAGCGAGGCTCGCGCTCCTTGGAGCCAGCCGTTCGTTGCGACTGCTCGTGCCTTGTCGAACTTCTTGAATTGTTGATCTGTCTTGACTGAACTCTCAAGATGCGGCTGACCGTTATATATAAAAAAAAAATTCTCCGCTCTGCGCAGTGAAGGGGGGGGGGGGCATGGCCTGTGTGTGTGTACGTGCGTGTGTGTGGTATTCCACAAGCCATCTGCGTTATATGATCCTGGGGGGGAGGGGGCGACCCTTTCTGCAACAATCCGCACTTTCCACACTCTGGTGTTAAATTCCTTTCTCGTGCTGCCGGGAGAGACAAAGACGGCCGGGGTCTCTTTCTCTCTCTCCAACCCTTGAGTGAGAGAAAACAGATACCCCTTTTTCACCGTCCTTCCGTGGCAGTCTGGAGATTTCGCAGGTAACCTCTCTGCCCTCTCTTGGAGTTTATTATTCTATACATTTATGGCCTTTTTACGATTTCCATCTGTGTTTGCGTGTTTTTGGGTTTGTGTGTTTTATTCATTATTTTTTGTTGTAATAAAAAATATATATCGGCAGATATTATTGTTAATATCAATTTTGGAAAAGGCTCATATATCCAACAGGGGGGGGGGGGGTAGACGCCCGATTGGCTGCGCAGGATGACGTCACATAATCCTAAATTTTCGTAATCCCAGGGCATAAAAGAGGGGAGCAATAAATTATAAAGGAACTTATCCTACGGCCGTTCAGCCGTCTGGATCGACTCCCTGCCGCTCGCAGGGTCCGTGAGACGATAGCAAGTGCGGCTACAAGTCGGCCCTAGGCAGAGCCCTCTCTGATCGCCGTCCCTCCGACTCCCACCGCGTCCGTGCGACACCGTGAGTGCGTCTGTGAGGTGAGTAATGGAGTGGGGGTACACATAAGGGTAGTAATAGGTTAGGCGCTGCTCGTACAATATTTGCTCTGGGCCATACAGGGTTTTTCTTTAAACGCGCCGTTAATAAACTTTAGTACAGAGTATCGGTGCAGTGTGATTTGCGTGTGGGTGGAACCTCAGCGTGGTCTTGGTAATTTGAGTGTGTGTGCGAGGCGCGCGCGCATATTAAAACATAGACGGCCGCCGACGCGCCCGCGTCCGAACAGGCGTGCCGCGCGAGTATTAAGGTGGGGGCGGGGTGCGTTAAACCCGCTCGCTAACGCTCGCGCGTGTTTACGCAGCAGCAATAGCATTAACGGCGAGGCGCGCGCGCAAATTTTTTGCAGCCCTTTAGCGCTAGCCTTTGTGTGCAAGCGGATTAGGGCTTGACCCCCCGGAGGTTTGCACGCATATTCATCCCGCCGTTTTCTTTAGTGCTAGCCTTTGTGTAAAACGCGCGCTCGTGCATGCGGGGGAGGGGTAAAATTAAAACCGCTCACCAACGCTCGCGCGTATCTACGCAAAATAAGCGCCTGTAGCGGCGCGCGTGGTTACGCGCGTGTGTGGGAAATACGCGCCTGCAGAGGCGCGCGTGCACATGCACGCCACCGCATTCGCTTTTGTGGTGGTGTACGTGAACGTGTGTGAGATAACCCCGGGCGGTGGTGAGCCAGCCAATTAGCTCTGTCCCTCAGAGAGGGCGCTGGCGCGGGGGGGCCGATCACTCGATCGGCAAGGGCCCGGCAAGAGGCGGCTGACGAGGAGGAACGGAGAGGAGTGGAGGGGGGGTGGACGTCGCGTCCCACCCGCTCACAGGGAGCGGCGAGGCGGGCGTCGGCCCCCACATTTTTATAAAAATGTGATTTACAGTTAAAGTAATTGTATCGTGAAATCATTCACGACTGGTAGAGAGCTTCAGAGTACAGGTGGCGGTTTATTAGGGGCCGTCCAAAAATTACATCATGCACCTGGGGGGGGTCAATGCTAAATTCGATGCTAATTCCTTTGTCAAGGGGTACCTCTGCGGATGTGTATACTTTAACTTAGCTATTTCAATGAGCCATTTCAATGGCAAATTATATGCTAATTCCTTTGTCAAGGCGCTTGGTCTTCTTTATCTTCTCACACAGCTTAAAGGTCGTGATCTAAGCGTGGCTTCTTCCACTCCAGCGCTGTCCTCCAGACAGGCTCGTCCCTTCACCTGATGAAGGCCGCTTGTGTTGTGGCCGAAACGTCGTGAGAATATTATTGTGTTATTTTATTTTATCAATTTGTTATTTTATTCTCATTCTACGTGACTTTACCGAAAGAACCAAAGAAGATGAATCATTGCAGTCACGAAAGCTTTAAATCGAAATTTATATTGAAGCTCTTTTTCACAGATGTCCAGTCGGATGTTGTGTAACGGGAGGCTGGCACAGTGTAAGTAAACATGGTTTAATAAAAAACTCATAAACGCTGACACAAGTAAAAACTAAGGGGCTTGTTGACAAAACGACCTTTGCCACGGGGGATGGGGAAAGAGGAAGGGAGGATCTTTCAAGCGCTCCCTATAGGGAACCCACAAAACTGCATTTCCCAAACTCGTGTCCCCTCCATGACAGCAGCAACATCAACGCCACGGACACTCACGCTCCCCTTACCAACAACACCATCTCCATTGCCAACCAGCCACGAGATGGCTGCTCTCAACAACACCTCGGTCGTCGTGTACGCGGCCAAAGACCTCCGGCTGGTGAGTAACCGGCCGTAGCGAGGGTTGGTAAGAAACTCGAGCACGGGGAGATTCTCAGATCCCCCGCCGACTTGCTGAGGCTGCTCGCTCTGCCGGTTTTGCGCCGCCTGCATCGGTAGAGTGAGCCAGGCCGGCCCGGGGAGGGAGGTCCGGGGGGTTTGAAGTTGATGGGCAGCGGTGGTGTAAGTTTGGTTGATGCTGAACCACGGCTGAGTAGGCTGGGCCGTGCGGAGTGAATTGTGTTTTTGAGCTGTGTATTGTCGCGTTGCACGTTCATGCGATCAGCTGATGTAAAAGATGCGGCTGTAGACTGTAGGTACTGTCACTGTCAGTGCATTCTTATTCCACGAGAGACGCGTGCACAGGGATACCTCAACAGTTTATGTAAATGTCAACTGGACTGATTCTGATTCTGACTTTACCGAAAGAGCTAAGAATATGGACTGATTCTCTTTGTGCGAGTCGCTCCCATTGCTCCTGTCTGTCTTGGTCACCGTGTATTTCTCTATCTCTGTACTGTATACTGTATATATTTTCTGTGTATGCCTCTCTTACTCGTATCTGTCTCCGTGTCTCTCTTCATATAGAGTAATCTCATTTATCTCTCCTTGTCTCCGTCTCTGCGTCTCACTCTCTCCCTATATCCGTCTTGTCTACACGTACCTGTGTTTCACTCGCATCGTCACAGTGTCTCTCGCTCACAATCTCTTGTTTCTCCTCGCGTCTTCCGCGACTGTCTCTCGGGCTGCCCTACTGAGTATTATGTATGTAGGGCGGCAGTATTTGTTGTCACAGTTTCGGAGCACGGGCCTAAAATGTCAAGCGGCCAGCAACAAACAGCACGGACAAAGTAATAATATGCAAGCGTTGACACGTCTCTGTGAGCAAAGCTTGAGCGAAATAAACGATGGGAGGGAATTCCAAAGTGGAGCAGTGTGAGGGAAGAAGCAGAGAGAAACGTGTTTGTGACCTGCAGTGTGATTAGTGGGTGAGTGAGGGAGTCGGTGAATGGTTGAGTGAATCTTATCTTAAAGGAATTTATATAGCGCTTTAACCAAGGGGGCTTTACAAGGCATTAACAATGGTACATATTAATTTTATGGTCGAGATGAGGTGAATGAAAGAGATGAGAGGAAGCAATGGAGGCAAATCTGTTATGCATGAATTCGGTGAAAGTTAAATTGATGGCAGTAAGTGATGATGAATTAATTGAATGGGGAATGAGGAAAAGCCATATGAGAATATGAACATGGCATGGTTGAACATGGCATGGATAAGTCCAATAAGTCTAAACTAAACTATATATTTTTTACCCGGTAAGGCCAAAGTGATAGCTCAACGAAGTGGCTTTTCACGTGGAAATTTCGAGCAGCCAAATACTCCAAACGCGTGATGTTAATGCTAAATGTGGAGGGAAAAACCAGAGGACCCGGAGAAAAATCCATGCAACCATGAGAGAGAGACATGCAAACTCCAAATATACAGCAGGCGTTCGGGTCGGGGTTGAACTCCATGACCTGTGTCAGCCACCGTGTCAGCCTGGTGTAAACGGTCCTCAACATGGGGGGGTGGAGGAATCAATGAGTGACTTTCATGAGAAACCGTAATAATGGTAGAAAATGGACGCTTGTGTTGCGCCCGAAACGTCGTGATTTTTTTATACCTACATGACTTTACCGAAAGAACCAAAGAGTATAGGAAGAAGAGTGTTAAGGAGGTGAATGACCACTGGTGAATGAGTATGCACGTTAAAGTACACATAACACTGTGTAACAAAACAAATTGTTCCTGGTAGTGTTATTTCCAAAAGCAAAGTTTGTGGGGAATAATAGCCATTTTCTATACTTTTTAGGCATAAGAAATAAAAAATAACACTTAGTACCCAGGAACAAAACTTATGTTACATAGTGATATAATAATCATCATTGCTCAACAAAGTACTCAATAGACAGAACCGGGGTGAATGTAGCCGAGTTTGAGTTGGCACAGACCAGGAGTAATCATTATGTTTGCGTTGATGGATTGTTCCAGTCAACCGAGTGGGCTAGATTAATGACTTATTACAGCGATTTAAGCTTCACACAGCACCCAGACTTTTATGCGTGGTGCAAAAATCATCAACAGTTACAGAAGAACGGAATTGTGGTGCTCTTGTCTTAGATCACCATGAAATCAATTCGAGAAAATGTGACCCCAACTAATAGGCAGTAAGCATTGAGACAGAGACAACTGTCGACTGGTTTCATCCTTAACAGGACTAATCAGTGCAAGCATGAGTCGACATGCATTTTTTTAAAGTTTTTTTTCTCCTGCCTGCACTGTTTTCTATTTCTGATGGGGTTTTCTCATGGGGTACAGAATTGAATAGTGGTTAGAACATTGCCACATGCTTGTGAGCATTTTACAATCAGGCTGCTTTCATCACTGCTGCAGTTACACTCTCCCTTCCTTGACTCTGCGTACGCAGGTGAACCGGGAAATGCCTGTGCCGGGCCCCAACGGTAAGAGCTGAACTGCAACCATGAAACCACCCATCCGTCCAGCAGTGGAAAAAGTAGAGAGGTATCTAGGGAACGATCCTTTCCCCACCATCTTGGTGATTCCTTGAGTTGTCAAAGGCATACATCTGGATGGTAGCGCCTTTAGTGGCTGAAAGTTAATATTGTCTAACCGTATGAGAATTCTCGAGAGACCAGGAAAATCGTCTCACTTGGAAGACGTGACCTTGGTAACCAAAAAGGATAAAAGCAAAATAAATCAAATAAGCACAGGAATGGTGCAATGTGAACCATTGATTGTAAGATGCACTGCAAATGCGTGCTCAGTGTCAAGTTATACAAATCTGCTCTCACACATATGTAGTGTCTTCAAAAATTACACCGACACGTTGTAACAAGTCACCTGCTTACACTTTATTCACCTATTCTTGCACCAGTTGTAGGCACACCTATAACTATCTGTACGTTCACATATACTGAACTTCTCCCCGTTCCTATCTATTCTAGCACCTCACTTATCCTGCACTCAGCGACTCTGCACACAGCAACTTCACATCTCCACCGTTGCTCTCACCTATGCTCCCTCAGACCCGCTCACTCGTTTGTCCTGCGCGGGGGGTTCAGCCAACTCCCGTTTTACGGCTGGAGCGACAGCGGTGAAATGTCTTCACTCTTTGTTCCCGGCAACGACTCCCGACTCTTACACACACTCCCGCTTATATCACCCTGCTCATCCCGAGCCCTCATGTGCTTTCACTTAAGCTGCCGCCAGGCCGGTGCCAGTTGCCCCATTAATCTCTTATCATCACCCGTCATCTCCCATCTCCTAGGCGTCAACATCCGGTCATAGCGTAGCACCTGTTTGACCTCGGTTGCACCCGTTTCTCTCCTTAATAACTGGTTGTTTGTCTGTGCAAACTTCATGTTGCAACACGCACATCTGTTCAACCTCAGTTGCACCCGTTTAACTGTATGCACCGCACATTTCTCCCCTCTACACATGTACACCTAACTGGATTATAAGACAAGAGGAGGGGAGAAACATCTTATAACATGAAGAATATGATACAAACAACATATACCAACTTCTTGGTTCTTTTGGTAAAGTCACGTAGAATGGAGATAAAATAATACAAATAAAACATAATAAAATAAAATTTCTCACGATGTTTCGGCCACAACACAAGTAGCCTTCTTCAGGTGAAGAAACAGGACTGTCCAGAAGACAGCGCTAGAGTGAGCACTGCCAAGCAAGGGCCGCGTCTTTTAAGCTGTGTGGACAGAATTAACATATGAATTGGCATGTTACCCAACCCCACTTCCGGAGGTGATGAGAGGGGGGCACCCGAGGGCCAAAGGGGAAAGCCGGACAACCAAGGTGCGCTGCTATGTCCTATGCTATAAACTGGACTGCTATGCAATACAATATTATGCCTTCCATTCTAAACTACATGGTTTAATATCATATCCATAGAAAAAATTCCACCTATGAATTATACAATGCGTTACTGTACACTACCCTATACTTTAGACTATAAAATATTAGACTTGTACTATTACACTATGTCTTATTCTGTCAATCCTAATGTATGACACTGCTGTATATTCACAATACAATTACGATACTATATATTGCCTTATGAATTATGTTAAACATTACGATGCTTTACTATCTATTATTATACCATATGCTATAAACCATACCATTGACCGTGGTGTGAAAGATATCAAGAGGCAGTGCCAGCGAATGGACTGCGGTCTGAAGGTCACCGTAAAATACAATCAATTAAGAACTGAAATGGTTTATAACATCTTTACAATGGTTACTAAGCCAGAATCCATTTTCTCGTTTGAAATTGTCTCTGTGATTGTATATGTGGATGGCCTCATGAACGAATCTCTCATGGTAGCCGGATGGCTTGCAAAGAACCTCCGTCTTAGAGAAGTCAATGTCATGTGAGCCCACTGAATTATAACAGTCATCTGCCACGGCTGAGGAGTTAGTCCTACCGTGTTTCAAGTCTGCTTTATGTTCGTGGATGCGGTCCGAGATATGTCGTTTGGTTTCTCCAATGTAGCTGCTACCACAGAGGCAACTTAGTTTGTAAACGCCCGGGTACTGTATATCTGGAACCACATCTTTTACAGACGGAACCAGATCTCCATTCTACGTGACTTTACCGAAAGAACCAAGAAGATGAATCCCTGCAGTTACGAAAGCTTTAAATCGAAATTTAACATATACCAATTCACAATGGGTTTCTTTTTATTTCAATATAGTTGGTATATTTCCCATGTTTATTCCCAGTTCTCTTCAACGTTCCATCATGCAAAAAGTAATCCTTGTGGAGATTTCACAGAGCGATGGACACTGACCCATATTTTTCAGAATGGCCATGCTAGCTTTGAAGCTTTAGTCGGGGTATTCACCTTGGCCTCAAGTAGGCAAATACAAAGATCCCCCGTATAGCCTGCACGGCACACGAGGGGGTGGTGGCCAGCACCATGCCCGGCCATCTTAGGCTGCCTAGTGGCGATGTTTACATGACGTTTACACACCGCATTAGGTACTAATTTGAAGCTGAGTCGACCTAGGGGAGGCGAAACATGAGCGGGAATCGAACTTGGCTCGCCGGGTTTGTAGCGCATCGCGATAACCACTAAGCTACCGCTCCCCACGCTCAAATAGGCCTACAAACACATGGATCCCTGCCACCACTGCATCCACCGTTCCCGAGTGCACGTCACAAACCTTCGAGGGTGGTGGTAGAGGCTGTGGTGATGGTGTGATTGGTGGCAGTGATTAAAGTGTGAGTGCAGTGGTGATGAAGGTAGTGACGGTGTGGGGTGCAATGGAGTGGCGGTTAGTGCACTGCATTACAAACCTGGCAACTCGGGTTCGATGCTCACTAACGGTCGATACCAGTGACAATTATCTAAAGCGGTCCTGGGCCTGTTAAGGCTATAAGGGGGATATTTGTCTTTTCGTAACGGTGTGAGTGCAGTGGCAGTGATAGTGTTGAAAGGGGGAGGGGTGTTGCAGTGATAGTGGTGGTGAAGGTGCTAATGTGGTGGTGGTGGTGCGTGTGGTGATTGGTGGCGTAGCGGTTAACACGCTGTGCTACGAACGTGGTGACACAAGTTTTCTTAGCTAACAGCAGTGACAATTATCTTAATTGGTTTTGGGCCTCCCCTAGGTTGACTCAGTCTCAAATTATTACTTGGTGAAATGTGTAAACATCACCACTAGGGAGACGTGGTGCTGGCCACCCACCCCCATGTGTGCCGTGCCGGCCTTCATAGCTGCTCGCTAACAGCACTTGCTCCTACAGTTAGTTAAGGCTACAGGGGGGATCTTTGTGGTGGTGGTGGTGGTGGTAGTAAAGGTGAAGGTGTGGATGTGCGTGCACCTCTACGCCATGTGACCCCCCTGCTGTGCCCCCCAACAGAGGTGCTGCTCAAGATGCACTCGGTAGGCATTTGCGGCTCGGACGTGCACTACTGGCAGCACGGCCGCATTGGAGACTTCGTGCTGCAAGAGCCAATGGTGCTGGGCCATGAGGCGGCTGGCACCGTGTGCGCCGTGGGGGCCAGCGTCACCCACCTCGTTCCTGGTTTGCGGCACGGACGCGCCCTCGCTGCGCACAGCGCACTATCGGCACTATCGCGACGCGCGCGAGACTCCTTGTGATAGAACGTTCGCGGAGCCTGTGACGTGAACGCGACACATGATGGACACGTTTGCCTGGCCTATGCAACTTGCGTAAGATGCAAAAGTATAGCGGCAAATGTGTGACGACGTGACAGCACGAGATTCGCGGCACACCTTGAGGAAAACATGCGACTTACGCCCAACATATGGATACGCTTACGTTATGCTTACATTATTGCTGCAGTGGCTTTTGGCTAACCATTGAACGAAGACGGTCACTGCATCACACGTTTTCAGATCTGATTCTGTGACCGTCTTGAACGCTTTCTTCCGATATTAGGAAGCCACTGGAGCTATGACTTCTTAGAACTGCTTTTTGTGCGTTAGTTGTTGTCCTTCCCATGCACCTCCCATAAGCACGGTTGGCCACATACAGTCCAAAAGAAGTTCAACATGTATTCGTCATGTTTACAATATACATAACATGCAGGAGTCATACAGAGAGGTTCAAGACGTGCTCAAGATGCCCAAGAGACTCGCGGCGTGGGTGAAAAAAACGGGCGATGCACTCGCCGCACACAACGTGCTCACAGCTTGTAATATTTATGGAGCTCGAATGCACAACACGCAAAAACACGCAAAAAACGCCAACGGTTCAGAGACATTCTTATGAAATGCTCACAATGGGCCCAGCGCACGTGACACAAGATGCATTCACAAGGTTGCCACACAATTGTAATGAATCATTGTCGGAAATCATAGTTGGGCTAGGAGTTTCTGTGTGACTTGACCCTGCATCATCCATCGCCTACTCTGATCGTCATTTGTCCACGTGTCTGTCTGTGTGCGAATGTCTATGTGCACGTGTGCATGTGTCCATGCGTGCATGTGTGTGTGTGTGTCCATGGAGAGCAAGATCGTGGTCGTTAGCGCACTGCGCTACAAACCTGGCCACCTGAGTTTGATTACCACTTATGGCCAACATCAGTGTTGAATATCTGCACTAGTCTTGAGCTTCCCCGAAGTCAACGGAGCTTTAAATGGGTGCCTGGTGTGATGTGTAAACATCACTCGGGAAGCAAAAACGGCTGTGCGTGGTGCTGGCCACCTACCCCTTCATGGGAGCGGTAGTGTAGTTGTTAGCATGCTACGAACCCGGCAACCAGAGTTCAATTCCCCTTCATGGCAAACATCAGTGAGGATTATTTGAACTGGTCCTGGGCCTCCCCTAAGTTGACTGCTTCAATTGGGTACCTGGTGCGATGTGTAAATATCGTCACTCGGGAGACAAAGGCGGACGGGCGTGGTGCTGGCCACCCACCAGCTCGTGTGTCGTGCTGGCCTTCATTAGGTGCTCGCTCATAGCACTTGCCTTTGTCGCGCTTGTGCCCAGGGGACCGGGTGGCCATTGAGCCCGGCGTGCCGCGCGAGAACGATGAATTCTGCAAAAACGGCCGCTACAACCTCTCCCCGAGCATCTTCTTCTGCGCGACGCCTCCCGACCACGGCAGCCTGTGTCGCTACTACACGCACAGTGCCAGCTTCTGCTATAAGTGAGCGCCGCCAGCATTCAGCAGACTCGGAGTCGTTAACCCCCACGCCCCCCTCCCCCGCCTTCCCAGTGCCTCCAATGATTGTTATAATTTGGGCCAGGGGTTCGATTTGAGATGTACAGCCTTTTTTCTGGTGTTGTTTTGACCGTCTCGTTTGTACGGTTTTGTTCAATGCGTTGGGACTACATTCAACATCAGTTCATAATTTAAATGAATAATGTGAATGAACCTTGAATAATTCAATGCAACCTGCACAATTTGCTTTGCAGTGGCGAGGGTTAAGATATATTGTAATCAATATATGGATCCATATGTGCCTATCATTCATCTTACCATGTGCGATACCAACTTCTCTTCCACTTCGGTCACCACAAACCTTTTGTGCTGGAGCCATGTGGAATATCCACCACTGGCTCAAAACTGGAAAAGCAGAGAGCATTTCCCCAAGTTGCTGAGAACAAGGGAACACTTGGGATTGTATTGCGCTGGTTGGAACTGTTATGTGTCACTGTTTCTTTGAGCTTATATCACAGCACACTGCGACACTGCAGAGCGTCTAATTGTGACCTTGCATGAAGAGGCTTGAGAATGAATGCACCTCGCAGAGGTCCGGAGACAGGAGAGAGAAGTCCTGTGCCTGGACTAGAATACGGAGGAGGGTGGTTGGCGGAGGGGTGTGGAGGCGTTCACCAGTAACCATGGCGGTGCTGGTCCGATGCAGGCTTCCCGACAACGTGAGCTATGAGGAGGGGGCCCTCGTTGAGCCGCTTTCCGTGGGCATCCACGCGTGCCGCCGCGCCGGCGTCTCATTGGGCAGCTACGTCTTCATCTGCGGGGCAGGTGGGCTACCCCTTACCACCTGACCGCACTTCACCTGGTATCACCTCGCCTGCTTACTACTCACCTGGTGACTGGTTGCTCATCTCCTGATCATGCCTCACCTGGACAATAACTTCCCCTGGTCTCATCTGGTTAATACTTACCTGGTTTATCACCTTAACTGACCACACTTCATCTGGTTACTCACCTAACCTTATTATGCTTTACCCGACCTTGCACGAACTCACCTCACGGGGTACTGTGGAATCAGCATTATTTATTCGAAATATTGTGCAGACATGGGGAGCGATGTCACCTCTTTGATCCACCTCCCTCAGGTCCCATCGGGCTCGTGTGCCTCCTCGTGGCCAAAGGGATGGGGGCGGCAAAGGTGGTCATCACAGGTACATGGCTTCCATCATCATCATCATCATCATAATAATCGTAATAGCCACCATCATCACTTTAACCCTCATCATACATTCCACTGTCATAATTGTCATCTTCATCACTATCATTGTCATCACTCTTTACCATCATAGCAATCACCATCATCAACAGTCATTAATGATCACTACTACCGTCATCACCACCACAGTAGGTATTATGTAACGATCCTCACGGCAGCCCGTGGCCTCCCCTAAAGGGCTTTCCCGCATCTTCTTGTTCTTTCAGTAAAGTCACGTAGAATGAGAATAAAACAATAAAACAAAATAAGACAATAAAAGTCTCACGACGTTTCGGCCACAACACAAGTAGCCTTCTTCAGGTGAAGGGACAGAACTGTCGGGACGACAGCGCTTCAATGAACGCTGCTAAGATTTGCAGCGTCTTTTAAGCTAGGTGGGAGAGGTAAAGCGCCTTGACAAAGGAGTTTACATATCAAACAGGAGAAGTTAGCATTGAAATAGCTGTGTTAAAGTGTTGGATCAGCAGGGTGTTAAAGTCGGAAATTAGCATGTAACTGGGAGATTAGCATGATGTTAATGTGAGGGATTAGCATGTGACTGGTCACGGAAATAGCTATGTTAAAGTCAAAGTTTACATATCAACAGAGGCATTTAGTATATGGACGCTAAAGGACTGCAACTACCCAACTATCATACAATAAACCGATGTGAAAAAACTAAGTATAAACTACATCAATATAATAAATGTACTCAATATATTCTTCAATAAGTTGAGCTATAAACATAAAGTAACTGGGTATACACTACACTATATAATGAATACCATATAGTAAGCTAATAAAAAACTAAAATATAAACTACATCAATGTTATCAATAAACTCGATATACTCTCCAATCAGCTGAGCTACTAACAATAAGTCGTTATGCATTACAATGCCTTATGGCGAAAAAATGGGTGGCGTTTTTTCTTTTGAATTTAACATAGCTATTTCCGTGACCAGTCAAATGCTAATCCCTCACATTAACATCATGCTAATCTCCCAGTTACATGCTAATTTCTGACTTTAACACCCTGCTGATCCAACACTTTATCACAGCTATTTCAATGCTAAATTCTCCTGTTTGATATGTAAACTCCTTTGTCAAGGCGCTTTACTTCTCCCACCTAGCTTAAAAGACGCTGCAAATCTTAGCAGCGTTCATTGAAGCGCTGTCGTCCCGACAGTTCTGTTCCTTCACCTGAAGAAGGCTACTTGTGTTGTGGCCGAAACGTCGTGAGAATTTTATTGTCTTATTTTGTTTTATTGTTTTATTATCATTCTACGTGACTTTACCGAAAGAACCAAGAAGATGAATCCTTGCAGTCACGAAATCTTTAAATTGGCTTTCCCATAGTTTGCGATCTGCTGCGTTGAGAGGCTCGTGCGTATGTATGTTGAACTTCTTTGGCACGTATGTGGGTAACCACGCTTCGTTTTTGCAGACCTGTCGAGCGAGCGTCTGGCGAAGGCGCGGGAGCTAGGTGCCGACTTCGTCCTCCTGTCGGGGGCAGGCAGCGAGGCCGAGGCCTCCTTGGGCGGCCCGCAGGACATGGCGCGTCGCGTCGCCGAGTGCCTAGGCGGCACGCCACCTGACATCTCCATCGAGTGCACGGGCGCGGAGGCGTGCGTGCAGGCCAGCATCTACGTGAGTTCGCCCGCACATCCGCTGTGATCAACCTGGAGGTAACCTGTACGAGCCGATTACCATTGCAGGGATTGCTCATGTACAGTGAGGGAAAAAAGTATTTGATCCCCTGCTGATTTTGTACGTTTGCCCACTGACAAAGAAATTATCAGTCTATAATTTTAATGGTAGGTTTATTTGAACAGTGAGAGACAGAATTCCAACACAAAAATCCAGAAAAACACATGTCAAAAATGTTATAAATTGATTTGCATTTTCATGAGGGAAATAAGTATTTGACCCCTCTGCAAAACATGACTTAGTACTTGGTGGCAAAACCCTTGTTGGCAATCACAGAGGTCAGACGTTTCTTGTAGTTGGCCACCAGGTTTGCACACATCTCAGGAGGGATTTTGTCCCACTCCTCTTTGCAGATCTTCTCCAAGTCATTAAAATTTCGAGGCTGACGTTTGGCAACTCAAACCTTCAGCTCTCTCCATAGATTTTCTATGGGATTAAGGTCTGGAGACTGGCTAGGCCACTCCAGGACCTTAATCTGCTTCTTCTTGAGCCACTCCTTTGTTGCCTTGGCCGTGTGTTTTGGGTCATTGTCATGCTGGAATACCCATCCACGACCCATTTTCAATGCCCTGGCTGAGGGAAGGAGGTTCTCACCCAAGATTTGACGGTACATGGCCCCGTCCATCGTCCCTTTGATGCGGTGAAGTTGTCCTGTCCCCTTAGCAGAAAAACACCCCCAAAGCATAATGTTTCCACCTCCATGTTTGACGGTGGGGATGGTGTTCTTGGGGTCATAGGCAGCATTCCTCCTCCAAACACAGCAAGTTGAGTTGATGCCAAAGAGCTCCATTTTGGTCTCATCTGACCACAACACTTTCACCCAGTTGTCCTCTGAATCATTCAGATGTTCATTGGCAAACTTCAGACGGGCATGTATGTGCTTTCTTGAGCAGGGGGACCTTGCGGGCACTGCAGGATTTCAGTCCTTCACGGTGTAGTGTGTTACCAATTGTTTTCTTGGTGACTATGGTCCCAGCTGCCTTGAGATCATTGACAAGATCCTCCCGTGTAGTTCTGGGCTGATTCCTCACCGTTCTCATGATCATTGCAACTCCACGAGGTGAGATCTTGCATGGAGCCCCAGGCCGAGGGAGATTCACAGTTCTTTTGTGTTTCTTCCATTTGCGAATAATCGCACCAACTGTTGTCACCTTCTCACCAAGCTGCTTGGCAATGGTCTTGTAGCCCATTCCAGCCTTGTGTAGATCTACAATCTTGTCCCTGACATCCTTAGAGAGCTCTTTGGTCTTGGCCATGGTGGAGAGTTTGGAATCTGATTGATTGATTGCTTCTGTGGACAGGTGTCTTTTATACAGATAACAAGCTGAGATTAGGAGCACTCCCTTTAAGAGTGTGCTCCTAATCTCAGCTCGTTACCTGTATAAAAGATACCTGGGAGCCAGAAATCTTTCTGATTGAGAGGGGGTCAAATACTTATTTCCCTCATTAAAATCAATTTATAACATTTTGACATGCGTTTTTCTGGATTTTTTTGTTATTCTGTCTCTCACTCTTCAAATAAACCTACCATTAAAATTATAGACTGATCATTTCTTTGTCAGGGGGCAAACGTACAAAATCAGCAGGGGATCAAATACTTTTTTCCCCTCACTGTAGTAGTGTTGTTGTTTTTTTCTTCCGATTTATATTTTGTTGCTGTACTTTAATAATTTGGTTTGCTTGTCATTTTGGTCACCCAAGTAACTTTTTCAAATGAGATTCTATCCTGGCCTCCTGAGTCCTCACCCTTGGTTAAACAACACAAACTTTAACTTGTAACTGCATCTCGCAATATTGTGCAACCCGCGAACATGGAGGTGCATATATATTAACCCTTTCCCATTCTGATGACGAACGTATGTGTACATCATCAATTTTTCTTCCAATTCCATTCCGGTTACGTACGTTCACGTCATCGGAACGGAATGGATTCTAAACGGAATGGATTCGGAACAGAAGAGGAAGTAAAAGGTCATACGTGAGGGTGTGTGGCACAGTTTGGCGCCAGCTATCATTGAGTGTGATCGTGTCTCTGCAGTTGTCTGCATTGAATAAAGTACAATGCATTTAAAAAGAGCGGCACTACGCCTCTCTAAGTAAAATTAATGCTAACTGCTTGCCTGTTCCGAGATGCAGTGGTGAGCGGTATACCCACCCTGCAACTTTCAGATGTCTCGGAACGGGAAAGGACTAAAATGTTTTCAGCCACTTCAATTAAAAAGCCTGGTCTTTGGTCACCATCAAAATCAATTTGAGTGAATGTGACTGACTGATAGCCACAACCGACTTCACAACTTCCCTGTCTTGCTCGTGTCTGGACATTGGTTCTCGGCACTTGGCTGACAACCACGTAGCCCCGCAGCTGCCTACATAACATTCCGGCTTGCATGGTGGTCGCCCATCCAAACAACTATCTAGGCTCAAATCTGCTTAGCTTCCAAGATCTGATAAGATTGTGTGCATTCTGGGAGATTTGGTCTGAGGCTAGCCACTATTATAGTAGACAATTATAATACCGATTGCTTTCCATTGACAAAATGATTTTGCATATATGTTTGACCAATTGGCATGAAATCTACAAAGCATATAAGATATAATTATATTGTATACTGTACATACATGAACAAAAGCTTTGATGCAAAACGTTCTTTGCAAATTATTTTCAAAAGTGCTTGATGAATACGGTAGTTGAATGCATCAACTATTAGATGTTTGATTGGCATCTAATTTAATGAGTAATGAAACGGTGGAGTGGTCATGACAATGTTAACCGGAATTTCTGGGAAAGTCACTCCACAACCCTTGACCCAGTGTCCTCTCCCCTCCGGCATGCTGACACGTGAACACAACCCAGTGGCATCCTTCCCCATTCTCAACAGATTTGTTTCAAATAATGCTTTTCCAATGCATGTGCATACATGTGTATGTGTGCCGTGGTGGTCCCCCTCTTTAAGAAGAGGGACCGCACAGACTGTAACTACAGGGGCATCTCACTCCTCAGTGTGCCGGGAAAGGTCCTGACAAGGATTATTCAACATCGCCTTGCCAGGCATGCTGAGGAGAGGCTTGTGGAGCCCCAATGCGGTTTCAGGAAAGGGCGGTCCTGCACAGATGCCATATTTTCTGTCCGTCTGTTACAGCAGAGGTGTAGGGAATTCCAGCAAGACCTACATCTCTGCTTTATTGACCTGGTCAAGGCCTATGATACCATCAGTCGGCCTGGGCTCTGGGTTGTTCTTAGTGCTTTTGGAGTCCCTGACTCTCTGCTCATGATCATTAAGGACCTTCATGATGGTGAGCGGGCCCGGGTAAAACTATGTGGCCGGGAGTCAGATCCATTCCCTGTACACCTTGGGGTACGACAGGGATGTCCTCTGGCTCCCACATTATTTAAAATCTATTTTGACCACGTAGTTCGTGAAGCCTTTAATAGCTGTACCCGGGGAATCTCCATTTGGTACAGATATAATGGGAGGCTGATCGATGCCCAGGTGCGGTCAAGGGATGGCTCCCTATTGCTCAACCATGTTACGTATGCCGATGATTTGGTAATAGCTGCTCATTCAGAGGAGGAGTTGGAGACGCTGCTGCTGAGACTGGAGCATGCCACTAAGAGATGGGGCCTTACCATCAGCCCCACCAAAACTAAGCACCTGCCTGGGTATTTTGTACCATCGGAGACTCCACCCCCACTATTTCCAATCGGTGAAGGGACAGTTGTGGATAGAGTGGAGAGTTTCCCATACCTGGGCAGTGTGCTTATGACCGGCTCCAGTTTAACAGCAGAGGTCTCACTCCGAATCAGTCGAGCGGCAATATCTTTTCATCGGTTGCATAACGCTGTGTGGAAGCTACCTGGTCTGTCGCTCCGCACTAAGCTTCAGGTCTTCAGGTCTTCTCGGCCACGGTCATTCCCTCCCTTCTCTACGCTTGCGAAATGTGGACCCCCCTAATAGAACATCTTCGCCGGTTAGAAACATTTAGGCTAGCCTGCCTATGATCCATCTTGGGTTTAACCAGGCTGGATTGTGTGAGGAGCTCACAAATCCTTGAAAGATCTGGGCAAGGTCCCATCGGTGAGCTCCTCCGGCAGGCAAGGCTGCGTTGGCTGGGTCATGTAGCCCGCATGCCCGCCACCGCATGCCGAAACAGCTTTTGTTCGGCCGTATCGAGGGGGCTGAACGGGCGCGGCACGGGCTAGAGAAGAGATGGAGTGATGTGGTACAGGAGGACGTGGAGCTGAGTGGACTTGACGATGACTGGTACCAGCGGTGTCAAGATCGGCCTCTGTGGAGGAGGCTCGTGAAGGACGCTACTGGGCAGTTGGAGGCAGTCGCCCTCCAACACCAACGGAGGGCAGAGGAGCGACGCTCACAACAACGAGCGGAGCGCCGGGTGGCTAAAGCACAGCAGATTGGCACAGTAGGGGGCACAAGTGGTGCATCATCCAGTCATCTTAGTCAGTCGACCTGTGGCACTTGGGTCTGCCCCGTGACCTCCTGCCAGCGGGCGTTCGACACTTCACGTGGCCTCAAGGTGCACATGGCCTGGCACAAGCGTCGTGGTGACGTCACCGCCACTTAGTGGCGAATGGCGGTTGTTGTGTGTATCTAGTATAACACAAGTGCCGTGGTGATATCACCGCCACTTAATGGTGCACGACAGACTATTGTACGTTTGTGTGCATGTTTGCAAGTGTGGGGAGCAGTAATGCAGTGCTTAGCATGCTGTGTTACGAACCTGGTGACATGAGTTCGATTCCTGCTCATGCCCAACAAGTGATGATTATCTGAGCCGTTCCTGAGCCTCCCCTAGGCCGACTCAGCCTCAAATGAGTACCTGGTGCAGTGTGTAAAGATCGCAACTGGGGAGACAAAGTCGGCCAAACATGGTGTTGGCCACCCATCTCCTTGTGTACCATGCCAGCCTTCATAGGTGCTCCATAACAGTACTTGTTAAGGCTGTTGAGGTATCTTTGTCTTGTGTGTGCATGTACGCGTATGTATGTGTGTGTGTGTGCCACGCCAGGCAACGCGCTCCGGGGGAGTCCTGGTGCTGGTGGGCATGGGCCCCAAGCTCATGACCCTGCCCATCCTCAACGCCGCCGTGCGGGAGGTCGACATCCGTGGCGTCTTCCGCTACTGCAACACGTGAGCCCGCAGCATTGGCGGAGACGGTGGTGCCGGTGTGCGGTTGCTCACCAGAGCCCTGATCCCTCACTCGTCCTTGTTGGCAGCGTCATTCCTCTGCTGACTCGTTCGCTAATTAACAAGCAGGAGCAACACCAAGTGTCAAACGATAGAATTTCGTTCTCGGGGGTGGCAGTAAAATTATGATAATTTAGTGGAGTTTGTTATGGGCGGGGGGGGGTAGCAGGGGAAAGTCATCCCAGCGCAGGTGTGAGAACGATAGCCATAGACCAGCTGCAATTCTGATGGCTACATGTATGAGTGCAAGAACTACAGAACAGGTGTGAGTATTTAAAGTGTTTAGAGTATTTAAAGTATTTGGCTGCAATAAATGTCCACATGATTAGCCACTTCGTTGAGCTATCATTTGTGATAGCCAGGTCACTTATGTAAAATCGCTTTAAAGCTCAATGGGCCTTACTTGGTAAAATAAATAAAAAAATTGGTGAGAGTTATTACCACAGCACAGGTGAGACCAGTAAACACAGCACGGGTGCGAACCCAGTAAACGCAGCTCGGGTGCAAACGGAGCAGGATGGGCACAGGTGAGACCCCTGAAACGACTTCGTCTCTGGTGCGGCGTGCAGGTGGCCGATGGCCATCGCCATGTTGGCGTCGCGGCATGTGGATGTGCAGCCGCTCGTCACGCACCGCTTCCCGCTCTCCTCGGCGCTCGAGGCGTTCGAGGTAACGCGGCAAGGGAAGGGCATCAAAGTCATGATCAAGTGCGACCCCGACGATGAGCAGCCCTAATCGCAGGTCTCCCCATGCACCTCATCGTCACTCATGCCACCTCATTGTCAAGCCACATCGTCAGATTACCTGTCATATCCCCTCATTGTCACATCACCTCCTGTTGTTGTATGTGTTTGTCTTCTAAATGTGCCATGAATGTTGTGGATTGTTAAAAAAACACAAACTCATTGTTCAGAAAGTGTATTTTTGTCCAGAGGAGGCAGATTAAATGGACGATGGAGTGAGTTAGCACAATTAACGTGGCCATCTGTATGAAGATCATAGAACAAATAATTATCAAATTTGGATTGTAAAGTGTTCCGATGAAACTTGCAAGTCATCGCTTATCACGTGTTCACACTATAATGCATTATAAGAGCACGGCTCTATCATTGAGGAACACTTTTTGCACAACGTGGAATGAGCCCGTTCTGACAGGGAATGCGTGCAGTTATAACGAAGTTTCTGATTGGTCAACAACAAGCTTCTCTCTTGAGCTGTGCAGCTGAGCGGTGTGACACAGTAATGCGGCTGCGCACCCTTTGTTTTTTGTCCCGCCATCTCACTGTGTGCTTACATCGTATTTCACCACAATGTATCATGACATGTATAGGGAACTTGTTTTCGTTTAAGGTGTTTTTCGTTGAATACGGAACTTCAAGGGAATGCATCTACCGCATTAAACGAGGACTTACTGCATGTGGGTTATCGAGTGTTTTCGAGACAATCCTCAAATTTGAATGCTCACAGAACACTGCTGTAACATCACCCCACGTTGAAGAACAATATCTGAAAGATGATACCGCAGAGCTACTTCTCAGGTCCCTTTAGTTGTCTTTTACCCATGATATGTGGTGCATTTCCTCACATGCCCTACGAATTTTTATCTGTGGGAGGAAACCAGAGAAACTGGGGAAACCCCATGCAGAACAGGAGGGAGAGAATGCAAACGCCACAAAAGGAAAGGCACCTGACTCGAGAATGGAATGCAGGCACCTCTGGCTGCGTGGCACGAGTGTTACCACTGCACTGCCAGGGGTAACACGGGCATCACTACCAAATGTGTATCACGAAGGAGAAGTTGTTTTGTCAGTAGAGCATCGGTGCTAATCAGAATCAGAATCCATTTTTTTAATACTGGAGGAATTCGATGAGCTATAAAGCTCTTTTCCATAGATGTCCAGTGGGGGCAGGTCAGAATGTTACAACATAATACAAAAACACGATAGTAGTGCAAATTATAGGCAAGGTAAACAAATCACTTTAAAAATATATACCAAAAAACTAAACTTATTTTAATCTCATGGAGCCATTAGCTTATTTTTCAGAAGCTACCTGGCCACAATTTATAGCTCAATGAAGTGGTTTATCGCTTGGAAGTTCACAGCAGCAAAATAATCGAGACGTTTTTCTAAATGTGGAGGAAAAAATCGATGCGATTGAGGTAACAGCATTGGCTGAGTGCCTCTGCTGCTGCTCGAGCCTCTGCACATAGCGGGATCCTCCTCCGTGTTGGCGTTTCTGTTCCTTCTCATTGGTTCAACAGAACGTCAAGATTCCCCGTCTCCTCAAGAGTGGACCCGCAGATGTTAAAGGAAGACACAAGCCACAACATCTAAAAGCTCCTCTTGCACAGATACATATACCAGGGCGTGTATGTCATAGATTGTCTGACACAAGTTTTAAAATTAGTAAGGCATGCCGTCATCGCGCGTGTTATGCTCGTGATATCGGTGCCGTTAAGTCGCACTGATGGCCTTAACTTTAAAGTCTTCTTTTTTGGCTCTCAACTACCAGTTTCAAAGTCGTGTCTCAAAGCCAAGGATGTGCAGCCTATTTCCCAAGAGCCGCTCGTTTTATTTTAGTTGGGTCCATAACAGACCAAAGCGTTGGAGTTGCTGTGATTGACAGATGAGTGTAATTAACCTCCGTATTAATGAAACTTGAGAAAAAGTGCACATACTAATTAAACTGACGTAATTAACACAGGAAATGTAATTATTATTCTAAAAGACCAAACTGGCTATCGCGTTTGTGAAAATGCCTAATCGTGAATAAAAAAGTCCTCATTTATTTGATATCCTTATATACAGTTTTATGTACAGTCTCCAAAATCATGTCAAGCGTCAAATGTAAAACAACATATTCGTGACATTTCTATTAAATAAAAAGCAATCGCAAATCATTGCATTGTAAAATTGTATTTTTCAAATGAGCAGTACACAACCCAAAACAAATATATGTGCCATGATTATTTTTATATAATATGTTCATCCGTTCCATTTTACAAACCAAAAACTCAGTCACAGCAGAGCACTCGTGTTCAAGTGATGTTTAAAATAATCAGCCATGATTGTAGAAACCTGTGCATGGCACTCGAACAAGCCATACGATTGTGAGAAAAACCATGCGATAATAAATACAATGTTTAACTTGGCACATGTGGCCTCCATCTTACCGTGAAATATTTATATTCAACAAGAGGCACCTGAGTTAGTGGTGCGTGAAATCTGAACTGGTTAGGGCCCTCGTTAACCCGGACTGACCAGCCTGGTGAAATGAGCAAATGGCCCTCATGTCAGTAGAGCCTTCGTCCAGCAGTGTGTTTATGAGCGCTATAATTGATGATTACAATGCACGCGAATAGCGTAAAAACACCAGCAATAACGAAAGTCATGCAAAAGTGGAGAAATTCGCCCCCCCCCCCCTCGTTACTGATGTGTCGCACCGGGGTTTTTAGATCGCGGTGCCGCGTCACTCAGCATTACACTTTCGTCTTTTGCCAGCATCACTCCTGCATCACATAGGCGTTGCACCAGCGTCTATACAGCGTCAGACCAGCGTGATACCAGCGCCTCGCCAGTGTCTCAATGGCATCACTGCATCACACTGACATCTCACTGGTGTCATATCAACGCCACATAGGCGTCTCATCGGCATCTCGCCAGCATCACACCAGTGGCTCCAGCTGTCCGTGACGCCGGCCCATCTCCTGCCGCAGCAGAGATCCCGCCTGTGCCGGGAGACACGAGCCGTGTCAACGCCCATCATGTGTCCAACAAGAATTGACGTGTGCGCTCACAATACAGGACCCGAATTGTGCGTTTAAGAATCGATTAGTACACAATTTATGAAAAACATGCTCATGTGCAAATGTTACATTCAAGATAATAAGATTGGAAAACCTACAGCCGTTGGGCAGAATACGGCCCATAACTCGATTTCCTATGGCCTGCAGCCATGCAAGGCCTACCAGCTTAAAACAGCCCGCAATGATACTTATCCGTCTCTTGCGAGCATCTTCGCCGCACTAATCGGACACTGGAGGGGAATATTTTGACCTGCCAATACCGCATTCCGCACGTTTTTGTGTCGATTCGGCATTGAGAAGTGGAGGGCGGGGGGGGGGGGCGGAGGCAGGGGTGGGGGAGGGGGTGCACTCACGACAGGAAAGCCATGCAGGATGTCGGTGGACGTCCTCGTGAAGCCGTGCGAGCGCTCCGTCAAACGCATCACGTAGTCCTGCCGCTCACGCCCCCACTTCTTGGCTTTCACCTTCAGCTACACGTGCCACATTGGAGGACACAACCAGGGCGGTGCGGTCCAGGTGAAGGTGCCACAGGAGAGGCACAGCCTCAACAACGCAGGTTGCAGACTCACGCGACACTCGCGTTTGAAAGTTCTCCCCCTGTTCTGCATGGGTTTCCATCGGGTTCTCAAGTTTTTTTGCCCATAGCAAAAAAAGACCTCAAAACCCACACAATGTCCACTGGTATTTTCCAAGCATCCAAATGTTGAAAAACCACCTGAACATTACTCAATTGGAATTTACATAGAGCAACATCGCCCCCTACTGCAACAACGTAGGACCCTGCTGAAAAAGTCTTGATACGCGTATTTATTATAATATAAGCGCTTTCCAGGTGCATCGGAGGTTTCATTAGGCAGACAATATATGAGCAGACAACGGTTAATTTAGTTTAACCAGGTGAGAACTCCAGAGACCAGCAAAGTCTCAATTGCAAGTGAGCCGGGGCATCAGTGTGCCTGGAGGGAGCGATGATTGATGCTGTGTATAATCCCACTTGAGAAATTTGCGGTGTAATTTTTGTATTTGGCAATCTTGGACCCCAGACGGTGGCACATAATGTCCTATCAGAGGGGATCTTTAACGCCCACCGTGAAGCAGACGTAGCATAATATTGTTATGATTATAAAAATCACAGTAACAATCAGGGCGGCCGCTGGGTTCGAACCGTTCAACAAGCGGAGAACAACCAAGGCTGTCACCGCCAGACACGTTACAGACAGATAGTACAGACCAGTTACATACAGGCACGTAAGGCATTGGGCAGGAAGGAACATTGCAGGCAGGCCGAGACATATGCAGGCAATAGACATTGGTGGATGATTTGAGAGAATTATTGTAGCGGTTACCAACCTGTGGTCCACAGGCCACCGGTGATCCCGCAAGGAAGTGGTCTGTAGAACTGTTGCAGATACTAGGATTTAGAGTAATTATCATTTTGAAAGATATTATCGGTGCATGGTTGATTGCTGGAAATGGTGCGGTGTTAGGGAGCCACTGAATTGGAGCATGTGCCAAACAGGTTTTGATGCGGTGCTGAACAAACACAGCGGGGTCAAGGGGCAGGACAGAAGCGCGTGAGGAGGCGGTCGAGGTGGACGGACTTACCTCTTCTTCTAGCTGTCGGACGCGGCCCTCTGCTCTCTCAACCTTGGCGAGCAGCGCCATCTTCTCGGCAACCGAGAACGCATCCTGAGCACCGGTGGCGGCGGGGCCAGAGGATGGGCACACACGTGCACGGCCGCCGGGTGAATTGGAGGACTCTGTACCTTGGGGGATTCATCTGCTCAAGGCAGTGCCGTCTCCCTTCTCAAACGAGCATGCATAGGTGACTCATTTCCACTGGCAGCCCGTGGTGGAAATTCTAATTCCTTTGGCAGGCACCAGTCTATCCAAAGGACAGCTCCTGCCAACTTCATACAAAGGGGATGGTGGTTTCGAGTCAACCTCTGACCTGGAATATGAATGCGCTTTTTTGGGGAAGTATTCAACGAAATGTGGATAACAATGCATCGAGTGAACTAACCACTGCATGACCCATCGGGGAGGGGTGGTGTTGGCAGCCCTGTCTTTACATAGCACTCCCTGCTCTAAAGAGACCTCCAATCTGTCTCTCAACATACAAAAATGTTTCAGTCCATCAGCCTGTTAACCTTCCAGACCAATATTATCAAGCAGCATCTGTTTAAGCAATAAAACTTTGGATCTGAGTCTCATCAGCAGTCAGGCTTTTTTTTAAAATAAATTCTGTAGGATTTACCAGACACTAAAAAGCACTACGTATACAACAAGGGACCCAATCCAAACACGAGAATCAACACCGCATTCACCCACGATGCTCCATGGCAATGCAAAATGAGGTTGTGCACGGCACTGCTCTGAAGGGGCAAAGAGACAGTGAGACACGGGCATGCAGCTTGAATGCTGGGCCTACCTGTGGGGGCCTTTGCTGGGTGTGGGGGTGAGGTTGCGCCCTCAACCTCTCGAGCTCCATCCTCAGACGTGCGTTCTCCACCCCCAGCACCAGCTCCACGTCCTTGAGGAGGTCTCCGTCTGTAGACGTGGGGTTAAAGGTCACGCGGGGTTAGAGGCCAAGCGGCGTGAGTCGGACCCCACTTGTGCGACGTTAACAAAATTTATTCAGTATCCTGTATTTTAAAAGATAACAGCTGTGCAGCTTCAGGGTAGGCTTGGCAATAGTCAAAAAATATTGTCCCATTGACAACTCTCAGAAAAGAGTGTAAAATACAAAGTGACCATAAGAACACATACACCTGACATGTATTTTATGTTTGTTTTTTAACAGGACACTCTAAGGCAGGGTTTTTCAACTACATATAAACTTTATGGGCCACAGATTAAGTTTATCACTTGCTGATGGGCTATGCTTCTCACCGGAACTAAAGCAGGAATTTATTTTTCCCAAATTACATTCCTTAAATAATGATCAAATAGAGCAAGTCAAGTTCTATAAGTATCTTGGGGTCATCCTGAATTCAAAACTGAATTTCGAAGATCACATTGATAATATTGGTAAAAAGACAAAAATAAAAATTGTTTTTCTGTATCGACACAAGCACTGCTTCCCCACTATGTTCCGTTTGGAATTGATAAAAGCTACCATACTGCCTCTACTTGATTACTGTGATATCGTGTATAAATCAGCCCCAAGTACTGTGAAGAAGCTTGATTCCATCTATCACTCGGCCTTAAGATTTGCATTGAACTGCCATATAGGACTCACCACTGTGAGCTCTACATTGGGTCAAACTTAACATCTCTTAATGTTCGACGGCTTGTACACCAGATCTTATTTATTCACGATGTACTTACAAAAAAATCCGCAGACCACCTGCTGGATCTCCTCTCTGTTTCAAAGAACAAATCTGACCTCAGGTCTTCGCTCATCTACCAGCTTCACATTCCCTATTGCCATACAAAAACCGGAGGAAGGGCCTTTGCTATTGATGCCCCCAAGGTCTGAAATGCTATTGCCAATAAACTGCAACTTGAATCACTACCTATGAGATGTTCACTCAAAACTGCTCTAGAGGAGTTGTACACCCCTAGCTGTGTTGTATCTAGGCCCCTTTTCCATCTTAATATTAACAAGTAATTTTGCGATACATATAGATACATATTTCTATTGTTTTTTTAATAATGAATAAAAAAACCAAACCAGGCCTCAGCATGGCATGTGGAGGTCATATTTACCATGACCTACTAACACGATTTTGACAGTTCACAAACTCCCAGGGTCAGAGGGAGCAGACAGAGAGCAGAGTTCAGCGGATTGCAAGGGGCTGACGTAAACATAAAGCCAGGGTCACCGAGAGTTTGCGTTAGCCTAGATATAGTTGAGTCAAAAAGCTCATTTATTCTGCATTGCTATTAAAGTAACGTTAAAGTCGGAATTTAACGACAGGGTAGGCTAAAGTTATTGATCTTCACACCCACTCCCATTGGCAACCAGTCAACCATCACCCATCTATTAATTCAATATGAAATGTTATTTCCATACTTTAATAATTTCTATACAAATTTTCCCGAAGCATATGACAATCAGAATTTTCTTAAATAAAAAGGAATGCTCTAGCCTCCACCCATAAGCAAATAATAAGCAGGGTTAAAATAAGGGGAGAGAGGAAAAAATACATGAGCAGAGCAAAACTGCAACATAAGCAAAAAGCCTGGAAAAACCCAGGGGCGTGGAGAGAGGCAAATAAATGCCAGCTTGTGAAGCTGACATCGGGACGCTGGAGATGGGAATAAAAGTGGCATGAATCAAGCAGTATAACACGTAGGCTTTCGCGACCAATATTATTCATAATAAAGGTTTTTGGGTTAGATCGCGTTTAATTATAAATGTGTCATAACCCTCCACCACCCGACACGGCCAATCAGCAAAAAAGTGTCACGTTGACAAAAGACAAATAATTCACTACTTCAGCCCACCGGTGTGTTGAAGAGTTAATCCACATTTACAGTTTGAGTACGACGTTTCGCTGGTAAATACATCCAGCATCATCAAGCAATTCGCCAGAATGGTAAAGCCCTCGCTTGCTCCCGGTTTTTATATAGAGCAGCAGGGTGACGTCATCACTTACCTCATATCAGGTGTAGTGATTAGAGGCGGAGGGGGGGGGGGTATTGTAATTATATAATCGATTAGTAATCAGTCATTGGTTATGATTAGTAATGCGTTGTAGATTAGTAATTCTTTAAATGTAATGTGTATTATTTAATAATACGCTTCCAGGCCGCACTAAGCCGGTAGCTGTCAGAGCGATTAAAGTTATTCTTGTTCCTCTCAATTTCAATGGATTCTCTAATTAGTCTTTGCCAGTAATAATTAGTTTTACACACCACTGCAACATTGTCAAAATCAATTGAGTGTCCTTGTTGACAAGCATGTTCTGCCACTGCCGACAGTTGTGTTTGAGATAATTTAATATTTCTCTTATGTTCTTTTAGTCTTACGCTGATGTTACGTCCCGTCTGCCCAATGTAGCAGCTGCCACATGAGCAATTAATCCGATATACACCTTCTGTTGATAGTTTAGGTAATGCATCTTTAGTGCAAGATACTAGTTTTTGAATTTTGTGTACTGTACCAAATCTTACTGTAATGTTTTGCTTTTGCAGAACACGGGCTAATTTGTCAGTTACTCCTGAGATATATGGAATTTTTATTGTTTTAACAATCTGGTCGCTTTCAGTAGTATTGCTTTGCGATTGTGATTTGGCATTCAGTGCTCTGTTAATTTGAGCATTATTGTAGCCATTCTGTCGTAGTGCGTCTTTAACGTGTTTAATCTCTCTCACTAGACTCTCACCATCTGACACTGTTTTGGCCCGATGTACGAGCGTCTTGATAAGAGAGGATTTCTGAGCTGGATGATGATGTGATTCTGCATTCAGCATCATCAAGCAATTCGCCAGAATGGTAAAGCCCTCGCTTGCTCCCGGTTTTTATATAGAGCAGCAGGGTGACGTCATCATGGATGTATTTACCAGCGAATCGTCGTACTCAAACTGTAAATGTGGATTAACTCTTCAACACACCGGTGGGCTGAAGTAGTGAATTATTTGTCTTTTGTCAACGTGACACTTTTTTGCTGATTGGCCGTGTCGGGTGGTGGAGGGTTACGACACATTTATAAATAAACGCGATCTAACCCAAAAACCTTTATTATGAATAATATTGGTCGCGAAAGCCTACGTGTTAAACTGATTAACCTCTATGGGGAGGATACTTTTCTTAAAACCAGAAAATTGGAGAAGCTTCACATTAAGCGGATGAAATTGATATCTTCACTGGCGTTCCTCAAAAGGTGCAGAGATTCAAAGGTAATACCAAACGCAGTTAAAATAACACATCACATAAAGTCTTCTAAAGCTAACCAAATACTACACAAAGCTAGCGAATTATTATTAATAGAGAAAATACAGCACAATAGGAGTGAATTATCTTACATTTCGGAATCGCTAAAGCAGTTACACTTAGATATAAGCAATAGTGTATCTATGCATTATTGGAATAGAATCGATAACATAACACAACAATCGGCTGATAATGTGTTTAAACTAACAAAATCTAACCAAATTAAAACATTTTCTAGACTACATAATAAACAAATCCCTACTGAAAACCAAAAATGTAAAAACAAAACTGTACTGAACTTGACCAACACTGTATTAACCGGTGACATGGTCTCTATCCTTTCTAAAGGCCTTAACTTTGCCGTTACCCCACGCACAATTCCAGTGGATGAGATAATTGCTGAGGTAGAATCAGCAGTTAGACTCCTTCCACATAATGAGGCAGAGATGACTAGACATGAGGTTGCTAAAATAATTGAGAATAGCAAAGTTCCAAAAGTAAATATTAGCTCTAACGAGGCAAAAGCCTTAAGAGAGCTGCGTGTAAATAAGGATATCCAAATCCTAGCAGCTGATAAAGGCCGCACTACTGTAGTGATGTCACGAGCCGATTATGATAATAAAATTAGAAATTTACTAGAGGAAAGTACCTACATTAAAATTAAACGAGATCCAACTAATACTTTAGAACGTAAGACCACTGCAATAATTGCAAATTCATTAATCCCTAAAAATGAGCAATACCTAATTAAGCCAAGGGCCTCAAAACCACCTAGACTCTATGGGCTACCAAAGATTCATAAAATCGGCATCCCATTACGACCCATAGTCAGTACAATTGGCTCTGCCACATATCAATTAGCAAAATATATAACCAAACAAATACAGTCCTACACCGGTAAGACATCTTCATTCATAAAAAATTCAGAACATCTTGTGAATGTGATTAAAGATATTAACTTACTCCTGATGATATTCTGGTAAGTTTTGATGTGATTTCTCTATTCACTAAGGTTCCAGTGGACGAATCGCTTAAATTACTTGATACACTAGTAAAGAATACCGGTTTACAAAAAGATATTCCGAAACTTGCTGGCCATTGTTTAAATAACACTTACTTCTTATGGAGAGGGGATTTCTTTAAACAAAAGGAAGGAGCAGCAATGGGTTCTCCTTTATCCCCTGCTATAGCAAATTTGTACATGGAAAACTTTGAAATAAGAGCACTTGCCTCGAGCACATTAAAACCATCCTTTTGGTTTAGGTATGTGGATGACACTTTGGTTGTCTGGCCACATGGTAAAGATACACTTAATGATTTTCTAAATCATCTTAATTCACAAAACCCGGCCATCCAGTTCACCATGGAAATGGAGGTGAATAACACACTCCCATTCCTAGATATTTTGCTTGGACATGGCCTAAACGGTAAAATAACACACAGCGTTTACAGAAAGCAAACGCACACTGATGCCTATCTGAATGCAGAATCACATCATCATCCAGCTCAGAAATCCTCTCTTATCAAGACGCTCGTACATCGGGCCAAAACAGTGTCAGATGGTGAGAGTCTAGTGAGAGAGATTAAACACGTTAAAGACGCACTACGACAGAATGGCTACAATAATGCTCAAATTAACAGAGCACTGAATGCCAAATCACAATCGCAAAGCAATACTACTGAAAGCGACCAGATTGTTAAAACAATAAAAATTCCATATATCTCAGGAGTAACTGACAAATTAGCCCGTGTTCTGCAAAAGCAAAACATTACAGTAAGATTTGGTACAGTACACAAAATTCAAAAACTAGTATCTTGCACTAAAGATGCATTACCTAAACTATCAACAGAAGGTGTATATCGGATTAATTGTTCATGTGGCAGCTGCTACATTGGGCAGACGGGACGCAACATCAGCGTAAGACTAAAAGAACATCAGAGAAATATTAAATTATCTCAAACACAACTGTCGGCAGTGGCAGAACATGCTTGTCAACAAGGACACTCAATTGATTTTGACAATGTTGCAGTGGTGTGTAAAACTAATTATTACTGGCAAAGACTAATTAGAGAATCCATTGAAATTGAGAGGAACAAGAATAACTTTAATCGCTCTGACAGCTACCGGCTTAGTGCGGCCTGGAAGCGTATTATTAAATAATACACATTACATTTAAAGAATTACTAATCTACAACGCATTACTAATCATAACCAATGACTGATTACTAATCGATTATATAATTACAATACCCCCCCCCTCCGCCTCTAATCACTGCACCTGATATGAGTTAAGTGATGACGTCACCCTGCTGCTCTATATAAAAACCGGGAGCAAGCGAGGGCTTTACCATTCTGGCGAATTGCTTGATGATGCTGGATGTATTTACCAGCGAAACGTCGTACTCAAACTGTAAATGTGGATTAACTCTTCAACACACCGGTGGGCTGAAGTAGTGAATTATTTGTCTTTTGTCAACGTGACACTTTTTTGCTGATTGGCCGTGTCGGGTGGTGGAGGGTTACGACACATTTATAAATAAACGCGATCTAACCCAAAAACCTTTATTATGAATGAATCAAGCAACTCATTATCGCTGCCACCTGCACTCAACAAGGCTGGAAACGGCGATCACTAACACTAACATTCCCCCACCACACCTTGAAATGCACGGATAAAGGCGCAGCCCTGAAGAAGGGCGGGAGAGACACCGCCGGGTATTTGCTAAAGCTGGCACTTGCACGATAATGGGGCAGAGAAAATGAGGGCAAAGGTTGGCAGACACCGTGCGAGCAGGAATAAGGGCGGGGGCTTGGAATGTTAGCGCATGTCAGCGAAAACACCAGGCTAAGTTAATAAAAATTCACAATACATTATTTCCTACATAACATTCATGTTGGGCTATTCACCGTGAACTATACTAAGCTTACACAAAAAACTGCATAATGACTTGGGCGATGTTAAACCCAGGGTTGGAGAGAAAAGGAGATCCCGGCCGTCTTTATATCCCCGCAGCGCGGGGTAGGAGTGTGTATACGCTCGGGAAAACACCTTCCCTTGAGTCAAACACCACGATGGGAAACGACAGACCCTGGGTTACATACCAAATCATAACTGTGGAACTGTGATGGAATGAAATGTTAACTTAAAACTTTTTAACCATTCGCTTGTGCGTCGGGGACATGATGCAGGGAGGGAAGCCCTCCCTCTCTCGCACCGGCAGACAGAGGCAGACCGAGAGGCGCCTTCGAGACAATTTGTAACGTCTGATTGTTGTACTTGTAGGTTTTATGGAAGGAGTATGACAGTGGAATATGCCGTGGGTGATGCACACAAGGACACACACTGACACACGTACGGACACACACACGGACACACACATGGACACATATACATACGGACAGATCCTGACACAGCAAAAATCTAAAGAAGCCCCGCCTTGTGGGCAGGATCCAAGTAAAGGGATTTTTGGCATAAAAAGAGGACCCTGAGCATTGAAACCTCAGTTCGACCAGTTGGTCGGAACTCAGGGGAGTTCGACCAGAGGGTCAGAACTCGGGGGAGTTCGCCCAGTGGGTTGGAACTCGGGGGAGTTCGGCCGGGGGGTCGGAACTTGGAAAAGTTCGACCAGTGGGTCGGAACTCGGAGGAGTTCGACCGGTGGATCGGCTCAGGAGCAGTTCAAACCGGGAGCGAGAGCAACAGGTCGCCAGCCGGCGAGCTGCAGAACAGGGGGCGGTGAGCGGAGGCCAAAGTGGCCCCGTCGCTACCCACTGACGTTGGCAAGACTCGCAGGGTAGTGAGGCACCACCGAGTGTGATTTCAAAGAGCTGAAAGACAGAGTATCGCTGAAAGCTTATTCTACATTGAGTCCAGCTGCAGCACGACCGACGCACCAAGCAAGAGCTTCTGCAAACCAGAGCAAGAGCGCGTGCGACTTGAGTCATCCAGCAGTGGAGAAAAACCTGCTGTCAGAGAACCAGCACGAGCACGTGCGACTTGAGTCATCCAGCAGTGGAGAGAAACCTGCTTTCAGCAAACCAGCAACGAGCACGTTTGAGTTCTCCACACAGAGAGGGAGCGTGCCGATGCAGCTCATCCAGCAGCGGAGAGAAACTGCTGTCAGCGAACCAGCACGAGCGTGATCGCGCAACTCATCCAGCAGTGGAGAGAGGTGTCCACTGAGCAGCACTGAGAGCGATCAAGCAACTCGAGAGGAGGGAGCAGCGTGCCGGCGCAGCTCATTCCCCAGCGGCGTGAGGAACGCCGAGCGAGAGGAAACCTGCCTTCGTATGCCCCTCCCCCACCTTCACAAATCCGCTGCGCTTACATCGTCTGCTCACACAAGAATTTACCAAAAGAACAATTCTACGAACCTAACACTAAGACTAATAAACCATCAGCTGGCCACGAAGGCATCACCGCCCCTCAAGTGATAACGATGCGTCAGTTATAAGTACATTAATTAAGTTTTTCTATTATTTAAAGTTTCTGGTCTTCGTTTTGTGATGGTACTTCTAATCGCATAAATTACCCATAAATTCATCTATCCGGATTAATTCTTGAGACCTTCACCACGGGCTGCGCGCACAGGGAATTCATTCATCTCCCGTGACAAGCACGTCCTGTCGCACACCTTATTCCAAGCCATCTCTTATTTATACAATATCGTTGATGAATCTATGAATGCATATTTGTGCCTTTAGAAATAATATTTTGTTATTTTTGTCTTTCACCTGAATACCGTCACATAGTCTTAAGGACTTTATTAATATTTTCTATACGTTCGTGTTATGCTGCATAAGAATTAATTGTCCTGTTAACAACGTGATAAGGGTTGCATATGATCTATAAGGAGTGCGGTACTGCGTGAACAATTCAAGTATAATCAGTTATTATAAAGTTAAGGTTTTTGTTTAGCATAGCATTTGCATGTTTTAATGACTCTCTCTCTCACTAACAACAATCGCTTTATGCGGGATCCGTGTGCCGTTGTCAAAGTGAAATCGTACCGTCGTTGATGATACTGTATTGATACCGTGTGGATACCGTGTTGAAGTTCCGAGATTGAGAGTTCACATACATATTATAGTTAAGGTTTAATTAGAAAATAAATTGATTAATACAGAAGTGGTCGTGTGATTCTTTCCTGAAATTTTTGCATAAGATCTGTATCCTGCGATGAGATATGAACTCAGGGACTTAACACATAAACACATTAATCCAGGCTCAAGTAAATGTTAAAGCGAGAGTGATATGAACCGGGGACCTAAAATATAAACTCTAATACACACTCTAATACACATTCTGGGAAGGTTAAAGCGAGAATCATTGTACTATACTGATCGGTAATACGAAGTTAGACAACGAGGTGACACTAGCATAACTGCATACGATTGATTGCATTATCCCGATTGATAACACCACCTCGTCAACGAGGCAGGGCCTGATTATCATAAAGGGTAGCATTAACAGAACCACACCCACTCGTATAAATTAATACGATTACCTCTCGAATTAGCATAATTTATATGCATAATTTATACGCATAATTACACGGATATATTATGCAAACTTCAAATTTCATTTAATTTTCATTATTTTAATCAATTTTCATATACCCATATATACAACAGCTGCTACTGCTATTCAGTGGCCTAAAATAAAATGTTTCGCTCCGGATGACCGCTGCAAAGTATTATCTGTATTTTGATTTAGTGTGCTGATCTTAAAGGTGCATTGAAAAATGTGATACTCCGACTGATGCTCCTGTTGTTTGTGGAGTGACTCATGCAGCCAGCTGTGGCTCTAGGGTTTAGTGTTACATGTTATTTATGTAGTTTATTGTAAAAAATTCGGTCACAGTTCCTATGATCACTGTTACATTGCATTTATGGCTTTATTTTGGTGATTTCTAAAAGTTTTTTGGTTTGGCCATGTTTGTTTATTGTAGTACGGAGTTAGACTGATGGCCTTAATCTAAGTTTTGTTGTTGTTGACTTGCATCCCACTGGGATTTTTGTACACAGCATTGGTGTACGGTGCTATTTCAGGAATATTTTGATTTGTTTCCTGGATTTTCTGTTTGCACATGCACAAAGTCACTTGAAGATGTTTTCTTGTTAATGCTTTAGTTTTTTTGTTTGTTGCGGTTGCACCCGATTCAAGAGCCGAATGGCTCACAGGGCTATACCAAATAAATGAAACTATGAACTATGAACATGGTCACATTATCACATGTGTTGTGGCCTTAGCAGGGGAAACACGTATTTATTACAGATACTTCAATTACAGTAGCGACCCTGACACTCTAAGAGGTAACGGCCTCTTCACCCGTGCTCTATAGAGGGAAGTGTTCCCCGAGCTAAAGCCCACGCTAGCTCCCTAGTTCCCCCTGTCCTAGTCCTCTCTTTAGGAGGCTATCTGACCTGGCCCAGCTTCGGCGCAGGTCTCGATCACCAGCCACATGAGCGGCTCTGGTGTCGCACCTTGGCTTGCTTTGCCCGGCCCTGACAAGGGCAGCAAGTCAAAGGAGTTCCAGGGTCTGGCTAGTCGGTCTTCTTTTCTTCACTGGCTCTTCATCCTGGCTGGGTCGAACTGCTCTCCGGGTCCCACCTTTTATACTGTTTCTCACTGAGGGGCGGGGCTGGGAGGGATCACAGCATCCCCCACAGCCCCCCAGGGTGGTGGCCTTAATGGACGTGTTTGTGGCCACCGTTATATAACCGCGTGTCACCCTCCCGTAACACCCCTACACATGTACAGATGGCAGGCACAGCCACTTCCATCTCCCTAATCTTTGACTCCTGCCTAGAGCTCTCTCATCTCCACCTCTTGTACATCTCTCTTCCATCTCACTAATTTGTATGTCTTCATGTCCCGGTGATCCACATCTCTTGGAGGACAATACCTCAATGGCGGGTCACTCCGAGATCCCCACCAATTGAAGAACCCGACTTTAGGGAAGAGTCCCAACCAACCACACTTCCCACCTTTGGTCGGAGTGTCCGACTCTGATCGCTTGGTCGCCTTCTGCCTGGCCTGCCTCTCCAGCAGCCGTTCCATCTTCTCCATGACCTGCAGGAAGGGAGGCGGACCCCAGGGCAGTGGTACGCACAACCCCAGTGAGCGGCCAGGCGGGTGTGTGTGTGTGTGTATGGCAGGGAGCACTCAGGAGAGTGTGCGCGCACATACGAGAGAGAAGACAGCTGTGTGTGTGTGTACGTGGGTCGATGGGGAGCAGTGGCACAGCGGTTGCCAAGCCAAGTCACAAACCCGGCTACGACCAGAGTTAGATTCCCGCTCACGGTCAACACCAGTGACAATTATCTGAACCAGTCCTGGGCCTTCCCTAGGTCAACTCGGCCTCAAATTAGTATCTGGTGCTGTGTCTAAACAATCGCCACTGGGGAGATAAAGGCGGCCGGGCGTGGTACTGGCCAACCACCTCTCGTGTGCTGTGCCGGCTTTCATATGTATTGACACTAAGAGTAGGAGGCACTCTGTTTATTAACATGGCCTGACAGTAACATTTAGTAACTACAGTTCTCAGTCAGGACAGCTGGTAGACTGCCTGACTGGCGACGCCGAGATGGTGAAGATGGCGACGAAAAAGACTCCAGCAGCACGACGGGATCCCACTCAAAACGACAGCCACGAGGTCCCCTCCCGGGGCCACTCTTATACTGTCAGCGAGGCTTGGCTCCGCCCCCGGCCACGCCCCCTTCTGGAACCTACTAGTGGGTTCTCGATGTGCCGCTTCCGTAACCTTTCCCCTAGATCCCTCTCTGGTCTATCACGTGGCCTGCTGCCGGTCAGGGCTGCTGTAACTGCAGATCCCCTTCCCTGCCAGCAGCCAGCGCTATGCTGCTACCTGACCGATTCTATATCACTACACATAGATGCTTGCAAACAGCACTTGCCCCTACAGTCTGCTAAAGGTTATACGGGGGATCTTTGTCTTATGTGTGTTTGTACGTGCATGTGTGCACATGTGCATGCATTTGTATGTACATGTGTGCGTGTATATGTATGCATGCGTGTGTTTGTATGTGCTTGAGTCAGTGCTTGTATGCATGCGCGTGCATGTCTGCGTGCACGTGAATTTGTGTGCGCGCGTGCATAAGCTTATATGTGCGTGTACTGTGTACGAGCACCTATGAAGGTTGGAACGATACACGAGGGGGTGGGTGGCCAGCACATGCCCAACTGCGTTTGTCTCCCGAGTGACGATGTTTACACATCGCACCAGGTACTCATTTGAGGCTGAGTCGACCTAGGGGAGGCCCAGGACCGTTTCAGATAATCGTCACTGGTGTTGACTGAACCGGAATCTAACCCGGCTTAACGGGTTCGTAGCATAGCACTGCCTTCATAGGTGCTCACTAACAGCCCTTGCCCCAAAAGTCTGGTAAGGCTATACAAGTGTGTGCTTTGGGCCCATGTAAATGTATATATATGCGTATGCGTGCGTGTACGTTGGTGCGCACCTTCTCCTGCTGTCGTATAGTCTCCTCCAGGCGCTTGACCTGTGCCACTCGCTCCTGACACTTGTGCAGCGCCGCCTGCTGCTGCTGGTGAACGCGGCGCAGCTGCAGCAGCTCATGCTCTCGCTCGTTCTTCTGCAGTCGTCACGACGAAAACGACCGCATGGCGATCGGAGGACAGGAGGTCAGAGTTTGCGTTCAAGCAGAGGTGCTGATAATTTTCATTACCAAGAGCCGAATAGTGCTGTCAAACACCGTTTGTGGGCAACCACATTTGAATGCACAAACCACCTGTCACTACAAAAGGCCCCTGCAGTGATAGCGTCAATTAGCAATGCAGTGTTGTTTCCAGGTCGAAAATATTCCTCTCTCGTACCCGATAGCGGCGCTGTGGTGGCGAATGGGCTCCAGGGTGGCAAATGTAATCAAGACACGTTTTATAAAATTATTAAACATAGGCATACATACAGGGGTGCCGCAGTGGCGAGATGTTAACTACCTCGCCTGGTATACAGGAGGTTGTGATTTCGATTCAGATACTGACGCCTGCTGTATATTTAGAGTTTGCATGTTCTCCCCATGGTTGCATAATTTTTCACTCGACATTTAGAAATATACGCTTAGAAGATGTTGCTGCTATACATTTGTATTGCTAATTCTTACGTGATCCGGGTGTAGAAATAGTCACGGGATCCTAGGTTACAGTGTTAGGATGATGTCACGAAGAAAAGGAGAGAGAAGGCGAGGCGAGAGACAGAGAAAACGCCCAGATGGAGAGAGGTGACGTCACTGGTTGAGGCAGGGCGATCGGGGCACTTCTTTGAGGGAATCGGAGTAGGGTGGACATTTTCCATGATAGGCCCCTTTGTTGAGCTATCATTTGTGATAGGTCACTTCTGAAAAAGAGTTACAGAGCTCAGTGGGCCTTACGTAGTAAAATAAAAAAGTTAAGTTTCAGTTCAAAGTTCAGATTACTGTGGCTAAGATGCTTGCAGTGATGGATACATATTGGCCAGGGGGCCTGTTTGAAGTGGTAGGCCCCATGTGGTTGTGGGCCAGAGCCATATATGAGATGACGAACTTTACATTTAAAACTGCCAGTGAGCAGTGCACCACTCTATGTGAGAGAGTAGCCTCCAGGAAATGAATGCCACTCAACTACTTTTGGTATCACTTCAGTTGTGCTCTTTATCCACACACGGGGCTCACTTTTAATATGCCCTCCGAAAATATATTTTTTTCCTGTCAAACCAAGTTTCAAAATCAGGCCTGGAATCTGCGGAATTAAATTCGTGGTTTTTCACCGGAATCATCCGAAACTGGAGAGTCAACTCACTACACTCGAGAACCCAATTTTGTCGAATCATTTGGCGATGCTGCTGCTGCATTTGCAGTGCTGCACAAGTACACATAACACGGTGTGGTGACTTTTCTGACAATTGGCCCTTCTTCATGGCACTTAAATACAGTCATACCTCGGTATACGACCACTTTGAAAAACGTCGAATTTGGTATACGTCGTGTTTTGACGAGAAAAAAAAATGTCTTGGGATACGACGCGCTTGCTAGAACTTTTATGGGTCGGGATGAGTCACCGCGTACTTGCGTATACTCCGTTCACGACTGAAACAAAGCGCCGCTCCTCAGTCTGCCTGTACAGTAGATCTCGTTCAGTGCACAATCCTTGCTATAACTCTCTGTGAATTTTCACGTGTTTTTTTTGTCATTTTAACGTGATTTTTTTGCGAATTCATTCAAGATGGGTCCTAAGAAGGTTAGTGAGAAAAGCCAAGCTACAAAGAAAATGGTTAGGATCACTATTGACGTGATAAAAGAGATCATAGAAAAGTATGAAAGCGTCACTGATCTTGCGGTGGCATACCGTATGCCGAGATCACCAATTTCGACGATTGTGAAGAAAAAAAAGCCATCAAATCAGCGAACGTTGCAAAGGGGGTGAAATGTATATAAAAACAAAGATCACGGACATTAGAGCAAGTAGAAAAATTATTATTAATATGGATAAACAAAAAACAGTTAGCCGGCGATAGTGTTTCAGAGGCTATAATTTGTGAGAAGGCAAAAATGTTACATGCTGACCTTTTAAAAGACATGCCAGGAACGAGTGAAGATATTAGTGAAGTGTTTAAAGCCAGCCATGGCTGGTTTGATAATTTTAAGAAGAGGCCTGGCTATCAACTCTTCTCAGCAAGGTAAAGTGATGTTAAATTTTATTTTTATTTCAATTTATTTTAATTTATTTATGCATTTATTTTTATTTATATATGCATTTTAGTAATAAGTACCGTCTAAATTATTTTATACAACCCCATTAATGTATAATATGCCATATAAAATATCATTTCTTATACTCTGGAATGGATGATTTCCTTTCCCTTTATTTCTTATGGGAAAAATTCGTTTGGTATACGTCATTTTCGGTATAAGTCCTACCGTCTGGAACGAATTAACGACGTATACCAAGGTACCACTGTAAATTAATACGAACAAAACTGCGTATTAAAAAAGGTATATTGCACAAAACGTCACCTTTTCTTGTATCCTTTTAAGGCCCCACAACAACAACAGGCACCATTCACCACTAAGTGGCGGTGACGTCACCATGGCGCTTGTGCCAGGCCAGGTGCCCTCTGAGGCCATAACGTGAAGTGTCGAAGGCTCGCTGACAGGTCACGAGACAGACCCGGGTGCCATGGGTTGACTGACTTGAGATTACTGGCAGATGCACCGGCTGTGCCCCCTACTGTGCCAATTTGCTGTGTTTTAGCTGCCCGGCGCTCCGCTCATTGTTGCGAGCATTGCTCCTCTGCCCTCAGTTGTTGTTGGAGGGCAACTGCCTCCAACTGCCCAGTAGCGTCCTTCACAAGCCTCCTCCACAGTGTTATTGACAAACGTTTTGAGTTTTCAGTTTAACAACAGGTGTCAGACACTAGAATTCAAAACCAGGATCTCATTGGCCGGGGCTCAATGCTTTGACCCTGGAGCCACCCGGCCACCTCGACTCGAGTACTCCATTTTATCTGCTCACATGGCCACTCACCCTGATGAGCTCATTCTGCAGCTGCTGCACCTTGTCCTTGTAGCCCTTCATGTCCCGCGTGTCCATCGCCACCTTCTGCTTCAGGGACACTGGGAAGCATATAGTCCATTATCAATACATTGCTGGATGAATGCCTCCCCCCCAACGCCACGTGAGTCGTGGGGTTATCTGGCAGTTCTTCATGCCGTTCAGTGTTGGTGCAGGTGGGTAGCAAAGAAGTGCAGTTAAACAATGGATTCTGCTGCACTGTCCTATGCTGTCCATACTGCCTTGCAATATATAGCCTATAACACCGGTCATGCAAGGCAACCACCCATTCAAACATCACCCAGATTATTGGAGGTGTTGTTATGCAAGTCTCGTGCATTGTATTTATTAAAACTAATACTACTTTATAGATTTTGATTTAAAGCTTTCGTGACTGCAGTAATTCATATTCTTAGCTCTTTCGGTAAAGTCATGTTGAAGGGAAACAACAAAATAATAAAATATATATAAAACAATAAAAATTCTCACGACGTTTTGACCATAACACAAACGGTCGTCATCAGGTGTGTCGGTTTGCATTAATTAATTTATTTTAAAACGGTTTATTTCTTTATAAAAAACGTCAGCGCCACACGCAGCGATTTGGCAGTTTATTTAGAAGGACTAGTCCATCTATGTTCTGAAAAGAGGAGGGGGGAGACGAAAAATTAATGTATGCTGTCTGAAAGCCACTGAACAATCAATTAAAACCTGAAATGGTTTATCAAATCTTTCCAATGATTGCTAAGCCAGAATCCATCTTCTCGGTTGAAATTGTCTCTGAGCTTGTATATGTGGATAGCCTCATGAACGAATCTCTCATGGTAGCCAGATGGCTTACAAAGAACCTCTGTCTTGGAAAAGTCAATGTCATGTGAGCCTACTGAATTATAACAATGATCTGCCACGGCCGAGGTGTTGGTCCTACCGTATTTAAGGTCTGCTTTGTGTTCACGAATGCGGTCCGAGACATAGCGTTTGGTTTCTCCAATGTAACTACTACCACAGAGGCAACTTAGTTTGTAGACACCAGGGTACTGTATGTCCGGAATCACATCTTTTACAGACAGAACCAGATCACGGATTTTATGTAATGTGTTGAAACGGACCTGGATCTTGTGTTTATTCAAGATTTTGCAGATATTTTTTGTGATCCCCGCAATGTAGGGTAAAGTGATGGTTTTGAACGGCTCCTCAAGATGGTCCTTCTTCATGGTTTGAGTGATAGCTTTGCGGATTGTATAGTCGGAGTAACCATTAGCCTTAAGAGCTTGGTGTACGTGCTTGAGTTCACTGCCTATGTGTTCCTGGTCGGATATGCATTGGGCTCTATGGTACAGAGTCTTGATGAGAGAATTCTTCTGTGATGGATGGTGATGGGAATCCGGTTTCAGATAAACATCCGTGTGGTTAGCTTTCCTGTAGACAGAGTGGCTCATTGAACCATCAGGTCTCTTTTTTATTAGGACATCCAAAAAAGGTAGCTTGCCATTTTTTTTGACTTCCATGGTAAATCTGATGGCTGGGTGTATGGAATTGATGTGGTCAAAGAATTGGTCTAGAGCAGGCCGGCCATGTGGCCAGATGACAAAAGTGTCATCCACGTACCTCTTCCATAAGGTTGGGCGCAGAGTGGCAGTCTGGATGGCGTCAGTCTCAAATTTCTCCATGAAAATGTTGGTTACAACCGGAGATAGGGGGGAGCCCATTGGGGTGCCCTCAGTTTGTTTGTAGAAAGTTCCATTCCAAGTGAAGTATGTATTGGTTAAACAGTGTCTCACCATGGGGGGTACCTCAGTATTTAGTCCTTGATGAACCGAGTCTTCAATGATTGCGATGGTGTCAGGTACAGGAACCTTGGTGAATAAGGAAACTACATCAAAACTGACAAGCAGGTCGTCTGGGGACAGGGAAATACCCTTGATTGTCGATACCAGGTGAGTAGAATTTTGTACCGCAGAGGTGGTTTTTCCAGTGAAAGGACGCAGGATTTCAGACAAAAAACGAGCCAGTTTGTAGGTGGGGGAGTTGATAGTAGAGACGATGGGACGAAGGGGTATCTACTTTATGTATTTTTGGTAAGCCGTATAATCTTGGTGGCCTGGCAGCAGAAGGTTTCAACGAAAACTGTTTAGATTGATCAATTAATGCGGTTGAATCAGAAATTATTTCGTCTGAAATCCTGCACATAGGCAGTGAACTCAAGCACGTACACCAGGCTCTTAAGGCTAATGGTTACTCCGACTATACAATCCGCAAAGCTATCACTCAAACCATGAAGAAGGACCCTCTTGAGGACCCTTTCAAAATCATCACTTTACCCTACATTGCGGGGATCACAAAAATAAAATCCGTGATCTGGTTCCGTCTGTAAAAGATGTGATTCCGGACATACAGTACCTTGGTGTCTACAAACTAAGTTGCCTCTGTGGTAGTCGTTACATTGGAGAAACCAAACACCATGTCTCGGACCGCATTCGTGAACACAAAGCAGACCTTAAACACGGTAGGACCAACACCTCGGCCGTGGCAGATCATTGTTATAATTCAGTAGGCTCACATGACATTGACCTTTCCAAGACAGAGGTTCTTTGTAAGCCATCTGGCTACCATGAGAGATTCGTTCATGAGGTTATCCACATATACAAGCACGGAGACAATTTCAACCGAGAAGATGGATTCTGGCTTAGCAATCATTGGAAAGATTTGATACACCATTTCAGGTCTTAATTGATTGTTCAGTGGCTTTCAGACAGCATACATTAATTTTTCGTCTCCCCCCTCCTCTTTTCAGAACATAGATGGACTAGTCCTTCTAAATAAACTGCCAAATCACTGCGCGTGGCGCTGACGTTTTTTATAAATAAGTAAACAGTTAATAAATAAATAAATAGATAGATAAATGCAAACCGACACACCTGATGACGACCGTTTGTGTTCTGGTCGAAACATCGTGAGAATTTTTATTGTTTTATATATATTTTATTATTTTGTTGTTTCCCTTCAACGTGACTTTACCGAAAGAGCTAAGAATATACTTTATAGATATCTAGCAATCCACTGGTAAATGAAGGCCTCCCCACCCCTTGTGGCAGTCAGGGTTGTTTGACCGTGTGCCACCATCTTGGTCAGTGCAGGTTGGCGAACGGAAAGCCCAGGATCAGTTCAGCGATCGTAGTTGGGAATCAAACTTAGGTCGCCGGGTTCATAGATAGCACAGTGATGTAATACTACTTAATATATAAACCGGGCTTATTAAAAAAAACTAAAATAACGAGCATTTGTCTTCAGATTCAAAAGTGGAACATTTCCACTTTCAAGTAATTTTATTTCTATCCGGCTTCAATTAGAAACGCAAAATCACACAGCATGTGGCCAATATCTGACAGATCAGCACACGTACTGTGTGCTGCAGGCTGTCTGTTACATTTACACTCATCCATGATGGCCCTGCTCCATAGAACCTCAAGTGCTATGAAGAAGGCCCCATTTCCCAAAACGTCACCTATCGCACACTGTATTTGTTTTATTTTTGGTTCAGGTATCTGTCGCGAGGAGTTTGTTTAGTCACCAGGAATCTGCTGCTGTCTCCAATAACGTGACTAAATTATCTCGGTCTTTGTCTTTCTTTGATAACTTGTGGGTAGCCGTAGTTATATTTGTGCTTGATTATTTTCATCAACTCACAGCCCGTCGATGACTAAAATAAAGAAAAGAAAAAAACCATTGATTTTGGTAATCAATTTCATAGAAAAAAATAATGGAGGCAGGGTGGCAGTGGTAACACGTGTGCCTCATAGCAGGACAGACCTGAGTTGGATTACTAAATTGGGCTCCTTTCAGTGTGGAGTCTCTGTGCTCTCCCCTTGTTCTGTACATATTTTTCTGGGTAGTCCGGCTTCCTCCCACACGCATAAAGCTAACCACTCGCATAAAGTTGGCCAAACACCCCCAAAGTAGACCCAACAGAACTTGGGAAATTGTTAGAGCCGATTCTGGCTGGCTCCCAGCCGCCGTGGCTTCCCGGCGTGGTTTTCTCGTGCATGCACGAATGTACATGCGTGGACGTGCGCTCGTCAACGCATTTTACGCGAATGACGCTTCAGTGAAAAATCACCACCCGCAACGAGGCTCGTACCAAGCCGGTCGGCGAGCTCGCTCTTGGTCATGACGTCAAGGTCGGCGTCAGCGAGCAGGGCGCGCCCGGCCTCGCGGTGCAGGCTCATCTCGCTTCGCAGGCGGCTGTTCTCGCTCTCCAGGCGCCCCACCTCGCGCCGCAATGCCAGGATGTCGTCGGCCATCTTGCGCAGGACCGAGCGGTAGCCGTCCAGCTCCTGCCACGACGGCAACGCGGGGGGACGTCATGGCACATCTGGGCCCCATCTTCTTCGAGCGCAAACACTGGCCTTAAGAGCGGGGGGCCAACTGGCCTAAAGCTGACCAATGGCCTAAAGCTGACCACTGGGCTAAAGCAAGGCACTGGCCTAAAGTGGGACACTGGCCTAAAACTGACCAAAGGCCTAAAGTGGGACACTTTCTGTAAGGGGGACGCTGGACTAAAGCTGACCACTGGCCTAAAACTGATCACTGGCCTAAAGTGGGAGACTTGCCTTAAGTGGGACACTAACCTAAAGCTGACCACTGGCCTAAAGTGGGACACTGGCTTAAAGCAAGGGACTGACCAAAAGCTGGCCAATGGCATAAAGTGGGACACTAGCCTAAAGCTGAAACTGGCCTAAAGGAGGACACAGACCTAAAGATGACCACTGGCCTAAAGCTGACCAGTGGCCGAAAGTGGGACACCGGATTAAAGATGACCACTGGGCTAAAGTGGGACACTGACCTAAAGTGGGTACACTGGCCTAAAGTTGAACGCTGGCTTAAAGCTGACCAATGGCCTAAAGTGGGACAATGACCTAAAATGAGGCACTGACCTAAAGTGAGGCACTGGCCTAGAGTGGGACACTAACCTAAAGCTGAAACCTGGCCTAAAGGGGGACACAGGCCTAAAGCGACGCACTGGCTTAAAGTTGAACACTGGCCTAAAACTGACCACTGGCCTAAAGTGAGGCACTTGACTAAAGCGGGATACTGGCCTAAAGTGGGACACTGGCCTAAAGCTGACCACTGGCCTAAAGTGTGACACTAACCTAAAGTGAGGTACTGATCTAAATTGGAACAATAACCGAAAGCTGACCACTAGCCTCAAGTGGGACACTGGCCTAAAGCGGGACACTGGCCTAAAGCGGGACACTGGCTTAAAGCGGGACACTGGCCTAAAGCGGGACACCGACCTAAAGTGGGACACTGGACTAAAGCGGGATATTGGCTTAAAGTGGGACACTGGCCTAAAGCTGACCACTGGCCTAAAGTGTGACACTAACCTAAAGTGAGGTACTGGTCTAAATTGGAACAATAACTGAAAGCTGACCACTAGTCTCAAGTGGGACACTGGCCTAAAGCGGGAAACTAGCTTAAAGCGGGACACTGGCCTAAAGCGGGACATCGGCCTAAAGTGGGACACTGGCCTAAATTGGAACACTGGCCTAAAGTGGGACACTGGCCTAAAGTGGGATGCTGGCTTAAAGCGAGGCAATGGCCTAAAACTGATCACTGGCTGAAAGTGAGGCACTGGCCTAAAGTGGGACACTGGCCGAAAGTGGGACACTGGCCTAAAATGGGAAACTGGCCTAAAGTTGAATGCTGACTTAAAGTTCACCACTGGGCTAAAGCTGACCACTCGGCTAAAGCTGACCACTGGCCGAAAGTGGGACACAGGATTAAAGCTGACCACTGGCCTAAAGTGGGACAATGCCCTAAAATGAGGCACTGACCTAAAGTGAGGCACTGGCCTAAAGCTGATCACTGGCTTAAAGTGAGGCACTGGCTTAAAGCTGACCACTGGACTAAAGTGGGACACTGATCTAAAACTGACCTTTGGACTAAAAAGGGACACTGGCCTAAAGATGACCACTGGCCTAAAGTGGGACACTTGCCTAAAGTGAGGCATTGTACTAAAGTTGAAAACTGGCATAAAACTGACCACTGGCCTAGAGTGAGGCACTGGACTAAAGTGGGGTACTGGCCTAAAGCGGGACACTGGCCTAAATTGGAACACTGGCCTAAAGTGGGACACTGTCCTAAAACTGACCACTGGCCTAAAGGGGGACACATTGGCCTAGAGCGAGGCACTGGCCTAAAGCTGATCACTGGCTGAAAGTGAGGCACTGGCCTAAAGCTGATCACTGACCTGAAGTTGGACACTGGCCTAAAGGGGGATGTTGGCCTAAAGTGGGACACTGGCCTAAAGGGGGATGTTGGCCTAAAGTGGGACACTGGCCTAAAGTGGGACACTGGCCTAAAGTAGGACACTGGCTTAAAGGGAGGCAATAGCCTAAAACTGATCACTGGCTGAAAGTGAGGCACTGGCCTAAAATGGGACACTGGCCTAAAGTGGGACACTGGCCTAAAACTGACCACTGGCCTAAAGGGGGACACATTGGCCTAAAGCGAGGCACTGGCCTAAAGCTGATCACTGGCTGAAAGTGAGGCACTGGCCTAAGGCTGATCACTGACCTGAAGTTGGACACTGGCCTAAAGGGGCATGTTGGCTTAAAGTGGGACACTGGCCTAAAGGGGGATGTTGACCTAAAGTGGGACACTGGCCTAAAGGGGGATGTTGGCCTAAAGTGGGACACTGGCCTAAAGTGGGACACTGGCCTAAAGTAGGATACTGGCCAAAAGTGGGACACTGGCCTAAAGTGGGATGCTGGCTTAAAGCGAGGCAATGGCCTAAAACCGATCACTGGCTGAAAGTGAGGCCCTGGCCCAAAGTGGGACACTGGCCTAAAGTGGGACACCGGCCTAAAGTTGAACGCTGGCTTAAAGCTGACCACTGGGCTAAAGCTGACCACTCGGCTAAAGCTGACCACTGGCTGAAAGTGGGACACAGGATTAAAGCTGACCACTGGCCTAAAGTGGGACAATGACCTAAAATGAGGCACTGACCTAAAGTGAGGCACTGGCCTAGAGTGGGACACTAACATAAAGCTGAAACCTGGCATAAAGGGGGATGTTGGCCTAAAGTGGGACACTGGCCTAAAGGGGGATGTTGGCCTAAAGTGGGACACTGGCCTAAAGTGGGACACTGGCCTAAAGTGAGGCACTGGCCTAAAGTAGGATACTGGCCGAAAGTGGGACACTGGCCTAAAGTGGGACACTGGCTTAAAGCGAGGCAATGGCCTAAAACTTATCACTGGCTGAAAGTGAGGCACTGGCCTAGAGTGGGACACTGGCCTAAAGTGGGACACTGGCCTAATGTGGGACGCTGGCTTAAAGCGAGGCAATGGCCTAAAACTGATCACTGGCTGAAAGTGAGGCACTGGCCTAAAGTGGGACACTGGCCTAAAGTGGGACACTGCCTAAAACTAACCACTGGCCTAAAGTGGGACAATGATCGAATGATGGCCACTAGCCCAAAGCTGACCATGGGCCTATGGTGGGACACTGTAGTGAAGCAATGCAGTGCCCTAAAGCGGGACAATGGCCTAATGTCAGGCACTGTCCCAAAGTGGGACACTAGCATAAAGTGGGAAACTGGACTAAAATGAGGAACTGGCCTAAAGTTGACCTATGGCTGACAAATGGCCTAAAGTGGGACACAAGCCTCAAGTGGAATACTGGCCTAAAGCTGACCACTGGCATAAAGCGAGACACTGGCCTAAAGCTGACCAGTGTCCTAAAGTTGGACACTGGCCAAAAGGGGGACCCTGTTCTAAAGCTCACCACTGCCCTAATGTGTGACGCTTGCCTAAGCCGAGGCACTGGACGAAAGCTGATAACTGGCTGAAAGTGAGGCCCTGGCCTAAAGCTGACTACTGGGATAAAGTGGGCCACTGACCTAAAGATGGCCATTAGCCTAAAGTGGATGACTGGCCTAAAGTGGGACACTGTCCTAAAGTGGGACACTGGCCCAAAATGAGGCACTGTCGGAAAGTGGGACACTTGCCTAAAGTGGGAAACTTGACTAAAGTCAGGCATTGACCTAAAGTTGACCGCTGACTTAAATCTGACAGATGTCCTAAAGTGGGACACTGACCTAAAACTGACCACTGTGCTAAAGTGGGAGAATGACGTAAAGATGGCCACAGGCCTAAAGCGGGTCACTGGCATAAAGCGAGGCACTGGCCTAAAGACGACCACTGGTCTAAAGCTGACCACTGGACTAAAGTGGAACACTGGCCTAAAGCTGAGCATTGGCCTAAAGTGGGACACTGCAGTGAAGCAATGCACTGACCTAAAGTGGGACAATGGCCTAATGCAAGGCAGTGGTTTAAAGCGGGACACTAGCCTAAACCGAGGTACTGAACTAAAGTGGGAAACTGGCCTAAAGCAGGGCACTCGCCGAACATCAAGACTTGCCTCGAGTCAGACAATGCAAAAATTACCTTAAGTCTCGAGACGTAAACATTGAGATGCTTACTAAATCAATTGCATATTATATTGTACTGTACTCAGGGGTCGCACGTTATGGGAGGCAAGCCGCAGGGTGGGTGGGCACCCCCCCATTATACATGCAACTTTGGGCCAACGTTGGGCAAATGTTGATCCTACAGTTCCAACAACATGCCAACGTACCTTGGTTTGGTAGTCCAAGACGACGGAGCTGTGGGGATCCATCCTCCTGAGACAGAGATATCGCTCGCATCACCTCCACAAACACAACACTCGCCCGCCCTCCCGTGTTTGCTACTCGAGATCTCCGTGCCGACCATGTTACGGTCACCTGGGGGCTGTGCTGCCTACGTCAGCAGTGCGTTATTTTTAAATTTCATAATCGGTTAGAAACGATGACGCCTGTGACCATAGATTTGCCCAAGATGTCATGGCAGTGGTATTTTGTAAAACATTTAAAACAATGTTCAATTTATTTTAAAAAACCTTCATGCATTCATCCTCCACCATCATTATCATCAGCCATGATCAATCCACTGCTGGAGGAAGGCCATGAGCAACCGAGCAGCCATCACTTCACCTTGGGTTCATATCGCACCAAATTAAAATTAGTGACATTCTTGCCTGGATTTTCAATGTAGTCCAGTTCACCAATTATCATCGGAACCACACTGAAAAAAGGTGCACACTTCTAATATCATCCCTGCCTCCGTCTATCCAGCAGCACAAAAGGGTAGATTAATGTACCTCGGATTAGCACGGCTAGCTATGTATGGTGGGAAAGAAGTTTAATATGCATATAGACACGCGATAGGCAATTCGAGTTCGGTTGGATAAAGTGGAGAAACTCCCACCTCTTCCAAGAAGTCTGGCCAGTGTGGAAGGCCAAAAATACCTGTGGAGGGCCTCTCAAGATCTTTTCTTGTTGAGACCCTTCCGCTAGCAGCGGCGGCATAAGAAATTCAAGGGCTGCACTTTTACCCATTCAAATGAAGCAAACTCTTACTCAGCTGTGCTGGTTGGCTGTGGCGGAAGAGTGTGCCGTGCAGTCGAGCCGCCCTGGCTCTTGGACCCCATCCGTGCCGCCGGTACTACCGGCGCTGGCACAGGGTTCCCGTGGGCCCGGAAGAGATGCTCGTACTCTGGCAGAATTCGGCTGAGTGCGTCGTGCGGTGGCAAATCCGGGCTCTCCCGCAACTACGCGTGTCAGAGCGGTGAGCATCAAGCCGACAATTATCATTATTACTTTTTATGTAGCGCCTTATACATCGGGGCATCTCAGAGTGCTTTATGTCACATCTCATCTCTCATACTTGAAAAGTGCACCCCCAGTAACAGCTGACCCTGTGGGCGCGAGTCTTCATCAGGCCTGCAAATCCATTAGTCTGCCGGTAGGGGGCGACGATTGCCGCATCCAATCCCAAAGTGCGTAACCAGCGGGTACGTTTTTAATTGGACATGTTTGGCCCCCCCACGCCAGCCCACACGCAAATGGCCGACCAAGTCTTGCAAATAACGTCAGGGTAGCATTATTATAATTATTACGCACAGCAGCAATAAATCAGGGCGACCACTGTGTTCGAGCCGTGGAGCCTCTGCAACAAGCGGCAAATGTTTTCCTGCCAGGCCGTGCCATAGCAAGGCTTGCCCTGGCACAGCTACACAAAAACGACCACGGGAGGGCTTTCTGTTTCACCATATTGCCATGCGTAGCATTACCGAGACTCAAGACTTGTATTCTGGAGGGTTCAGCATTGGGATGCTTGGCAGATTTGTTTATTTTTTAAGTCATTAAAGAATCCAGAATACAAAGTACATTCCGAAAGAGGGTGAAAAACAGAAAACGTGTACCAAACCCGGAGTGATAGGCAAATTCCATTTTTATATATAAAGAGTTTTACGAACAAGCTTGGAGAATATGGCAAATGTTTATTGAATTGTGGAGGATTGTGGAAAACAGATGGGAGGGAATTCCCAAATCGGGGATTCCAAGGCAACAAACGTAAAAAGGGGTTTTAGCCTGCAGTATGATATAAATACTCGCATGCGACGACCGTCTCGCGTGGTCTGGTTGCATCGAGAAAACCCACAAAGTGGAACCCCAGCCGATATTTTAAATAAATAATTTATTTTGTTACATTAAGTGGATCTTAAGCCTTCATCATTCTAAAACATCCTACAGTGGTGATGAGTATCAATGGTTGTCATGAGAAAGCAGTGTTTTGCTCCGTTCAGGTCAAATCAGGAGTGGCCCAGAGAAAACTGAACATACGTTCACATCCGGGCTTCATTTCATACGTTAATTGAAGTTAGATACGGATTAACATTTAAAAACAAACAGCAGCTACTACACCGAAGTGTTATATTTTTTGAAGAGGGTATGCACACATTCTGTTCAAATGTCTACATTATATAGTCTGCAGAGCTAAACAAGTCACTCTTATGTTAATTAATAGTCGCCTTCATGGCAAAAATTCACACAGCGTGTGTTCAAAGCAAAGAGGACTTACAGGAGCTGTGTGTGGCCTGTAGTAGTACGCCGCTGCCATGATGCGTCCCTTTTCATCCACGAAAACCAAGGTCAAAGTTTGGGACACAAACTCCGCATGGCGTTAAGAGCACCGCGTAAGCCACGCACGGGATAGCGCGCAACTTAGAAAAAAGCAAAGCGATGCTTTTAGTCTAAAGCTAGCGATGGAACAGGGGACGCGCCGATCGCAAAAAAGGCGACGGCAACGATGGCGGAGTCCCTCAACTCTGTGGCCCGCCCGCCTGCCCGCGTTACCAGGTATTGAAATGCAAATATTTACAGCGTGGTGGCCCTGGGATACGCGGTGGATAATCCCCCCCAGCTTTTCACTCTGGAACTCTAAAGCCAGCATGCCCGGCTTTTGTTTGAATGGGGAGGCCCTTGGGGCTTTGGCCAAACAGTGCGTGCAATCGCAGGGCAAACAGCGGCAGCAGCAGAACCCCTGCGCCACTTACGACCCTTTACGAGCAAGAACACGCAAGACCAACAGCAGCACATTCGGCTGAAAGTACAAGAAAGACGATGACAATTGTTTTTAATTCCTTTAAATTGAACGGAGGGTGATTTAGCGAAGAAGCCCGTGGTATTTGTTGTAATAATAGATGTGGAATCCGAAACGTTACGGTAAACTCTGCGATGGAAAATTGAGGGGTTGTCGCAAAAAAGGTGAAAATCAATCTCATCTTCACCACCACCAAATTCTCGCCGAAACACAGATTGCTTCGAAGAAAATAAAACCACTCCACTCAAATATATTGCACAACTAAAACAGCACCAGTAATTATAATAGTGTAGGTGACAAAACAAAATAACAAAAGAGCCACATCCTCATCTCATTGGATCCGAGTTGGAACGTTGAGAAAAACATTAAAATAACGATTGTTATGAATAGTGGACTTTCCTAAGCACAGCTGGCCAACAATTCTATTTTTACTCCTGTTCAGCAAATACAAACTATTCCCTTGGTTTGTCATATTTATACGACTTAAGCCAACTGCTGAAATCACAAAAATGCATTACATCCAGCCATGGCCATGCAAGTACTTTGTAAATACATGAGAATGCATACTCTTTGGTTTTTTCGGTAAAGTCACGTAGGTACAATAAAATAAATGAAAACTAAATTAAATCACGACGTTTCGGAGGCAACACAAGCTTCCGTCTTTAGGTGGAACAGACACAGCAAAATTAGCTGTATCAAGTGAATAGCTCTGGGACACACGATATTATATACAGGTTAAGGGGGGGGGGGGGGGCTAAGTTAAGCCGCCTTTTGTTATTCTGCAGGGAGTTCTGGTGGAGGCGGTGGTGTACTTGCACGTAAAACCACCTTTTGTTATGCTGCAGGGGGTTCGGGTGATGGCGTGCTGCACGAGAGCGAGTACAATCCTGCTTGTCCATAAAGCCATCCAGATATACACACACAGACACAACTTCAACCGAAAGGATGGTTTTAAATTGAGCATCTTTTGGAAATGTCATTAACCAAGTCATCAATTTAGCTGGCTTATAATTATACAGCTATTTTCGTTTCTACCAGGATTGTACTCGCTCTCGTGCAGCACGCCATCAACCTCCCCCCGAACCCCCTGCAGCATAACAAAAGGTGGTTTTACGTGCAAGTACACCACCGCCTCCACCAGAACCCCCTGCAGAATAACAAAAGGCGGCTTAACGTAGCCCCCCCCTCGCCACCCACGTCCCTTCCTGGCTCCCCCCCCCCTTAACCTGTATATAATCTAGTGTGTCCCAGAGCTGTTCACTTGATACAGCTAATTTTGCTGCGTCTGTTCCACCTGAAGACGGAAGCTTGTGTTGCCTCCGAAACATCGTGATTTAATTTAGTTGTTTTCATTTATTTTATTTTATCTACGTGACTTTACCGAAAAAAACAGAGTATGAATCCTTGCTGTCACGAAAGCTTCAAATCTAGAATACATGAGAATGGTTCTTTGTATTGCACTCCCTGCTCACTGCACGGGCAGCTGGGGGGTTGGCGGTATGGCCAACAGTAAACGGTCAAATGGAGAGCATACACAACACCACAACGGTGAACACAAACCAATTTTAATACCTTATCCAGCGCTTCTCAGCAAGGTTCCACCGAACACGTGTGTAAACCCTTCATGAATCCACTGCTGGATGAACACCTCCCCACAATGTTATTTGACCATACTTCACCAAGATGGTCTTTCAGGGCTCAAGGAGTTAAGGTGTGGATGCCCAGGACCAGTTCAGAAATCGCTCGCCACTCATGTTAGCCGTGGTTGTAAATTGAGCTAAGATTGGCGGGTTTATAGCGTAGGCATGCTGATCACAGGCACCACTACTAGTGCATGAACGTAGTATCCTGTATAATTTAAATAAGGGACAACATATTTACGGAGGCATTTGCAATGTTGAGAAACTTTAATTGAAGTCAAGGGCAGTGAAGGGCGATCACGGGATCTCTCACCGCCTACTTAAAATCAGCAACACTTTTAATACATTGTTTACAGGCATTTAGAAAAAGAAAAACAAATAAAAACCTGTGAGATGCTGTGCATAGCAAAAACCCGTGAGATGCTGTGCATAGCAAAAGTTTATCTTTTTGGGTCTTTCATTGACATCTACAATGCAGTGATTTTACCAAAGGGCGTAACGGAATTTCGTTGGAACGTTTTGAATGGAGCGGCCTCTTAGCGGTAACAGGGGTCAAGAAAACCAAATGCAAAGCAACGCACATTAATCGTACAGCATTCTCTCGTTGTTCACGAACTTGACAGCCACTATTTTGGTTATCCGCGAATTTCATCAGGAACTCTACATGACTGCTGCATGGAGAGAAAAAAGTGATGAGGTAAAGTGATGCACAGCATTATCATAATTTGAAGTAAATGCATTTATAAACTATTATTTAATACCTTAATATTTTTTTCTGTTTATTATAACCAATTACATTTTTGGTGTTATACTTTTCATGTATTGAATAGCTTATTTATGTATTTATTTAGGTCAATATTATCGGCGAAATTTGCTATTCACGAGCATCTCCGGAACGTATCCCTCGCGAATAACGAGGGAATACTATAACGTTGACTGGTGCACGTGCGCGATTCTAAGCACGTATCGAGATCTAAAAGATCGATATTAAATCTATGAATGAATGCGTCGTTACACCCCGCCCGCACAATCGATGACGCATGTGCGCACTTTACTTGAATCATGCACCTCGGGACAGCTCAATCTCGTCCTTGTACAATGCCGTTCCTTTGGAGCACGAGAGGAAGTGTTTGTTGCGTCCACGCTCACCACGCGCCTCTTCCAGGATTCGGTTACCGAATTGCGTTTTCACGGTTTGCAAATCAGATTTAAAAAATATATATTTTGAAAACACTTAAGGGACGTGTCCTTACAAATGCGTTTGTGAAATGAGAATCGCGAAAAGTGCAACAACAAACCCCCAGGCCGGTATTCTTATTAATCGCTCAGCTGAGGCTTGGCTCAAGGCGAGCCAGCCCAAAGTGATGTTTCACTTGAACTGGCTCCAAGCACAGTCACCCTCCCACCCCCAGCCATGCTCAGGATTTCCAGAAGCTGCGTCAAGCCATGGCTGAGCCACTCCGAGTCTTTGTATGCAACCAAGCGGCTCGAGCAGGAGCCATGTGGGAGCCAGAGCCATGTGGTAGTCTGAGCCAGGTGGGAGCCAGGCTTGAGCCGAGCGACTAAGAAGAGCAGCCTCCATATAAAGCGGCGGCTCACACAATCACCAGAGAAGCGCCGCTCGTTTGGAGAGAAGTTGCTCAATAAAAATCACTCGGCAACACAGCCAGAACTGCGTCATCCCGAGCATCAGCTACTCATACAGGCACCACCATTCTCCAGCTCTCTTGCCCCATATATGGAGTGCCTTTAAAACAATTGACCAATCTCCTCCATTCACGTACAAAAAACAAAAGCATACTTGCCACACGCGCCTGATGACTGGTAAACAAGTCCAATGTGACAAAGCAGATTCAATTTAAGAGAACTTGTGCAACCCATATTGTGTAGAGAACAGTGGATAAATGTTCAAATTGAAATCCAGTGCACGTTTGTACGTGCGTGTACCACATGTAGGTCCCACGAGGCATTTGCCAGCCACCTCGGACAACCCATAATAAACAGGTGGGCCTGTCCCGTATCCTTCTACCTTGCCTGGCACAAGTGCCTTGCACCTCCCATGGCATAAGCACAGTTTAGATGTCAACACAGCTCAGTGAAGAATGAAGCATGGCGGATGAGGCTTTTTTGTTATGTAGAGTGCCAATTGACAAAGAGGATCTTGTGTGTCCAATGTAATGTAGAGCTCCAATTCAAATTAAGATAGATCTTGTGCGAGTGTAAACGTGTCTCATGTGATGTCAAGAGCAATGCCACATCCTCTATTGAATCCGTGCTTCAGATGTCGTCATGTGGGATGTGTTTACCAGTCGGACACATTCAGCATGTAGCAAAAATCTGTACATCTGTGCGCTATGAAGGATCATTGCCCGAAACGTCACCTATTATGTTTCCTTATTAAGGCTTTTTTTATTGACGAACGTGTTCCATTTATCATTCGTGATTTAGCACCACTGCCAAAGCAGCACCGCCGCAATTCAAAATTTAATGGCGAATGGTAAACAAGGAAATGCGGTGGGTGGGGTGCGAGGACTGGAGTTTGGTAAAGTGGGACAACATAATGTGCAACCTTGCAATTGAATACATACAGTAGGTGTCAATGAATGGTGGCGGGGCAGTACCAAACTACACTTAATTGCAACACAATTTTCTAATTCGCATTGGCTTGCAAGTCACATTATGCAATGTACAGATGGGCCCAAGGGCTACTTACACAGCCCTAGAGGCCAAAGAGCATGTGTGTGCGTGTGTATATTTACAAGTTACCCTAATGCACCCGTAAGCTTACCCTGGTTACCCATGTTGCCAAATTCGAAAAATATTTCACGCCAGCCCAGTATCATAAATAAATATGCGCGCGCGTCACGTCACAGTTCGGGGGCGCCACCTACCACAAAGGAAAGAAAACGTGTACGTTGGCAGCAGCAGTCACAACGCAATAAGGATTAGCATATACACGGGCGTTCGCTTAAATGCCCTGGTAACTCGTAGCACCTTGCATCACATTGTCTCAACCTTTCCGATGCCCTGCTGCAGGTTCACCAAAGGGGACCCCATGGCGGCAGCTGATCTCCTGCCGCAGAGGCAAAAGATGAATGCAGCACCGGCTTGCAAACGTGCATTAGTTTGCCAGTAGTGGAAGAGGACGTGGCTCTGTCAGCATGGAGACAGCGACCCATGGCCAATTTCACACACACTAGCACCCGATGCACAAACGAAACCGCTTGTGCGCCGACTTGGAGACTGGCGAGCTGTGTGATATCACTGCATGCACTCAAATCCTGCCTCCGTTCCGTTAAGCGTTCCAGACCAGAAAGGCATGGATGGGGAACCTTTTCCTTGCCACGGGCCGAATAGGACTTTCAAAAACCTTTGGTGGGCAACTGCACATTAAACGCACACATTTCTGTCATTGCAAGAGGCCACCTTGCAGCAAGATCCACAAATTGAAACGCATCTATGCCTGGTAAAAAATAAACTCCACTCCAGTACTCAATTACTGTGGTCATGACGCTTGCAGTGACAGATAAAAGTATGTCTGTAGGCCGGTCAGCCTCGCAGCAGCGGCTTTTGCCTAACCATTGAACAAACATGGTCAAATGCATTGTGCGCTTTCAGATGCGCTTCTGCGGCCGTCTGGAATGCTCTTCTTTCTGATATTAGGAAACCACTGGAGCTATGCACTTTTACATCTAGGATGAACTGCTTTGTGTTTAGTTTATTGTCATTCCCCCACTCATCTGATTAGCACGGTTGGCTACGTACCGTGCGAAAGAAGTTCAGCATACATACGTTGCAATGTGGTGAGCTTCATGTGGCCATTGGGTGGATGAAATCAAATTGTGGGCCCGACACTGGCCGTGGGCGGTCAGCCGGGAGTTCCCCTTCCCTGCGTTAGGCGAGGAGTCGTGACTCGCGAATCACATCGATTCTTTTGGACTGGATGGACTGCGCAGTCGTGTCGCACCGTCAAGACCTTGGCCAATGGCGTCGAGAACTAGCAGAGCAATTAACCGAACGCGGCAAAAGAGGCCACGGGAGTTTTCTTTAACTAAAACAAAAACAGCACCGTAAACCTGGCAAAGTTGTGTTTGTGAAAGTGCTGTAGAAAAGGTGAATAAATTGTTTGCGTCACGTAAATACATCTCAGACGATCACACCTAATTGCGAGAGAATAATTGACTGAAATTTAAAAAAATTGCAGCCAAGCCGACAAATGCACATTCATCAACCCGCACTAACCAGCAGGTGAGACGGTAACTTTACCTGTATGACCAGCACGGCATGCGGAGGGACCGTTATCCACGATTGGTTTGATCAAAGGATTGTACATGTACACACACAGTAATGATTACGTATCTGACCATCAGCATAAAATAAGGCCCACTAAACACACGACTGGATTTCAAACTGTGCGGCATTTGGCATGAGCTGCCCTCAATCCAAAGCTGCCTGTCTCCCTAACCCAGCTGCACTATCACAAGGGCCGTCGTCCTTATGCAGGAGCAGGGTCCGGGGCAAATCCCATTGTGTGGGTCCCCCTACGCCTTCAAACTAAACTTAAATGATTACATCCGACACCGTCACTCCCAAGCGCGGAGCTCCTTAAGCACAGTGCTCAGGGCGGTCGCCCTGATTCGCCGTACCCGAGGGACGGCTCTGTCACCTATGGCCGTCAAATGAGACGGCGCAGGTGGAAGACCATTGCGCACACAAATTCAACCACGGCAGTCCGAGCCGGAAGCAATGCAGTCAGGAAGGGAACGTGACCACCACAACTGCACGGCACTCAGGACGGTGGGCGCCGTGAGCCAGCGGAGCACGATCCCTTTCTGCCAACACCAGAGCTACAGTGACCAGAAACTGTTGGGGGGACATCTCATGGACTAGAGTTTTATTGCAGGTCTCCCCCGAGGTGTCTTGAGAAATGAAAATTATTTTTCAGGGCACAACGGGGCATTTACAGTTGTTGTGCTGCACCGAAATTACATTTTTCGAAATATAAAAACAGAGCTGGCTCAATTATATTGAGGGTTGTGCGGAGTACTAGTGTTCGGGAATTGACTTGAACAAAATATAAGAACACACAGGTAACCCAACCCATGCGTTCACCGAAAAGCATTGCGTAGATCCGCCGTGCACTCAAACACACCATCTTTACGCAAAGTATAAAAAAATGTGCTTTGCATTGGCTTACTTTTTCCTAAACCCGTAAGATTCCCAATTGAATATTTCTTGCGGGCCTCTGCCACTGGGCAATGCAACTCTGTTGAGTGGGCTACGGTGCTGGGGTGAGGACAGAATGTACGCACCACATTTCTCTTCCCCCAAACTGCAGTGGCAATTTCACAAAATGCCACGGGATGCACACCAGCGGCTGTGGAATCACGAGCAGCACTCCCGCCAAAACAAAGAACAGGTTGTTTTTTTTATACAACATAAAAAACACCACGTGACAAGCTTGTCCACTCTGCCCTCGGTTTTACGCTGAGGTGCACCTCGTTTTTTTTTCATCGTCAGCAAGTTTACACTGCAGTCAGTGCAGACAAAATTAAGACGATGGACCTTGGACCCAAGGGAAACCAAATGCGTGAAAACTGCTCTATTAACTTGTTTAATTATAATCTCCAGAAATGCTACCAAGCAGTGCTGCACAAAAACAGAATTGTAGGAGAAAGCTGGCCAGATAAGTTGGTTTTGGTGTAAGCACCTTACAAATGGCCAGAAGCAAATTCAATGGAATGGGACAGGAGCTTTGGTTTTAGCAGATAACAGAAGAGAGCAAAGCATGTTGTTTCAGGGTGAAGGATGCACACTGCTGCAGGTTCCACACAACCCTTTACACACCAAGCCATTCTTAGGGACTACAATACATTTTACAATACAAAGTGGATTTAAATCTAAATGTGACCGCATCTCAACACTGTACAAAAAGGGAGAACATTAACTTAATAGAGGCAGTCAGTCAAAGGCAGAGGAAAAAATGAAGGTCTTGAACCTCACCTTGAACAGGGCTGTGCAGGGAGTCGACTGCACAGATGGCAGGGGAAAGGGAGTTCTAGACTATAGTGTAGCAGTGGAAAGTGACCCCCCCACTGAGCAAATATTGACTGGGGGCTTCCACAGATATATTTGCCGCTTCTGTGTTCCCAGGATCATTCAGGATTCCAATGGTCTACCATAATTTTACTTTGATATGCACATGAGAAAAAACCCGGTTATGGTTTGATGTCGGACCATAGTTGAACAGCACTTGCGTGTTAATGCTACAGGGGTATGCGTCAGCAAAGGTGCCAGCCGATTTTTTACCCCATTCTCTATTAATAATGGCAATGCAATTTCCAAAAGTGGTAAAAATTCTGGCCACGTATTTTCCCTGCCACTTCAAGTTGACACTTTTCAAAAATTCATGCACATTCTAGAAATGAAAGGGATGAATGGGAACCCACTCGCCTTGGTTTGAGAAGGAAACCATAACTCTTAGTCTGGGGCTACACAAACTCTTCTAAGATGTGCGAGTAAAAAAACCAATCATAAATTTTAACAAAATATCCTGTCATTTTCATCGCTTTGCGATGGAAATGACAGTGAATTATTGTCAGCCACTTCATCGCAAAAAATGTCCTAAAGTCGCATTAATATACAGATTCTGGTTCGTGTTTGGCATTGTGCAATCGTTTGGTACCCGGTTATTAATGACTATAATAAATAAAATGTTGTATATGAGAATTAGTCTTATCCATTTCTCTTAATTCAACTATAAAAGTAAACCAGGAGCTGAACTGCTGACAGTAATTCCACTCCCGTTGCTCTAACAAGACAACTCCACCTCGCAGCAGCTTTTGGCTAACTATCGTACAAAGACCGTCACCGAAAGCCACTGGAGCTATAACCTCCTAAATCTCAATTGAAAACTAATTTTTTTAGAAACTGCTTTTTGTGTTTTAGTTTGTTGTCCTTCCCCTGCACCTCCGATTAGCATGGTTGGCTACGTACGGTGCGAAAGAAGTCCAACAAACATATGTACACATACCTCACTGATTCACATCAGGAAGGGGAGAGGAGGGCATTGGAGGATGAGGGAACGAGGACAGAGGGGCAATGGGGGTGGGCGGGGACCTCCTGTCTGGGAAGATTCCGGGCCAGGTCCTACTGCTCATGGCGGCTCGTCCCGGGTCCTCCTGGTGGGCCGGGTGGGCCGGGTGGGCCGGGTGGGCCGGGCGCGCCGAATGTGGCTCCGGCAAAAGCGTGCTGGTTCGTGGCCGTGTTCTCACCATTCAGGCTCTTCCGGCACACGGGGCACGTGTCATGCTGGTGGGGGTCGGGGCGGTGTGGGGGCAACACGGTGGAAACAACACATGCGTCAGCTCAGTGTCCCATTTTGCCTGCCACCGATGCGCAAGGCGTCATTAGACTGTGCGGAATTTTCGGAAATACAGTCATACCTCGGTATACGACCACTTTGGAATACGTCGAATTTGGTATATGTCGTATTTTGACGAGAAAAAAATGTCTTGGGATACGACGTCTTGCTTGAGATACGACGCGCTTGCTAGAACTTGTATGGGTCTCGATGAGTCACCACGTATAGTACCCGTGTATACCCCACCCCCAACAAAGCTCTAACAAGCCGTAACAGTATTGTGTGGAATGACCAGACAATGTCACACTTCAGGAACATTCTTAGAAGAAGGCAAAAACAAACTTCAATGGACAGGTTTAGTAAAACTCAAACCTGGTGAGCCTCAACCAGGTCCAAGTCAAGAAAAAAGACACAAAAGAGAAAGAGAAAAAACACCCAGAACTTCAGCTTCCTGAAGTTAACGGAAGGGGACTCTCCTTCAAAAAAATAACATCTCCTCCTCCTCCCCTTTCCCCACCACCATCCTCGTAGGCTATCAACTCCGCTCAGCAAGGCAAAGTGATTCTAGATTTGAAGTTTTCGTGACTGCAATGATCCATACTCTTTGGTTCTTTCGGTAAAGTCATGTAGGTAAAAAGGAAAAAAAAAGGATGGCAAGCTACCATTCTTGGATGTTCTGTTTGAGAGGTCCAATGGCTCTTTGGGACATTCTGTCTACAGGAAGGCCACCCACACAGACTCGTATCTGAAGCCTGATTCCTACCACCATCCGGCACAGAAGAATTCCCTAATCAAAACACTACACCATAGGGCCCACTGCATCTCTGACAAACACCACCTGGTCAGTGAATTGAAACACGTACGCCTGGCCCTTAAGATGAATGGATACTCGGACCGTACTATCCGCAAAGCTGTTTCTCCTACCATGGAAAAACAACCTCTTGAGACTCCTATCAAGACCATGACATTACCATACATAGCAGGCGTTACCAAAAAATTTTCCAAAATTCTAAACAAACACAAGATCCAGGTCCGATTCAGTGCAGTACACAAAATCCGTGATCTGATCCCATCGGTAAAGGATGTCATCCCTGACTTACAGTACTCTGGTGTCTATAAACTGAGTTGCATTTGTGGTGATTGTTACATTGGAAAAACGAAACGACATGTATCTGACCGCATTCGCGATCACAAGTCAGATTTCAAACACGGTAGGACAATTCTTCTGCCGTAACTGATCATTGCTATAACGCAGTGGGCTCTCATGATATTGTTTCCTCCGATACCAAGATCCTCTGCAAGCCGTCTGGATACCACCAAAGATTTGTCCATGAAGCCATACAGATACACAAACATAGACATAACTTCAACCGAGAGGATGGATTCAAATTGAGCAATCATTGGAAAGATGTCATTAACCATGTTAAACTTTAGCTGCCTTAGGTTTATATTCATATCCATATCTCTGGTCTTTTACTCCCAGCCTTACACACTACCATCACTAGGATATTTGACTTGCAATGTATCAATCGTGCAAAGTTGTCTCCCATCCCACTCTCCACCGCCATCCCCCCCACCATCCGGGAAAAATTCGTTTGGTATACGTCATTTTCGGCATAAGTCCTACCTTCTGGAACGAATTAACGACGTATACCGAGGTACCACTGTACCAACAATACCGTGCAAGAACGATTGGCACGTTTGGCTATGTACAGTGCAAAAGAAGTCCAACATACATTCAATCACTCTGCAAAAATGTAAAAGCGCCATCTGCGCTCAACAGAGAGGCAAGCCAGAAGGGAGTACCACCTTATGCGAGATGATCGAAGCATTCATTTAGTACACAGCTGTACTTCTAATTATAAAAGCCTGGCATTCCGTTTGTCTATCAACTAAATTCATAAGAGCCTTTTAGAAGACGTGAATCTAAAATTATAGAAAGTGGACCCCCCCTAGGTGTGGGGATAAAAAGTTGATCCAACAGGTTTCCAAAAATTGTCGATCCCCCACCCCCCCCACCCAAAATGTTTTTATTTTGTAGGCATATATGCCTACACACCCCACATACAATAGTCAGTAGTATCTGCACACACTGGGAGGGGGGGGGGGAGAAGAGGACATCAGTGGGGGCAACAGGCAAGGCACTAAGAAGCCCTCCACAGGAGCTAGAATAAGGCAGCTGTAGGCCACCAAAATTATAGCATTTTAAATGGCAGATCGTCACACTGTGCACGGGCTGAGCACCTCCACAGCGTTGCAAACTCACCAGCTCTAGCCAGGGCACGATGCAGTCATTGTGGTACATGTGCTTGCAGGGCAGCTGCCGTACCACCTCAGTCTCCGCAAAGTCTTCCCTGCAGACGGAGCACTCCAGGCCCGCGTCTGGACAAGCGGCGCGCAATTACTTCGAGCAGTCTCATCTTTATGTACGAATACTTTCAACTAATGGCATTTTTCTATACTGCCACTCACAAGCCATGGCGATGTTCCGTACCGACACTCAGAAGCCAGGGCGTGTTTCTCTACGGGTTTTTAAAAGACAGGGCATGTTTGTGCATTGTGTATATCTATTTCTACGATGTCAGTTCACCCACAATGTTTAAACATGGTGGCTTGTCACATTAGAGGCTTTCAGACCGCTTTCTGCGTGTAAATTTCTACATAATTTGTGGCCAGGTTGCTTCTAAAAAAGGAACTAATAGCTCTGACCCTACTCCTACTGGAAATCTGTGAAAAAAAGCTTCATCGCTCATCAGATGTCTCCAGAATAAACAAAGATTTTGATTCTGAAGTTCCGCTTTCACTCAGTTTACGTCGCATTGACCAATTCCTCACTTAGCCTCTGTTCAGCCTACGAGGGTGGTTGCCTGGCACATGGCCGGTTTCCCTTTGATGGTTGTGGGGGGGGGGGTGTACAGAGTACCATTATTGGTACGCACCGACATGTTGCTGCGTGATGGTGATGTTGGGCAGCGTGTGGATCCTGGCTCGGTCAGCTGGTGGGGGCCCTGATGTGTCCAGCTGTTCCAGCAGCTGCCACAGGCAGAATCCAACATTACACAGGAAAACAAAGAGGTGGCCGAGTGTATGTATGTATATATGGCTTGAGTCTATGAGTCGCTGTGTAAGTCAATGTATGTATATATGTTGAACTTCTGTCCCACTGTGGTTATCGGAGGTGTGAGGGAAGGACAAAAACAAAGTGGCTTAGGTATTACCTCTGCTTATACTGGATTCTCAAGTTTGGTGAGTTGATAGCCTCAACTAAGACACCAATGAATGGTTTCACATTAAAAATATCAAATTAAATTTAGTTTTTCACTTCTGCATATTTCCATCTCAAATGACTAAAGAACCAATGGTTCAAGGTCTATCAAACAAAACATCTCTAAAGCAAATTATTGGAGATGCTGCTTGACAGTGGTACGTAAGCAGAAATAACAAAAAAACTCAATATATTTGTTAATAACACTGCAAAAATGACTCGGAGCTCCGACACTGGGACCACTGGCTCGGCATCAATGACCGGCATGGGACCATTCAGCACGAACATCAATGTACAAAGTGCACAAGCACTGAATGCAGAAGTGTGAGGGTTAAATTATGAGCAAATTATTGCAGCCACAGATATCAACAAAATATTGCAAATAAAGAGCAGGGCGATGCCCCATTCATTCAGATTTTTTTTTACAAAAATCCTAACTGAACTTAGTTCACAGAATTTTCAAAAGTGGTTGCCTGCTGAGAAACACAGTTAAAAATGCACGGCTGTGGTAGGGTTAAACGCCCCAGTTTTCACTGTGCACTTCCTAAAGTCTGACATTACTCGGCTTGTCTCGTGAATTGAAAACGCTTCAAACTCATCGCAGGCAGCCCTGGGGACACACGACCAGGGTACGCATCTACAAGATGTCAGTGACAGGTGTGGCACCAGACACACCTGAGTGATGATCCGATCCAGCCCGTTCAGGCCCCATGCATAATCACCAGGATCCGAGTGCAGAAAGCCCCTGCACAGAATCAAATATTTATATTGTGATGAAAAGGGTGCGACAGCCTGCAAGGGCCGCCACATCGCCTGCAAGGGGGCATTTTTATATTTGTGTATTGATGGGGGCCGCACGTCAGGGGGATACTAAAGGCCACCAGGGGCCGCCAGTGGCTCACGAGCCTTGTAATGAAGAACACTGGACTAAATATATCGAGACATTTTCCTAGGCACAGTTGCTGCTGTGGACACAGTTTAAACGAAGGAAGAAGTAAACATGTCGACATCTGATTGGGATCATGTAGATAACATGACAGCCTTTTCAGCCGCCTCAATGTCAGCTAAATGCAAAGATAACCTGATTTCCAAGTTAACATCCTTTCCAAGAAGAAGCCAGATCCACACATTTAAATGTTGGATGGTGACAAGATTGTTATTAATCAGAGTAACAGCCCAATTTCCAACAGCCTAAAATCGGTTCTAGCTAAAGGGTTAAATTTTGCAGTCACCCATAAACACATCTCAGTTGATGATATCATTGCCCAGGTCGACATAGCCCTTAAGGGTTTAGGACACATTCCTGCAGACGTGGAAAGATTGGAAATCGCTGCAGTCCTCAAAAAACGCTAATACACCTACAGTGAGGGAAAAAAGTATTTGATCCCCTGCTGATTTTGTACGTTTGCCCACTGACAAAAAAATGATCAGTCTATAATTTTAATGGTAGGTTTATTTGAACATTGAGAGACAGAATAACAACAAAATCCAGAAAAACGCATGTCAAAAATGTTATAAATTGATTTTAATGAGGGAAATAAGTATTTGACCCCCTCTCAATCAGAAAGATTTCTGGCTCCCAGGTGTCTTTTATACAGGTAACGAGCTGAGATTAGGAGCACATTCTTAAAGGGAGTGCTAATCTCAGCTTGTTACCTGTATAAAAGACACCTGTCCACAGAAGCAATCAATCAGATTCCAAATCCTCCACCATGGCCAAGACCAAAGAGCTCTCCAAGGATGTCAGGGACAAGATTGTAGACCTACACAAGACTGGAATGGGCTACAAGACCATTGCCAAGCAGCTTGGTGAGAAGGTGACAACAGTTGGTGTGATCATTCGCAAATGGAAGAAACACAAAAGAAGTGTCAATCTCCCTCGGCCAGGCGCTGCATGCAAGATCTCACCCAGTGGAGTTGCATGATCATGAGAACGGTGAGGAATCAGCCCAGAACTACACGGGAGGATCTTGTCAATGATCTCAAGGCAGCTGGGACGATAGTCACCAAGAAAACAATTGGTAACACACTACGCCGTGAAGGACTGAAATCCTGCAGCGCCCGCAAGGTCCCCCTGCTCAAGAAAGCACATATACATGCCCGTCTGAAGTTTGCCAATGAACATCTGAATGATTCAGAGGACAACTGAGTGAAAGTGTTGTGGTCAGATGAGACCAAAATGGAGCTCTTTGGCATCAACTCAACTCGCCGTGTTTGGAGGAGGAGGAATGCTGCCTATGACCCCAAGAAGACCATCCCCACCGTCAAACATGGAGGTGGAAACATTATGCTTTGGGGGTGTTTTTCTGCTAAGGGGACAGGACAACTTCACAGCATCAAAGGGACGATGGACGGGGCCATGTACCGTCAAATCTTGGGTGAGAACCTCCTTCCCTCAGCCAGGGCATTGAAAATGGGTCGTGGATGGGTATTCCAGCATGACAATGACCCAAAACACACGGCCAAGGGAACAAAGGAGTGGCTCAAGAAGAAGCACATTAAGGTCCTGGAGTGGCCTAGCCAGTCTCCAGACCTTAATCCCATAGAAAATCTGTGGAGGGAGCTGAAGGTTCGAGTTGCCAAACGTCAGCCTCGAAACCTTAATGACTTGGAGATCTGCAAAGAGGAGTGGGACAAAATACCTCCTGAGATGTGTGCAAACCTGGTGGCCAACTACAAGATACGTCTGACCTCTGTGATTGCCAACAAGGGTTTTGCCACCAAGTACTAAGTCATGTTTTGCAGAGGGGTCAAATACTTATTTCTCTCATTAAAATGCAAATCAATTCATAACATTTTTGACATGCGTTTTTCTGGATTTTGTTGTTGTTATTCTGTCTCTCACTGTTCAAATATACCTACCATTAAAATTATAGACTAATCATTCCTTTGTCAGTGGGCAAAAGTACAACATCAGCAGGGGATCAAATACTTTTTTTCCCTCACTGTATTAGCAACATCAGCAATGATGAGCGCTTTGAGCTTTCTCAATGAAAAAAGAGAGATGACAGTCATCCTCTCAGCCGAAAAGGACAAAACCACATAAGATAACACAATTCAGGACCTACTGAATGATGGCAGCTATACCAAAATCGCCTGGTTACAAAAACCAACAATATCACTGATTCGACATCTTAATTGAACAACCAAGCGGCTTTCCTAAAAACCCTCTGCTGCTAGACCACCCAGATTTTATGGCTTACCAAAAATACATAAATAAGGTACACCACTCCGTCCTATCGTCTCCACCATTAACTCGCCCACCTACAAACTGGCCCGATTTCTGAGACCCTACAACCATTCACTGGTAAGACCACCTCAGCTATACTTAACTCAGCTCACAAGGTATCTCTAATTAAGGACATCTCACTATCTCCAGGTGATTTTCTTGTCAGTTTCGATGTAGTATCTTTGTTTACCAAAGTTCCTGTGCCTGACACCATTGCAATGATTGAAGATTTGGTCCAGCAAGGACTGAATGCTGATGTACCGGCCCTGGTTAGACACTGCCTCACCAACACTTACTTTACCTGGAATGGAACATTCTACAAACAAGTTGAAGGTACCCCAATGGGTTCGCCCTGATCTCCAGTTGTAGCCAATGTTTTCATGGAAAAATTTGAGACAGATGCCATCCAGGCATCCACCCTACGCCCTTCCTTGTGGAAGAGATACGCAAGTGACACATTCGTCATCTGGCCATACGGTCTACCAGCGCTGGGCCAATTCTTCAACCACATCAATTCCACCCAGTCATTAAATTCACCATGGAGGTGGAACACTAGCACAGCCACCGTTGCGGTGGTTCGCTTACATTGACATGCTAATCTCTCACAATACAAGGCCACCTCCACAGTTGCGTCGTCATGGAGGTATATCAACTCTCCAATCTTACATTTATATGCAAATTCCATCTCTAGCCCCACCCACTTACCCTTGGGCTAAACCCATCTCAAACCTACATAAAATCCTGCTTCAGCAGCTCTCCCGCTATATATTGTTTTCACCTGATGACGATTGCTTGTGTTGCGATCGAAACGTCGTGATATTTTTATTATTTTAATATCTATGTGGCTTTACCAAAAGACCCAAAGAATAAGAAGTAAACACTTTGACAAGTTACCTATTTTAATAAAGGAAGGCGGGCCATCTGAAAATCCATTCGTTTTCCACTCTTTCTGTTATTCCAGGTAAAATCAGCGGTCCATTCGCATGAAGCATGATGCACTAACTTTGCAATAAACAAATATATGTGTCAACACCTTTGCACCGACAGAACTGCAAGGCATGAAGCAAAAAGGTTTATATTTAATGAAAATGTATCGCACCTCTTATTTTAGCTTAAAATTATTATGCTGTCCACAAGCACCTTGAATAATTAACAAAGAGACAGATCACTGCACAGCAAAGTCAGGAAGCGGTGCTCCTACCACGAGACGCCGGGCTGGCCGGTGATCGGATGACCCAGTAAATTGCCAAGCAGCTGCTGGATGACTCTGAAATATAGGCATCATGATTAGTACAAAATAAAACATGAAAAATCACGCATAAATATTTATTTTGTAACGCTTTCCAAGCACATTGGTCCTTGGAAGCATTAGAGGTGCTGCGGTAGTGAGATGTTAACTACCTTGCCTGGTATACAGGAGATTCAATCCCAACCCTTACACTTGTATATTTGGAGTGTGCATTTTTCTCTGGGTCCTCCAGTTTTTCCCTCCGCATTCAGAAATAGGTGTTTAGAGTATTTAGCTGCTATACATTTCCACATGATGATAAGTCACTTCGCTGAGCTATCATTTGTGGCCAGGTCACTTCTGAAAAAGAGCTAGACAGCTCAGTGGGCCTTACCTTGTAAAATAAAAACAGTTTAGTTTAGGAATATAATTAGCAGTAGCTGGCAGGGCAAAACTCATTTGTATATTTGCAAGTAGTCATGTTTGCTCTGGTTTGTGTCTCCCCAGGTCTTTGACAACCCTTTTATCAACTTGGCCAGTTTCCAAACAGGTAAGCCTCATATAGCAACACCACTGTACACTACAGCTTGATTTATATTGGCTCATCTACATGAGAGTTAAAATGATCCTAGGTCTGAATTAATGCAGCTGCCTGTGATTACACCAGGTTCTCATTTGCAGCTAGTTAATGGTCTCAGACTGGTAAGCATCGATTGCACACAAAAAAATAACAAACATGACTTTTGGTGGCAGAGTGCATGGAAAAGCGCTGCGCCCGCTAATGTGTGGACCACAGGTTACTTGTAGGGATGTCAGAGGTGGCTGTGGGATCTGCTTCTAACTGCAATGCTTTCGAAAGCACAATCAGGATAACATTTGGTAAAGGGAAAATCACTTTCTTTTTTGGAGTCTACCAGCGAGTGGCGGCCAGCAACAGTCACCAATGCCCACTGCCCTCACCCCTCGATGGACGGCACACGCCCCGCGTGCGTGTGAATGTGGAAATGCTCCCACTGCGCTCGCTGCTGCTGTTGCCCTGCACCCAGCCCAGCTCCGGCGTGCTGGTGCCCCGGCGCATGGCTGGCTGCGCCATCCGCTTCCAACACCACCCCGCCTTCGTCCGATGACGACGACGAGGAGACTGGTGCCGAGCTCCCATGCGCGTCGTCCGTGCCGCTCGCGTGCTGCCGGGACGCCGAGGACGAGGTGGATGAAGAAGAGGGGGAGCCGAATGTCATCAGCTGCAACCCCGTCAGGGGGTTGAATTCCAACAACATCTGGTCGAGGACCTTGCGTAGGGAAGCGGTGAAGGACAATTCATTGGAATTATAGTCGTGTGAAAATCAAAAACTCAACAAGTCATCAAGACAAACACGGAACGTTGTTAATCGCACTCCTGCCAGAGGCTTCTAAATCCTAGGGATAAGCAAGAAGCATGTACTGTTCCCGGGACAGTGCTGTCTGCCCGACACTGTATTTCAAGATTAATAATGATAAAAGTAACGCCCAATGTTTACTCAGGAAAGCCTTACTCAAGTCTCAAGATCCATATTCAAGTGAGTTACTGGATTAGGGTGTATAGGCAATCTTGTTTTCATGACTTTTCTGTTAAGAATGCCCAAATGCAGGACTCAATTGAAGACGGGTCATGAGACTCGGCGAGGCTTTTTACGAAGAAAAAGCGGGAGAGAGCCTGTGGCAATGCACGTGCTCACACCTACCTCCTCAATTCTTGTCAAGGGATTTTCATCGTGACTTCTCGATGCGCTGGTCTGCACACTGGTCCCAACATTGACCAACAAAATATATATGAGAGAACAACATTTAGACGAGTTATTTTCATGAACTCCTTTGCACCTTTGAGACTCGGGAACAAACTGTGAATGAAGAGAAGAATGTGCGTTTGGCCAAGGGGCCCCATCGTATCTTGGTGAACACTCCCCCTTTATTAACATGCACAAATTCCTGTCGCTGAGCCAGTGAGTGTAACTACACTGCTCAAAATCGCACTTCACCAAGCCCATCCATAGTTTAAGGTGACTAGAATGTGGGAGTGGGCATAGTCGAGTATCTTCAAAATACAATTGCCATTTGGATTTGATGAATTAAAACAATTAACTGAAGGCTGTTTTAGCACTTTATCAATGAAAAATCTCAACAATTGCATGTTAGCCACTGTACTTATGTAAGCCTCGTGACCTGTACGGTATTCTTCAGGCAGCGGCTGTACATGCAGACATGCAACGTCTATAAATAAACTTAAAAACACACACAAACACGTGGGGTTCAGGAAAAGCACAGCCACACGCTGGGCGTTAAGTACCTGGGTTCTGCGAGCAGCTCCTCAATGAAGCCCGATTCACAGCGGGGGCATGTGTAATCCTTCAGCACAAACACGCATGCACAGCGTCAGGGACACCACACTTATCGCAACAACTCTCCAGATGCAGGGCTCACATCCCCTGTTGTCACATCTTCCAAAGATGGTCACTGCATTGCACGCTTTCAGATGCACTTCTGCGGCCATCTGAAATGCTCTTCCTTCCAATATTAAGAAGCTACTATGCACCTTTAAATCTAGATTGAAAACGAATTTGTTTCGAACTGATTTGTGTTTAGTTCATTGTCCTTCCTCTGCACCTCCCATTGCACGGTTGGTTATGTACGGTGCGAAAGAAGTTCAACATACGTACATACATCCCAATGTGGCCTAACAAAGCTGTGTCCGAGCAGAACACAAGCTTGCGCGGTTGACCTGCCGAACCAACGCGAGCCGGTGCTGTGAACAGAGGTGCCGTTTTTCCCTCCTGCCAGCACAATTCATCGCGCCATGAGATAGCGACACGAGACTGTCTCGCCTGTCATGTGCACACTCCACCGCGCTGATGCCGTTCAATGTGGGTTGATTATGGTGGGGGGGGGCATAGACGTAGCACATGCCCGCAGCCACTTACACACAACACCCTGGCTTGTACGGTGGGCAACCAACCAAGCACTATGCAGGCTAAAGCCCACTTTGCTTCTGAAACCTGGTGAGATCAGGCTAATTTTCGGTGAATAGGTCAGAGACAGCAAAATAAAAACACGATAAATAGATTTTCTAAACATTAATTTTAATCAAGGCTGTGAAAACCTTGAAATCTTGATTTAGTGTCCAATTAGCATTTTAATGTGGCTTTGATGCATCAAACGGTTTGAAATGGTTACTCTGCAACATAAAGATTAACGTGCTAAACACTCACTGCCCTTTACGTGTAGGTCTGCTTAAACTGACTGTGCATTCGGGTAACCTTTTCCTAACACTCCATCAAGGTGCGAGATCTAGCAGAAAGGAGGAAGCAACAGTGATATGTGGTGACATTAATAGCACCGGCTGCGATCAACTCAAGATCTTAAACTTAACTACAGCAAAAGGGGAAAAAACAAGTTCCAGTTTCATTCAAGACCTGCCCATCCATTAAAATCCAGTTCGTTCTGCCACAAAACATAAAATGAGATTTAATCCCTAATGGCCATTAACAATCACACAATTTGGTTACCCAGGAAGGCCCAACTAAAAGTCTTCAGCGACTTACTCATAAGAGCCCTGCATTGGGCTGTTTAATGAATTCCAGTCTGTTGCATCTGGGTATGAGCCAGTTCACTCTGTTAAAGCCCATCCACACAAACTGTGAATACTAAAAGTTTCATAAAGCCATCTGCTGAAATATTAAAGTGGAACAAATGCGTACGGACTTAAAAGGTGAATGGATCTCGAATTGTGTGGGCACACACAACACAGCATTTACTCGGTTCTCTATTTCAGGACAGGTTTTGGTTATAAAATAGTTTAAAACGCTGCAGCATACGGTAATCATTTCGCTTGGGTAAATGTCTGTGGTGCAGCAAAGACAGCATACCAAAATACAGCCTGCATCCTACATTTTGTGACGTGCATAGAAAAATAGCAGAGGGAAGTGAAGGAAAATCCATTGCTGTACTCTGTGCTCCAATATCTATGCTCTCCACCTTCACCAACCTATCCTGAGCAACATTATTTTGTAGTATTTCTGCTTGTTAACCCAGGAATGCTTCACTTGAGCTCGTGACTGTTTTTCAGGAAGGTCCTGGCAAATATTTGCAGCAGGGGGGCAATGATTACTTTCAATATTCCAATTGAGTAATCTGCAGGAAAATTTAAAAAATTTGGTCCATTAGGAGGATGAAGTATGGTCAGCTTAATAAGTCTTCATTTCAGCTGTGGAGTTATATGGAATGTACATTGCATTTTTTTTCCTCACACAAAGGAATCAATTCCACGGAATGTGAAATAATCTGGTATGATATTTTTTCCAGGAATGTATGAGAACACCTCTTAGCTACAAGGAAAACCAGGGACAAAACATAGGTATAAATAGTTAAAAGATGTTATGAAAGGGGGGCTCTTAATGTAAGAAAATACACATCTCTTGGCATGTCACCAATGAACAGCCTCTATCTCTGCAAACATATACCAGCTGTCACTATGCAGGGGTCATGATTTGTTTAACGAATCCATTATTTTTAACATCTTATTTGTCTTGTTTGTACTGTGCCTTTGCTTCCATTGGCCTTCAGGAAAACGTGTGCATATAACTCAGGGAATCATCAATAATCAATTCGTGCGCACTATTCAAGGTTGCAAGAATCAATGAATCTGTGATGTTGAAATTAAAATGAATAGGCAATGCTAGATAAAAACAAAACCACCAATGCTAAGTAAATGTTATTTATGAACATTTGCATGCAATATATATTTTATAACATCCAACGCCACATTCATTATTTCATTTTGTCGTGTTTATTATAATAAACTATAATAGTAGTGTGGTGAACCAACTACACATACAACAATAATTAGTGTCTGAAAAATATCAACCATGATGCTATTACGAATGTGAAATTATTAATACAGCACTGAGGATGTGTATTGTGTTTCAGAATTGGTACTGATGGTAGCGGATTTGTTGTGTTTCCATTTGCAGTTGCAGTACTTGTGAAAATGTGTCTTCCATATTAATAACATCACAGTAGTATGCAGTACCGAGGGTAATGTGTGAAGACCAACATGGCCAGTTTAGTTTTCCCATGCATTTGATCTAGTCGTGGTATTTTTTAAATGCAGTGTGTTCTCGAAATATTGGGCTAATTCGAGCATGGGGTGCGCCCCAGTATATCAACTTATTCTACACCAAGTTATTTCCATCCACACCAAATTTAGAACTATTTACAGCTTGTAATGTTAATTATATTGCTTTGAATATTATAAACGCGTATTACACATTCATGTTATAACATCAATATAAAATGGACTGCCTGGAGCGGGAAGATCCACGCAGGGAGGACCCGCAGCTGACAACAAAGTAAGCGTCACTTGGCACGCTGTTCAGTTGTTGGGTTTCGGTGGAGGGGTTGAGATTTTCACTTTGTTTTCGGAGCCTCCCCCACACCATATTTCGAGGTCACACTGCATCCGTGCTGACACGTCTGTTGCGAGTGGTGTCGCTGCCAACAGCATTGCAGGAGGTATTGTGGTGGTTGTGCCATATTCTGCATAAGTATTGAAGGGCCTGCGTGGTGACATTTTCAGCATCAGGGCTGATGACACTGCAATGCTGGTTGTGCTGTATCATGCCAAAATAAGAATGTAGTGTACATTTTACATCGAGTATCAGCTGAGGGTACCCGATACTGAAAACTTAGTGTTTATTTTAAGTACTGTATGAGTACGGATGGTACTTTGTTTTGGGTGTACGAGTACTGCTAGTGCGGTGTAGTTGGTAGTGTCATTTCAACACAAGTATTGTTCATACTGTACTACGTTGATGGGTTTATGCATTCACTATAAGAAATGATCAGACTATGTTGTTGGGTTTATCACCACTGAATAAACTGTGTTATTAGCTGCATAAAAGTACGTTTTATCCTGCGTTGTTGTGTAATTTTCCACACTATTACTAATTCTACTGTGTTAATGGTTGTATTAGCACTCATGGTACGGTGCCGTTGATCATGAAGCGTTTTGCTTGCGCGTTTGTAAGTCGGGGTAAAATGACACTTCAGCAAATTACAGCCTTCTCGCTACCCCCGCTCCCCTCTGTTGATGGATGGGCGTCACAGCCTAATTAGAGCTACACGGACATTTCAAAAGAGTCAGCTGGGTTTCGTAACAGCTCGTCCATGATGCGCGTGTTAATGAACTCTTGCGTGCTAGCAGCTTAACGGGCATGTTTCTGCAGCACAAGCCTTCAGAACCGAATGGGCAACTTAGAACGACTGTCATCAGGCTATCTGAGATTGTTTCTGCTTTTATTCAATTTACGTTTATGCCTTTCATTTCTCAAATCCAATTTGCGAAAGATATTTTCTATTGACACTGAATAGTCTTGTTGAGTCTTTCCTTATCGGACTCGTGCTCGATTGTATTTGTTTATTTACGCAATACTGTATAAGCGAAGCTGATCCATTTCTATTATTCAACGACAGTTTGAACAACTTCTATATCTAACCTATAAAAGGCATTTTTTTATCTGTCTGTCCGTCCGTCTGTCTGTGTACGCTCGCTTGCGAGGGATTTGGCTCTCGGACCGCGGGGTTCGCGTAGAAAATTTTTTGCCGGGCGGCACGCCCCGAGCCCCCTGCTTGGCATAGGCTATTCCGTTTTGCCATCCGTCACCTTTAAAGTGGTTTAATTAACGGTTTAGCGCGATCCCTCTATTTATTTATTTACTTTTGGCGACCGGCTCACTGCTGCGCATGCGCGAAACGCCGACACGAGTTTCCCCTGGCAACGCACAGACGCCGTCGCTGCAGGGTGGACGCCATTTCTCATTCGGGTTCAAAATGCAAAAAGTTTACACGCAACGCTGAGGTAAATTCATCAAAGTGTCACGTCCTCTTTTCTCCCCCTCCACCCCAATGTGTGCACTTACTATTATAGGGTCAGTAGATATTAAAATTATAGCGATCTAGGCGAGGCCGAAGGCTCTGCACGGGACTAGGCCTCGTCACGGCGATCTGTCAGGTGAGTACTTTTTGCTAATAAAGTCAAAATATATACTGCTACTAGCGGGGAAATATATTTAAAAACGTCTGAAAACTTAAAAACATAACATGAAAAGATAACTCATTAATTTAAATTTTTATTGAAAGCTTTCGTGACTGCAGTGATTCATTTTGATTTAAAGCTTTCGTGACTGCAGTAATTCATATTCTTAGTTTTTTCGGTAAAGTCACGTTGAAGAGAAACAACAAAATAACAAAATATATATAAAACAATAAAAAATTCTCACGATGTTTCGACCATAACTCAAACGGTCATCATCAGGTGTGTTGGTTTGCATAAATTGATGATGACCGTTTGAGTTATGGTCGAAACATCGTGAGAATTTTTTATTGTTTTATATATATTTTGTTATTTTGTTGTTTCTCTTCAACGTGACTTTACCGAAAAAACTAAGAATATGCAGTGATTCATATTCTTGGTTCTTTCGGTAAAGTCACGTTGAAGGGAAACAATAAAATAATAATTAATTTAAAATAAAAACCGAGCGCGCCAAGAATCGATTCTTGCAATCGCGCAAAGGAATCGAAGGTTGTAGATTTCTTTAGAATCGGCCTATTCCCGTTTAATATACAGTAAGTTGGTTGCATGTCAGCAAGTATGCTAAATATTTCGAACAGACATATATACGCAAATTTCCCTTTCATATGTAAGATAGATAGAGTCACCATGTACTACTGTAGTGATCATAGCTGTGATCATAGCAGGATACCACCACAGTCAGCATGCAATGCTGTAGTCATAGCAGGATACCACCACAGTCGGCATGCAATGCTGTAGTCATAGCAGGTACCATCCATCACAGTCAGTATGCACTGCTGTAGTGATATCAGGAACCCTCACAGTCGGTATGCACTGCTGTAGTTAAAGCAGGTCCCACCAGTCAGTGTGCACTGCTGTATTCATTGCAGGATACCACCACAGTCAGTATGCACTGGTCTAGGGAAAGCAGGTCCCACCTAAAGTAGGTATGCACTGCTGTAATCATAGCAGGCACCACCACAGTCGTATGCACTGCTGTAATAGCAGGTACCACCACAGCAGTATGCAATGTTGTAGTCATAGCAGGATACCATCACAGTCAGCATGCGATGCTGTAGTCATAGCAGGATACCACCAGTCAGCATGCAATGCTGTAGTGAAAGCAGGATACCACCACAGTCAGCATGCAATGCTGTAGTGAAAGCAGGATACCACCACGTTCAGCATGCGATGCTGTAGTCATAGCAGGATATCACCACAGTTATCATGCAATGCCGTAGTCATAGCAGGATACCACCACAGTCAGCATGCACTGCTGTAGTCATAGCAGGATACCACCATAGTCAGCATGCAATGCTGTAATCATAGCAGGTACCACCACAGTCGTATGCACTGCTGTAATAGCAGGTACCCCCACAGCAGTATGCACTGCTGTGATCATAGCAGGATACCACCATAGTCAGCATGAAATGCTGTAGTCATAGCAGGATACCACCACAGTCAGCATGTAATGCTGTAATCATAGCAGGATACCACCAGAGTCAACATGCAATGCTGTAGTCATAGGATAACACCACAGTCAGCATGCAATGCTGTAGTGAAAGCAGGATGCCACCACGGTCAGCATGCAATGCTGTAGTCAAAGCAGGATACCACCACAGTCAGCATGCAATGCTGTAGTCATAGCAGGATACCACCACAGTCAGCATGCAATGCTGTGGTCATAGCAAGATACCACCACAGTCGGCATGCAATGCTGTAGTCATAGCAGGATACCACCATAGTCAGCATGCACTGCTGTAGTTATAGCAGGATACCACCACGGTCAGTATGCAATGCTGTAGTCATAGCAGGAAACCACCACAGTCAGCATGCATACTCTTTGGTTCTATTCGGTAAGTCACGTAGGTAAAAAATAAAACAACAAAAATCATGACGTTTCGGCCACAACACAAGCGGCATTCATCAGGTGAAGGGACCAGGCTGTCTCGAGGACAGCGCTGGAGTGAAACACAGCCACGCTCAGACCGCGACCTTTAAGCTGTGTGCGAGGAAACAAGGTGCCTTGACAAAGGAATTAGCATAAAAATTAGCAATTCATTGGCCGACTTAGCATGATGAACGGTGTAGAGGTGGTGTACATGCGGGTGAACATGCCGGTTGGCAAGGGGGGGAGGGGGAGTTTACCTATTGATGGTGTGAAAAGGGAATTTTTAAGAGCTGCGAAAGTTTGGGGTACCACTACTTGAAAAAATATACTGTACCATTGAAAATTAGTTTAATGTTTGGTTCGATTTAGAACATCTTTCCAATGGTTGCTTAAATTTCGATTTAAAGCTTTCGTGACTACAAGGATTCATCTTCTTTGGTTCTTTTGGTAAAGTCACGTAGAATGAGAATAAAATAATAAATTGATAAAATAAAATAACACAATAAAATTCTCACGACGTTTCGGCCACAACACAAGCGGCCTTCATCAGGTGAAGGGACGAGACTGTCTGGAGGACAGCGCTGGAGCGAACAAAGCGACACTCAGATTGCGACCTTTAAGCTGTATGAGAAGAAACAAAGCGCCTTGACAAAGAAATTAGCATAGAATTTAGCATTGAAATAGCTGAGTGATTAGCTTGTGACTGGTCACAGAAATGGGTATGTTAAAGTCGAAGCATACACATCCACAGAGGCACCCCTTGACAAAGGAAGTAGCATAGAATTTAGCATTGATATAGCTGAGTGATTAGCTTGTGACTGGTCACAGAAATGGCTATGTTAAAGTCAAAGCATACACATTCACAGAGGCACCTAGTACAAATCAAACAGGAGAATTTAGCATTGAAATAACTAGGAGAATTTAGCACTGAAATAACTGAGTGATTAGCTTGTGACTGGTCACAGAAATGGCTATTTTAGAGTCAAAGCCTACACATCTGAGCTATTCACAGTAACTGGGTATACACTACACTATATAATGAATACTATATAGTAAACCAATAAAAAACTAAAATATGAATTACCTCAATGTTATCAATAAACTCTATATATTCTCCTATCAGCTAAGCTAAGCTACCAACAATAAGTCGTTATATATCACAATGCTATATGGCTCACATGACATTGACTTCTCCAAGACGGAGGTTCTTTGCAAACCAACCGGCTACCATGAGAGATTCGTTCATGAGGCCATTCACATATACAAGCACAGAGACAATTTCAACCGAGAAGATGGATTCTGGCTTAGTAACCATTGGGAAGATGTTTTAAACCATTTCTGTTCTTAATTAATTGTATTTTACGATGACCTTCAAATACCTCTCACACCACGGTTAATGGTATGGTTTACAACATGGAGTATAACAGCGCCTCGCAGCTGTCTCTCTCCCCCTCCTCTGTTCCGACCATGGATGAACTCGTCCGTCTGAACGGGGCTCGTAGCTATCCGTGGTGCTGAAGTTGAGGGTAAGAATCCACCCATTTTTTCGCCATATAGCATTGTGATATATAACGACTTATTGTTGGTAGCTTAGCTGATTTGAGAATATATAGAGTTTATTGATAACATTGAGGTAGTTTATATTTTAGTTTTTATTGGTTTACTATATGGTATTCATTATATAGTGTAGTGTATACCCAGTTACTGTTATTAGCTCAGCTCATTGAAGAATATATTGAATACCACCACAGTCAGCATGCAATGCTGTAGTCATACCAGGAAAACACCAGTCAGCATGCAATGCTGCAGTGAAAGCAGGATACCACCACAGTCAGCATGCAATGCTGTAGTCATAGCAGGATACCATCACAGCCAGCATGCAATGCTGTAGTGATATCAGGAACTATCACAGTCGGTATGCACTGCTGTAATTAAAGCAGGTCCCACCACAGTCAGTGTGCACTGCTGTAGTCATTGCAGGAACCACCACAGTCAGTATGCACTGCTGTAATCATAGCAGGTACCATCACAGTCAGTATGCACTGCTGTAGTGATAGCAGGTGCCACCACAGTCAGTATGCACTGCTGTAGTGATAGCAGGTGCCACCACAGTCAGTATGCACTGCTGTAGTGATATCAGGAACCCTCACAGTCGGTATGCACTGCTGTAGTTAAAGCAGGTCCCACGACAGTCAGTGTGCACTTCTGTAGTCATTGCAGGATACCACCACAGTCAATATGCACTGCTGTTATCATATCAGGTACCACCACAGTCAGTATGCATTCGTCTAGGCCAGGGGTCGGGAACCTATGGCTCGCGAGCCAGATGTGGCTCTTTTGATGATTGCATATGGCTCGCAGATAAAACAAAATATTCTCACTTGTTTTAATCCATCCATCGATTTTTCACTGCGCATGTCCTGTTCAGGGCTGCAGGAGCAATTGTCCATTATTTTAATTGGATGATACTGGCCTACGTTTGCCGTTGCTGGGTAAAACAGGTAAACGCCCCCTTTTGAATCAGTCTGAGACTGCGTCTGCTCGGTCATTAGCTCAAAGCTAACCCTTCGACGAAGAAGATGGCGAAAAGAAAAAAAGACGACGAGTATCGTACATTTCAGGACGAATGGACCGAAGAATTCGCCTTTGTGGAGAGAGCGGGTTCTGCGGTGTGTCTAATTTGCAATGACAAAATTACATCGTTGAAACGTTTGAATGTAAAGCGGCACTTCGACACGCGCCACGCTACCTTTGCATCAAAATACCCTGCGGGAGACAGCAGAAAGAAAGCGTGCCAAGAGCTTCTGAGCAGGGTGCAAGCTAGCCAGCAGCAACTCCGCGTATGGACCCGGCAAGGTGACTATAATTCGGCTAGCTTTGCTGGTTCTTTAGCAATAGTGAGGAACGGAAAACCATTCACAGATGGCGAGTATGCTAAAACGTTCATGCTGGATGTAGCCAATGAACTTTTTGATGATCTTCCGAACAAAGACAAGATAATCAAACGGATACAAGACATGCCTCTGTCGGCAAGAACTGTTCATGATCGTACCATCGTGATGGCAAACAAAGTGGAGGAAACGCAAGTGAAGGACATAAATGCAGCGCCGTTCTTTTCTCTGGCTTTGGATGAGTCAACAGACGTGAGCCATTTGTCGCAGTTCAGCGTGATTGCAAGATATGCTGTCGGTGACACACCGCGCGAAGAAAGTCTTGCTGTTCTGCCATTAAAAGGGTCCACAAGAGGTGAGGATTTATTCAAGTCTTTCATGGAGTTTGCTCAAGAAAAAAGTCTACCTATGGATAAACTTCTCTCAGTGTGTACTGATGGTGCTCCGTGTATGGTGGGGAAAAACAAAGGATTTGTGGCGCTTCTCCGTGAACATGAAAATAGACCCATCCTAAGTTTCCATTGCATTATACACCAGGAGGCACTTTGTGCTCAGATGTGTGACAGGCAGTTTGGCGAAGTGATGTCGCTGGTCATTCGTGTGATCAACTTTATTGTTGCCCGAGCCTTAAATGATCGCCAGTTTAAAACACTGCTGGATGAAGTTGTAAATAACTATCCTGGTCTGCTTTTGCACAGCAATGTGCGTTGGTTGTCAAGAGGGAAGGTGCTTAGCCGTTTTGCGGCTTGCCTGAACGAAATCCGGACTTTCCTTGAAATGAAAGGCGTCGGGCATCCTGAGCTAGCCGACACCGAGTGGCTCCTCAAGTTTTACTATCTCGTAGATCTGACTGAACATCTGAACCAGCTCAACGTGAAAATGCAAGGCATTGGAAATACAGTGTTATCCCTTCAACAAGCTGTATTTGCTTTTGAAAACAAGCTGGAGCTTTTCATCACGGATCTTGAAACAGGTCGTTTACTACATTTTGAAAAACTGAGCCAATTTAAAGATGCATGCACAGCAAGTGAGCCCATTCAAAACCTTGATCTCCACCAGCTAGCTGGCTGCACATCCAGTCTCCTACAGTCCTTCAAAGCACGCTTTGGAGAATTTCGTGAGCACACTCGTCTTTTTAAGTTCATCACCCATCCAAACGAGTGTTCACTGAACACAGCCGACCTGAATTACATCCCTGGTGTCTCCGTCAGAGATTTTGAAGCAGAAGTGGCTGACCTGAAGGCCTCAGACATGTGGGTGAATAAGTTCAAGTCACTGAATGAAGATTTGGAAAGAATCACACGACAGAAAGCGGAGTTGGCGAGCAAGCACATGTGGACAGAAATGAAAAAACTCCAACCCGAAGACCAGCTGATTCTCAAAACTTGGAACGCGCTTCCTGTCACATACCACACACTGCAGCGTGTGAGTATTGCTGTATTGACCATGTTTGGATCTACGTATGCATGTGAGCAGTCATTCTCACATCTTAAAAACATCAAGTCCAACCTACGATCACGTTTAACGGATGAAAGCCTCAACGCTTGCATGAAGCTTAACCTCACCAAGTACCAACCCGACTACAAAGACATCAGCAAATCCATGCAGCACCAGAAGTCGCATTAATGGTGAGTGTTATAACAACATTATTTAAAAGAATAAATTCAGAGGCTTATTATACTGACATTTAGTTGAATTCACTTTTAAAATATATTATATGGCTCTCACTGAAATAAATTTCCTAATTTTTTGCTTTCATGGCTCTCTTAGTCAAAAAGGTTCCCGACCCCTGGTCTAGGCAAAGCAGGTCCCACCAAAAGTAGGTATGCACTCCTGTAATCATAGCAGGTGCCACCACAGTCAGTATGCACAGCTGTAGTCATAGGTCACCACCACAGTCAGTATCCACTGCTGTAATCATAGCAGGTATCACCAGTCAGTATGCACTGCTGTAATGATAGCACGTACCACCACAGCAGTTTCCACTGCTGTAGTGAAAGCAGGTACCACCGCAGTCAGTATGGACTGCTGTAATTATAGCAGGTACCACCACAATCAGTATGCACTGCTTTAGTGATAGCAGGTACCACCACAGTGAGTATGCACTGGTCTTGGGAAAGCATGCCCCACCAACAGTAGATATGCACTGTTGTAGTCATATCAGCTACCACCACAGTCAGTATGCACTGGTCTAGGGAAAGCATGTCCCACCAAAAGTAAGTATGCACTGCTGTAGTCATAGCAGGTACCACCACAGTCAGTATGCACTGCTGCAATCATAGCAGGTACCACCACAGTCAGTATGCACTGCTGTAATCATAGCAGGTACCACCACAGTATGCACTGCTGTAATCATGGGTACCACCAGTCGGTATGAACTGCTGTAATCATAGCAGGTACCACCACAATATGCACTGCTGTAATCATCGTAGATTCTGCTATTCAGTTGGTAGATCATGCTATATAGAGTTAGTATATACTAAAAGTCAATATATACCACTACGGTCAGTAAATACTGCTACAGTCAGCAAATACGACTACACAGTCAGTAGATACTACTACGGTCAGTAGCTACTACTATAGAGTGAGTAGATACTGCTATAGAGTTAGTAGTTACTACTATAGTCAGTGGATACTACTACAGAGTCAGCAAATACTACTATACAGTTAGTCGTTACTACTATAGAGTCGGTAGATACTACTGTCGGCCCAGTAAATACTACTACTACAATCAGCAAACACTACTACACAGTCAGTAGCTACTGCTGGCTCAGTAGAAACTACTGTACAGTCAGTAGATACAACTACAGAGTCAAGAGATACTACTTACTCTGTTGTATGTAGGGTGTGTAGGTATAGATACCTACGCGGGGGTAAATATATTTTTTGAAGGGGGGGGGGGTGTCCACAATTTTCGGAAACCTTTTAGATCAACTATTTACCCCACACTTTCTATTACTTTTTGGACTTTTGCAAGCCTCTTATAGTTGTATTGGCGGTGAAATGGATAAATGGCCCACCGGGCTTTCACAATACCTTAGTATCTGTGTATGTATATGTAAGGTTTTTAAGAGTAGTTCTAAAATATTTTTTTCACCCAGGGGCAACACCGGGTACTTACCGCTAGTATAAATATAACCTAAGTCACAGCTGAAGAGGTATGATGACAGGAAAGCTCTAGGACCAGAAGGAATAACTGTGGACATCAAACTTTGAGTAGATATTTACCAAATATATTCAGTTGTAAAATAACTCAATTGTAAAAAAAATGCGTAAATTCTAAGAGTTCCAAAAATTGGATAAAACTGATTTTATGAATTCCAAATCCATGAGACTGTCATACTATAGAAATGGAACACGACCAATTTAGATACCACACTTGGGCAAGCAAGCTGGGTTTAGGATTTGTTTTTCTCACATTTACCACGTACAATGCAGAAAAGCCAAAGGACAATTCAATACCATTGTTTATCTGAAGAGGATGAAAAGTCATTTGATTCAGTGGAAGCTACTGCAGTCATCTAAGCTCTCACAAACCGCGGCAAATAAAAAAACATGTGTATGCTAGAATTAACGCCACGCATTCACTATAATTCGTATAAGCCCAAGACAGCATTATGGCTCCAATAAACACATCGTGAACATTACACAACACGTACACACAGCTTTATACATCACATCCACAGATACAGACTGTACAGTCGATCCGTACAGAATGCTGGGATAGGTGCTGGAAGCGAGCGCCTATGCTGGCAAAAAAAACCATCTGGTTAATCCAGAAGCAGCATCATTACGTCGGACAAGCTTGACTGCTGATACCCAGAAAGTGGAAACAGGTTGCTGAATGTGCTTGCTTAAACAAACGCTGCTTAACAATATTCGTGTTAACAATATTCGTGTTGACAGGACACTCGGCCGATGGGCTCGCTGGACATTACGCGTGTTATTGTTTATAAGGAGCTCCACTCATACAGCCCAGTGTCGGCCTACAGGCGCCCGCTAGGCCGCCAGCGCGCGTCTCTCGTGTGTGCCCATAGTTTGCCGGTGTGCTCGAAAGACTATGGTCGAGGGAACGTAGAGGAGCAGTTGCGTAGAGTGGTGCGAGGTGTGAAGAGAGCGAACCGGGAGGTTGGGGCACACGTCGCATCCGCACTGGTGGCAGAAGAAGCGCCGCTGTTGAGACACGGCCTCCGCCATGTCCGCGTGACGTCACCGACCACACGTGACTGTTCCCTCCCCGACCTGACCACTTTACCCGCAGCCGCAAGATATGAACTGACAATTGACGTCATCGCCGCGTGACGTCACCACTGTAAGTTTGCGTCGTACTGTTATATGCCGTCACGGTGCCGCATTTAACTAATTTGACGTAAAATTTTGATTTAAAGCTTTCGTGACTGCAGTAATTCATATTCTTAGTTCTTTCGGTAAAGTCACGTTGAAGGGAAACAACAAAATAATAAAATATATATAAAACAATAAAAATTCTCACGACGTTTCGACCATAACACAAACGGTCGTCTTCAGGTGTGTTGGTTTGCATACATTTATTTTTAAACGGCGTATTTATTTATTTATAAAAACGTTAGCGCCACGCGCAGCGATTTGGCAGTTTATTTAGGACTAGTCCATCTATATTCTGAAAAGAGGAGGGGGGAGACGATTTTTTTTAATGTATGCTGTCTGAAAGCCACTGTAAGCGTGAACAATCAATTAAGACCTGAAATGGTTTATCAAATCTTTCCAATGATTGCTAAGATAGAATCCATCTTCTCGGTTGAAATTGTCTCTGTGCTTGTATATGTGGATAGCCTCATGAACGAATCTCTCATGGTAGCCGGTTGGTTTGCAAAGAACCTCTGTCTTGGAAAAGTCAATGTCATGTGAACCTACTGCATTATAACAATGATCTGCCACGGCCGAGGTGTTGGTCCTACCGTGTTTAAGGTCTGCTTTGTGTTCACGAATGCGGTCCGAGACATGGCGTTTGGTTTCTCCAATGTAACTACTACCACAGAGGCAACTTAGTTTGTAGACACCAGGGTATTGTATGTCCGGAATCATATCTTTTACAGACGGAACCAGATCACGGATTTTATGTAATGTGTTGAAACGGACCTGGATCTTGTGTTTATTCAAGATTTTGGAGATCTTTTTTGTGATCCCCGCAATGTAGGGTAAAGTGATGGTTTTGAAAGGCTCCTCAAGAGGGTCCTTCTTCATGGTTTGAGTGATAGCTTTGCGGATTGCATAGTCGTAGTAACCATTAGCCTTAAGAGCTTGGTGTACATGCTTGAGTTCACTGCCTATGTGTTCCTGGTCGGATATGCATTGAGCTCTATGATACAGAATCTTGATGAGAGAATTCTTCTGTGATGGATGGTGGTGGGAATCCGGTTTCAGATAAGCATCCGTATGGGTAGCTTTCATGTAGACAGAGTGGCTCATTGAACCATCAGGTCTCTTTTTAATTAGGACATCCAAAAAAGGTAGCTTGCCATCTATTTCGACTTCCATGGTAAATCTGATGGCTGGGTGTATGGAATTGATGTGGTCGAAGAATTGGTCTAGAGTAGGCCGGCCATCGATTATCGTGGCTGTCAGTTTCAGTTTCATTTTATTTCATTTATTTGGTATAGCCCTGTGAGCCATTCGGCTCTTGAATCGGTTGCAACCACAACAAACAAAAAACAAAAACATGAACAAGCAAACATCTTAAAGTGACTATGCGCAAACAGAAAAATCCAGGAAAAAACAGCAAAATCTTCCAGAAAAAGCACCGTACACCAACGCTGTGTGCAAAAATCTCAGTGGGATGCAAGTCAAACAACAATAACCACAAAACAACTTAGATTAAAGCCATCAGTCTAACTCCGTACTACAACAAACAAACATGGCCAAACCAAAAAAACTTTTCGAAATCACCAAAATAAAGCCATCAAAGCAATGTAGTTCATAGTTCATTTATTTGGTATAGCCCTGTGAGCCATTCGGCTCTTGAATCGGGTGCAACCGCAACAAACAAAAAACATGAACAAGAAAACATCTTAAAGTGATTATGTGACTGTGCAAACAGAAAACAGTGTAACAGTGATCATAGGAACTGTGACCGAAATTTCACAATAAACGACATAAACAACATGTACCAGCAAACCCTGTAGTCATAGCTGGCTGCATGAGTCACTCCACAACAATGTGGGGCTACCGTCCCCTGCCATCACCGAATTGTCGGGGCCGTTGCTCCCCGACTCCCCCGTTCCATTCATATCGCTACCCCCCAGTTGTTCTGTGGGGTTCGGGTTAGCGACCCCCACCTCCTCACCCCCCGGGGCCCCTGACTTCGTTACCGACCGCGTAGGCATGGCTCAATTGGCGGGGTGGTACGCTTTACACTTGCGGCGCGCTACGCTGTGCAGTGGCGGCGTGCCGCGGGGAGCGCGCTCGCAAGTAAAAACCCCATCGCGCGCTTAAACAAACAGGTGCGGCGCGCCGACGCTTGATTCCCTCACACACACGCTCCACGCGCTCCGGCAATAACAAACACGCCGTTACCACTTGCCCGGCCCCGCACGCCAATCGCACGCGGGGGAGTTGGGGTCGGGGGGGGGCAGGGCGTCTGCCGTGCGTGTGCTGATTGGAGGGGGTCACTACGTCCCGATTTAAAGGGCCGTTTAAACAGTCGTGCGAATACGCGCACGCCCGGCGCGTGTAAACAGTTCCGACCGTATTTGTACGGCAGGAAATGCCGGGTGCGCACCGACTATTATGCCCTGCAGTTCCTCTTTACATTTGTAGTGGAGTAAACGATACGCATAGGAATTGGCCACATACAGTACATACAGACATACAAGGAGAGTGGGTCACATGAGGTCGAACAGGTGGTCGAGTCACGGGTGGCGTAAACAACCCGAAGTAATTAAAGGAGTCGTGGCACGAGGGCTGTGATTGGTCGAGAGGCTGTTAGCGTTAGGTGGCGGTATCTCGAAGTCTGACCGTTGGACAGGTGCGAGCTGGCGGGAAAATGCCAGCGAGCCACGTGGCAATTAATTAAGGCTTATTGGACCGACTATTATGCCCTGCAGTTCCTCTTTACATTTGTAGTGGAGTAAACGATACGCATAGGAATTGGCCACATACAGTACATACAGACATACAAGGAGAGTGGGTCACATGAGGTCGAACAGGTGGTCGAGTCACGGGTGGCGTAAACAACCCGAAGTAATTAAAGGAGTCGTGGCACGAGGGCTGTGATTGGTCGAGAGGCTGTTAGCGTTAAGTGGCGGTATCTCGAAGTCTGACCGTTGGACAGGTGCGAGCTGGCGGGAAAATGCCAGCGAGCCACGTGGCAATTAATTAAGGCTTATTGGAAAGGGGATAAAACGCTAGGTGATTTGAACGGGCAGTTGAGTTGTAGTTGGGCAGTTGTTGGCGAGAGGTGGAGAGATACGAAGAGGACAGCTGGCAATGTTAGGGAAGAATATATTGAGAGCCGAACCCAAAGGACAGTAAATAGCGATAGGGAGAGTTAGCATTAGCGGAGAGGTAGTTACGGAGGAGATAGGTACAGGGAAAGTTACAGATAGAGTCACTGTGTGTGCGGAGATAGATAGAGTCACTGTGTGTGAATAGACAGGCAAGTCACTGTGTGTGCATAGATAGATAGAGTCACTGTGTGTGAATAGACAGACAAGTCACTGTGTGTGCAGAGATAGATAGAGTCACTGTGTGTGAATAGACAGACAGGTCACTGTGTGTGCGGAGATAGAGGAAGTCACTGCCTGTGTAGAGATAGCGGAGACACTGTGTGTGAGGAGATAGAGGGAGAACCACTGTGTGTGGAAGAGGATGTGTGGACGGTGCTGAGGTGAATCGGAGTGTCCGAGTTGGCGGAGCGCGAAGAGGAGAATTACTGTGTGGTACAGAACGATGGAATAAAAGTGAAGGTGGAAGAAGACGGTTGTCGTCCGAGTGAATTCACGGCACTACACATTCAAGGGACCGCGGGGGCAGATGGCCCGATGGCTGGCGCAGCTGCAGGAGTACAACCTGCAAATTGAGTACCGAGCTGGGCGTACGCACGCAAACGTGGACGCCTTGTCGAGGCGGCCCACGGTGTGCGCCAAGACAAGGGTGGAGGAAGTCTGCCTGTGCTTCACGGGGGGCCATTGCCAGTAGGTGGCAGGCCCCCAGGAGCGCACCGAGACTAACCCCCCTCCAGTGAGAGACAGTGCAGTATGTGCAACAGAGAACCTGACAGGGGGAACCAGGTACCCGGGGGACCACTCAGCGGGCACGGAGCCCACACCCCGGGGCCCGACGGGTCGCTCAACCCCACCAGATCGGATCCAGGAGGACGTCGGCTGCGCCTTTCCGGGCCTGGACGACGAGCAGCTGAGACGGACCCAGCTGCGGGATCCAGATCTGGGAGCAGTGGAGGCGGCCCTACGGGAGAAGGAGGACACCCTACCAGGACTCTGGAGTGGTTTGTATGCCCGGTTGTGCGTGCAGAATGGGGTGGCACGGGAACTAACCGAAGCCGGCCAGCCGGGATGCATCTGCGTTCCCACCCAAGTGCGACCCCAGCTGCTAAGACTAGTGCACGACCACCCGCTCGGGGGCCATGACGGGAAATGGCGCACTCGGGAAACCCTGTGCCGCCAGTATCTCTGGCCCAAGTTGGCACAAGATGTGGCCGCCTGGGTGCAGGTCTGCCGCGCGTGTCAGCAATGCGGGCCGAAACCAGCGCAATACCAGGTACCCCTGAGACCGTTCCGCGTCAGACGGACGAACCAGCTGGTTGGGATCGACCTGCAGGGACCATTCCCGCGATCCCACTGGGGCAACCGATATATTCTCGTAGCGGTGGAGTACTTCACACGCTATCCCGTAGCGGTGGCCATCCCCGATAAGACAGCCCTCGTAGTGGCCCGGGCGTTCGTGGAACACTACGTACTTAAGCACGAGATCCCTGAACAAGTCATTACTGACCAGGGTAATGAGTTCGAGGCAGAGCTATTCCAGGCGCTGTGCCGGGAGTTCAGGATCCAGAAGGACCGAACTACGGCGTATCACCCCAGGCAAATGGGATGGTAGAGAGGATGAACCAGACTCTAGCCGGGAAGCTTAAACGCATGGTGGCCACGAATCAACGGGACTGGGACGACCACCTCCCCTATGCTCTGTTCGCCTACGCCACCACAGTACACACATCTACGGGACAGACCCCGTTCCTAATGATGTTTGGTCGCGAGTCTCGCCTGCCCGCAGATCTGCTGTTCAGTGTCCCTCCGCCACAATGGGAGGAAGGGAGCCGCCCCGTGGAGCACCTGATGGAGACCCTATGAGGAGCTAGGGTCAGGGCCTACCCACAAGGCGAGGCCCCACACCAGCGGCAGGAGCAGGGCGCCTGACCCCGAATGGAGCCCCCCTTTTACTTGGCGGGCTCTAATGTGTGGCTGCACACCCCTCACGTCGGGGCCGGATAGGTAGGGAAGGTAAGCACCTACTGGTGGGGACCCTGGACCGTGGGGCGACAGATCTCCCCCTGGACGGTACTGATTCAGGGGGGGGAGAGGGGCCGGGAGATGGTAGTCAATGTCCGGCAACTAAAACCATGGAGGGCGGCCCCAGCGAGGGAGAACCCCGCCGTTTGAGAACCCCGAAACCCCGGGGTCCCCACGCCCCCCATACCCGGGGGCCTCGCACAGTATATGGGCCCCATGGAGCCCCGGGCCCCAGGGGGTCCCAACCCGAGCCAGGAGAGATGGGGACGACGGCCCCTGAACCCTACCGCCCCAGAGTTTGTCTCCCAGCCCGCAGGGACCCAGGACCGGAGAGAACCACTGGAGTGGAGGAGGAGACCGCCACCGGAACCCCAAGAGATGGAGCCATCACCGCCGAGGCCAGCCACGAGAGCCGGACGAGTCCCGCGGACCCCGCGGCGCTACCTCGTAGGGGCAGCCCAGACGAGGTGCTCCAGTCAACCCGGGACGGGGACTGGCACCTCGGGGGGCTGTGTGGTGCTGCAGCAATGAAGCAGCTCCGTCGGGGGCCGTACCCACCACCGTGACACCACCACCGGGGGGTGACAACGCCGACGCGGTACGCCGTCGCCACCCCCCCCCCCCCCCCCCCCCGCACGAACGCACACACCCCATATAGAGCCGGGTTTTTATCCAGAAGCCCCTAATGGTTTTTATCCAGAAGCCCCTAATGGGATCAAGCTTCATGGTTTCCTGCGGCCGGGAAATGGGGCGATCTCCCCCCGTAGCTGATGTGCACCGCGGCGCCGTGACCTGATATTAAAAATACGTGGTCACGGCGGAGGCAGTAGAGCCACCACGGATAACATCACACACACACGGCACGGGGCGTGGGAATGGCGGTACGCCTTTGTCATAGGTAAAATTAGGGACGCCAATAACAACGGGACAGGAGCATTCCGAAATCTGAATGGACAAGGCAGCATGGGGTGCGGAAGCATCTGAATGCCTTTTGTTTTAGGTAAGGTCACGGATCCGAATGTGAAAGAGATGAGAATAACTCGGCCTCTGAATGGACAGGGCAGGCGCGGGTGCGGAAGCATCTGAATGCCTTTTGTTTTAGATAAGGTCACGGATCCGAATGTGAAAAAGACGAGAATAAGTCGGCCTCTGAATGGACAGGGCAGGCGCGGGTGCGGAAGCATCTGTATGCCTTTTGCGTGGATAAAATACGGAGGCTTAGCGTAGCAAGAGAGACTTCTTCTTCAAATCATCGCGGTCCACGGAGCAGGAGAGTCAGCCATTCGAGATGTCCGTGTGACGGGCTCCAGCGAAGCCAGGCTCAACCCTCTACGGAGACGACTCACAGCCTTGTCCTTCTACAGCGTTCAGCGCAGCAGAGTGGAAGTAAGCGCAAGTGAGAGAGAAGTGAGTTCGAGTGATTTAATCGAGAGTGGGGAGCGGAGCGATAGGCAGAGGAAATTCAGTCTAGGATCCCAGGGTAAATAGGCTGGCATCCACTGACCCACACAATTACGCGTAGCTTAAAGGGTTACTCGCGGTAAATAAAATCACTAGTAGGGGGATAAACTGTGTCGTGTGGTCTTTGGGAGTGTGAAGAGGAGGGTAGAGCGTGCTGGGTGTTCGCGTGCATACGCGGTTGTTTACCCTGAGGCGGAGTGTTCAGCGTGCGCGTGCCCATGATTAACCATTTCAGGTCTTAATTGATTTTTCACTCTTACAGTGGCTTTCAGACAGCATACATTAATTTTTCGTCTCCCCCCTCCTCTTTTCAGAACATAGATGGACTCGTCCTTCTAAATAAACTGCCAAATCGCTGCGCGTGGCGCTGACTTTTTTAAAAATAAATAAATACACCGTTTTGAAATAAATAAATTAATGCAAACCGACACACCTGATGACGACCGTTTGTATTATGGTCAAAACGTCGTGAGAATTTTTATTGTTTTATATATATTTTATTATTTTATTGTTTCCCTTCAACGTGACTTTACCGAAAGAGCTAAGAATACCCTCTAGAGCAGTTTTGAGTGAAGATCTCATAGGTCGTGATTCAAGTTGCAGTTGATTGGCAATAGCATTCCAGACAATGGGGGCTTCCATAGCAAAGGCCCTTCCTCCAGTATTTGTATGGCAATAAGGAATGTGAAGCTAGTAAATGAGCAAAGACCTTAGGTCACATTTGTTTTTCGAAACAGAGAGGAGATCTAGCAGGAAGTCTGCGGATTTTATTGTAAGTACATCGTGAATAAATAAGATCTGGTGCACAAGCCATCGAACATGAAGAGGTGTTAAGTTTGACCCAATGTATAGATCACCGTGGTGAGTTCTATATGGGCAGTTCAATGCAAATCTTAAGGCCGAGTGATAAATTGAGCTTCCTCAGTACAGTACTGGGGGCTGATTTATATACGATGTCACAGTAATGAAGTAGAGGCAGTATGGTAGCTTTTATCAATTCCAAACAGAAGATAGGGGGGAAGCAGTGCTTGTGTTGATACAGATGTGTTGTAAATTACGACACGAAGGCAGATGTTGTCGGGGCTGACGCCAACAGTTTACTAAGGGCTGTCGCCTAGCTTTTGGGGAAAGGCTAACACAAGACTTGGGTAAGCTAAATCTCCCCAGGGGAAAGGGTACTGGGAATCCCTACGACTCCCAGGCTAACAGGCTCTTCCCACTGCGCTGACCGATGGGTTATCCAACTCGGCCAGCCGGGTGAAGTAGCCCCCCTAGCCTGTAGGTAGTTATCCCCTACCCTGGGTCCCCACCCTCCTACCGCTCACGAACCCGGCTCCTGGCGAAGACCCCCTCTACGTCACCGGTCCCCCCTCAAATACCCCGAGGGGACATGATGTCACTCCTCCCGAGGCGAGTGTGACATTCCGTCATCCCTCTACTCCTCAACACAGATACAGAAAATCAATTTTTATTTTAGTTTATTTACCAATATAATCAATGTGATCTTGAAAATTCAGTTTTGAATCAAAGATAACCCCAAGATACTTATAGATCTTGACTTGCTCTATTTGATTATTCTTTAAGGAATATAATTGGGGAATAATTACTTCTTGATTTAGTCCTGGTCAGGAGCATAGCACCTTGGTTTTGGAGGTATTCAGGACTAGTTTAAGAGCAATTAGCTGATGTTGTAGTTTGTTGAAATCACCCTGGAGCTTAGCAATCACGTCATCCAGAGAGCGGCCAGCAGTAATCAGTATCGTGTCATCTGCAAACAGATTTACCCTGGAATTATCCAGGTCAGTGCCCAAGTCATTGACATGAAGAGAGAACAAGAGGGGGCCGAGGATGGAACCCTGTGGAACCCCTTTTGTTATCTTAACACTGTTTGAGCTCCAACCATCTGTGAATATAGTTTGGGTGCGAGAAAAGAGGTAATTTTTTACCATTCTACTGCGTGTTTGAAGAAACCAAGGCAACTTAGTTTACTAAGCAGGGTGTTGTGGTCCACTGTATCAAAGGCTTTGGACAAGTCAAGAAAAAGACTGGCGCAGTACTGCTTATTATCAAGGCTACTGTAAATGTGATTCAGAGAGTCTAATGCAGCAGATGTGGTGCTGTATTATTTTCAGAACCCAGATTGGTTTCGATGTAATAGATTGTTGTCGGACAGGAAACTACTAATTTGGTAGTTCAATAATTTTTCTAAAATTTTCATCAACGGGGACAAAATTGAGATAGGTCGGTAGTTATTTGTATCATCTTTATGGCCCCCTTTGTGAAGTGGACGAACATAGGAATGTTTCCATTCTAGAGGTACTGATGCTTCTTTGATGGACAGGTTGAAAATATGGGCTATAGGTTTGTATATTAGATGACCAACAGTTACCAGAGCAATGACGGGAATACTATCTGCTCCAGTAGAGGAGGACCCTTTGAGGTAGGACACTTGTTTCAGAACATTACTTTCGTGGATTGGCTGGAAACTAAATTCGTTTAATGTTTGGATAGGGGTTTAGGAATTTGCATGAGCAGGAGTGACTCCCAATACATTTTTTGGGCTCTGAAAAATATTCCCAATTTCGGTTAAGCTCAATGGGCAGATTATCTGTTTTGGATGCCTTTCGATACTTTTGATTGTTTTCCAGAAGATCCTGGCATTTTCATGTAATTCCAGGAGAGTGGAGGAAAAGTAGGCATTTTTGCATGCCGTACTTTTTTGATGCATCTATTCCTTAAAATCCTGTATTCTAGACAATCATTGACCAAATTACTTTTCTGAGAACATGCCCAAGCCTTGTCCCTAGTTTTCATGAGCTTAGTAATCAAAGGATCAAACCATGGTGAGCGATTGCCTTTAGTTTTCAATGTAACCAATGGAGCATGTTCGTTAAGAATTTAGAGAAACGTGTACCTGAAGGTCTCCCAAGCCGTAATCAGGTTGGGGATATCACAGACCTTGTCAATATCCGAGTGAAGCACATCATTAGTAAATGCCTGAGTGCTGAAGTGTCTCATGGAGTGCTTCTCAACCAATTTAGGGGGGGGATTTGGGTCTGGCTGATGATCTCACCCCAAATATGAAGGAGTGATCACTAAGGTTATTACCCAGAACACCAGTCAGTGCGAAATTGTGAGGGGCATTTCTCAATAGGACGTCAAGCAGAGATGACTGTCCTGGATTTTTTAGGTTGGGTCTTGTGGGGACATTTATTAATTGAAATAGGTTAAATTCATCTGCAAAATTTGTGGCCCCCAAGAAGCTCTCTCAGTGCAGACGCAGCTTCAACATCCTTCCTACTAGGCGGTCTATAGCAGCACACTACCAATATCTGTTGATTATTTGGGAGAGTTATTCTGAGAGCCAGACCTTCAAAGCAACATTTTTTTAAACAAATACATATACTTGTAGGCCGAGCGCGAGAAACGTCTTGCCGCACTCGTCACACATGCACGGCTTCTCGCCCATGTGCTAGAGGTTTTGGAGTAGCATGAGGGCGCGAGCTAAGCCGCAACCTCAGTGTGGATGGCGTCTCTCTCTCTCTGTGCATCCCACCTTTGCCGGCTGGGATATCCAGGCAAGCAGGGGGGTGCGTTGGGGGCGTGAGCTCGGCCGCAACCTTGGTGTGGGTGGCGTCTCTCTTTCTCCATGCATCGCACCTTCGCCGGCAGTGATATCCAGGCAAGCACGGGGGGAGCGTGAGGGCGCGAGCTAGGCCGCAACCCCTGTGTGGGTGGTGGTGTCTCTCTCCACGCAGTGAACACCGCCACGCATCAGCCCTGATGGATTGCAGCCACCGCCGCCTCTGCCAAACCCGTGGCACAGCTGCAGCTGCAGTAGTTGTTGTTGTTGCTGCTGTACTCACGATACCCCCACAGTGATAGTGGTGAGGAGTGAGGTGGTTGTTTCGAATCCTCAACCAAGCAGCCTCAGTTAAAATTCCAAAGATGGCGGCAAGTTGACCGCGTGAACATTAGAGCAAAAAAAGAGTTTAGTTTGTCGAACATGTAGGCTTTATCCTTGAGCTGTATCCCTTTAAGTTGAGTTTATCCTTCCCCACGTCTACTTGGGCAATGATATAATTAACTGGTATGTGTTTAGGTGTGACTCCAACGCTGTCCTCTGGACAGTCCAGTCCCTTCACCTGATGAAGGCCACTTGTGTTGTGGCCGAAACGTCGTGAGAATTTTATTGTGTTATTTTATTTTATTATTTTATTCTCATTCTACGTGACTTTACCGAAATAACCAAAGAAGACTTTGTTAACATCTAACTTTTTGGTGTGTGGCTCTCAAGGGCCCGGGTCACATCGCTGCAGACGTAGCAAGATCTGAAATCGCTGCAACCCTTAAAAATGCTAAGATGCCAACTAGCGACCTCAGCAAAGATGAGCGTTTTGAATTATATAAATTAAAAATGAGGGATGACATTGTCATCCTCTCAGCCGACAAGGGCAATGTGACTGTCATCATGGAAAAAATAGAATATAACAACAAAATTCAAGAATTACTCAACGATGGCAGCTATACAAAAATAAAAAGAGATCCCACCAACAGCCTCATCATACAAATCAACAAAATCATTTCTGATTCAACCGCATTAATTGATCAAACCAAACAGTTCTCGTTGAAACCTGCTGCTGCCAGGCCAACAAGATTATACGGCTTACCAAAAATACATAAAGTAGATACACCCCTTCGTCCCATCGTCTCTACTATCAACTCCCCCACCTACAAACTGGCTTGTTTTTTGTCTGAAATTCTGCGGCCTTTCACTGGAAAAATCACCTCTGCGGTACAAAATTCTACTCACCTGGTATCGACAATCAAGGGTATTTCCCTGTCCCCAGACGACCTGCTTGTCAGTTTTGATGTAAATTTTGATTTAAAGCTTTCGTGACTGCAGTAATTCATATTCTTAGCTCTTTCGGTAAAGTCACGTTGAAGGGAAACAATAAAATAATAATAAAAATATATAAAACATTAAAAATATATTGTTTTATGTATTTTTTATTTTATTGTTTCCCTTCAATGTGACTTTACCGAAAGAGCTAAGAATATAGTTTTGATGTAGTTTCCTTATTCACCAAAGTTCATGTACCTGACACCATCGCAATCATTGAAGACTTGGTTCATGAAGGACTAAACACTGAGGTACCCCCCCTGGTGAGATACTGCTTAACCAATACATACTTCACTTGGAATGGAACTTTCTACAAACAAACTGAGGGCACCCCAATGGGCTCCCCCCTATCTCAGGTTGTAACCAACATTTTCTTGGATAAATTTGAGACTGACGCCATCCAGACTGCCACTCTGCGCCCAGCCTTATGGAAGAGGTACGTGGATGACACTTTTGTCATCTGGCCACATGGCCGGCTTGCTCTAGACCAATTCTTCAACCATATCAATTCCATACACCCAGTCATCAGATTTACCATGGAAGTCGAAACAGATGGCAAGCTACATTTTTTGGATGTCCTAATAAAAAAGAGACCTGATGGTGCAATGAGCCACTCTGTCTACAGGTAAGCTACCCATACGGATGCTTACCTGAAACCGGATTCCCACCACCATCTATCCCAGAAAAATTCCCTCATCAAGACTCTGCACCATAGAGCCCAATGCATATCCGACCAGGAACACATAGCCAGTGAACTCAAGCACATACACCAAATCAATGGTTACTCCGACTACATAATCCGCAAAGCTATCACTCCAACCATGAAGAAGGACCCTCTTGAGGAGCCTTTCAAAACCATCACTTTAACCTACATTGCGGGGATCACAAAAAGATCTCCAAAATCTTGAATGAACACAAGATCCAGGTCCGACTCAACACATTACATAAAATCCGTGATCTGGTTCCGTCTGTAAAAGATGTGATTCCGGACATACAGTACCTGGTGTCTACAAACTAAGTTGCCTCTGTGGTAGTAGTTATATTGGAGAAACCAAACGACATGTCTCGGACTGCATTCGTGAACACAAAGCAGACCTAAAACACGGTAGGACCAACACCTCGGCCGTGGCAGATCACTGTTATAATTCAGTAGGCTCACATGACATTGACTAATCCAAGACAGAGGTTCTTTGCAAGCCATCTGGCTACCATGAGAGATTCGTTAATGAGGCTATCCACATATACAAACACAGAGACAATTTTAACCGAGAAGATGGATTCTGGCTTAGCAATCATTGGAAGGATTTGATCAACCATTTCAGGTCTTAATTGATTGTTCACGCTTACAGTGGCTTTCAGACCGCATCCATTATTTTCTCTCCCCCCTCCTCTTTTCCGAACATAGATGGGCTCATCCATCTAAACAAACTGTCAAATCGCTCTCCGTGGTGCTAACGTTTAATAAACGCCACTTTTTTCAAATTTTCTTGCTGTGGTTTTCACACCTGATGATGATTGCTTGTGTTGCAGTCAAAACGTCGTGAGAATTTAATTGTTTGCATTTTTATCATTTTATTGTTTCCCTTCTACGTGACTTTACCGAAAGAACCCGGGAATATGAGGTGGGATTCATCGACCTGATGGCATAACATAGCGGTGAGAGTTCTATGCAGGCGCTCCACCATGCCGTCGGTTTGCGGATGGTAGGGCGAAGTGCGCACTTTCTTTGTGCCCAACAGGTGGCACACATCATTCAACAGGACTCCTGAAAAATGTCTTCCCTTATCGGTCAGCAACCGTTCTGGTGTGCCCTTGTCCAGGACATGGCCCTGAACAAAGGCGTCCACGACGGCCACTGCCGACTGGTTGAGGAGGGCCAACGCCATAGGCCACCGCGTAAAATATTCTACCCCAACCAGAAGGTACGTATTACCCCGTGGCGTAGTAGGAAAAGGGCCCAAAATATCGAGAGCCACCAACTCATTATGATACCTCCTTTGCCAGAAACAAGATATAGGAATAGGTTTTACCCTTTTAACTGGCACAAAAAAACTGACACCTTTATTCAAGGCATCATGTTTGCAATAACCACAACACAAGCAGTCAAAATGCAAACAAAACAGACAACTCTGATAATAATATGCACTGTCTTGAATTTGATTGGTCCACACCCGAGACAGCTTTTCTTAGAGCCTAGTCTCCATTGGTGTTGGACCAGAAGACGCCAAAAGGCGTACAACTCAAAAACAGCACACTATCAGAGTATTGAGGGCTCGGGGTGAGCATTTACATTATGAGACCTCCTTTGCCAGAAACAAGATATAGGAATAGGTTTTACCCTTTTAACTGGCACAAAAAAACTGACACCTTTATTCAAGGCATCATGTTTGCAATAACCACAACACAAGCAGTCAAAATGCAAACAAAAAAGACAACTCTGATAATAATATGCACTGTCCTTGAATTTGATTGGTCCACACCCTGAGCCCTCAATACTCTGATAGTGCGCTGTTTTTGAGTTGTACGTCTTTTGGCGTCTTCTGGTCCAACACCAATGGGGACTAGGCTCTAAGAAAAGCTGTCTCGGGTGTGGACCAATCAAATTCAAGGACAGTGCATATTATTATAAGAGTTGTCTTTTTTGTTTGCATTTTGACTGCTTGTGTTGTGGTTATTGCAAACATGATGCCTTGAATAAAGGTGTCAGTTTTTGTGCCAGTTAAAAGGGTAAAACCTATTCCTATAGCCACCAACTCGTTTATACGAGACACCGAAATGGGTTGCAGGGGCGGGCATGCCGTTTTAGCCGGCGGTTTACATTGCGCGCAATGGGTGCACCCCAGTAGAATGTCAGTTACATCGCGCAGCATGCCCGGCCAGAAAAATTGCAACCGCAACAACCCAATGGTTTTATGAACACCCAGGTGTAACAAGTGCTCGTGCGCTGCCCATATGGCTTTACATCGCAAGGCGGAGGGCACGACGATCTTATGTTGACACGAGTCAGCATCCCAATGCATCAGCAAGTCGCGTTTCATAACAAATTAATTGAACTTCCATTGACGTGGAGCCGCATTATTTCCGTGACGACGCAACCGCAACAACGACATGTCGTCGCTCTGGTGCCGACCCCATTCGGCCAAAGTCAGCCCCAGCAAGTTGTCACTGGCCGTTGGATCTGCATGATCTGACATCGGCGCTGAGGTAACGGGAAGCGCGGCAGACACCGTTTCGAGAGGCGCAATGTTGTATACGGCCCTTTTTCCACAATTAATATCCATAAGAATATCTGCCGATATATACATATAGATTTTTTTTCTTTTGTGACAAAAATTAATTAAGAAAACAGCCAGGCACACCGGAAAACCAGATGTCGATCATAAACAAAGCCATAAATAAATAATGAAATAATGAACTCTCGAAGGAGGATGTTAACAGCTATCTGCGAAGATCTCCAGATGAACAAGTGTTTGATGTGCCCTAAGAAAGGGTCTCTCAGAGGTCAGATCCGCCAGACAGGTAGACACATCGACGCCAACGGGTTAAACCATTTTTTCCTTATTTGACATTAAAACAACGGTTAAAATTAAAATGCAATAACCGGAATAAGCTAAAATTAGCGATCCTCATGCTCACTCCAATTAAGACCAGGCCACCAGATACATCAGTGAATCATTATCCAATTATTAATTCGATATCAAATGATTTTCACCTTTAATACTTTTGCTGTTAAATGACAAGCTTGGGGACAGAAATACCGAGTCACATCAAAGGTTTTTGAGAAGGAATGAGGCGAATAGGCAAACTTACGAAACGAGTAAACAATATTCCAAGAAACCCCGACCACCTTTGTCTCTCTCGCAGCGCGGGGAAACAGGAATTACACCCTGGCAAGGAGCCATCTGGAGCAAGCCAGACGGGTTTAATGAGAAAACACACCCCACCCCACACACAACAACCAGGCGAGCAGGTTTTAAGTTAAAGAAATTGCAATACACAATTCACACATAACATTAATAACGTGTTCACCTTAAACGATATCCATTATAGAACCTTACAGAACCAAGGGACATGTCACAGACAATCAAGAAACGGACCTCTTAAGCTCAGGATCAAATTTTGTTTTTAATAACTCCATCATAATAATGCGAATCTCGGTAATCCGAGAGGTGCGTCGGGAGGACAGAGTTACAAACCACGAGCCTTGGTGAACATAAGACCAAATGGTACTTGAGAAACATTAAACCGAAAGCAGCCAGAGAGAGAGGTCCTCCCGGTCGCCTTTGTATCTCCCGCAGAGCGCGAGAAAGGAATTTCACGCCAGAGCAAGGAGATCATTATCGCAAAGGCCATCTGCACACCCGACGCAGGACTTAATAATGACCCCACCCCACAACCACGCAGCAAAGCCAGGCAAGCAAGTTTTTAAGTTAAAAGAAAATCGTAATACATCTATATGATAATAAGACACAGAATGACGAAAATTAATAAAACTGAATAAGAGCCAAGACAACTTGGGTGGATCAAACTGGTTGAATATAAAATCTAAATTATATTTGAGCGATGTTAACTCAAGGTATAGAGAGCTAGAAAGATCCCGGCCACCTTTGTCTCTCCCCGCAGCACGTGATAAAATATGCATACGCTCGAAAGAGCATCTTCACTTGGAAATAAAATCAAATACCCCGAATCACAAACAGAATAATATATGCGAATGGTACGATACGCTGTCAGATGAGAAATGTTAAACTTAAAAAACTAACCATTTCTTTGTGCGTCAGAAACGTGTACAAAAGGGGGGGGGGGGGAACCCGCCCAGCGTAGACAGACAGACGCCTTCGAGATGAATCGAAGCGTCTGTTTCCCTTGATGGTTTATGGCTTGAGGAAGACCCGAACAGAACCATGTCATAAATGACACACACACAAACATACACACTGACACACGAACCCCCACCACCGACACACAACCAGATCAAAGGTAGCTCCGCCTCGTGAAGAGGGGCCAAAAAGGAGAGATTTTGGCATAAAAATGACCCGTTCCAGCATTGAATTAAACTCATCAGCCAGCGGGACCAGCTCAACAGAAGAAGACTCATCTCAACTCATCTCAGCAGAAGACCAGCCACCATCGACACCGGAGACACCTCTACAAACTCGCCAAATTGGCGAGTGTCGGCGATTGGCGACACGCTGCCCGCTGTTGGCGGCCAGCGCAACCACGGGCGAATCGTGAGCCTGCAATCTACAACCGCGCCGACGACGGCGCACCAGCGTGCCAGCTGCTCGCAGACGTACTGCGAGCGTCATCTACCGACGGAGGGAGCGCCCACGACAAGCAACCCCACCAACAACCGCGCCGCTGTGAGCGGGCGTGCTCCTAGCGCCATCTACCGGACGGTCATCACAACTACAACAACGTATCAACCTGTCAACTCGTCAACCGACGTCAGCCGAGTCCGAACCAACTACTGAAAGGAGAATCAACTGATACGTATGATACACTGCCCCCTACTACACGACAAACCAGACGTCTGCTGGACGCAAAGAATAGATTCTGAACATTGGCCTACTCTTTCATCAATCATACCACTTAACACACACACGGGTCATTAACAAAGCCTAAAACCTCAAGTCAGTAAACCATCCGTGACTGTGAGAGCATCGCAACGACCGAGTGAACAATCCGTCGTTTATAAGAGTGTTCATAATTTTCCTCGTTAATATTTTGTTGGGGCTGTATTTCTAATCGCATAAGTTACCAACTGATCCATCAATACGGATTAATTCTTGGCACCTTCAACCGGTTTCCCTGTCAGGGATCCGGACACAGTTAATTAAAAGATTGGTCCAAGATAAAAATCTCAAAGGAAAACATTGCGTGGATACGGTCACTTGGGAGTATTTGAGTCGTTCGTTTTTTTAATTGCATAATCTTGCTGGTATTCATGAACGAACATGACGAATCTATGAACGCATATTTGTGCCTTTAGGAATAATAATGGTTTGAGTGTCTTTTCATATGTCATTGAGTTGCATAATAATCAATCGTCCTACTGGTTAACAACTGGACAAAAATGTGCATTAAGGGTCGCGTATGATCAATGACCGAGTGCTGTGTTGTGTAATAATTAAAGTATACGAATTTGCATATGATAGAGTTAAGGGTTTGGTAGAATAGTATGCATGTTTTAATCTTTCTCTCAACAACCGATTGATTGCGTTACGCGTCGGAAATTAACCACAGGTGCCGTTATCGAAGTGAAACAACGCAATCGTGATGGTTACCGTGTTAATGCTGTGTTTAAATTCCGAGATTGAGAGTTCTCATATTATCCAAAATTAAAGTTTAGGTAGAAAATAAATTGATTAAAGCAGCAAGGTTGTGTGCGATTCTTTCCGTGATTCTGCATAATAATTGTTCTGCGATTGAGATCTGAACTCTGGGGGACCTATCATAAGCACACTAATACATAATCAATGAACGTTAAATCGAGAATAATCGTATCCTTATTGATAACACGGAGTTAAAAAAACGAACCCGAGTTGTCTCTCTCTCATTCACGCTCACAACACCTACAGAACTGCATACGATTAATTGCGTTATTCCAATTAATAACCAACGTTCGTCACCGAGGCTGGACCTAATGATCATAACGACCTGCATTATCATAACCACACCCACTCGCCTAAGCTAATACGTTTTTCTCTCGATTTAGCATAATTTATGTGCATAATTACACCAAATAACATAATTTCGGATAAATTATGCAAATTTCAAATTTCATTTAATTTACATTATTTTCATCAAATTTTCATAACCTACATATACAACAGCAACCTGCACAGGCAGTGGCGGCTTACAATGGCCAGAGCCCAAAAAGGATGCACATTTTTGAGCCGGCAGGAGGCGAGACAACGCATCGGCATTCGTGTGTTGTGCACCCTTACGGTAAGTAACATTTAAATCATAGTCCTGAAGGACTTCGAGCCACCGAGAAAGCTGGCCGGATGGTTGGTCAATCCGCAGAGCGTACTGTAATGCCGAATGATCAGAACGCACGGTAAAATGCTGACCATACAGGTACGGCCTGTATTGCTGAATGAAAAAGACAATGGCCAGCAGCTCATTTCGGGTTACACAGTATCTTTGTTCAGCAGGAGACAAAACTCTGCTACCATAGGCAACGACCCTTTCAATGCCATCAAGCTTTTGGGACAGAACACCCCCAATCCCCGTATTGCTAGCATCGGTATCCAACACGAATGGTACGGAAAAATTGGGGTATGCAAGGGACGGTGCCGTTACGAGTGCGTTCCGCAAGGAGTCGAATGCGGCCTGTTCCGCGTCCCCCCAATGAAACATCACCTCTTTGAACGTAAGGGCATGAATCGGTTTGGCAATTGTCACGAAGCCAGCAACAAAACGGCGGTAATATGATGCAAAACCAATAAAACTGCGAACATCGCCCGCAGATGTAGGGATCGGCCATTGACTATGTGGCCCAAATAGTGCACAGACTCACGCAGAAGGTGACCTTCTGCGGCTTGAATTTTAAGTTAGCGGCCCGCATTTTCAAGAAGACAGCACGCAATCGCTCAATGTGTTCGCCGAACGGGCGGCTAAAGACCATGACGTCGTCAAGATAAATGAGACATGAGTCCCACTGGAGCCCAGCGAAGACCAGCTCCATGAGCCTCTGGAATGTCGCTGGGACCGAGTGGAGACCCATGGGCAATCTATTAAACTAAAAAAGGCCCTATGGTATTCTTAGTTCTTTCGGTAAAGTCACGTTGAAGGGAAACAATAAAATAATAAAATATATATAAAACAATAAAAATTCTCACGACGTTTCGACCATAACACAAACGGTCGTCATCAGGTGTGTCGGTTTGCATAAATTTATTTATTTTTAAGCGGTGTATTTATTTACTTATAAAAAAAACCGTTAGCGCCACGCGCAGCGATTTGGCAGTTTATTTAGAAGGACTAGTCCATCTATGTTCTGAAAAGAGGAGGGGGGAGACGAAAAATTTAATGTATGCTGTCTGAAAGCCACTGTAAGTGTGAACAATCAATTAAGACCTGAAATGGTTTACCAAATCTTTCCAATGATTGCTAAGCCAGAATCCATCTTCTCGGTTGAAATTGTCTCTGTGCTTGTATATGTGGATAGCCTCATGAACGAATCTCTCATGGTAGCCAGGTTCTTTGTAAGCCATCTGGCTACCATGAGAGATTCGTTCATGAGGCTATTCACATATACAAGCACAGAGACAATTTCAACCGAGAAGATGGATTCTGGCTTAGCAATCATTGGAAAGATTTGATAAACCATTTCAGGTCTTAATTGATTGTTCACGCTTACAGTGGCTTTCAGACAGCATACATTAAATTTTTCGTCTCCCCCCTCCTCTTTTCAGAACATAGATGGACTAGTCCTTCTAAATAAACTGCCAAATCGCTGCGCGTGGCGCTAACGGTATATATAAATAAATACACCGCTTAAAAATAAATAAATGTATGCAAACCGACACACCTGATAACGACCGTTTGTGTTATGGTCGAAACGTCGTGAGAATTTTTATTGTTATATATATTTTATTGTTTCCCTTCAACGTGACTTTACTGAAAGAACGAAGAATATGAATTACTGCAGTCACGAAAGCTTTAAATCAAAATTTAAGGCCCTATGGTGTCCGAAAAGCAGTCTTAGGTTTTGATGCTTCGTCGAGGGGGAGTTGCCAAAACCCCGACAGAAGATCCAAAGTGGAGAAATAGTGCGCCCCTGCCAGGGTATTCAATGACTCGTCCATACGAGGGAGAGGGTAGGCGTCAGCTACCAAGATTTTATTTAGGCACCGAAAATCAATGCAAAAACGAAGACTGCCATCGTGCTTTTTGACCAGCACTATTGGAGTACCCCAGGGACTAGTGGAAGGAGAAATGATATCGGCCTCCACCATGTCATCCACAGCCGATTTAATATGCTGCTTCTCCGCCGGGCTAAGCCGAAACGGATTTTGTCGAATAGGGGCAGCATCACCAGTATCAATGTGGTGACGCAGCAGCTTGGTGCAGCCAATATAAAATTTAGATTTACTGAATATATCAGAAATTCTCGCAGAAGAGCACGCAATTTAATTAGCTGCGAACCAGACAGAACACCTGTGTCTGCGCAGAGCGCGTCCAATCATTGCTCATCTGATTTGGAAGGAGGTGGAACCTTTGGCCTGTCAAGCACATCTCCCACGACTCCGGTCCCCAGAGGCACCGGGGTCACGTGAGCGAGCACAGTTCCTTGCGGAATGACGGTTGTGGACAATCCGACATTCAAAACCTGCAAGAACGGCTCCCTGTCAGCTGCTACGAGGGTCTGTGCAGCCACTAAATCCAACCCTTTAACAGCTGTGTTCGAAGGTCCCAGCAAAATGGCATGTGCCGAGGCATCCGGGGCTAGCGGTTTCTTTAGTCGCAAGGGCACGAGCATTTGTGTCCCTGGCGGAATACGTACTGTGCTGGCGACGAACGCCTGCACAGAGGCATTTGCCGTGCGCAGATGTAAGGGCGTGGGCAAGAACGTCATCCGTCGACCCGATGGGAGTTCTATGCAGCCTTGATCTGCAAGGATCTTAATAGGCATTTTCACGAGAAAGTCAGTGCCTAACAAACACGGCACGGCGAGGGAGGAAGAAACCAAAATAGGCCCCGCCAATTTAATGTCACCAATCGAAATTTGCGCACGAATTTGCCCAATAATGCCCAGTGAACTTCCATTAGTGGCGAAACACGGGATAGAAACACGTTCCAAGGGGCGGCATCGTATGGGCAGTATATTAAAAATCAAATCCGAAATTATCGTAGCCGACGCACCAGTATCAACCAACACACGGAATTCCACACCCTCGATCGATCCGACAACCACGGAGGAACCTGCCGTTGCCGCGACTACCCTATGGGCCAACTCAGACCACTGCCCAGGTCCGAGTGGCCACAAAGAATCGCCGGAACACCGCGCATCACACGCCGAATCGCGAGCATTTCTTATGGTGCGTTGCGGTGTGTATGGTGTGAATGAGAGCCGAGCGTGAGAGGCATCGCGACTTGCCTGATTGTGCCGCGATGCCATGGGCGTCCTGTAGTCCTGGCCTCGGGATCTGGAGGAGCGTCGTCGAGGCACACGGCACTCAGAGAAGATGTGGCCTCGTCGGCCACAGTTGAAGCACGTCACATCGCTGCGTGGAGGAGGATGCTCCGAGTGGCTCGTAGCAAGCACATACTCTCCTCGTCCACCGAATGATGTAGCGCAGCTCGCGCGCCAGTTCCAGCATCTTCTGGAGGACGATAGCATCGATGGCTTCATCGTCCATGCGGGGGTAACCCGCTCTTGCCATCGCGAGTAGAGTGGTCCGGAATGCTAGTGGAGACTCTTTAGGGTGGCGTCGCCTATCATAAAATCGGCTGCGGACGTCGGACGGAAGCCCGTAGATGTCGGACATCCATCGGAGGGTCGATTGTAGAGTCGCCCTTTGTTGCCTGGGGATGGTGACGAGCGAGGAGAGAGCGTCATCGTCCAGGGTGGCGGGTAGCGCTTGAAGCGCCTGTGCGTCCGACCAGCCCACCATTTCTTGGTGGCTCAGGAAGCGACGTTGGAACGCCGCCCAGTCGCCCCCTGTAGACGCAAATTCACGAACGATGGGCAGGCGCTGTTGAAGGGCGGACGTCGTTTCTTCCTCAGCCTGCACAGTCTCGAGCCGGAAGTCAGTGATCACCTGGCCGATAGCGTCTACTGTACTCTGTCGGTACTGTGATGATGCGGCATTGGCTGAGTAGCGTGAGTTAACAGTGTTGTGCGCTGATGACGCTGCGGGGTGTGATTGGCCCCCAGCATTCCCAGAATGCCCATGGCTTCCGGCGGGACCATGTGATTCGTCAGCGGGAAAATTAAATGTCCGTCTTGGCCGATGGTGGGAACATCCGCCAGTGGCTGATTCGATCCGCCCGTGACCTCCGAGTTGATCTCGTCGAGAATGGAGGCCGCAGCATGTAGACGTTGGGCGAGACGGCTGTGTGCTGCCCGGAGTCCGTCCCCCATGGCAGGAGGAGCAACCGGCTGCTGAGCCGGTGGTTGGGTGGCTGGCAACGCGCCGGCATTTTCAACGGAGTTGGCGGTTCCCTCAGGTGAGTCAAGGTTTTCTTCATTATGACTTCGCACGTGGGCTGAACTTCTCGTTTCCATTTTTCAACCACTTCTGACTCCAGTTGTAGTGTTTATAATGACGAATAAACTTCTTATGAGGCACACTCTGTTTATTGTAATACTTCTCTTTACACAGTCCTTAACACACAGAGGGGTATACGGTGCCCTCACCCGATACCCTAAGAAGGTACACACAGGTCTCTTCCTAACCTAAGGAGGTACAGCCTCCTATCTTGGCGGGACTTACATGTCTACCGCTATCCTAGAGTCCTCCGGCTGGGACCTAGGGGAGGCTATCTGACCCACCGCTGGCCCGGCGGGTCTTGACCACTGGATACGCCGAGCCTTAGCCCTCAGAAGGGCTGGAAGGCTGGGTCCAGGGTCTTGGCTATCTTCAGCCCGGGCTTCGATCTTCGTGTAGGGAGAGAACTCCCCGCGCTCTGCGCAGTCACCCTTCTTATACTCGTTTGTGCCAGGTGTAACCAATCCCACATTCCCACGTGGAACTGTCTGATTGGTTCTTACCAAACTGTGGCTATTATCCACTTCACCTCGTCTGACCCCAACAGTTATGTACACAGAAGTAACGCTGCACTGCCCCTTTGATACCTAGTGGCAATGCAGGTTACCGAAGAGTGAGTAGTTAACACCTCTACACAGGTAACGAGCTGAGATTAGGAGCACACTCTTAAAGGGAGTGCTCCTAATCTCAGCTTGTTACCTGTATAAAAGACACATGTCCACAGACGCACTCAATCAGATTCCAAACTCTCCACCATGGCCAAGACCAAAGAGCTCTCCAAGGATGTCAGGGACAAGATTGTAGACCTACACAAGGCTGGAATGGGCTACTAGACCATTGCCAAGCAGCTTGGTGAGAAGGTGACAACAGTTGGTGCGATTATTCGCAAATGGAAGAAACACAAAAGAACTGTCAATCACCCTCGGCCTGGGGCTCCATGCAAGATCTCACCTCGTGGAGTTGCAATGATCATGAGAACGGTGAGGAAGCAGCCCAGAACTACTCGGGAGGATCTTGTCAATGATTTCAAGGCAGCTGGGACCATAGTCACCAAGAAAACAATTGGTAAGACGCTACACCGTGAAGGACTGAAATCCTGCAGCGCCCGCAAGGTCCCGCTGCTCAAGAAAGCACATATACATGCTCATCTGAAGTTTGCCAATGAACATCTGAATGGTTCAGAGGACAACTGGGTGAAAGTGTTGTGGTCAGATGAGACCAAAATGGAGCTCTTTGGCATCAACTCAACTCGCCGTGTTTGGAGGAGGAGGAATGCTGCCTATGACACCAAGAAGACCATCCTTACCGTCAAACATGGAGGTGGAAACATTATGCTTTGGGGGTGTTTTTCTGCTAAGGGGACAGGACAACTTCACCGCATCAAAGGGATGATGGACGGGGCCATGTACCGTCAAATATTGGGTGAGAACCTCCTTCCCTCAGCCAGGGCATTGAAAATGGGTCGTGGATAGGTATTCCAGCATGACATTGACCCAAAACACACGGCCAAGGCAACAAAGGAGTGGCTCAAGAAGAAGCACATTAAGGTCCTAGAGTGGCCTAGCCAGTCTCCAGACCATAATCCCAAAGAAAATCTATGGAGGGAGCTGAAAGTTTGAGTTGCCAAACGTCAGCCTCGAAACTTTAATGACTTGGAGAAGATCTGCAAAGAGGAATGGGACAAAATCCCTCCTGAGATGTGTGCAAAACTGGTGGCCAACGACAAGAAACGTCTGACCTCTGTGATTGCCAACAAGGGTTTTGCCACCAGGTACTTAGTCATGTTTTGCAGAGGGGTCAAATACTTATTTCCCTCATTAAAATGCAAATCAATTTCTAACATTTTTGACATGCGTTTTTCTGGATTTTGTTGTTGTTATTCTGTCTCTCACTGTTCAAATAAACCTACCATTAAAATTATAGACTGATCATTTCTTTGTCAGTGGGCAAACGCACAAAATCATCAGGGGATCAAATACTTTTTCCCTCACTGTATATAGCGGCGACGTGTCCGCAAACGGGCCTTCCTCACAGCACAACGCACAGGGCACGGCGTCTCGATTAAACCCCCCTGCACCCGCCAATCTTAATTCTCAAGTCGATCGTATAGTGACGCAATTAAATAGTTTATTTCTCGGACACTCTTTTCTCCAGAGGTGTACTTCACTCCGTGACTGGGGTACCAATAAATCCGAAATCAGTGCTACTCCGCAATGTCGAAACGCATCGAGGACGATTGCGCTGAAACCCTGAACGCTCGTATGCACCATTGTGCATAGCAAGGCCGTAATAATAATGTATATTGGGGGGGGGGGGGGGGACACATCCCCCCCCCCCCCCAATATGTCCCCCCCAATATCTAACCTATATAATTCATTTTTTGTCTGTCTGTCCGTCTGTCTGTGCACGCTCGCTTGCGGGGGATTTGGCTCTCGGACGGTGGGGTTCGCGTGGAAATTTTTTTGCCGGGCGGTACGCCCCGGGCCCCCCGCTTGGCATAGGCTATTCCGTTTTGCCGTCCGTCACCTTTAAAGTGGTTCAGTTAACGTTTTAGCGCGATTCCTCTTTATTTATTTATTTACTTTTACCGACCGGCTCGCTGCTGCGCATGCGCGAAACGCCGTTGCCCCTGGCAACGCACAGACGCCGTCGCCGCAGGGTGGACGCCATTTCTCATTCAAAATGCAAAAAATGTACACGCGTCGCTGAGGTAAATTCATCAAAGTGTCACGCCCTCTTCTCTCCCCCTCCACCCCAATGTGTGCACTAACTATTATTGGTTCAGTAGATACTAAAATTATAGCGATTAAATAGGATTATTGCAGAGCGGGGGGTCGGGGGGGTAGCGGCCCAGGCCCCAGCCTCGACCGTCCCGGCAATCTAGGCAAGACCGGAGGCTCTGCACGGGACTAGGCCTCGTCAAGGCAATCTGTCAGGTGAGTACTTTGTGCAATAAAGTCGATATATACTGCTACTAGCGGGGAAATATATTTAAAAACGTCTGAAAACTTAAAAACAACATACAAATGAAAAGATAACTCATTAATTTAGAATAAAATAAAACGCGAGCATGCCAAGAATCGTTTCTTTAAATCGCACAACGGAATCAAAGGTTGTAGATTACTTTAGAATCGGCCAATTCCCGTTTAATATACAGTAAGTTTTGATTTAAGGCTTTCGTGACTGCAGGGATTCATATTCTTGGTTCTTTCGGTAAAGTCACGTTGAAGGGAAACAATAAAATTCCCTACTACGTGACTTTATCGAAAGACCCAAGAATATACAGTAAGTTGGTTGCATGTCGGCAAGTATGCTAAACATTTCGAACATACACATTTTCCTTTCATATGAGTCAGCATGTACTACTGTAGTGAAAGCTGTGATCATAGCAGGATACCACCACAGTCAGCATGCAAAGCTGTAGTCATAGCAGGACACCAACACAGTCAGCATGCACCTCTGTCGTTAAAGCAGGAACCATCAGAGTCAGTATGCACTGCTGTCGTAAAAGCAGGAACCACCAGAGTCAGTATGCACTGCTGTATCATAGCAGGTACCACCACAGCAGTATGCACTGCTGTAATCATAGGTACCACCACAGTCGGTATACACTTCTGTAGTGATAGCAGGTACCACCACAGTATGCACTACTGTAATCATAGCAGGTCCCACCACAATCAGTATGCGCTGCTGTAATCATAGCAGGTACCACCACAGCAGTATGCACTGCTGTAATCATAGGTACCACCACAGTCGGTATACACTGCTGTAGTGATAGCAGGTACCACCACAGTATGAACTGCTGTAATCATAGCAGGTCCCACCACAATCAGTATGCGCTGCTGTAATCATAGCAGGTACCACCACAGTCAGTATGCACTGCTGTTATCATAGCAGGTACCACCACAATATGCACTGCTGTAATCATAGCAGGCACCACCACAGTCGGTATACACTAGTGATAGCAGGTACCACCACAGTATGCACTGCTGTAATCATAGCAGGTCCCACCACAGTCCTTATGCACTGCTGTTATAGCAGGTACCACCACAGTCAGTATGCACTGCTGTAATCATAGCAGGTACCACCACAGCAGTATGCACTGCTGTAGTCATAGCAGGATACCACCATAGTCAGCATGCAATGCTGTAATCATAGCAGGATACCACCACAGTCAGCATGCAATGCTGTAGTGAAAGCAGGATACCACCACAGTCAGCATGCAATGCTGTAGTCATAGCAGGATACCACCATAGCATGCAATGCTGTAGTCATAGCAGGATACCACCACAGTCAGTATGCACCTCTGTCGTGAAAGCAGGAACCACCAGAGTCAGTATGCACAGCTGTAATCATAGCAGGTACCCCCACAGCAGTATGCACTGCTGTAGTCATAGCAGGATACCACCATAGTCAGCATGCAATGCTGTAGTGAAAGCAGGATACCACCACAGACAGCATGCAATGCTGCAGTGAAAGCAGGATACCACCACAGTCAGCATACAATGCTGTAGTCATAGCAGGATACCATCATATCCAGCATGGAATGCTGTAGTCATAGCAGGATACCACCACAGTCAGTATGCACCTCTGTCGTGAAAGCAGGAACCATCAGAGTAAGTATGCACTGCTGTCGTGAAAGCAGGAACCACCAGAGTCAGTATGCTCTGCTGTATCATAGCAGGAACCACCACAGTCAGTATGCACAGCTGTAATCATAGCAGGTACCACCACAGCAGTATGCACTGTTATCATCATAGCAGAAACCACCAGAGTCAGTATGCACTACTGCAATCATAGCAGGTACCACCACAGTCATTATACACTGCTGTAATCATAGAAGGTTCCACCACAGTCAGTATGCACTGCTGTAGTTATAGCAGGTACCACCACAGTCACCATGCAATGCTGTAGTCATAGCAGGATACCACCACAGTCAGCATGCAATGCTGTAGTGAAAGCAGGACACCACCATAGTCAGCATGCAATGCTGCAGTGAAAGCAGGATACCACCACAGCATGCAATGCTGTAGTCATAGCAGGATACCACCATAGTCAGCATGCAATGCTGTAGTCATAGCAGGATGCCACCACAGTCAGTATGCACCTCTGTCGTGAAAGCAGGAACCATCAGAGTCAGTATGCACTGCTGTCGTGAAAGCAGGAACCACCAGAGTCAGTATGCACTGCTGTATCATAGCAGGAACCACCACATTCAGTATGCACAGCTGTAATCATAGCAGGTACCACCACATCAGTATGCACTGTTATAATCATAGCAGGAACCACCAGAGTCAGTATGCACTGCTGTAATCATAGCAGGTACCACCACAGTCATTATGCACAACTGTAATCATAGCACGTACCACCACAGCAGTATGCACTGTTATAATCATAGCAGGAACCACCACAGTGAGTATGCACTGCTGTAATCATAGCAGGTACCACTACAGTCAGTATACACTGCTGTAATCATAGCAGGTACCACCACAGTCAGTATGCACAGCTGGTATCATAGCAGGTACCACCACAGCAGCATGCACTGTTATAATCATAGCAGGAACCACCAGAGTTAGTACGCACTGCTGTAATCATAGCAGGTACCACCACAGTCAGTATGCACAGCTGTAATCATAGCAGGTACCACCACAGCAATATGCACTCTTATAATCATAGCAGGAACCACCACAGTGAGTATGCACTCCTGTAATCATAGCAGGTACCACCACAGTCAGTATACACTGCTGTAATCATAGCAGGTACCACCACAGTCAGTATGCACTGCTGTAATCATAGCAGGTACCACCACAGTCAGTATGCACTGCTGTAGTTATAGCAGGTACCACCACAGTCGGTATACACTGCTGTAGTGATAGCAGGTACCACTACAGTATGCACTGCTGTAATCATAGCAGGTCCCACCACAGTCCTTATGCACTGCTGTTATCGCAGGTACCACCACAGTCAGTATGCGCTGCTGTAATCATAGCAGGTACCACCACAGCAGTATGCACTGCTGTAATCATAGCATGGACCACCACAGTCGGTATGCACTGCTTTTTTCATAGCAGGTTCCACCACAATATGCACTGCTATAATCATAGCAGGTACCACCAAATTCAGTATGCACTGCTGTAATCATAGCAGGTGCCACCACAATATGCACTGCTGTAATCATAGCAGGTACCACCAGTCAGTATGCACTGCTGTTATCGCAGGTACCACCACAGTCAGTATGCGCTGCTGTAATCATAGGTACCACCACAGCAGTATGCACTGCTGTAATCATAGCATGTACCACCACAGTCGGTATGCACTGCTTTTATCATAGCAGGTTCCACCACAATATGCACTGCTATAATCATAGCAGGTACCACCAGAGTCAGTATGCACTGCTGTAATCATAGCAGGTGCCACCACAATATGCACTGCTGTAATCATAGCAGGTATCACCACAGCAGTATGCACTGCTGTAATCATAGCAGGTACCACCAGTCAGTATGCACTGCTGTAATCATAGCACGTGCCACCACAACATGCACTGCTGTAATCATAGCAGGTACCACCACAGCAGTATGCACTGCTGTAATAGCAGGTACCACCACAATATGGACTGCTGTAATCATAGCAGGTACCATCACAATATGCACTGCTGTAATCATAGCAGGTTTCACCACAGCAGTATGCACTCTTGTAATCATAGCAGGAACCACCACAGTCAGTATGCACTGCTGTAATCATAGCAGGTTCCACCACAGTCGGCATACACTGCTGTAATCATAGCAGGTACCACCACAGTCAGTATGCACTGCTGTAATCATAGCAGGTACCACCACAGCAGTATGCACTGCTGTAATCATAGGTACCACCACAGTCGGTATACACTGCTGTAGTGATAGCAGGTACCACCACAGTATGCACTGCTGTAATCATAGCAGGTCCCACCACAGTCCTTATGCACTGCTATTATCATAGCAGGTACCACCACAATCAGTATGTGCTGCTGTAATCATAGCAGGTACCACCACAGTCAGTATGCACTGCTGTTATCATAGCAGGTACCACCACAATATGCACTGCTGTAATCATAGCAGGTACCACCACAGTCGGTATACACTAGTGATAGCAGGTACCACCAAAGTATGCACTGCTGTAATCAAAGCAGGTCCCACCACAGTCCTTATGCACTGCTGTTATAGCAGGTACCACCACAGTCAGTATGCACAGCTGTAATCATAGCAGGTACCACCACAGCAGTATGCACTGTTATCATCATAGCAGGAACCACCACAGTGAGTATGCAGTGCTGTAATCATAGCAGGTACCACCACAGTCAGTATACACTGCTGTAATCATAGCAGGTACCACTACAGTCAGTATGCACTGCTGTAATCATAGCAGGTACCACCACAGTCAGTATGCACTGCTGTACTTATAGCAGGTACCACCACAGTCGGTATACACTGCTGTAGTGATAGCAGGTACCACCACACTATGCACTGCTGTAATCATAGCAGGTCCCACCACAGTCCTTATACACTGCTGTTATCGCAGGTACCACCACAGTCAGTATGCGCTGCTGTAATCATAGCAGGTACCACCACAGCAGTATGCACTGCTGTAATCATAGCATGTACCACCACAGTCGCTATGCACTGCTTTTATCATAGCAGGTTCCACCACAATATGCACTGCTATAATCATAGCAGGTACCACCACAGTCAGTATGCACTGCTGTAATCATAGCAGGTACCACCACAGTCGGTATGCACTGCTGTAGTCATAACAGGTGCCACCACAATATGCACTGCTGTAATCATAGCAGGTATCACCACAGCAGTATGCACTGCTGTAATCATAGCAGATACCACCAGTCAGTATGCACTGCTGTAATCATAGCACGTACCACCACAGTATGCACTGCTGTAATCATAGCAGGTACCACCACGGCAGTATGCACTGCTGTAATAGCAGGTACCACCACAATATGCACTGCTGTAATCATAGCAGGTATCACCGCAGCAGTATGCACTCTTGTAATCATAGCAGAAACCACCACAGTCAGTATGCACTGCTGTAATCATAGCAGGTTCCACCACAGTCAGCATACACTGCTGTAATCATTGCAGGTACCACCACAGTCAGTATGCACTGCTGTAATCATAGCAGGTACCACCACAGCAGTATGCACTGCTGTAATCATAGGTACCACCACAGTCGGTATACACTGCTGTAGTGATAGCAGGTACCACCACAGTATGCACTGCTGTTATCATAGCAGGTCCCACCACAGTCCTTATGCACTGCTGTCATCATAGCAGGTACCACCACAATCAGTATGCGCTGCTGTAATCATAGCAGGTCCCACCACAGTCCTTATGCACTGCTGTTATAGTAGGTACCACCACAGTCAGTATGCATTGCTGTAATCATAGCAGGTACCACCACAGCAGTATGCACTGCTGTAGTCATAGCAGGATACCACCATAGTCAGCATGCAATGCTGTAATCATAGCAGGTACCACCACAGTCGTATGCACTGCTGTAATAGTTGGTACCACCACAGCAGTATGCACTGCTGTAATCATAGCAGGATACCACCACAGTCAGCATGCAATGCTGTAGTCATATCAGGATACCACGACAGTCAGCATGCAATGCTGTAGTGAAAGCAGGATACCACCACAGTCAGCATGCAATGCTGCAGTGAAAGCAGGATACCACCACAGTCAGCATACAATGCTGTAGTCATAGCAGGATACCACCATAGCCAGCATGCAATGCTGTAGTCATAGCAGGATACCACCACAGTCAGTATGCACCTCTGTCGTGAAAGCAGGAACCATCAGAGTATGCACTGCTGTCGTGAAAGCAGGAACCACCAGAGTCAGTATGCTCTGCTGTATCATAGCAGGAACCACCACAGTCAGTATGCACAGCTGTAATCATAGCAGGTACCACCACAGCAGTATGCACTGTTATCATCATAGCAGAAACCACCAGAGTCAGTATGCACTACTGTAATCATAGCAGGTACCACCACAGTCAGTATACACTGCTGTAATCATAGCAGGTACCACCACAGTCAGTATGCACTGCTGTAATCATAGCAGGTTCCACCACAGTCAGTATGCACTGCTGTAGTTATAGGTGGTACCATCACAGTATGCACTGCTGTAACCATAGCAGGTCCCACCACAGTCAGCATGCAATGCTGTAGTCATAGCAGGATACCACCAGAGTCAGCATGCAATGCTGTAGTGAAAGCAGGATACCACCACAGTCAGCATGCAATGCTGCAGTGAAAGCAGGATACCACCACAGCATGCAATGCTGTAGTCATAGCAGGATACCACCATAGTCAACATGCAATGCTGTAGTCATAGCAGGATACCACCACACTCAGTATGCACCTCTTTCGTGAAAGCAGGAACCATCAGAGTCAGTATGCACTGTTGTCGTGAAAGCAGGAACCACCAGAGTCAGTATCCACTGCTGTATCATAGCAGGAACCACCACAGTCAGTATGCACAGCTGTAATCATAGCAGGTACCACCACAGCAATATGCACTGTTATAATCATAGCAGGAACCACCAGTGTCAGTATGCACTGCTGTAATCATAGCAGGTACCACCACAGTCAGTATGCACTGTTATAATCATAGCAGGAACCACCAGAGTCAGTATGCACTGCTGTAATCATAGCAGGTACCACCACAGTCATTATGCACAACTGTAATCATAGCACGTACCACCACAGCAGTATGCACTGTTATAATCATAGCAGGAACCACCACAGTGAGTATGCACTGCTGTAATCATAGCAGGTACCACCACAGTCAGTATACACTGCTGTAATCATATCAGGTACCACCACAGTCAGTATGCACAGCTGGTATCATAGCAGGTACCACCACAGCAGTATGCACTGTTATCATCATAGCAGAAACCACCAGAGTCAGTATGCACTACTGTAATCATAGCAGGTACCACCACAGTCAGTATACACTGCTATAATCATAGCAGGTACCACCACAGTCAGTATGCACTGCTGTAATCATAGCAGGTTCCACCACAGTCAGTATGCACTGCTGTAGTTATAGGTGGTACCATCACAGTATGCACTGCTGTAACCATAGCAGGTCCCACCACAGTCAGCATGCAATGCTGTAGTCATAGCAGGATACCACCAGAGTCAGCATGCAATGCTGTAGTGAAAGCAGGATACCACCACAGTCAGCATGCAATGCTGCAGTGAAAGCAGGATACCACCACAGCATGCAATGCTGTAGTCATAGCAGGATACCACCATAGTCAGCATGCAATGCTGTAGTCATAGCAGGATACCACCACACTCAGTATGCACCTCTTTCGTGAAAGCAGGAACCATCAGAGTCAGTATGCACTGTTGTCGTGAAAGCAGGAACCACCAGAGTCAGTATCCACTGCTGTATCATAGCAGGAACCACCACAGTCAGTATGCACAGCTGTAATCATAGCAGGTACCACCACAGCAATATGCACTGTTATAATCATAGCAGGAACCACCAGTGTCAGTATGCACTGCTGTAATCATAGCAGGTACCACCACAGTCAGTATGCACTGTTATAATCATAGCAGGAACCACCAGAGTCAGTATGCACTGCTGTAATCATAGCAGGTACCACCACAAGTCATTATGCACAACTGTAATCATAGCACGTACCACCACAGCAGTATGCACTGTTATAATCATAGCAGGAACCACCACAGTGAGTATGCACTGCTGTAATCATAGCAGGTACCACCACAGTCAGTATACACTGCTGTAATCATATCAGGTACCACCACAGTCAGTATGCACAGCTGGTATCATAGCAGGTACCACCACAGCAGCATGCACTGTTATAATCATAGCAGGAACCACCAGAGTTAGTACACACTGCTGTAATCATAGCAGGTACCACCACAGTCAGTATGCACAGCTGTAATCATAGCAGGTACCACCACAGCAATATGCACTCTTATAATCATAGCAGGAACCACCACAGTGAGTATGCACTCCTGTAATCATAGCAGGTACCACCACAGTCAGTATACACTGCTGTAATCATAGCAGGTACCACCACAGTCAGTATGCACTGCTGTAATCATAGCAGGTACCACCACAGTCAGTATGCACTGCTGTAGTTATAGCAGGTACCACCACAGTCGGTATACACTGCTGTAGTGATAGCAGGTACCACTACAGTATGCACTGCTGTAATCATAGCAGGTCCCACCACAGTCCTTATGCACTGCTGTTATCGCAGGTACCACCACAGTCAGTATGCGCTGCTGTAATCATAGCAGGTACCACCACAGCAGTATGCACTGCTGTAATCATAGCATGGACCACCACAGTCGGTATGCACTGCTTTTTTCATAGCAGGTTCCACCACAATATGCACTGCTATAATCATAGCAGGTACCACCAAATTCAGTATGCACTGCTGTAATCATAGCAGGTGCCACCACAATATGCACTGCTGTAATCATAGCAGGTACCACCAGTCAGTATGCACTGCTGTTATCGCAGGTACCACCACAGTCAGTATGCGCTGCTGTAATCATAGGTACCACCACAGCAGTATGCACTGCTGTAATCATAGCATGTACCACCACAGTCGGTATGCACTGCTTTTATCATAGCAGGTTCCACCACAATATGCACTGCTATAATCATAGCAGGTACCACCAGAGTCAGTATGCACTGCTGTAATCATAGCAGGTGCCACCACAATATGCACTGCTGTAATCATAGCAGGTATCACCACAGCAGTATGCACTGCTGTAATCATAGCAGGTACCACCAGTCAGTATGCACTGCTGTAATCATAGCACGTGCCACCACAACATGCACTGCTGTAATCATAGCAGGTACCACCACAGCAGTATGCACTGCTGTAATAGCAGGTACCACCACAATATGGACTGCTGTAATCATAGCAGGTACCATCACAATATGCACTGCTGTAATCATAGCAGGTTTCACCACAGCAGTATGCACTCTTGTAATCATAGCAGGAACCACCACAGTCAGTATGCACTGCTGTAATCATAGCAGGTTCCACCACAGTCGGCATACACTGCTGTAATCATAGCAGGTACCACCACAGTCAGTATGCACTGCTGTAATCATAGCAGGTACCACCACAGCAGTATGCACTGCTGTAATCATAGGTACCACCACAGTCGGTATACACTGCTGTAGTGATAGCAGGTACCACCACAGTATGCACTGCTGTAATCATAGCAGGTCCCACCACAGTCCTTATGCACTGCTATTATCATAGCAGGTACCACCACAATCAGTATGTGCTGCTGTAATCATAGCAGGTACCACCACAGTCAGTATGCACTGCTGTTATCATAGCAGGTACCACCACAATATGCACTGCTGTAATCATAGCAGGTACCACCACAGTCGGTATACACTAGTGATAGCAGGTACCACCAAAGTATGCACTGCTGTAATCAAAGCAGGTCCCACCACAGTCCTTATGCACTGCTGTTATAGCAGGTACCACCACAGTCAGTATGCACAGCTGTAATCATAGCAGGTACCACCACAGCAGTATGCACTGTTATCATCATAGCAGGAACCACCACAGTGAGTATGCAGTGCTGTAATCATAGCAGGTACCACCACAGTCAGTATACACTGCTGTAATCATAGCAGGTACCACTACAGTCAGTATGCACTGCTGTAATCATAGCAGGTACCACCACAGTCAGTATGCACTGCTGTACTTATAGCAGGTACCACCACAGTCGGTATACACTGCTGTAGTGATAGCAGGTACCACCACACTATGCACTGCTGTAATCATAGCAGGTCCCACCACAGTCCTTATACACTGCTGTTATCGCAGGTACCACCACAGTCAGTATGCGCTGCTGTAATCATAGCAGGTACCACCACAGCAGTATGCACTGCTGTAATCATAGCATGTACCACCACAGTCGCTATGCACTGCTTTTATCATAGCAGGTTCCACCACAATATGCACTGCTATAATCATAGCAGGTACCACCACAGTCAGTATGCACTGCTGTAATCATAGCAGGTACCACCACAGTCGGTATGCACTGCTGTAGTCATAACAGGTGCCACCACAATATGCACTGCTGTAATCATAGCAGGTATCACCACAGCAGTATGCACTGCTGTAATCATAGCAGATACCACCAGTCAGTATGCACTGCTGTAATCATAGCACGTACCATCACAGTATGCACTGCTGTAATCATAGCAGGTACCACCACGGCAGTATGCACTGCTGTAATAGCAGGTACCACCACAATATGCACTGCTGTAATCATAGCAGGTATCACCGCAGCAGTATGCACTCTTGTAATCATAGCAGAAACCACCACAGTCAGTATGCACTGCTGTAATCATAGCAGGTTCCACCACAGTCAGCATACACTGCTGTAATCATTGCAGGTACCACCACAGTCAGTATGCACTGCTGTAATCATAGCAGGTACCACCACAGCAGTATGCACTGCTGTAATCATAGGTACCACCACAGTCGGTATACACTGCTGTAGTGATAGCAGGTACCACCACAGTATGCACTGCTGTTATCATAGCAGGTCCCACCACAGTCCTTATGCACTGCTGTCATCATAGCAGGTCCCACCACAGTCCTTATGCACTGCTGTCATCATAGCAGGTACCACCACAATCAGTATGCGCTGCTGTAATCATAGCAGGTCCCACCACAGTCCTTATGCACTGCTGTTATAGTAGGTACCACCACAGTCAGTATGCATTGCTGTAATCATAGCAGGTACCACCACAGCAGTATGCACTGCTGTAGTCATAGCAGGATACCACCATAGTCAGCATGCAATGCTGTAATCATAGCAGGTACCACCACAGTCGTATGCACTGCTGTAATAGTTGGTACCACCACAGCAGTATGCACTGCTGTAATCATAGCAGGATACCACCACAGTCAGCATGCAATGCTGTAGTCATATCAGGATACCACGACAGTCAGCATGCAATGCTGTAGTGAAAGCAGGATACCACCACAGTCAGCATGCAATGCTGCAGTGAAAGCAGGATACCACCACAGTCAGCATACAATGCTGTAGTCATAGCAGGATACCACCATAGCCAGCATGCAATGCTGTAGTCATAGCAGGATACCACCACAGTCAGTATGCACCTCTGTCGTGAAAGCAGGAACCATCAGAGTATGCACTGCTGTCGTGAAAGCAGGAACCACCAGAGTCAGTATGCTCTGCTGTATCATAGCAGGAACCACCACAGTCAGTATGCACAGCTGTAATCATAGCAGGTACCACCACAGCAGTATGCACTGTTATCATCATAGCAGAAACCACCAGAGTCAGTATGCACTACTGTAATCATAGCAGGTACCACCACAGTCAGTATACACTGCTGTAATCATAGCAGGTACCACCACAGTCAGTATGCACTGCTGTAATCATAGCAGGTTCCACCACAGTCAGTATGCACTGCTGTAGTTATAGGTGGTACCATCACAGTATGCACTGCTGTAACCATAGCAGGTCCCACCACAGTCAGCATGCAATGCTGTAGTCATAGCAGGATACCACCAGAGTCAGCATGCAATGCTGTAGTGAAAGCAGGATACCACCACAGTCAGCATGCAATGCTGCAGTGAAAGCAGGATACCACCACAGCATGCAATGCTGTAGTCATAGCAGGATACCACCATAGTCAGCATGCAATGCTGTAGTCATAGCAGGATACCACCACACTCAGTATGCACCTCTTTCGTGAAAGCAGGAACCATCAGAGTCAGTATGCACTGTTGTCGTGAAAGCAGGAACCACCAGAGTCAGTATCCACTGCTGTATCATAGCAGGAACCACCACAGTCAGTATGCACAGCTGTAATCATAGCAGGTACCACCACAGCAATATGCACTGTTATAATCATAGCAGGAACCACCAGTGTCAGTATGCACTGCTGTAATCATAGCAGGTACCACCACAGTCAGTATGCACTGTTATAATCATAGCAGGAACCACCAGAGTCAGTATGCACTGCTGTAATCATAGCAGGTACCACCACAGTCATTATGCACAACTGTAATCATAGCACGTACCACCACAGCAGTATGCACTGTTATAATCATAGCAGGAACCACCACAGTGAGTATGCACTGCTGTAATCATAGCAGGTACCACCACAGTCAGTATACACTGCTGTAATCATATCAGGTACCACCACAGTCAGTATGCACAGCTGGTATCATAGCAGGTACCACCACAGCAGTATGCACTGTTATCATCATAGCAGAAACCACCAGAGTCAGTATGCACTACTGTAATCATAGCAGGTACCACCACAGTCAGTATACACTGCTATAATCATAGCAGGTACCACCACAGTCAGTATGCACTGCTGTAATCATAGCAGGTTCCACCACAGTCAGTATGCACTGCTGTAGTTATAGGTGGTACCATCACAGTATGCACTGCTGTAACCATAGCAGGTCCCACCACAGTCAGCATGCAATGCTGTAGTCATAGCAGGATACCACCAGAGTCAGCATGCAATGCTGTAGTGAAAGCAGGATACCACCACAGTCAGCATGCAATGCTGCAGTGAAAGCAGGATACCACCACAGCATGCAATGCTGTAGTCATAGCAGGATACCACCATAGTCAGCATGCAATGCTGTAGTCATAGCAGGATACCACCACACTCAGTATGCACCTCTTTCGTGAAAGCAGGAACCATCAGAGTCAGTATGCACTGTTGTCGTGAAAGCAGGAACCACCAGAGTCAGTATCCACTGCTGTATCATAGCAGGAACCACCACAGTCAGTATGCACAGCTGTAATCATAGCAGGTACCACCACAGCAATATGCACTGTTATAATCATAGCAGGAACCACCAGTGTCAGTATGCACTGCTGTAATCATAGCAGGTACCACCACAGTCAGTATGCACTGTTATAATCATAGCAGGAACCACCAGAGTCAGTATGCACTGCTGTAATCATAGCAGGTACCACCACAAGTCATTATGCACAACTGTAATCATAGCACGTACCACCACAGCAGTATGCACTGTTATAATCATAGCAGGAACCACCACAGTGAGTATGCACTGCTGTAATCATAGCAGGTACCACCACAGTCAGTATACACTGCTGTAATCATATCAGGTACCACCACAGTCAGTATGCACAGCTGGTATCATAGCAGGTACCACCACAGCAGCATGCACTGTTATAATCATAGCAGGAACCACCAGAGTTAGTACACACTGCTGTAATCATAGCAGGTACCACCACAGTCAGTATGCACAGCTGTAATCATAGCAGGTACCACCACAGCAATATGCACTCTTATAATCATAGCAGGAACCACCACAGTGAGTATGCACTCCTGTAATCATAGCAGGTACCACCACAGTCAGTATACACTGCTGTAATCATAGCAGGTACCACCACAGTCAGTATGCACTGCTGTAATCATAGCAGGTACCACCACAGTCAGTATGCACTGCTGTAGTTATAGCAGGTACCACCACAGTCGGTATACACTGCTGTAGTGATAGCAGGTACCACTACAGTATGCACTGCTGTAATCATAGCAGGTCCCACCACAGTCCTTATGCACTGCTGTTATCGCAGGTACCACCACAGTCAGTATGCGCTGCTGTAATCATAGCAGGTACCACCACAGCAGTATGCACTGCTGTAATCATAGCATGGACCACCACAGTCGGTATGCACTGCTTTTTTCATAGCAGGTTCCACCACAATATGCACTGCTATAATCATAGCAGGTACCACCAAATTCAGTATGCACTGCTGTAATCATAGCAGGTGCCACCACAATATGCACTGCTGTAATCATAGCAGGTACCACCAGTCAGTATGCACTGCTGTTATCGCAGGTACCACCACAGTCAGTATGCGCTGCTGTAATCATAGGTACCACCACAGCAGTATGCACTGCTGTAATCATAGCATGTACCACCACAGTCGGTATGCACTGCTTTTATCATAGCAGGTTCCACCACAATATGCACTGCTATAATCATAGCAGGTACCACCAGAGTCAGTATGCACTGCTGTAATCATAGCAGGTGCCACCACAATATGCACTGCTGTAATCATAGCAGGTATCACCACAGCAGTATGCACTGCTGTAATCATAGCAGGTACCACCAGTCAGTATGCACTGCTGTAATCATAGCACGTGCCACCACAACATGCACTGCTGTAATCATAGCAGGTACCACCACAGCAGTATGCACTGCTGTAATAGCAGGTACCACCACAATATGGACTGCTGTAATCATAGCAGGTACCATCACAATATGCACTGCTGTAATCATAGCAGGTTTCACCACAGCAGTATGCACTCTTGTAATCATAGCAGGAACCACCACAGTCAGTATGCACTGCTGTAATCATAGCAGGTTCCACCACAGTCGGCATACACTGCTGTAATCATAGCAGGTACCACCACAGTCAGTATGCACTGCTGTAATCATAGCAGGTACCACCACAGCAGTATGCACTGCTGTAATCATAGGTACCACCACAGTCGGTATACACTGCTGTAGTGATAGCAGGTACCACCACAGTATGCACTGCTGTAATCATAGCAGGTCCCACCACAGTCCTTATGCACTGCTATTATCATAGCAGGTACCACCACAATCAGTATGTGCTGCTGTAATCATAGCAGGTACCACCACAGTCAGTATGCACTGCTGTTATCATAGCAGGTACCACCACAATATGCACTGCTGTAATCATAGCAGGTACCACCACAGTCGGTATACACTAGTGATAGCAGGTACCACCAAAGTATGCACTGCTGTAATCAAAGCAGGTCCCACCACAGTCCTTATGCACTGCTGTTATAGCAGGTACCACCACAGTCAGTATGCACAGCTGTAATCATAGCAGGTACCACCACAGCAGTATGCACTGTTATCATCATAGCAGGAACCACCACAGTGAGTATGCAGTGCTGTAATCATAGCAGGTACCACCACAGTCAGTATACACTGCTGTAATCATAGCAGGTACCACTACAGTCAGTATGCACTGCTGTAATCATAGCAGGTACCACCACAGTCAGTATGCACTGCTGTACTTATAGCAGGTACCACCACAGTCGGTATACACTGCTGTAGTGATAGCAGGTACCACCACACTATGCACTGCTGTAATCATAGCAGGTCCCACCACAGTCCTTATACACTGCTGTTATCGCAGGTACCACCACAGTCAGTATGCGCTGCTGTAATCATAGCAGGTACCACCACAGCAGTATGCACTGCTGTAATCATAGCATGTACCACCACAGTCGCTATGCACTGCTTTTATCATAGCAGGTTCCACCACAATATGCACTGCTATAATCATAGCAGGTACCACCACAGTCAGTATGCACTGCTGTAATCATAGCAGGTACCACCACAGTCGGTATGCACTGCTGTAGTCATAACAGGTGCCACCACAATATGCACTGCTGTAATCATAGCAGGTATCACCACAGCAGTATGCACTGCTGTAATCATAGCAGATACCACCAGTCAGTATGCACTGCTGTAATCATAGCACGTACCATCACAGTATGCACTGCTGTAATCATAGCAGGTACCACCACGGCAGTATGCACTGCTGTAATAGCAGGTACCACCACAATATGCACTGCTGTAATCATAGCAGGTATCACCGCAGCAGTATGCACTCTTGTAATCATAGCAGAAACCACCACAGTCAGTATGCACTGCTGTAATCATAGCAGGTTCCACCACAGTCAGCATACACTGCTGTAATCATTGCAGGTACCACCACAGTCAGTATGCACTGCTGTAATCATAGCAGGTACCACCACAGCAGTATGCACTGCTGTAATCATAGGTACCACCACAGTCGGTATACACTGCTGTAGTGATAGCAGGTACCACCACAGTATGCACTGCTGTTATCATAGCAGGTCCCACCACAGTCCTTATGCACTGCTGTCATCATAGCAGGTACCACCACAATCAGTATGCGCTGCTGTAATCATAGCAGGTCCCACCACAGTCCTTATGCACTGCTGTTATAGTAGGTACCACCACAGTCAGTATGCACTGCTGTAATCATAGCAGGTACCACCACAGCAGTATGCACTGCTGTAGTCATAGCAGGATACCACCATAGTCAGCATGCAATGCTGTAATCATAGCAGGTACCACCACAGTCGTATGCACTGCTGTAATAGTTGGTACCACCACAGCAGTATGCACTGCTGTAATCATAGCAGGATACCACCACAGTCAGCATGCAATGCTGTAGTCATATCAGGATACCACGACAGTCAGCATGCAATGCTGTAGTGAAAGCAGGATACCACCACAGTCAGCATGCAATGCTGCAGTGAAAGCAGGATACCACCACAGTCAGCATACAATGCTGTAGTCATAGCAGGATACCACCATAGCCAGCATGCAATGCTGTAGTCATAGCAGGATACCACCACAGTCAGTATGCACCTCTGTCGTGAAAGCAGGAACCATCAGAGTATGCACTGCTGTCGTGAAAGCAGGAACCACCAGAGTCAGTATGCTCTGCTGTATCATAGCAGGAACCACCACAGTCAGTATGCACTACTGTAATCATAGCAGGTACCACCACAGTCAGTATACACTGCTGTAATCATAGCAGGTACCACCACAGTCAGTATGCACTGCTGTAATCATAGCAGGTTCCACCACAGTCAGTATGCACTGCTGTAGTTATAGGTGGTACCATCACAGTATGCACTGCTGTAACCATAGCAGGTCCCACCACAGTCAGCATGCAATGCTGTAGTCATAGCAGGATACCACCAGAGTCAGCATGCAATGCTGTAGTGAAAGCAGGATACCACCACAGTCAGCATGCAATGCTGCAGTGAAAGCAGGATACCACCACAGCATGCAATGCTGTAGTCATAGCAGGATACCACCATAGTCAGCATGCAATGCTGTAGTCATAGCAGGATACCACCACACTCAGTATGCACCTCTTTCGTGAAAGCAGGAACCATCAGAGTCAGTATGCACTGTTGTCGTGAAAGCAGGAACCACCAGAGTCAGTATCCACTGCTGTATCATAGCAGGAACCACCACAGTCAGTATGCACAGCTGTAATCATAGCAGGTACCACCACAGCAATATGCACTGTTATAATCATAGCAGGAACCACCAGTGTCAGTATGCACTGCTGTAATCATAGCAGGTACCACCACAGTCAGTATGCACAGCTGTAATCATAGCAGGTACCACCACAGCAGTATGCACTGTTATAATAATAGCAGGAACCATCACAGTGAGTATGTACTGCTGTAATCATAGCAGGTACCACCACAGTCAGTATACCCTGCTGTAATCATAGCAGGTACCACCACAGCAGTATGCACTGCTGTAGTCATAGCAGGATACCACCATAGTCAGCATGCAATGCTGTAATCATAGCAGGTACCACCACAGTCGTATGCACTGCTGTAATAGTTGGTACCACCACAGCAGTATGCACTGCTGTACTCATAGCAGGATACCACCACAGTCACCATGCAATGCTGTAGTCATAGCAGGATACCACCACAGTCAGCATGCAATGCTGTAGTGAAAGCAGGATACCACCACAGTCAGCATGCAATGCTGCAGTGAAAGCAGGATACCACCACAGTCAGCATACAATGCTGTAGTCATAGCAGGATACCACCATAGTCAGCATGCAATGCTGTAGTCATAGCAGGATACCACCACAGTCAGTATGCACCTCAGTCGTGAAAGCAGGAACCATCAGAGTCAGTATGCACTGCTGTTGTGAAAGCAGGAACCACCAGAGTCAGTATGCTCTGCTGTATCATAGCAGGAACCACCACAGTCAGTATGCACAGCTGTAATCATAGCAGGTACCACCACAGCAGTATGCACTGTTATCATCATAGCAGGAACCACCAGAGTCAGTATGCACTGCTGTAATCATAGCAGGTACCACCACAGTCAGTATGCACTGCTGTAGTTATAGCAGGTACCACCACAGTCGGTATACACTGCTGTGGTGATAGCAGGTACCACCACAGTATGCACTGCTGTAACCATAGCATGTCCCACCACAGTCAGCATGCAATGCTGTAGTCATAGCAGGATACCACCACAGTCAGCATGCAATGCTGCAGTGAAAGCAGGATACCACCACAGCATGCAATGCTGTAGTCATAGCAGGATACCTCCATAGTCAGCATGCAATGCTGTAGTCATAGCAGGATACCACCACAGTCAGTATGCACCTCTGTCGTGAAAGCAGGAACCATCAGAGTCAGTATGCACTGCTGTCGTGAAAGCTGGAACCACCAGAGTCAGTATGCACTGCTGTATCATAGCAGGAACCACCACAGTCAGTATACACAGCTGTAATCATAGCAGGTACCACCACAGCAATATGCACTGTTATAATCATAGCAGGAACCACCAGAGTCAGTATGCACTGCTGTAATCATAGCAGGTACCACCACAGTCAGTATGCACAGCTGTAATCATAGCAGGTACCACCACAGCAGTATGCACTGTTATAATCATAGCAGGAACCATCACAGCGAGTATGCACTGCTGTAATCATAGCAAGTACCACCACAGCAGTATGCACTGCTGTAATCTTAGCAGGATACCACCACAGTCACCATGCAATGCTGTAGTCATAGCAGGATACCTCCACAGTCAGCATGCAATGCTGTAGTCATAGCACGATACCACAACAGTCAGCATGCAATGCTGTAGTCATAGCAGGATACCACCACAGTCAGTATGCACCTCTGTCGTGAAAGCAGGAACCATCAGAGTCAGTATGCACTGCTGTCGGGAAAGCAGGAACCACCAGAGTCAGTATGCACTGCTGTATCATAGCAGGAACCACCACAGTCAGTATGCACAGCTGTAATCATAGCAGGCACCACCACAGCAGTGTGCACTGTTATCATTATAGCAGGAACCACCAGAGTCAGTATGCACTGCTGTAATCATAGCAGGTACCACCACAGTCAGTATGCACTGCTGTAATCATAGCAGGTACCGCCACAGTCAGTATGCACTGCTGTAGTTATAGCAGGTACCACCACAGTCGGTATACACTGCTGTAGTGATAGCAGGTACCACCACAGTATGTACTGCTGTAACCATAGCAGGTCCCACCACAGTCAGCATGCAATGCTGTAGTCATAGCAGGATACCACCACATTCGGTATGCACTGCTGTAGTCATAACAGGTGCCACCACAATATACACTGCTGTAATAATAGCAGGTATCACCACAGCAGTATGCACTGCTGTAATCATAGCAGGTACCACCAGTCAGTATGCACTGCTGTAATCATAGCAAGTACCACCACAGTATGCACTGCTGTAATCTTAGCAGGTACCACCACAGCAGTATGCACTGCTGTAATAGCAGGTACCACCACAATATGCACTGCTGTAATCATAGCAGGTACCATCACAGTATGCACTGATGCAATCATAGCAGGTACCAGCACAGTCAGTATGCACTGCTGTAATCATAGCATGTACGACCACAGTCAGTATGCACCACTGTAATCATAGCAGGTACCACCACAGTCAGTATGCACTGCTGTAGTGAAAGCAGGTACCACCACAATATGTACTGCTGTAATCATAGCAGGTACCACCACTGTCAGTATGCACTTCTGTAGTGATAGCAGGTACCACCTCTGTCGGTGTGCATTGCTGTAGTGATAGTAGATACTGCTATCGAGTTGGTAGATACTGCTATATAGAGTTAGCAGATGCTAAAACAGTCAGTGTATACCGCTACAGTCAGACAATACTGCTACAGTCAGTATATACGACTATACAGTCAGTACATGCTTCTACGGTGAGTAGCTACTGGAGTCAGTAGAAACTACTATAGAGTGAGTAGATACTGCTATCGAGTTGGTAGATACTACTATAGTCAGTGGATACTACTATAGAGTCAGCAGATACTACTATACAGTTAGTCGTTACTACTATAGAGTCGGTAGATACTACTGTAGGCCCAGTAAATACTACTACAGTCAGTAGTTACTGCTACAATCAGCAAATACTACTACACAGTCAGTAGCTACTACTGGCTTAGTAGATACTACTGTGCAGTCAGTAGATACAACTACCGAGTCAAGAGATACTACTTACTCTGTTGTATGTAGGGTGTGTAGGTATAGATACCTACGCGGGGGTACATATATTTTTTGAGGGGGGGGTGTCCACAATTTTTGGAAACTTTTCAGAGCAACTATTTACCCCACACTTTCTATTACTTTTTGGACTTGTGCAAGCCTCTTATAATTTTGTTGGTGGTGAAATGGACAAATGGTCCACCGGGCTTTCACAATACCTTAGTATCTGTGTATGTATATGTAAGGTTTTTAAGAGCAGTTCTAAAATATTTTTTTGACCCGGGCGATGCCCTAAGTCCCAGGGTGGGAATAGGCTATTCCGTTTTTGCATCCCTAAACTTTAAAGTAGTTTAATTAACAAATTTGTGACATTCTTATTTTAATTATTTACTTATTGCGTGACATCGACCATACCAACTGACGACAATTGCGTGGGGGGGGGGGGCGGATCTTGCCAAGTGATGCGCGTTCGGTCGAGCTCAAGGGGGACATTTCATTTTACGCGTTAAACATGCAATAAATATACACATCACGCTTCGAATTTTTCTTCACAGTCTCATGTCCTCTTCGACCCCCCCCCCGAAAAAAAGCACGTCCAGTTTCTACAACAGAGTCCGTAGATAATATAGTGCGAAAATACCATTATTATTGCACGGGCGGAGGGGTGGGTGTGAGGGTAGTGGCCCAGCCTGCCAACGTGCTACCTGCCCCACCTCGGCAATGTAGGCCAGGACGGGGGCTCCGTACTGGCATAGGCCTGACCGAGCCTATGGTAAATACAAATTTCCTTGCTTCTTACGCTAATAACTCAGGTTCATTGTTTACTATTATTAAACAAATACGTTGCCAGATATTACAATGATGTTTGTGTGCACAAAACAAAATTTTCATTATTAGCTTGATAAATATTCCCCTTTTTAGCTGTGCTTTTATAACGCTGCGACGGTGTTATTGCCAGTCTGTCATGTGGTCTGCTGCCTGCTGATTAATTAACGTCAGTGCACTGCCACTCTATTATCTACACTGCTAATTTTCCTTTTGACCATTATGAGTGTATGCCAGTCTATAATCTGTTGCCTGCTTCTTTACCTCACTCAGTGTACTCCCATCCTTTCATGTCGACTGTATTCTGCTTTTTCAGCTGCTGCCTGTATTGGCAGCTTTTTATGTCGACTGTAGCAATGCTTATGTCATTGAGTCGGCGTACTGGCAGGCTATAATCTAAACTGTAGCCTGCTTCTCAACTTACCTGTAATTTACACTGATACCTAATACACTGCTTTCTGCTTATTTCTTCAATGCATTTCCATTGTTTCCATTGCTCATGTCACGCTATTTACTCATACGGAGTACTGCGATACTGAGAGCTGTGCCATCATCGGGGATTGCTGTGCACGTCGATGTGTGTGTGTGTACGACTCGATGTGTGTGTGTTTGAGTCCATGTATGTGTGTACGTCGATGTGTGTGTGTGTTAATCCATGTGTGTGTTAGTCCACGTGTGTGTAAGTCCATACATGTGTGTGTGTGTCACTCGATGTGTGTAAGTCAATGCGTGTGTGTGAGTCGATATGTGTGTGTTAATCCATGTGTGTGTATCTAAAGTAGATGTCTGTGTGACACAGTCCATATGTGTATGTGTGTAGGGCAATGTGTGTGTCAGTCTATGTATGTGTGTGTAAGTCCATATGTGTGTCTTAGTCGATATGTGTGTGTGTAAGTACATATGTGTGTTTACGTCAATCTGTCTGTGAGTCCACATATATCTGTGTGTGAGTCGATGTGTGTGTGTCGCTGTATGTGTCTACGTCCATATATGTGTGTGTAACTCCATGTGTGTGTATTTAAAGTGGATGTGTATGCGTGTGTGAGTCCATATGTGTGTGTGTGTGCAAGTCCATGTGTTTGTGTGTGCGAGTCGATATGTCTGTGTGTGTCAGTCCATGGGCGTATGTGTTAGTCGCTTTGTGTCCGTGACTCCATGTGAGTCCGTGTAAGTCCATTTCTTTGCGTGTCTGTAGGTCCATGTGTGCGTGTGAGTGAATGTGTGTGCTTTATTGACCTCGTCAAGGCCTATGACAGGGGTCGGGAACCTTTTTGACTAAGAGAGCCATGAAAGCAAAAAATTTGGAAATTTATTTCAGTGAGAGCCATATAATATATTTTAAAAGTGAATTCAACTAAATGTCAGTATAATAAGCCTCTGAATTTATTCTTTTAAATAATGTTGTTATAACACTCACCATTAATGCGACTTCTGGTGCTGCATGGATTTGCTGATGTCTTTGTAGTCGGGTTGGTACTTGGTGAGGTTAAGCTTCATGCAAGCATTGAGGCTTTCATCCGTTAAACGTGATCGTAGGTTGGACTTGATGTTTTTAAGATGTGAGAATGACTGCTCACATGCATACGTAGATCCAAACATGGTCAATACAGCAATACTCACACGCTGCAGTGTGTGGTATGTGACAGGAAGCGCGTTCCAAGTTTTGAGAATCAGCTGGTCTTCGGGTTGGAGTTTTTTTCATTTCTGTCCACATGTGCTTGCTCGCCAACTCCGCTTTCTGTCGTGTGATTCTTTCCAAATCTTCATTCAGTGACTTGAACTTATTCACCCACATGTCTGAGGCCTTCAGGTCAGCCACTTCTGCTTCAAAATCTCTGACGGAGACACCAGGGATGTAATTCAGGTCGGCTGTGTTCAGTGAACACTCGTTTGGATGGGTGATGAACTTAAAAAGACGAGTGTGCTCACGAAATTCTCCAAAGCGTGCTTTGAAGGACTGTAGGAGACTGGATGTGCAGCCAGCTAGCTGGTGGAGATCAAGGTTTTGAATGGGCTCACTTGCTGTGCATGCATCTTTAAATTGGCTCAGTTTTTCAAAATGTAGTAAACGACCTGTTTCAAGATCCGTGATGAAAAGCTCCAGCTTGTTTTCAAAAGCAAATACAGCTTGTTGAAGGGATAACACTGTATTTCCAATGCCTTGCATTTTCACGTTGAGCTGGTTCAGATGTTCAGTCAGATCTACGAGATAGTAAAACTTGAGGAGCCACTCGGTGTCGGCTAGCTCAGGATGCCCGACGCCTTTCATTTCAAGGAAAGTCCGGATTTCGTTCAGGCAAGCCGCAAAACGGCTAAGCACCTTCCCTCTTGACAACCAACGCACATTGCTGTGCAAAAGCAGACCAGGATAGTTATTTACAACTTCATCCAGCAGTGTTTTAAACTGGCGATCATTTAAGGCTCGGGCAACAATAAAGTTGATCACACGAATGACCAGCGACATCACTTCGCCAAACTGCCTGTCACACATCTGAGCACAAAGTGCCTCCTGGTGTATAATGCAATGGAAACTTAGGATGGGTCTATTTTCATGTTCACGGAGAAGTGCCACAAATCCTTTGTTTTTCCCCACCATACACGGAGCACCATCAGTACACACTGAGAGAAGTTTATCCATAGGTAGACTTTTTTCTTGAGCAAACTCCATGAAAGACTTGAATAAATCCTCACCTCTTGTGGACCCTTTTAATGGCAGAACAGCAAGACTTTCTTCGCGCAGTGTGTCACCAACAGCATATCTTGCAATCACGCTGAACTGCGACAAATGGCTCACGTCTGTTGACTCATCCAAAGCCAGAGAAAAGAACGGCGCTGCATTTATGTCCTTCACTTGCGTTTCCTCCACTTTGTTTGCCATCACGATGGTACGATCATGAACAGTTCTTGCCGACAGAGGCATGTCTTGTATCCGTTTGATTATCTTGTCTTTGTTCGGAAGATCATCAAAAAGTTCATTGGCTACATCCAGCATGAACGTTTTAGCATACTCGCCATCTGTGAATGGTTTTCCGTTCCTCACTATTGCTAAAGAACCAGCAAAGCTAGCCGAATTATAGTCACCTTGCCGGGTCCATACGCGGAGTTGCTGCTGGCTAGCTTGCACCCTGCTCAGAAGCTCTTGGCACGCTTTCTTTCTGCTGTCTCCCGCAGGGTATTTTGATGCAAAGGTAGCGTGGCGCGTGTCGAAGTGCCGCTTTACATTCGACCGTTTCAACGATGTAATTTTGTCATTGCAAATTAGACACACCGCAGAACCCGCTCTCTCCACAAAGGCGAATTCTTCGGTCCATTCGTCCTGAAATGTACGATACTCGTCGTCTTTTTTTCTTTTCGCCATCTTCTTCGTCGAAGGGTTAGCTTTGAGCTAATGACCGAGCAGACGCAGTCTCAGACTGATTCAAAAGGGGGCGTTTACCTGTTTTACCCAGCAACGGCAAACGTAGGCCAGTATCATCCAATTAAAATAATGGACAATTGCTCCTGCAGCCCTGAACAGGACATGCGCAGTGAAAAATCGATGGATGGATTAAAACAAGTGAGAATATTTTGTTTTATCTGCGAGCCATATGCAATCATCAAAAGAGCCACATCTGGCTCGCGAGCCATAGGTTCCCGACCCCTGGCCTATGATACCATCAGTAGGCCTGGCCTCTGGGTTGTTCTTCATACTTTCGGAGTCCCTCACCCTTTGCTTACGATTCTTGAGGACCTTCATGATGGTGAGCGGCCCCGCGTCAAACTACGTGGCTGTCAGTCAGAGCCATTCCCTCTACACCTATGCACTAAAAAAATGATATGTTGGACTAACTTAACTTTTTTATGTCAACAGGATGCACACAACTGGGTTATGTTGCATTTAAGCAGCATTATTTATTTATTTATTTGAGTGAATTACTTAAGGTAAATGCAATGTTGTTTAGTTGAATCAACTTAACAGTCTTGTTTTTGTTTTAAACAATACAGTTAATTAACTACAATTATCCTAAAATTAATACTTTTAAATTCATCCAAAATAAATAATCCATTTTCATTCTGTTCCAGTTTTTTTATTGAATCCATTCAATAACAATTCTGAAAACTTTCACAAAAAAAATTACAAGAATAACTTGCACAAAATCTGTAATCTAAAAAAACTAACTTTACTTTTCAAAATCAAAGGCACCTACTTTACACATTTTTCCAAAAATAATAACTTGTACAAAATCTGTAATCTCAAAAGACTAACTTTACTTTTCAAAATGAAAAGAATCTGCTTATTACAAGAAAATAAAAATAAATAAACGCATACTGTCTTTAAATTAAAGGATTAATAAAATATTCACATACAAGTGTTATACTTGAAAAATAATAGCAGTCTTCTTTTGCTTCCTTTTAATTGCACAAGAACAAAAATAAACTAAATAAATAAAAAACAGTATTATGTACATAAATATGTACTGCAACAGCCAAACAACAGTGCAACATTATGAAAAAACATAAGTCCTGGGCCTTGGTCCTGACCTCAAGTTACAGCGTTTACGAAAGGAGTTTATTTTTCAGGACCTGGACCTTGTTTAACAGCTTGTTTGCATCTAGCTCCATGAAAATCTTTTGAAATACTTCAAAAGTGTACCTCAGGTCTTGTGGGTAAGCCAAGTTTAAAGTGTAAATTAGACCAAGCATCACAGAACAAGCATTTGCCACATGGTCTTCAAGTATTTGGACGCCTTCAATGATAATGCCAACATCTTCGTAAGGGTCTGTAGCATCTGCCCCTTCATGTACGACGACATAAATGCCGAGGGTGGTGTTGCGCATTGAAGTTTGGGCTTCATCATGTTCAACGTCCTAAAAAAGTAAAATACAAATAGAAACAATTAATAACAGATCAGGGGTGAAAGTGGGAGTTGGTTTTAAAGAAACATACAATAGGTTTTAAACAAAAGTAAACAACTTACCAAGTACCCCTTCACAAGGTTTGAGGGGTCTTCGTTCATGTAAACAGTAAGGGCTTTCAAGATGCATTCACGGTTTTTTTCGATGGTGTCATTCTGAAAAATTTGAAATTAGCATTAGTTAGCACTTTGCTTTTTAGACTTGTTATTGCCCCATTATAAGTAGCATTATACAGATTATCCCACTCTGTTGTTTTCATTCAAGTCAAGTTTGTCATTCTTGTGATTACATGAAGAAACAGAAAAACTGAGAAAGATTAAATCCAGAAGAACTGCATCAACATCTCCAAGACACCTGAATAAACCTTCCTGCAAAGCTACCTGAAAAACTATGAGCAAGTGTACCTGGACAAAAGCTTTTTTAAACGCAAAGGCTGGTCACACCGAGTATTGATTTTATGTAGTTAATAGAAGTTAAGTAAATAAAATCTATTTATGGCATTGTGTTTTAAAGCAGTAGAAAAAGTACTGTAGCTTCGCAGGAAGGTTTCTTCAGGTGTCTTGGAGATGTTGACGCAGTTCTTCTGGATTTAATCTTTCTCAGTTTTTCTGTTTCTTCATGTAATCACAGATAGACTTGATGATGATGAGATCGAATCTCTGTGTGGATCATACTGGCTATTGTCAGACTCCTTGTGCATATAAAAAATGTCACTGGATTATTACAATTAATAGCAAAAGGAATGTTTGGAAATGTAAAATATTTCGTACTGACACACTGCAGTAAAAGATTTAAATAACTGGCTTAAAACCATTTCTTCTTTGGGTGAAAATATTAACATGCCTAAGACTTTTGCAGAGTACTGTATATACCAGACTTTAAAGGGATACTTAACCCAAAAATTAACCCCCTCGATAACATGAGGCTATACATAATGACTGAATTTCCATCTTTGGGTTATATATTCTTTTAATATATTATTAATTATTGTCAGATTTAAAATTATGATGAATTTAGAGAACATACCCGATCCATAACTGACAGGATGTTTGTCATCTTCTGTGTTGCTGTTCCTCCTTTCTTTCTGAAGATTCTGAGGAGCTGGGTTGAGAAAATATCCAGCTGACCCATAAATTTGGACACGAAAGGGATAGTTGTAATCCTACTGAATTCTGCAGATACCTAATACAATTTTGAAAGGACAAATAATGTTGGCTGCTGATAAACATGTTTAAAAAACATTGAACATTTTTTTTTACCAGCACTTACAGATGACATACAAAATTACAAATGAACATTTTCATATTTTTGAATTATATAAACCATCCAAGTATTTAATCATAACTGACATTACATCAAAGACGTACCTCTCTCTCAGTAAAGAGTGCTGGCCATCTGTTCCTAAACTCAACGATGAACGGCAAATCTTCTACCACCTCATGCCTCCGAAGCGCAAATGTTCTCTCCATCAGGACCTTGATAACCTGCTCATTGTTTCTTTTAGTCACCTCAGACAGTAGTGTCATCCTTTGCTTTTCAAGCGTATCCTTTGTTTCACCCAATGGGTAATCTGGACAGTAATTAACCTCGGCTTTTCTAGGTTTCTTCACTTGGTTGGGACTTCCCATGGATCCTTTTCGCTTGTGGGAGTTGATATTTAACTCAGAACATCCTATGTTCCTCAATTTTGTTCTGTAGTTTGCCATCTTATATTTCAGACTTATTTTCCAGCCATAGTAGCCGCTCACAGAGCCTTTTTCTTTGAGGCATGGGTGCTTCTGTACCAAAGCAGCAGCAACATCAAGATCTGCACTTGTAGGGTATGCCTTGTACTTTATTATTTCTGAAGCTAAAGCATCCAAAATATCAGACTTCAGTTTGGCATTGGGGCTCAGGACAGTACCATCAGTCTGATAAGCAAGTTGAGCTTTTTGCAGTTGAATCTCAGCATCAAAACTTAACTGTGGTATTGGGAAACGTTCAGGCGATGCCTGACTTCCGTCTGAAGACACAGATTCTGGAGTTGAAAGTAAAGATGACTGTGAGTATGAGATTATGTCTGTGTCACAGGATGATATTGAAGAGGTCTCATTTATTTCTGGCACAGATGAAGTAGTTGGGGAACTTGTAGATGAAGGCAACTGAATGACCTTGAGTGTAGCTTTATCCTGTATGTCTGAAGTTGAAGTGAGGTTGATAAAATCATTAAAGTCCGGATCTTTGAATTGAAGTCCAAAATCTTCAAGTACTCTCAGTTGTGTTTGGATTTCTCTTTTAAGGTCATTCAACGAGTTTGGTATACCAGTTGGGAGATTTAACCTTTCACAATTATTTTCTCACAAGATTACTAGAAGTTTGGCTGGGGTACCCATCCTGTCAAACTTTTCTGAAAGAGAGATAGAGGGGATGAATATATGACTACAATACCAGAAGACCAATCCAAACTATTGACATTAAATAGATGTTTACTATAAAATGAAATATACATAAAATATACAAGTCCACACAGGACTTCAGTGGCTGGTTATTACACCTCATCTATTAGTACGTGTCATTTTAGGGTAATTATTCGGACACCGCCAACCTTATAATCTGCAAGAGGGTATGGGTCTTTCAACTCATTGAGGGTAATTAAGCACATTTCAAGAGTTGGTACCAATTCAAACGCCCTGAAGTGCTCTTGATACCATGAACACATTTTTTTTGGCAATGAAGGCAAGGTTGTCTTCGATTATACAAATTTGAGCAATTTCTGCAAATTCTGGAAGTCCACCAAGAGACCCATGGGCAATTCGATACATTATGCTATCATAATCTTAGCAAAATTGACAGTGGTGATGCCAGGATATCTAGAATTAAGGCAACGTACGATATCCTCTTTCATGACCTCAACCGTGATGGTAGAGACACGTCTGACCTGTAAGGTGGTCTTTTCAGGGCTGGGTATGTGGAGGTTATATCCAACCATCAATTGGTGTTTTCTTGCCAAAGTTAGTGTTATGTTCTTGAAGCAATTTGTGTGCCTAACTACTTGTTTGAAGTAGCTATGCTTAGCTTCAAAACGCAATGTCCAAAGAAAAACTAAAGGACCAAAGCAGCGAACCATTTCTGGATAGTGCTCCAAAAAGTGATGCTTTGGAAGCAGCTGTTTAAGTGGGAAAAGCTCCTGATACTTCTGACGGTGTTCAGAGATATTGCATTCCAAATATGCAATGGTCTCATCTGTATGAACTGAAGACACAACCAGTTCCACAATATCCTTCAAGTCTAAAATCATATGCCACACAGGTTCATCTGCAGGCACCAAATGCCCAATAATAAATGGCAGCAGTTTTAACAGGCACCAATTTTCATGCGCATTGCCACCAACTGATTTTCTCCTTGCAAATGTCTGTGGCACCAATTGAGGTCGATTTGTCTTATCACCCCACTTGTACGGAAAATTATGGATGAGTTCATTGAGCAGATCAAGAGACAAGATCTTATTTGAAATAAGTACAGAAAAGCACTCTGCCAGCTCAACTGGTACTTTGCTTTCAAAAAGATCATGAGCCAAATCAGGATAGCCTGTTGTAACATTAAAGTAGCTAAGGCTGTCACTGAAAACACATGCTTTTTTCACAGCCATGACATTCACACCTTTCTCCTTTGCAAGTTTCACATGTCCCTGGTGTTCTTCTGCAGTCCTTAGTTTAGATTCACCTGCCTTCACTTCATTGATCTGAGAATCTGCACGAGAAGCTGTACAAAATCGACAACAGTACTCTCCTGAAAAGTTCTCAATGAAGCCAGCCATTGAATGTGCAGCAAGATTATCGGCCACAACACATTGAACTGTTCCTTTAAGGAATGTTCCCAGCTGGTGGACAAAAACACCTTGCTGTTCCAAAGTTTGGAGATCTTGCAAAAGAAGTCGCAAGATTTTCTCAAATCCGTATGTTATCACGTCTTCTGTTTTGCACAAAACGGCAAGATAAATTGAAGACAAAGTTGACTGAAACATGGATGGCACATTACCCAAAATCCAGTAGAGTGCACATATCTTGTGCTTCTTTCTTGATGTCCCGAGAGCGTTGCAAATTTCAAAGTCATCGACATATAAGCACACAGATATCCTCAACTCATCTGAGAAGAAATAATTTGCTTTAAAAAACTGACCATCCTGAATTGACCTGTACTGATGGACATCTCTTCTTAACTGTTGAGAACTGTGACTTTCGACCACTTTGTCTAGTAGGTCATTTTGACCAAGTAGATTCTGTAAAGACTCAAGTATTGGAACATATTGAAAAGTTCTGTTTCCCTTGGCCTCAAGAACATACTCCACGGAGTCTACAACTTTAAAATTTTCCCTGTAATATTCTTTACGCTTAAATGCAGAGGCTAGTGGACCACCATGCTTTATTGCAGTGAGTAAAGGATTTGTTGTACTTAAAGATGTAACAAGGTCTTTGACTAGAAACTCATCATTGTCAATCCTGTGCTTTTGTAAGGTGTCTACAATAATTCTGTATGACAAAGGGAAAGAAGCATCACTCAGTAAATAATGCAAGTCCTCCAACAACTCATCGACAGCTGTGCCTGGGACATGATAGTGATTCTCCAGCTTCAACAGCAAAGAAGCAAATTTAAGCTCTAGCAACTTTGGTAAGTTCTCTGGAACCTCTCCTGTATCAATACAACTGGAATCCTCCTCTAACATAGATGTATTGATTTCTTCGTTTGAAAGAGTGTCATCAGATATTCCTCTTACCTCTTGTGTTTTCACTATTCCTTCCTTAAAATCAGTCAACGAACACTGACAATGTTTTCGCCTCTTATGTGATTTGAATGTGCTATACACATTTGATTTAAACGAGCAGTCCTTAAACATACAACTTACTGTCTCATGACTGTGCAAATGCTTATTTATGTGGAGAAAGTAATCATTTACTGAAGGAATGTCAGTAACACCACAAACATGACAATTTATCTTTGTACTTTCGCTAGAATTTTGCTTTTGAGGTTGCTGCTCACTACCATGTGATCTGCATAAGTGGGACCGCAGTGCATTCCAGGTTTTAAAAGTGCATGGATAGTAAGAATATGCGCATGGATATGCGTGTCTGCGGCCATATTGTCCATGTACGAACCTAAAGTGTTTTAAAAGTTTTGATCTAGATATGTGAGACGAGCCACAATCTCTGCACAGCCACATGTAGGACTCTAGAAAAAAATATGTAAGTCACCAAAGAATAATAATATAAACAACACTGTAACATTTTTATTTAAAGCTTTCGTGACTGCAGTAATTCATATTCTTAGTTTTTTCGGTAAAGTCACGTAGAAGGGAAACAACAAAATAATAAAATATATATAAAACAATAAAAAAATTCTCACGACGTTTCGACCATAACTCAAACGGTCATCTTCAGGTGTGTTGGTTTGCATAAATTTATTTTTAAACGGCGCATTTATTTATTTATTTATAAAAACGTTAGCGCCACGCGCAACGATTTGGCAGTTTGCCCAGGACTAGTCCATCTATATTCTGAAAAGAGGAGGGGGGAGACGAAATTTTTTATAATGTATGCTGTCTGAAAGCCACTGTAAGCGTGAACAATCAATTAAGACCTGAAATGGTTTATCAAATCTTTCCAATGATTGCTAAGATAGAATCCATCTTCTCGGTTGAAATTGTCTCTGTGCTTGTATATGTGGATAGCCTCATGAACGAATCTCATGGAAGCCAGATGGCTTACAAAGAACCTCTGTCTTGGAAAAGTCAATGGCATGTGAGCCTACTGAATTAGAACAATGATCTGCAACGGCCGAGGTGTTGGTCCTACCGTGTTTAAGGTCTGCTTTGTGTTCACGAATGCGGTCCGAGACATGGCGTTTGGTTTCTCCAATGTAACTACTACCACAGAGGCAACTTAGTTTGTAGACACCAGGGTATTGTATGTCCGGAATCACATCTTTTACAGACGGAACCAGATCACTGATTTTATGTAATGTGTTGAAACGGACCAGAATCTTGTGTTTATTCAAGATTTTGGAGATCTTTTTTGTGATCCCCGCAATGTAGGGTAAAGTGATCTTGAGGAGCCTTTCAAAACCAACGTGGCTGTGCTCCTCGGTCGGCCGTGTTGGTTGATCCGACGGCCGGGGCAGAGGAGACAGCAGAGGTCAGCCGGCTATGTCGGGACCTAGCCCGGGACCCCTAACCCCTGGGGAGTTGTTCACCCCTGTGTATTGTTAAAGATTTGTAATAAAACCTTGGCGGAAGCCCTTACCTTACCTTAGCCTCCGAGTGAGTCGTCGGGAACTCCTTTACACATTTATAAATGACTAATAAGTGATATGCTAAATGTTTTATTGTTTTGTTAATTCAGATATAAGTCATTTATAAATTATTAGTTAATAGGTTCATAAATTATTAATAAGAGGTATGCTATACAGTGAAAATCTGTATATATCCTTGATAAATAGTTTACACTTTAGATTAGGCCTAACCGCCAAGTTTACATTACTTGTTAGCTAACATCAATGCCATCTTATTCATGTGTCAAATGTGTTTATAGCTGTTATTTGGGTCTTCCAAAGTTTGAGTGTTAACATTTGACATTAAATAAAAATGCTCAACACCATTATTTGAGACAGTTATTAAAACTGATAACATTACTAAAATGTGAAAAAGTGCTTTGCTTTATACAGTAACATCACACACAACAATCCGTTAACACAGAAATGGAGAAACTCTTATTAACTAGCAATTTAATAAGTAATTTGTGTCTTTGTGTGGGGAAATTCACATCAAAGTTCAACAAGTATATATATTACATAAGATCGAAACACACGAATGTAACGTTATAGGCCTAACTAACAAAATGCGAAAACCACACGAGAAATGCGGCAACTTCATTAAAATACCATACAAAACATGATATCCGCGTTAAACCATCTATTGACAGCCTCTAGCCTATATAAATGCATAAAAAGTAAAATACCTCACCTCTGTGTCCACAAAGACAAAACGTTGATTGTGAAATGTTGCATTTGACTGCACAAAATGGCGATGAGGGAATTTGAGTGAGCTGAAGGATCAAAGTTGATCGTTGGATGTGCTTTCCATCTGCACATGTGCAGATATAGCTCCACCTGCTGACCAAAGTGCGGTATTGCAGAAGCAACACATGCATTTCATTCATTTAACACAAGTGAGCTGTGTAAATGGGAAATATCACTTTTTCTAATTTTGTCAACACAACTGTTTTAATTTTATGCACAAACGTAAGAGCATTATTTAATTTAAACAATTACATTTTTTGGGCCATTAACTACCAATTATCATTTTTTTTAGTGTGGGTGCGACAGGGATGTCCTCTGGCTCCCACATTATTTAACATATATTTTGACCACGTAGTTCGTGAAGACTTAAATGGCTGTACCGGAGGAATTACCATATGGTACATATACAATGGGAGGCTGATCGATGCCCGGGTACGGTCAAGGGATGGCTCCCTATTGATCAACCATGTAATGTATGCCAATGCTCTGGTGAATCCTGCTCACTCAGAGGAGGACTTGGAGGCACTGTTGCTGAACCTGGAGCTTGGCACTAAGAGGTGGGGCCTTACCATCAGCCCCATCAAATCTAAGCACCTGGCTGGGTATTTTGTACCATCGGACAATCCACCCCCACAACTCACAATTTCTGATGCGGCAGTTGTGGAGAGATTGGAGAGATTCCCATACCTGGCCAAAGTGCTCATAACCAGCTCCGGTTTAACACCAGAGGTCTCACTCCAAATCAGTTGAGCGCCATTATCTTTTCATCGGCTGCGTTACGCTGAGTGGAAGCTACCTGGTCTCTTGCTCCGCATGAAGCTCCAGGTCTTCTCGGCCACGGTAATTCCCTACCTTCTGTATGCTTGCGAAACGTGCACCCACCTAATGGAATATATTCGCCGGTTGGAAACATTTAGGCTGGCCTGCTAACGATCCACCCTGGGTTTAACCATATGTATGTGAGTGTGCGTCTAAGTCGATGTGTTTCTATGTGTGTGGGTCGATGTCTGTGTGTAAGTCCATGTGTGTGTCTGCCTTTTTCGCCCGGACAATGCCGGGTACTTCCCGCTAGTATTGCTATAAAATAGATTTCTGTTTATATGATTGTGGTTATGGTTGTACTTTATTAATCCCTAATCTCTGCCATTACATACAATGAAACAAGAAAAGGTAAAAAAGTAAAAACAGAGCAATGTAATACAATACACTATTAGACATTATTGAAAAAAAAATCATTCTATTAGTGAATTTTTTCATATTTTAGGCAGAAAATTGGTTTTCAAATTTAGATTTTTTTTCTGGGGGGGTTCCCTAGACACCCTGGAAGATTTGGTCCCCCCCAATGTTGACTCCATGGCTATGGCCTTGGTGCATAGTGTACAGCTCGTCGAGATGACTCGATTGCCGCATCGCCGACCATCAACAGACTAAAAATGACTGCATCATGGATATTATGCGAGAGCCGGGGCACTATGGTACCCCGGGGTCCGCCACAAGGTTCATATGTGCAGATCAATTAGGTGCTATGAAGAAGGGCTATTCCCCCATATAGCCTTGACACACTGTTGGGGCAAGTGCCTTCTTAGATAACAAAGGCAAAGATCCCCCATATATCCTTCACACACTGTTGAGGCAAGTGCCTTCTGAGACAACAAACACAAAGATTCCTCGTATAGCCTTGACACACTGTTGTAGCAAGTTCTTTCTGAGACAACAAAGACAAATATCCCTGTATAGCCTTGACAGACTGTTGGGGCAAGTGCCTTCTGAGACAACAAAATTCCCCCGTATTACTGTATAGCCTTGTCAGACTGTTGGAGCAAGTGCTTTCTGATACAACAAAGACAAAGATCCCTCGTATAGCCTTGACATACTGTTGGGGCAAGCGCCTTCTCGCAAGACGTTTCTCGCGCTCGGCCTACAAGTATTTTTGTTTCGCTTGTGTGTTAAACGTGTGCACCCTTGATAATTTAAAGGTGGCAGTTCTCCTGCTGTGTATCCTCTTACTGTCCCTCCCGGCCATATCTAGTGCCACACTTAACTCTACCACCAGGAACCCTCGTTACTTCTCGTCCATACTTGTTGCTCAATTTGCCACTAGACCTGCTAATGAAACAGCTTATAGATACATCTGCACTCAATCATTGTATCCTTTTAAACCCTACAGTGTCTCTCTCCCATTACTTCACCAGCACTCCTTCCAAACTTCATTCTGCTCTTAAAAATATCGCCATCTGCAAGCTGCTGCTATTCGTCCAAGGTTCGCCGCTCTTCATCCTTTCACAGAAAATACCTGTGCAAACTATTAATTCTACTTTTCTTATTTCTGGGAGGTATTGAGCTTCATCCTGGCCCAAATGTAAAGAACTCGTAAAATATATTGTTTCTCTTCTACGTGACTTTACCGAAAGAACCAAGAATATGAATCCCTGCAGTCACGAAAGCTTTAAATAAAAAAAATCAGAGGCCTTGTGATTAAATTAAGTCAACTAAAACTAGAAGTGGCTAATCTGGATCTGGACATTTTTTGCCTTACAGAAACATTTCTCACTCCTGCTATAAATGACTTGCAGATTACGATTGACAACTACAACCTTTTTTGGCTTGACCGAGGGTCTAAAGGAGATGGAATTGCCATCTATGTTTGTAATACTATTGCATGTTCACCAGCTCACTCCTTGTTTAAAAAAATGTTGCTTTGAAGGTTTGGCTCTCAGAATAACTCTCCCAAATAATCAACAGATATTGGTAGTGTGCTGCTATAGACCGCCTAGTGGTAAGGACGTTGAAGCTGCGGCTGCACGGAGAGAGCTTCTTGGGGGCCTCCTTAAAGGTTAAATAGTTTTAGTGGGTGATATGAATTGGAATTGGCTAAACCTGCCGGCCGTGGCCACAAATTTTGCAGATTAATTTAACCTATTTCAATTAATAAATGTCCCCACAAGACCCAACCTAAAAATTCCGGGGCAGTCATCTCTGCTTGACGTCCTATTGACAAATGCCCCTCACAATTTCACACTGACTGGTGTTCTGGGTAATAACCTTAGCGATCACTCCTTCATATTTGCTGTGAGATCATCAGCCAGACCCAAAGACCCCCCTAAATTGGTTGAGAAGCACTCCATGAGACACTTCAGCATACAGGCATTTACTAATTATGTGCTTCACTCGGATATTGACAAGGTCTGTGATATCCCCAACCTGACTACGGCTTGGGAGACCTTCAGGTACACGTTTCTCCAAATTCTTAACAAATATGCTCCGTTAGATTTAATATTAAAGGCAACCGCCCACCATGGTTTGATCCTTTTATTACTAAGCTCATGAAAACTAGGGACAAGGCTTGGGCATGTGCTCAGAAAAGTAATTTGATCAATGACTGGCTAGAATACAGGATTTTAAGGAATAGATGCGTCAAAAAATTACGGCATGCAAAAAATGCTTACTTTTCCTCCACTCTCCTGGAATCACATGCCAATGCCAGGATATTCTGGAAAACAATCAAATGTATCGAAAAGGCATCCAACACAGATAATCTGCCTATTGCACTTAACCGAAATGGGGACTATTTTTCAGAGCCACAAAAAATAGTCGACAATTTTAACCTTAATTTTTCTGAAGCTGGTGACCTTTTTGATAATGTATTGGGAGTCACCCCTGCTCATGCAATTTCCTACACCCCTGTTCAAACCTTAAACGAATTTAGTTTCCAGCCAAACCACAAAAGTAATGTTCTGAAACAACTGTCCTATCTCAAAGGGTCCACCTCTACCAGAGCGGATAGTATTCCCGTCTCTGCTCTGCGAACTGTTGGTCACCTAATATACAAACCTATAGCCCATATTTTCAACCTGTCCATCAAAGAAGTATCAGTACCTCTGGAATGGAAACATTCCTATGTTCGTCCACTTCACAAAGGGGGCCATAAAGATGATACAAATAACTACCGACCTATCTCAATTTTGTCCCCGTTGATGAAAATTTTTGAAAAATTATTGAACTACCCAATTAGTAGTTTCCTGTCCGACAACAATCTATTACATCGAAACCAATCTGGGTTCAGAAAATAATACAGCACCACATCTGCTGCATTAGACTCTCTGAATCACATTTACAGTAGCCTTGATAATAAGCAGTACTGTGCCAGTCTTTTTCTTGACTTGTCCAAAGCCTTTGATCCAGTCGACCACAATACCCTGCTTAGTAAACTAAGTTGCCTCCATTTCTCCAAACACGCAGCAGAATAGTTAAAAATGTACCTCTCTTCTCACACCCAAACTGTATTCATAGATGTGTTGCATGGTAAATGACGATGCTGAGGCAGGTCTTCAAGTAAGGGCTTGCGCTGGTTTATTAACAAGGGTTGGGTAACAACTTCCACCAGAGGTAGGTGTCCTACACTCGGTCCTTCACGTGGACCCTCGGCTCTGTCTGTCCCTAGCCTCAACTATCTCTTGGGCTCTCTCATTCGAGTCGGATCGGGGGTTCAGCCAACACCGACCGACCGAGGAGAGCAGCACCTTCCTTAACTACAGCCGGCTTCTCCAGACCGCTTGAGCTCTACCCCTGGCTGTCTCTTCAACCGCTTTCCATCCTGGGCTCCCACAATGACCCCGCTTTTGTCACGGGGCTCCCCCTAAGTGCCTCTAGGTTATATAACGTCATCGCACTTGCTCGCGTGTATGATGTTACGTCCCCATACTACTCCTCTACAGATAGTTGGAGGTTAAATAGTGTTAAGTTAACAAAAGGGGTTCCATAGGGTTCCATCCTCAGCCCCCTCTTGTTCTCTCTTATGTCAATGACTATGGCACTGACCTGGATCATTCCAGGGTAAATCTGTTTGCAGATGACACAATCTGTTTGCAGCCGGTAGGTTTGCATCGTGTGAGCCCACAGCGTTAAAACAATGATCAGCAACGGCAGAGGTATTGGTCCTACCGTGTTTCAGATCCGCTGCCACAACCACAACTCAGTTTGTAGACACCAGGGTATTGCATGTCAGGAATCACATCCTTTACAGATTGGATTCAATCACGGATTTTGTGTACTGTGTTGAAAAGAACCTGGACCCTGTGTTTAAGATTTTGGAAATCTTTTTGGTAGCCCCTGCTACATATGGCAAAGTGATGGTTTTGGTTTGATCCTCAGAAGGTTGTCTCCCCATGGCTGGGGAGGCAGCTTTGCAGATTGTATGATCCGAGTATCCGTTCATCCTGAGGGCTTGATGTACGTGCTCCAACTCACTAGCTAGGTGGTGCTGGTCAGAGATGTAACGGGCCCTATGGTGTAGTGTTTTGATGAGGGACTCACACGAAATAGATTTTTACAAGACGGAGGTACTCTGCAAACATACCGGCTACCTTCAAAGATTTGTTCATGAAGCCATCCAGATATATAAACACAGACACAACTTCAACCGAGAAGAAATGGTACAAAATGAACAATAATTGGAAGGATGTTATTAACCCGGTAAAGTCATAACTGACTGTGATGTTTCCATCCTACCTGCCTATGTCAGCTGTTATTTCCGACTCTGTCTCTCTCTCTCTATGCCGATCTCTTAGATCTCTCATGGTCACATGTCCTTTGCATTGCACTCTCATGCCTTTGGATTGCACTCTGATGCTCTCATATCCTTTGGATTGCACTCTCATACTCACATGCCCTTTGGATTGCACCCGTTGGGTTGCACTCCCTCGTCGAGGAGACCGCTCTCCTCCTTTTCTACAGTTACATGCTATTTTTCGCATATTAACATCATCATTAGCCCCGGCCGCTTCTTTATGACCCTTGGTCTACACCAATTTCAAACCTTTTTAAAACAGTCTGCCTCAGCATCAGACCATGCTTTCCCACCTGATGACGGACGCTTGTGTTGCACCCAAAACGTCGTGATTTATTTTATTTTATATCTAAGTGACTTTACCGAAAGAACCAAAGAGTATAGTCCTGCATACCTCCAAATCCAAGGTGCTATGCTCCTCACCAAGACTAAAGCAAGAAGTAATTTTCCCCAATTGTATTCCTTAAAGAATAATCAAATAGAGCAAGTCGAGATATATCAGTATCTTGGGGTCATCTTTGATTCAAACTGAATTTTCAAGATCACTGATTATATTGGTAAAAAGACAAAGAATTGGTTTTCTGTATCGATGCAATCACTGCTTTCCCCCTATGTTCCGCTTGGAATTGATAAAAGCTATCGTACTGCCTCTACTTGATTACTGTGACATCTCCATATATATAAAAGGCAAGGTTGTGATTATGTGTGTCTGTTCAAAATGTTTAGCGTACTTCCCGACATGCAACAAACTTGAAATTTACATTGGATCAAACTTAACTTCTCTTCATGATTGACGGCTTGTGCATCAGATCTTATTTATTCACGATGTACTTACAAAACAATCAGCGGACTACCTGGTGGATCTCCTCACTGTTTCGAAAAACAAATGTGACCTAAGCTCATTTACGAACTTCACATTCCTTATTGCCATACAAATACTGGAGGAAGGGCTTTTTCTATTGATACCCCCAGGGTCTGGAATGGTATCGCCAACAAACTGCAACTTGGATCACTACCTGTGAGATCTTCATTCAAAACTGCTCTTGAGGAGTTGTACACCCTCGAGCTGCCACTGCTATTTATAATGGCCTGAAATAAAATGTATTGTTCCGGATGACCGCTGCAAAGTATGATCTTGAGTTTTGATAATAGTGTGCTGATCTTTAAAGGTGTATTGGAAATGTTTGATTCTGCTACTGATACTCCTGCTGTTATGGAGTGACTCATGCAGCCAGCTATGGCTGCAAAGTTTGGTCGTACATGTTATTTATATCGTTTATTGTTAAATTTGAATCACAGTTCCTATAATCGCTGTTACATTGTTTTTATCGCTTTATTTTGGTGATTTTGAAAACGTTTTGGTTTAGCCATGTTGTTTGTTCTAGTACAGAGTTAGCCTGATAACTTTCATCTACATTGTCTTATGGTTGTTATTGTTTGACTTGCATCCCACTGAGATTTTTGCACACAGCTTTGAAATACGGTGTTTTTTTCTGGAAGACTTTGCTGTTTTTTCCTGGATTTTTCTGTTGCGCCTAGTCACTGTAAGATATTTCTTGTTCTTGTTTTAGTTTTGTTGCGGTTGCACCCGAGTCAAGAGCCGTATGGCTCACAGGGTTATCTTACCTATAAAATGCATTCTTTCTAGATTTGAAGTTTTCGTGACTGCAATGATCCATACTCTTTGGTTCTTTCGGTAAAGTCACGACGTTTCGGAGGCAACACAAGCTTCCATCATCAGGTGTAACTAGCACAGCAAAATTACTGTAAAGAGAGCTATTTTGTAATAAGATATTATTATATAGGGTAAGAGGAGGGGGGGAGGATGAGCCAGGGAGGACGGATGCAGGGTGGGGTAGGGGTTGTTGGGAGATGGGATGGTAAAGCTCCGGATGCTGTTCCTGCACCACGGATGGGGGTGGGGGGGGGTGTCGCGGCGTGGGGGAGAATGGGATGGAGACAATTTTGCACGATTGAAACATTGCAAATCAAATATCCTAATGATGGTAGTGTGTAAGGCTGGGAGTAAAAGACCGGAGATTTGGATATGAAGTAAAGTAAGCTAAAGTTTAACATGGTTAATAACATATTTCCAATAATTGCTCAATTTGAATCCATCCTCTTGGTTTAAGTTATGTCTATGTTTGTATATCTGTATGGCTTCATGGACAAATCTTTGGTGGTATCCAGACGGCTTGCAGAGTACCTTGGTATCGGAGAAAACAATATCATGAGAACCCACCGCGTTATAGCAATGTTCAGCCATGGCAAAATAATAGGGAACAGGCGGGGGGGGCTCCTACGGGGCCGCCCCCCAGGCGTGTTTCCTGTGCGACCGCCGAGGGCACCTCGTGAGAGACTGTCCTCAGATCGCCCGCGCTAGACAGGCGCCAGGGTTAAACGCCAACGCCCCCTAGAGAGCGGACCACCTAGGGGTGCAATCGACGAGGTACAGACCTCCTGGAAAAGCTGGGGCTCAACGTGCAGCCCCGCCAGCGATGCGCCACCGTGGAGGGCAGCGGGGAGCGGATCTCGTTCCTGAGACCCAAGCCGAATCGCCCTCGCTTCACACCCGTGGCCGCTACGCTGGTGTCTGCCGTCATCATCAGGCCTCTCGCCGAGATGCTGGTGGCATTGGCAACCCCCTCCACCGACCCCACACACCGACCATCAGGCGAGGTAATGCTAACTCCTCACCCGGAGTTGGCGGTGCGGTACGGAATTGTGGGGTCAGCCACGCTGGTAAACGCAGATGGGGGCCGACTGTTTATGCGGGTATTTAGCCCACACAGTACCCCAGCAATGCTACGACGACGCACCACGGTAGCTACCATACACCCCCTGCACGCGCGCCACTCTAACGACTCGGTGTTTGCACTCTGGGCGGAGGACCCTGGTCTCCCTGAGGACAGCCAGGACCTGGCCTGGTGAGTCGGCCCGACTCCCCGAGCCGAGGTCGTCCCCTTGCGTGATGCGTTAGATGTGCCTTGGGCGGATTTACCTAAGGGGGAAGCCGATCAGCTGCGCGGGTTATTGCAGGAATACGCCGACGTGTTCAGTGAGCACGATTCAGATGTGGGCCGGACAGACCTTGCTCTTGCGGCAATCTCCGTCTCCATTTCAGAGGCTCCTCCCGTCCTCCGGCGTCCGCTGGCTGGGGAACAAACTCAGGGGCAGAGGGGTTTCAGGGCCGCCGCGCCTTTCCCCTCCTGGCTGGGCCGGGGTCCTCTGGGAACCTGGGCCCAGCGGGGCCCATGTAGGGCGCGAAGCCATCGGGTATGGAGGGCATGGGGGGTACGGGGATTTCGGGGTTTCGGGGTACTCGAAGGGCGGGCGCCTCCCCCACCCGGGACTTGGATTCTTGTCTTGGATTAATAGACGGCCTACACGGAGGGTGGGTGGGGGGGGGGTGCGTGACGTCAGCAGGCACACTGCGTAACGCTGCCGCATGCGGGTGACATCACAGAAGTGACGTCACCGCTCACTTGCCATGCAAAATATATCCATTATTGCGCCCCCCCCTCCCCCCAAAATACAAAAGTCTATTTTTAGATTTTTTGCATTGTGTACAGTCTGGAAGCAGCCCAGATGCCAAATTTCAAGTTTGTTGCATGTTGGGAAGTATGCTAAACATTTTGAACAGACACACATATTCACAAATTTCCCTTTTATATATGTAGTGGTCGACTTGACGCGGACAACTTTCTTGTTTTCTCCAACACCACTTTTATTACAACTCTTCACATGATGTCTGTGACTCCGTCATTCCGCTTAACCGCAGCTTGCTCGCCGCGCTCCGCCTGTCTCGCTCACTCCGCTTCCTCCCCTATCCCTCACTGTCCCTCTGCGTCGTCCCTGTCTCTCTCTGACGCTTGCTGTCTCTGTCTCTCTCCGTCGCTCGCTGTCTCTGTCTCCCGCTGTATTTCCGTCTCTCTCCCGCTGTCTCTGTCTCTCTCCGTCGCTCGCTGTCTCTGTCCCCCGCTGTATCTCTGTCTCTCTCAGGCTGTCTCTGTCTCTCTCCGTCTCTGTCTCATGCTGTATCTCTGTCTCTCTCCCGCTGTCTCTGTCCCTTTCTGTCTCTGTCTCACACTGTATCTCTGTCTCTCCCTGTCTCTGTCTCACACTGTATCTCTGTCTCTCTGTCTCACACTGTATCTCTGTCTCTCTCTGTCTCTGTCTCACGCTGTACCTCGGTCTCTCTCCCGCTGTCTCTGTCCCTCTCTGTCTCTCTCTGCTTCTCTCTGTCTCTCTCTGTCTCTCTCTGTTTGTCTCTGCTTGTCTCTGCTTCTCTCTGTCTCTCTCTGCCTGTCTCGGCTGTCTCTAGTTGTCTCTGCTTGTCTCTGCTTCTCTCTGTCTCTCTCTGCTTGCCTCGGTGTCTCTGGTTGTCTCTGCTTCTCTCTGCTTGTCTCTGCTCTACTGCTACCCTGTTCTGTCTCCTATGTCTTCACTCTGGTTCTCTCCGACCTGCTTCATTCCAGTCCCAGCTACAACTCAACTCGTTCTTCCCGTCTCCCGAATATATTCTCATTCTCATTACAAACCAATTAATTAGGCCGCGTGCCACCGACGCCCCGTGTCCCCCTGCACCTGTTACTTGCCCCCTTTATTCCCAGACATCGACCCCAGCCAATCACAGCCGTACATCGCTCTCCAGCTTAATTAGCCCGTCATTTCTGCACAGTTTCCCGCCGCCACACCTGGCCGGCTCGACGTAACCCCACTGTCCATAACTCGTGCGTCTTTACCATTCCCCCCTGTATGCACGTGTTCATCCACTACATCACCCCCCCCCCCCTGTGATTAAAGAATTAGCCGTCCCGGCTACACACAACAATCTGACACCTGAACAGTGGTGAGTAACAACATAACACAACAGACAACAGCAATGGCGTCGCTTGACCGACGTGTGTATGGCAGCCGTTTGAGGTGTATTGTCAATGGAAAGTCCTTCCTCGGGAGCGGGTTCCAGCAGCCGGTCCATTACCCCTGAATGGGTCAACATGGGACAAGGGCGGGGAACGCTCCCTCGTTAACCCGGGGCTGCGTCCTGTCCTCGACGCGCGCCCCTCCTCATCACACTAGCGTGATCGCATCCCGCTCCTGTGCATCCCGGGTCGTCTCCCGAGGTTGCGGCTGACCAAACGGCTTCTGGCCAAAAAATCTGCCAGAAAACCTCCTCCGAGTTAATAGTGGCGATCCTACAGGCACACGGGAGGCAGACTGCTGAGGCGCGTTCACATGCGACTGTACCACAGGTTCGTCGGACACATCCAACACAGGCCGCTTTGAGATGGGAGATGACGCGTCGTAGGGAGGTACAAATTTCTTAAGGCGTGACGGGTGAACATGCCATGTGCGGCGACCAAAGCGAATCCGTACACTCTGGTCCCGACGAGTTTCCACAGTCTCGACGGGGCCCTGCCAGGGTCGATGGAACTTTGGAGACGTGCCCACTGGCACCATGGGGCAGTGCAGCCAAGCCCTGTCCCCCACACGCCAGGGCTCCCGAGGAGGCTGTATGCCATTCAATCGCTCGTTGGCGGCTTGCCGTCTCGCGGTGTTACCCAACGAGGCCTCCCTAGCCTCCTTCAGACGGTCCAATGCCACCTGCATGGGAGCAGGTACCGCCGACGACTTCCCTTGCATCTGCACGCCCAATCTGACCAGGGCCGGGGGCCTCCGGCTCCTGACCGTACATTAAATAGAAGGGCAAGTACCCCGTCGAGGCATGTGGGGCCAGCCTGTAGGTGGCTAGGGTTGCTGGAACGTATAGGTCCCAATCATTCTGCGCGGAGTTGACCTGTTGGCATAGCATAGACGTTAGCGTCCTATGCAGGCATTTGACCATCCCGTCGGTTTGCGGGTGGTACGGGGACGTCCAAATCGTTTTAGTCCCTAGTGAATTACACACTTCTTTAAGTAACCGGGATGATAATTTTTTGCCTTGATCGGTGAGCAGGTGCTCTGGGGCACCTTTATCAATGACGTATCCTTGCAGGAAAGCTTCCGCGATTGACCCCGCAGATTGGTCCACCAGTGGCCATGCCATAGGCTAGCGAGTGAGGTACTCGACGCCCATGAGCAAGTATTTGTGCCCCCTTGGGGTGACGGGAAACGGACCTAATATATCTAGGGCAACAATTTCGTTGACACGGGAAACCCGTATCAATTGCAATGGTACACGATAGGGTTTCGCCGGTGCTTTCCGCCATGCGCATTCGTGGCAGGACTTAATAAATCATTGTACATCGTTATGCATGCCTGGCCAGTAAAACTCCTTCCCCAAAGTCAGCGCGTTTTCTTTTTTCACTCAAATGCATCAGTTTCTCGTGCTTATCATGAATGAACTTTCCTCGCAACTCCAACAGAACAACAATACAACATTTTTGCAGTTCGACATCCCAGCACGCAAGGAGACCGTCGACAAGCCGAAGGAAGGGGCGATCCTCCAATCCCCTTTAACGGGAGTCCTGAAGCCTCATTCTGGCCAGGGAGGAATCCTCCGCCTGTAGGCGCTTCCAATGGGCCAGCGTCAACCCCAATATGCCGGAACCCTCAGCGGGAACCCCCTCCGCTGTGACCGAATCGGCCGCAGCGAGCATAGCCGGAACGTCCTGCAGCGGTGGACAGCAACGCAGCGAGCACTCTGCACACCGACACGAGCCTGTCGGCTGCGGCAACCACGACAAAGCGTCGGCGTTGACATGACGCGTCTCCTTTCTATGTTGGATCGTAAAGGAATACCCTTGCAGGATTTCGAGCCAACGGGCCATCTGGCCCGAAGGTTGGTCAACCCCCAAGGAGTATTGCAGTGCCGCGTGGTCAGTGTGGACCAAAAATTTTCTGCCATACAAGTACGGTCGGTACAGCCGAACAAAGTGCACGATGGCCAGCAGCTCTCTGCGCATCACGCAATATTTTTGCTCAGCTGGAGACAACATGCAGCTGCCGTACGCCACAACTCTCTCAACACCGTCGACATTTTGCGACAAGACGGCGCCTATGCCAGTGTCACTGGCATCCGTGTCAAGGATACACATTTTCGTGAAATCCGGATATCCAAGCGGCGGTGCGTCCGCCAAAGCGCCCCGAAGTGTCTCAAATGAACACTGTTCCTCGTCACCCCAGAGGAACTTCTTACCCTTACTGGTCAACGTGTGCAGCGGCCTTGCAATTGTGGCAAAATCTTTAACGAATCGGCGGTAATATGACGCGAAGCCCACGAAGCTACACACTTCCGATACCATTTTTGGCACTGGCCACGTGCGTACGCAGCTCGTTTTGTCCGGATCGGTGGCGACTCCTGATGCGCTAACAACGTGACTCAAGTACTTAACAGACGTCCTCAGCAAATGGCACTTTTGGGGCTTAAATTTTAAGTTAGCGTGCCGCACTCGGCCAAACATGGCACGCAACCGCTGCAAATGCTCGTCAGAATCTTTACTGAAAACAATGACGTCGTCAAGATATATCAAGCACGACTCCCACTGTAATCCGGACAACACGAGTTCCATTAGGCGTTGGAAGGTGGCCGGCGCGGAGTGGAGCCCCATCGGGAGCATGTTAAAATGGAACAGTCCCTGTGGTGTTCGGAAGGCGTTTTTTGGCTTAGACTCCTCGTACAAGGGCAGTTGCCAAAAGCCTGACAAGAGGTCGAGGGTTGAGAAAAATTTTGCGCCGGACAGGGCGTCTAACGAATCATCAATGCATGGGAGCGGGTACGCATCCACAATGGAATTCTTATTGAGTTTGCCATAGTCGATGCAAAATCGCAGGGAGCCGTTACGTTTCTTAACCAGTACGATGGGAGCCCCCCATGGGCTGGAGGAAGGAGAAACGATCTCTTGTTCCAACATTTCATCCACGGTTTGCCGAATACAATCCTTTTCCAGCGGACTCATGCGATGGGTATTTAGGCAAATCGGGGTGCATGCCGCAACAGGGGTGCATGCCGCAACAGGGACGTACGACCAACATCATATTTGCCCGAACTGAAAACATCCCTGAACTCCAAAAGCAGCCCATGGAGACGCGACCGCTGCACAGGCATCAGCTCGGGGTTCTGCATGTACAGATCCCGCAACCAGTCTGGTTCATCGTCGCTCGATGGCAATGCATCCCGCACACCCATTGCCAAGCACGCCTCCCCCTCCGAACCTGGTGCTGCCGTCGCATTCGCTAGCGTGGTACCCTCTTGAATGACAATGGGCTCATGCCCCACATTGACAATCTGTATAAAGGGGTCGCAATTCGCCGGTACCATCATTAAAGCCCTGACCAAGGTGGGCATCCGTGACACAGTGTTGGAAGGTGTCAGGAATACACCCCCCGCCGGATCGTCTAAGGGCAAGCCTTTTTTGAAGTGCAGTGGCACGAGCATCTGCGTGGCAGGCGGAACACGCACGGTGCGGCTAACTACGGCCTGCACCACGGCGTTCGCCACCGTGAATTTAGACGGGGTACCCAAAAATTTAAGACATTTCCCAGACGGCAATTCCAAACAACCCCTCTCTTTGGAGATCTTGAGCGGCATCCTCTGCAAAAAATCCGTACCCAGCAAACATGGTACCACCAAGGCCATGGAAACCAAAATATATCCCGTCACACACACCTCCCCGATCTGGATTGTTGTGAGCATGCGGCCCAAAATCCCGAGGCTACCCCCATTTGCCGCTATACACGGCCCGTCAACCGGTTCCAGGGCCTGGGGTGAGGTTGGCAACGAACAAAAAGTCTGTAAGGAGATGAGGGTCGCCGAAGCCCCGGTATCGACAATGACCCTGACCATCACCCCTTGAACAAGCACCATCACATCCAACGAGCCCGGCGCGGCAGCCAAAACGTGATGTACCAATGCGCCCCACACAACCTGGCTGTGCGAAGCGTATGAATAAGCGGTTACAAGGTCGCGGAAGGATAATGTGGGGAAAGCGGCCATGTATTGAATGCATCGCGACTTGCCTGGGAACCTCGGAGCAGGGGAAATCCTTGGTTGTAGTCGGTCGCGCCCTTGAAAAAGCACCTCTGCACCGCCAACAGTCGTGGGCGAGGTGTCCTCACCGTCTGCACTCGTAGCACGCCCGCTGCGCGCCCCTCCGTACATCGTGGGGCGACGTGGCATGCCCGCAGGCGGCAATCCGGCCGCCGCTGCAGCCGGCGGCGGCTCCTCCAGCTCCACCGCGCACCCGGACACGTTGGAGCTCACCATCAGAGGCTTGCGAGGGGAGATTCCGTGCCCTCCCGCTTCCTTTCCTGAAATTTACATTTGGTGACCGAACGCGGCTCGTGCATGACCTGCATTGCTGTGAACGCCCCCACCAGCGACGACCGGATGCCGGCCAGAATCCAGTTGAACGTCGCCAGCGAGTCATCATCGAGCGTAGTCGGCAGGGTTTGCAGCGTGTCACTCTCCGTCCATTCGAGTGATTGATACGCAGCTCAGAACTGTCGCATAAATGCCGTCCAATCGCCAACCTTGGCCTCGAAGCGTTGGACGTGAAGCCGCCGTCTTGAAACCCGAGGGTGGTGACCCTGGCGCCCCATCGGCGCCTGATTCCGCTGGCAGCGCCGTGGGGGCTGCAGTTTCATTGTTGGTGCTTCCCGGTGGTGCGGGAACGGCCGCGGGGTGGCTTGGCACCATTGGCAACGCCCGTTCCGTTGCCATAAAGCAGTCGAACGCCTCCGTCAGCGTCGCCAGCCTGGTCAACCAATGAGTCATGAGGGCCCTCCATTCACGAGCCGGCCCCGGGGTCTCGGCCCCGCTCGGTACGTCCTCCAGCCCCGCAGACACCTGGTCGACCAGGTCCGCTTGGGGAGCAACACCTTCTTGGCCGGACGCGGGAATCACGTCCACATCATTGCTGTCGTCGGACGAGTCCGTCGGCACGTTCTTTCACTTAGCCGACTTCTTTGACATGTCGGCGTGGTCCCGTAGTCACTCCTGACACCAAATGTAGTAGTCGACCTGACGCAGATCACTTTCTTGTTTTCTCCAACACCACTTTTATTACAACTCTTCACATTACGTCTGTGACTTCGTCATTATGCTTAGCCGCAGCTTGCTCGCCGCTCTCCGCCCGTCTCGCTCACTCCGCTTCCTCCCCTATCCCTCACTGTCCCTCTGCGTCATCAGTCTCTCTCCGCCGCTCACTGTCTCTGTCTCTCTCCGTCGCTCGCTGTCTCTGTCTCCTGCTGTATTTCCGTCTCTCTCCCGTTGTCTCTGTCCCTCTCTGTCTCTCTCTGCTTCTCTCTGTCTCTCTCTGTTTGTCTCTGCTTGTCTCTGCTTCTCTGTCTCTTTCTGCCTGTCTCGGCTGTCTCTGGTTGTCTCTGTTTCTCTCTGCTTGTCTCTGCTTCTCTCTGTCTCTCTCTGCTTGTCACGGCTGTCTCTGGTTGTCTCTGCTTCTCTCTGCTTCTCTGCTCTACTGCTAGCCTGTTCTGTCTCCTATGTCTTCACTCCGGTTCTCCCCGACCTGCTTCGCTCCAGTCCCAGCGACAACTCAACTCGTTCTTCCCGTCTCCCGAATATATCCCCGTTCTCATTACGAACCAATTAATTAGGCCGCATGACACCGACGCCCCATGTCCCCCTGCACCTGTTACTTGCCCCCTCTGTTCCCAGACATTCCGGCGCCACCTCGCCCTTGACAACAACCCCAGCCAATCACAGCGGTACATCGCTCTCCAGCTTAATTGGCCCGTCATTACTGCACAGTTTCCCGCCGCCACATCTGGCCGGCCCGACGCAACCCCACTGTCCATAACTCATGCATCTTTACCATTCCCCCCTGTATGCGCGTGTTAATCCGCTACATATATAGATAAGCAACGTTTGTGGGCCGCATGGGCTACGAAGAAGGCCATTGCCCGAAACCTCGCTTATATATTTTTATTGAAAGGCCACAGTAGTTTTTATGAATGTGTTGAATTTCAGAATCAGAATCTTTATTTCGCCTGGAGTAATTCGATGAGCTACGAATCTCCTTTTCACAGATGTCTACTAGGGGCGTGTCAGTAGGTTTAAACAACAAACAATACAAAAAGAAAACGACGAACGATAAGAGTAATTTGTTTTCTTGGGTCTTTCGGTAAAGTCACGTAGATAGGTTCAAAGAAAATAACAAAATAACAAAAAACTACATTTCGATCGCAACACAAGCAATTGTCATCAAGATTTAAGAGTAATTTGTCTTTAATATACATATACTATTTGTGTTTTCCATATGCACATTACAGTCTCTGTGTTAATCCACTGCTGGGTGAGTGCCTACCAACACTGTGAAGATTGTGAGTTATTTAACAATACTTCACCATGCTGATTGGTGCCACTTTGGTGAAGTAGGGTAGCATAGACACAGGAAAAGGCCTTGGCAAGGTAAGGTAATTTACCCTTTTTACTGGGTAAAAAGGTAAAGGGTAAAGGTGTCGACATGCCGAGAGGTAAAGTAAAGGGTAGGGTAAAGGTAGCATGGAAGAATTACCCGGTAGGGTAAAGGTAGCATGATTATTACCCGGTAAATACATTGTTTACCGCTAGCTAAAAGCTCCGTGGTGCAGTCCGTGGCCTCCATTTACAATTGGAATCATCGAGAGAATTATATATGACTAAAGCGCTCTACCTAGCATTTTACCTGTTATAAACCTTTTTCATGTGTAGTACCCCAGTAATTACCCTGTAATCAGGTAATTTGTATGGGGTAAGGATAAAAGGTAGGGTAAAGGAAGGCTCGTTGCTTTTGACCTTTTACCTTGCCGAGGCCTACACGGGAGCATTGGAGTACAGTGCACTGGCGCCCACCACGTAGCTCCATAGCAGTCTATAGCAACCTGTTTGTGCGTGATGGTAGTCACGATGCAGGCTGAACTTTTCCTAGCTTCCGAGATCTGACAAGATTCTCGGGCATTTAAGGCGATTTGTTCATCGGCTGTGTGCCATATGCTGTATGCAAAATATATACTGTTCTGTAAAAAAACCCCACTGATAATTGCTCACTCACCGGTGTTTATATCTGACCGGGCAAGCTCTAACTCACATTTGGCACGGATCCCAGTAGGTCGGTAATCACGGTCAGGGTCGATTCAGTTCAATCAACACCATGAGCATCACCAACATAATCGTCATCACAACCATCATCTTCATCACAACCATCATCACAATCATCATGGCTATCATCTTATCATATTCAGAGCAGCGCCACTTCCTCGGGCCACATGTTCCCGGCATAGGCAGGTGGAATTTTTGTACGAGCTCAGGACAGTGGGAAATCAGCACCGCCGCACGCTCTTTTTTGGACAAAACTAACAGTCTCTTATATCAAACAATAAAGTAATAATCTAGAGCCATTTGTCAATCAACTTCTGTATGAAGGCCTCCCCGTGCCGTGTCGGTCATAGGGTTATTTGTCCTTATCTAACCACGCTGTTCAGTGCGGTCCCCAATGTAGTTGCCTAATATTATAATTGTTCCATTCATTGTTCGCTCCCCTCATCTACCAGATGGGGTTGGGGAGCACTGCCTTTGCTTTTTCCTTCTGACCATCATCAGCCACGATCTACACACTGCTGAATGAAGGTCTCCCCATGCTGTCGCCATCCCTCACGGTCTCACGGCATCGCGAAGCAACAATCCATCGACCTCCGCAGTGGCCCTCCTCTCCAGCGCATTCTCTGCTTTGGTTGCAACTTCATCGTTAGTCTCGGCCATCGGCCATCCCAGTGAATGTGCAAAGCTAACAGTGTGAACCTGTTCCTGTTTCTTTGCGCACTTCTCAGCTGATGTTCTGTCTTTGTGTTAGTCTCCACGTTTCTGATCCGTGTGCGTAGTGGGCGAGTACACTGATTGAACACTTTCTCCTTAATGCGCAATGGGATGTTTTATTTTCATCATTAAACAACAACAACACTCCTTCCTATTATCGTTAGTCTATTTAAAAATGTTGATCCCGATCCACCTTCAATAAACGCCTCGGGTACAAATATCCGCCTGTATTTTCTAGTACTGGGCCCTCCAGCAGACGTAGCGTACGTGACATCTACATCAGCTTTTATTTAACAAATGAATATTAAATTCCATTCATTATCCCCTAGCCATTGTAGACGATGGAAAGCCGTTTGATTAAATGGAATTTTAATGCCAAGAATGCACCTCTCCGAGTCCCTTGGCGTATTTTGTCCATCTTCACGTGGGCGCTCAACGCCTCACGCAAATTCATCACGGGCTCAGCCCAGACACCGTCAAATCTCGATTCACTGTGCACCCACAAGTCTAGAGAATTCCCTGTGTTAAAACATTCGTCATTACCACTGCCTTACGGAAAGTAAAAGCGGTTAATAAGCCAAATATTCGGAATGCGTCAGATATCGTAAAACAATCGGAAGCTAAGCAGAATGGAGCCTGGACTATACTTGTATAACAACGACAATAACAACCGATGTTCACCACGAAGTGGTAGTGATGTCACTACGGCGCTCGTGTCAGGCTAGGTGCAGTATAAGCAGGCAGAATTACCAACAATAACACCACCCTCACTGACAGCAGCATTACCACCAACGCCAACAGCTGTGCCATAAGCACTATCAGCACCAGCAGTAAAAACAGCAACAGCACCATCACTACCAGAGCAGCACAAATACTAACACCACAGCTACCACCACCAAAAGCAGCAGAGCAATAACCATCAGCAGCATCAACATCATCATCAGCACCATCAACATCATCAGCATCATCCTCAGCAGCAGAAGCAGCAGCATCATAATCAGCAGCATCAATATCATCAGCAGCATCAACATAATCATCATCATCATCAGAACCATCAACACCATCAACATTATCAGCAGCAACATCATCATCAGCAGCATCAACATCAACACCATCAACATCAGCAGCAGCATCATCAGCATAATCCTCAGCAGCAGCATCATCATCAGCACCATCTGCAAAATCATCAGCAGTATCAACATCATTATCAGTACCATCATCAACATCAGCAGCATCATAATCATCAGCAGCATCATCCATCAGCAGCAGCAGCATCATCATCATCAACATCAGCAGCAGTATCAACATCATTATCATCAGCAGCAGCAGAATCATCAGCAGCAGCATCGTCATCAGCAGCATCGTCAGCCCCATCATCAGTAGCAGCATGCCCGCTTGCCCCCCCCTTCCCTCGGCCCCCCGTGCCGCTGCTCCGATTCGGGTTCTACTCCCCGCCCCTCAGCGCTCCCCTCCTCCTTCCTTGCCTCTCTCCCTTGCCTCTCTCATGCCTCTCCCTCCCCTGCCTCTCTGACTTGCGTCTCCCCCCCACCCGCGCCTTTGCCTCGCTCTCTCTCTTGCCTCTACCCCCTTGAATCTCCCCCCTTTCCTCTCCCCGTGCCTCTCCCCCGCTATATAAATGGATGGACTCCTCTCCTTTTAGCGCTCCTGCTTGGGCTCAGCGTGTCTCAGAGCTTCTCTCGGTGTCCACCTCGCTGCCTGTTTGTTTTGCCCTCTTGGAGTTGTAAAAAAATTTTCAACAATTTCCACTGCCTGGTCGGGCCCCACAATCACCACCAACACAAGAACCACCACAAACAACCACCGACACCAACCACCAATGACTCCGGGAGCTGTAGAATCGTTGAGAGGGTGGCTGGTATTAGGGACGATCATCTTGCTCCATGTGTTGTCCCACAACTCCTCACAAGGTAAGATGGGTGCCGCGGTGGCGAGATATTAGCTGCTCTCCTGGTACACAGGAGGCCGTGGGTTCGATCCCGACCTGACACCTCTGTATTTAGAGTTAGCGCGTCTCTCTCCCCGTGGTCATGTGGATTTTCCTCTGGGTTTTCCCTCCACATTTAGAATAAACATGCGTTTCGAGTATTTGGCTGCTATAGATTTCCACATGATAAGACACTTGTGGCCAGGTCGCTTCTGAAAAAGAGCTATAGTGCTCAGTGAGCCTTACCTGGTAAAATCAAATTTTAAAAAAGTTTATGAAAGTTAATAGCGACAAAGCGGAGGAAATTCATACGAGTCGTATATATACATTCCACCCCCTATGTGCACCACATTGCAATTAATAAGTACACGTGTGCGTGTGTGCTAAGTAGTGGTGGTAGTAGTTGTTGCTAATCCGATTACGACGGATTAAAAGCCATGAGAGTATATGTGAGTGCGACAGCACTTGTGCACACACGGTTATTGCGATGGATTCGCATTGCATGTACAGCAAGCAGTTTGCTTGCAGGCGTTAAAAAAAGCCTTCGAGGAGTAAATCTGGCTGTAAAACTCAAAATAAAAAAAAGTATCTGGGTAAAATAATGTAATTCTCTTTCTCTCATGCTCCGTAGACACCGTAGTGGACCGCTGTGATGAGTGTATTGCTGTGTATGACTTGCTGTGGAAATTCAGCACAGATTTCCTCTTGATTTCCTAAAATCACATTGAGCCAAACATTTAATTGGGTAATGCTTTTTATAATTTACCCAAGACAGCGGTGGAAAAGTACATGCTTGTAAAGTTAACTATATCTTACTAATACTTTAAAACATTTGCGTTGCTACATTTTCAGTTATGTTCTCCACATTATTTGTTTACATCCGAGGTTGGATGGGTTCTCACCTGATTGTAAACTTTCTCTATGTATCTGTGTCATTAATAGCTGGTGGCTTTAATTATTATAATTATTTTTATTCAATCACTTTTGTTGTCTTACTCCGTTGCTCGTTCAATCAATGGTGTAGTGGATAGAACATGCCTCATCTTGAGCACACCAATTTCTATTCACGATGTTGTTTTATAATATAAACTCTTGTTGCCTTTTGATTATTCGCTCAATCAACCCCATCATCTATTTTGGGTAAGATAAAATGATGACAACCTTGTAGGCAGTCAGCAGTGGTTTATCACATTCATAGACCTGTCATCATAATGTGAAATTTCCACCCCTGGTTCAAGAAACAAGCAATGTCCTAAATTAATTGAACCACCGACACGATAACTTTTATGAACTGTATAAGTCTAGGGATAAACAGTTGTAGTCCGACGGACAGACATTTATCCACAACGGGAATGTGGAAATTATCTGTGGGTGAGAGCTGTTTTCCATGCTGTGTTTTATAGAGACTCTAAGTTAGCTGTGTAGGTGAGGGCTGTTTACACGCTGTGTGTGATAGAGGGTGTAAGCGGGATATGTATGAGGACTACATGAACGCTTTTAACACGCTGTGTTTGATAGAGGCTGTAAGCGGGCTATGTGAGAACTATGTGAGTGCTGTGTGTGTGATGGGGGCTATGAGAGCTCACGCAGCCCACCTCCTTCCCCTACCCCCCCTCTCTCCCCCCTTGCTCCTCCCCCCTTTCTTACCTATATAACCTCTTGCCACGGCAGCTCTCTCGCCCACTTCAGCATTTTTGCTTGCTGTGGTGTTCCCACCTGATGAGGATTGCTTGTGTTGCGATCGAAACGTCGTGATTTGATGTTTTATTTTATATTATTTTATTTCTACCTACGTGACTTTACCGAAAGAACCAAAGGGTATAATAATTTTTTTCACAAAGCCGCGTGGTCCACCAGCTGAGTGTTGAATTCATCATTGCGCCCCCTCACCCACACCCTGGGGAAAACTGCATGAGTAGACGACCCTGCAGTGGGGAGGAGCATCAACACAATAGCACTTAACACGTACACTCAACACATTCCTCAATAACACTGCCAACAATTGTTTTGTCCTTCCCCCGCACCTCCGATTAACAGGGTTGGCAACGTACAATTCACCATACATACGTATGATTGGCGACGTTTCGAGCAATGGCCCTTACCTTCATAGCACATTCAGGCATGTGTTATCGGCGAATGTGTTATTGTTATTGGTGCATGTGTACCACTGCAACATGTCAACAGCATCGCCAACATAATTTGTACAATCTCATGTTCAGTACAGGGTGGTCCAGATGTCTTGCGACTCCTAATTCATTGATCCCTAACATTATTATTTTATACTAGCAGGAATTACCCGGCGTTGCCCGGGTCTTAAACATATTTCAAAACTACTCTTAAAAATCTAACAGCAGTGCGTACTGACTGTGGTGGTACCTGCTATGATTACAGCAGTGCATACCGACTGTGGTGGTACCTGCTATCACTACAGTAGTACATGCTGACTCTATAGCACAAAGTACTCACCTGAGAGAGTGGCGTGGTGAGGCCTAGTCCCATGCAGAGCCTCTGGCCTCGCCTAGATTGTCCAGCCGGCCGAGGTGGCACCATGGCAGGCTGGGCTGCTACCCCTGACCCCCCCCCCCCTGACCCCCCCCCCCCCCCCCCTATCAGGCACGATGTCCCCGGCCGCTCTGCAGTAATATCTACGGCCTATAGTGGTAGCATCTACCAATTGTATAGTAGTATTAACTGCATGCATCGGGGTGGGGGACATGAGAGCATTTAGTGTATTTTTATAGGATTTTTAACGTGAAAGAAAATGTCCCCCTCACTCCCACCGAAGGCGTGCAACTTGGCATGGGCCGGTCTCCTCACCAAAGGCGCGTGAGTTGGTATGGTCGTCACGTCATAAATAAATAAGAAAGTGCACAGAAATCGAACTAAATCGCTAATTCAAATAATTAAAAGTTGATGGATGTGAAAAGAAATAGCGCTTGCTCACGGCGGGGCTTACCGCGTGGCACCTGGCTATTTAATCCCCCTCACTCCCGCCGAAGGCATGTGACTTGGCATGGGCCGTCCCTCCCACCAAAGGCGCGTGAGTTGGTATGGTCGTGCACGCGTCATAAATAAATAAAAGGGAAGCGTACAAAAATAGCACTAAATCGCTAATTAAACTAATTTAAAGTTGACGTATGTGAAAAAGGAATAGCATTTGCTAACCGCGGGGCTTACGGTGTGGTACTTGGCAATTTTTTTTACGTAAACCCCACCGTTGAAGAGCCAAGCGCGCGACCACACACAAACCCCACCACAAACAAACCCCGCCACAAACCCACACACAACTTTTTACTTTTATATATATAGATTACTTACATTACTTACCCATTGGTGTACAAAATATTACAATTTTGAGAATTGAATGTGGGTCACAAGACATGTGGACCACCCTGGACTTAGCGCCCCCCAGTGTCGTAGCGAGGGTTGGGGCCCGGTGGGGGGCGAGATAGGGTGGAGCGGCCGCCTCAGGCGCTACGTCATAATTGGTGTCCCAAGTATTGTGACTGGAGGTGGGAAGGGGAAGATGGCAGCCGAGGTACCAATGTGTCTGGTTCCTCTCCAAGATGTAATGAAATTGTGACCCATGCGGAAAAGTTACATTTAATTTTGTTTTGCATTAATGACATTAAGTGCAACAAAATACATTCTGGATTTAGGATTCATATAGCGTCAAAAATCAATCGCACTGCACAGGAATGGTAGGGCAGGCATCATTATAGTCGTGGAGGGCAGCAGATTTTAGGATTTGTTTTTGTTTTTTTAATGTAATCATCATCTACATCGAATGGTATTCAATTAATGCACAAATGGGTTTCCTGATGCAACGTGAATCCCGGTTGGATTTTATTTACACAGCAAGGAATAACAATAGCAATGGGCTGGTTTTGACTTTGTTGACCCACATCAACGGTGATTGGCCTCTTCCACCAACGCCATTACTGCCTATTTATTTATAGCATTGTGTTCGAGCCGAGAGAGGCAGTCTATTCAGCGATGGACTACTCAGTGTTCCCAAGGGGGTTCTTATTTCAAATACGCACGCGCATGGCACCATTCGGAATAGAACTTGCGTTGTTTTTTTTTTCCTGGAAGTTGGGAATTCTATCTCGAGGCATAATGAACACGCGCACACACACGCGCGCGCACGCAGTACCCGCCGTGATCTCGCCGGCGCTATTTTAAACGGCGGCGACCCACACACAGACGCTCGTGTTTGATGAGCGACTGGCACATCCCAGGCTCCGATCCAAATGAATGGTGCCCAAAATAATTAGTTGGGGCGAGCGACCTTGTTTGGCACCAATGGGCAACAGCCGCCCGTACCAACAAGCCTATGCCCATGCCCCTCGTCCTGCCCTGGTCAAATCACCTAGCAAGCCCTTGTGGCAAGCAGACCTGGACATTGGCATTTATCACCCCATCTACGCAAGGATAGAATAGAACGTGGCACGCTCCCCATCTCATCAGGTTCTCGGAAGCTTAAGCAGAGTTGAACCTGGATGATGCTTTGATTGGTGACCACTGCACAACAGGTTAATGTGGAGCGGCAGGACTTTGTGGTCGCAGAAGAAGGCAGTGCAGCAATATACACGTAATTATTTCTATACATCTACGTTACATGCTCATTGCCCTCACGGACCCCCTCTACCTAGCCTGGTTAATTAAAAATGTTCAAATCATCCCCATTATCCATATAGGCCTCCAGAAGCCAGCATCCTGAAATGTGTTGACAAACAGAACTGTCTCTCTGCTAATCTCTAGGGGGACGGTGACGGGTTGGGTTAGAAGTGGTGGAAATTTCATATTGCTATGGCACAATGTGGTACCTACTTTAACGCCCTCAAAGAGATGATGGGCTGAGCTAAACCCCGCTCGGGATTTAAACTTGCAAGCTAGGAATTGAGGTAAGTCTTATTATATTAATAACTCGTGAGAAGTACCCGGCGTTGCCTGGGTCTTAAAAATATTTCAAAACTACTCTTAAAAATCTAACAGCAGTGCGTACTGACTGTGGTAGTAACTGTTATGATTCAAGCAGTGCATACTGTGGTGGTACCTGCTATGATTACAGGAGTGCATACTGTGGTGGTACCTGCTATTACAGCAGTGCATACTGTGGTGGTACCTGCTTTCACTGCAGCAGTGCATACTGTAGTGGTATCTGCTATGATTACAGCAGTGCATACCGACTGTGGTAGTACCTGCTATGATTGCAGCAGTGCATACTGACTGTGGTGGTACCTGCTATGATTACAGCAGTGCATACCGACTGGTGCTACCTACTATCAATACAGTAGTACATTCTGACTCTTTAGCAGTATTTATCGACTGTATAGCACAAAGTACTCACCTGAGAGAGTGGCATGGTGAGGCCTAGTCCCGTGCAGAGCCTCTGGCCTCGCATAGATTGTCCAGCAGGCCGAGGTGGCACCTTGGCAGGTTGGGGCTGGGCGTCCCCCCCCCAAAGGTGCGTGAGTTGGTATGGTCACGCACGCGTCAGAAATACATACATAAAAGGGAAGCGCACAAAACTCGCACTAAATCACTAATTAAACTAATTTAAAGTTGATGGATGTGAAAAAGGCATAGCGCTTGCTCATGGCGGAGCTTACGGCGTGGTGCCTGGCTATTTTTATTTCACATAAACCTCACCGTTGGAGAGCCAAGCGCGACCACACACAAACCCCGCCACAAACCCACACACAAATGTTAACTTTTATATATATAGATAAGGCTACCACCTCGCTGAGTACAACTGCTGAATTTCTTATATTCACTCGCTGACAGTCCCTTGTCAATCAACTGCTTGATTAAGGCCTCCCAACGTCTAAGTTCTGGGGGTTGGTGGTGAGCAACCTAGTATGAGCTCAGATATCCTTTGCCACTAATGTTGGGAATCAAACTCAGGTCGCCCGGTTCATAGTGCAGTGCGCTCACAGCTGCGCCACCACCGCACCCCAAATTCTAGAATTAGTGCTCGGAAATGAAAGCGAAATAATTTATCTTTTGTATAAGTGAGCCAGTGGAATACATTCCACATTACTATGGTCGAGGGCTAATACATCCAGAGAATAAGCGGCACTGAGTTTAAAGTGATAAACATCAGCGTCTGGTTTCGATAGGCAAGTATTTATGGAATTACCACAGTCTCGGGATTATAAGATGCAATCTTTCCCTTTAAAGGAACATTTGGGGTTTATTTTATAGTCTAGTCGGTGTGCGTGTGAGACCAGATGCGTATCATAACTTTTATTGACACGGCGCAAAAAGTTTTAGGGTTTGTCTTACTTTCTGGGGCGTCTTATAATCCAGAGAACGACAGTAATCCTGTAAATGGGTGTACAAAGTTTTATGGGCTGAATGCCTTGAGATGTAGAGCACTAATGAGTGAGTCTGTGATTCTAGCCGGGGTTATATAAAAATCCAGTCTGCATTTGAGAATCATATCCATTCACATGCAAATTCAATCATTACACGTTCCATGTCTCATTATTAGCAAAAGTGAAAAGCCTGTATGGGGGGGGGGGGGTGCTTTAAAGACTGCACAAAAATCCTTGGCACTGTATGAACCTGAATTTCTATGGCAAAATAGGCAAATCTGGGAACAAATAATAATTTACTCAGAGAGGCCTTATTGAATCTCAACTCTTCTTTAAGATTTAACAAATTGTGTGATGCTGCTGCGTTGGCGGTTGGTGCACAAGCATAATTAGCAACAACAACAAACTCAACACATTTATCAATAACACTGCGGCCTAAAAAGGAAAAAATGTGTAATAGGGCGACATTTCGGAAAATGGCCCTTCTTCATGGCACATACATCGAGAGGTCAGAAGGCACAGACTGGATGAGAGTTGAAGAGTGCACTCGTTTACACCATTCAATCTCATGAGATTTTCAGATACTGTATATTATTATGTTTTCTAATGACCAGTTTTTTAATTGGCACGTGAATATTTACCGAATAATAGCTCTTGGGTAACAAACCCTTCGCATCTTCTTTTGTGTGATGGGAAAAGCTTGTAATGGGATGTCTAGTTTTGGCGATCAACCCAGTAGCTTCCCGAGATGCTATGTGGAGAATTGATGTTCCTTCCCCAACAGATGTCATTGGACAGATCACACAAAAGGGAATAAGACTCAAAGATCCCCACATATTGATTCACAAAACCGTTTGGTGTGCCCTTTTAACTCCCGGCCACTGTGCAGTGACGACTGATTTGGGATATTCACAAATCTCTGAGAACCAACAACCGTTGCCTCCAAAGCGTCAGATTTTCAGAAGTTTGGCCATTACTTTTTACACCAAAACATCCTAAGTACATCGCAAACAGAGGGGGTATTTTTGTGTCAAAATGAAAATTTCATAAATCTGACAAATACGCAAATCAGCATGGAGACGTGATTTCTAGATATTCTTCTGAGACAGGAAGATGAACAATGGCTTAGATACAGTGATAATTAAACTAAGTCGATGGACACGTCATGGCTAAAAGTGAGAATGCAGTGGACCACCGGTGGACATGAGTTGAATATCTCGGTGCATTTTGTGTGAACGTGGGGACCCACTTAGTGTGTGCGCTTGTTTGATGCCGTGTGTCGTTGTCTATGATGTTGTGGAGTGTGCTACGAATTCGGCAACCCGGGATCGATTCCTGCTCATGGTCAACACCAGTGACGATTATCTGAACCGGTCCTGAGCCTCCTCTAGGTTGACTCGGCCTCAAATGAGTACCTGGTGCGGTGTTAACATCGCCACTGACATACAAAGGCGGCCGGGCGTGGTGCCGTGCCGGCCTTTATAGGTGCTACTTGCTAACAGCACTTGCCCCAACAGTCTGTTTAGGCTAAATGGGGAATCTTTGTCTTTTGTGTGTGTGACGCTGCGTGTGTGTGACGCGTGAGTGACGCCCCGTGTGTGTGTGTGACGCCCCGTGTGTGTGACGCTGCATGTGTGTGTGTAACGCCGTGCAGCAGGCAACTGCTGGCTGCAGCAGACACGCGCCGGGCGGTGCAAGGAGCTGTTGCGTGCGGGCGTGTCGCGGGACGAGTGTTGCCGCGCTAGCGGGCCCGGCGGCGGCTTCACGGCGGGCGACCCCTCCTCGGCCACGCTCTTCCGCTGGCTCGCGCTCACCGGCGGGGCGCCCAACTGCACGCCCTGCAGAGGTGGGGCGAGGGTGGGAGAGCTGCAGCGACGTTAAGTGTCTGAATCACGCGTGTGTTTCTCATGTGTAATTTCACCGTGTAGACGGTAATTGGTTGTCTTCAATTACGTAGCAAAAATTAATTTAAAATGTTGTACTGTGTCTTCATCACACGAGCACTGAGAAATTTGTGATTTGCATGCATTTTGGTAGTGGAAGGTGGCAGCCTTGGGAGGGATGCGTCCAGGGATGTACCCCTCCCTATGGCCGTGGCTTCTGAACACTCCGGCCTTCGAGCGACCTCGAAAATGTTCAGTGGCGAATTAATGTGGAAACACCACTCCCTGTCCGCGCGGCCTCTGCCTCGTTAATGGGAGTCGCGACCAAAATAAACAACTGCTGATAGATGCTCACCCCGAGCGCTCATTACTTTGATAGTGCATTGTCTTTGAGCTGTACGCCTTTTGGCGTCATCTGGTCGAGCACCAACTAGGTCGAGGCTCAAAAGAAAGCCGTCCCTTGGTGTGGACCAATCAGTTTCAAGGACAATGCATATATTATCATAGTATGTTTTTTGTTTGCATTTTGACTGCAGATATTGCGGTTAATGCAGACATGAATCCTTGTAAAAAGGTTTCAGTTTTGTTGCCAGAAAAAATGGGAAAAACCCTATTATTACATTTTGGTACTGGCAAAGGAGGTCTAATGAAGTACACGCATGTTTTGCTCAACTGGGAAACAAGGAGCAATTGTCACTCCAGCTGTGAAGACATAGCAGGGCCCTCCTGAAAATAGTGTTGAGACTCAGCAAGCAAACGAAATATTAAATAAAGAATACAGGGAGAGTGGAGTGCTCTGAGTGTAAGTTTATTGCCTTTAGGGACATTATTGGTATTGTTAAGCAACTAACAAACAACTGGGACAAAAAAACATCGCGGAAAAACGTACAGATTTCCCAGGACAGCCTCAAAGAAAGGACAATCCTGGGAAAACCCAGGACAGGTGAAAACCCTTCTGTCAACAGACCGTGTAGCCTCTCCCTCTATTCGCCTGCCTACCGTCCTGTCTCTGTACGTGTCCAACTCAATATCCCTTCCACTCCAATGCCACTGGGTTGTCCAGGGACAATGCGGTAGCTCCAGGTGGACACCACGTGCCACCTTGTGTGTTCTCGCCAAGAAATCCACGCAGGGGAACGAGGATGGTGACAGCCTAGCAATACCCTTTGGCGCATCAAGCACCACCTCTGCCTTTCTCTTGTTCTACTTTAATTAGTTATTAAACAAAACTATTTTTATTTTACCAGGTAAGGCCCCATTGAGATATATAGCTTTGTTTCAGAAGCGACTTGCCCACATATGATAGCTCAATAAAGTAGCTTATGTGGAAATGTATAGCAGCATAATACTCTAAACGTGTTTCTAAATGTGGAGGGAAAAACCGGAGGACCTGGAGGAATATCCACGCGACCATACGGAGAGCATGTAAACTCTAAATATACAGGCGTCAGGGTCAGGATTGAACGCACGACCTCCTGCATACCAGAACAGGTAGTCAGCATCTCGCCATCGTTAAGCACCTGCTCTGATTTGCACCTTCCATCTAGCTCTGATTGCCCTTCCATCTAGCAATATGTTCGTCCATCCGTCCATCATTTGCCCGCCTGCGAAATCCGATTTTGGCCATCTGTTATATTGTCCCCTGTGTCTCCGTTATATGAAATCACCATTGTCGTGAGCTCGCGCCAAATACTGACAGCTTATTCGAGAGAGCGCAACAGCGTGTTCAATGTCGTGTGCGCACTTGGCCAGACCATCGTCAAAATCTTGACACTCCGCAATGAAGCAATGTTCAACTCCCAACCCTCGTACCACACTACGATCTCTGGAGGCACCAAGATGGGTGGTTGGGTGGGTGGGACGACGCGCCGCGCACAAACGACCCGTTTATTTTTTTGTGTGTGCCAATAATGGAATTAGGACCACGCTGGGCCCCCTGCGATGCAGCCTCCAGCCGTCGGCTCTGCTGGTGGGGGCCGGCGGGGTGTAGACAAGGTCCTTGCCCTCAAATAACCCCCCGAGTCTGTTGCTGCTGCCACCAACTGCGCAGCCCTGGTGGACTTGCGCCCCCCCACCACTGCATCCCCACCCCCCCACACTGCCCTCTTCCCCACCTCACGTCTCCTGCTCAGTTGTGTCCCATGGGACGGCGCTGCAAGACTCTCGGCGTTCACGCGTGGGTCCTGGGGTGGGGCAACCTGAGTTTCCTCCCCTCCACTACTAATGGCTAAAGCCCAGCGCCACGCCGGAGATCGGGGTGGCCATACAGAGATTTTGGGGTGGCATTGGTTGCCAGCTCAGAACCATCGTTTTGTTTTTGAATAGACGGTTCGTTGTTTTTTTGCTACGAAAGGAAGTTTTTTTAATATCAAGGCTGAGTTATTTGAGCAAGGGGCTGGCTATTTTAGCGAGACAGACGCTGGCTCTGTTAGTGAGGAGGTAGAACGGTGTTTTGTCAGCCTGCTGGCAGTTGGGCTGTTCGTCAATGTGGTGGTTGTTTTGAACGATTTTTTTCAGTATTTAAAGCCACCGATGGATTGTTTTATCAAGGTCGCGCTGGCTGCTTAAGCGACGAGATGGATCGCTGTTTTATCACAGTGGGGGGTGGGGTTGGGGCTATTTATGAAGGTGACAGCGGCCGGCTATTGTTGCGAGTGTGCGTGGTTCTGTTTTCGCGAGCTGGCAGCCGGGCTCTTTCATCAGTGTGGTATTCGAGAGCCTCAGACGCACATGGACTTGAGCCGCTGTGCCTCGGCCCTGTTTACCTCGGCGAGCGAGAGCGCCCCTGTTTACCTCGGCGCTAAGACCGTTTGTGCCCCGCTGTTGTGGCCACGGCGCGGGGCAACACGTGATGGGCAACACCGCGCCGTCTGAAAAGGGACCGTGTGGCTGTGGCGCTCGGGAGTCAGGGCTTGCTTCTTTGGGGTGTTCACAGTGGAATCTCACGCTCTAGTAAATTACTAAGCGGGCGACAGAGTTTTAATATTTTCACGTCTGCCTGGGAGTATTTTTGGTAGAAATGCAACACGACAGGTTGATAATATCGCACGCTGCGTTATGTAATACTAGTTTGTGGGAAGTCCACTGTTCTTGTCTCGTTAAGAGAGACTGATCCCTTACCATGAATAATGTGGAATTTCCACCACCGGTCATTTTGAGGACCACCAACAGAGATGGGTACTGTTGTCCATCCCCCGCACCTCCAATTAGCACGGTTGGCCAGGTACGGTTAGAAAGAAGTTCAACATACATATGTAGTGGCCTTATTGAGTTGTACGCCTTTTGCCGTCTTCTGGTCCAACACCAATGGAGACTAGGCTGTCTCGGGTGCAGACCAATCAAATTCAAGGACAGTGCATATTATTATCAGAGTTGTCTTTTTTGTTTGCATTTTGACTGCTTGTGTTGTGGTTATTGCAAACATGATGCCTTGAATAAAGGTGTCAGTTTTTGTGCCAGTTAAAAGGGTAAAACCTATTCCTATGGCCTTATTGAAGTCGGAGATTGTTCACTCGAGGCAACACGTATTTATTACAGATACTTCAATTACAGTAGCGACCCTGACACTCGAAGAGGTAACGGCCTCTTCACCCGTGCTCTATAGAGGGAAGTGCTCCCCGAGCTTAAGCCCACGCTAGCTCCCTAGTTCCCTCTATCCTAGTCCTCTCTCGGGAGGCTATCTGACCTGGCCCAGCTTCGGCGCAGGTCTCGATCACCAGCCACATGAGTCCGGCCCTCAGAAGGACATCGGCCCTCGCGGCTCTGGTGTCGTACCCTGGCATGCTTTGCCCGGCTCTCAAAAGGGCAGCGAGTCAAAGGAGTTCCAGGGTTTGGCTAGTCGATCTTCGTTCTTCACTGGCTCTTCATCTTGACTGGGTTGAACTCCCCCTCAGCTCTCCGGGTCCCACCTTTTATGCTGTGTCTCACTGAGGGGCGGGGCTGGGAGGGATCACAGCATTCCCCACAGCCCCCCAGGGTGGTGGCCGTAGCGGCCATGTTTGTGGCCACCGTTATACAACCGTGTGTCACCCTCCCGTAACACCACTACACATACAACTCGGGTTTGCATAGGGCGGGTTTGTGAACCCACTTCCTTGCAGGGCCATCTCCTGGGTTCCCCGCTGCCTGGCGGGTTTGGGCCTTTCGTAAACTCTTCGCGATCCACCAACCCTCACCCTCAAGAGCGCCGCACTACAGCCGTGCATCACGTTGCCCGGTTATTTACTTACTCGTGTAATTATGGGATAACACACAGACGATGATGTACGCAGAAGTGACCAGGAAGTGACAATTGCAGCGCATGTCTTTGTGACGCGAGAGAGCTATTACTTCTCATTAGCAGCAACAGCAGCAGGAGGTAACACTCAAAACTTTTTTTTTAAACAAGATGAGCCAGATGGAAACGTGAGTGCGTGCGTCTTTGTTTGTGTGCACGTGTGTGTGTGCGCGTGCGCTACAAACCCGGCGACCCGAGTTCGATTCCCGCTCACGACCACCAACACCAAAAACGAATATAGGTCAGCCTCAAATTAGTACCGGGTGTGTTATGTAATCGTCGCCACTGGGGAGACAAAGGCGGCCGGGCGTGGTGCTGGCCACCCCCCACCCTTCGTGTACCGTGCCGGCCTTTATCGGTGCTCGCTTACAGCAAGCACTTGTCCCAAAAGTCTGTTAAGGCTAGACGGGGGATCTTTGTGCGCGCGTGCGTGTGCGCGTGTGGGCGTGTGGCGCGTTCACTGCTGGAGTTGGTCTAATTAAGGGAAATGCACCCGCATGACCGGCCCCGGTGGGTGGAGAAGCACTTGGTGATTGTGTCGGGCCACATCGCCGCCGAGCAGGAAAGTTCAAGTGAGTCCCAGAAAGAATCTAAGAAAATAAGCAAAAATCTAGGGCAGCGGATTGGATACGGTCACGAACAAAATGGGAGGTGGGTGGGAAAAAAAGGCACGGGAGACCAGCCATGGAGAAGTGAGGCTGGATTGCCGAGTGGGGGTCCGAGACACAGCAGGGCATTAAGCCGTCCAGTTTCATTTATTTAGCCAGGAGATTAAATTAACCCATTGACACACGTGACATTTCATTGCCTCTTTTTGGAAGGGCGACCTGGGGTACATAATCTTAAAGTGCACGGTATATCCTTAAAATACATTTATTTTTAGCTGTCAAGTGGAAAGGGAGTGCGTTAATACAATAATATGCTTACTGAGATAACTGCTTTTAATGCTTTTTGTGTTTAGTTAGTTGCCCTTCCCTGGCACCTCCGATTAGCATGGTTGGGTTGGCGACATAAGGTGAAATAAGTTCTACATACATACTAAAATAACTTCCAGTGGGAGACGTGGTGGCACAGTGATTAGTACGCTCGTATTCTTTGGGTCTTTTGTTAAAGTCACGTAGATAGCTTCAAATAAAATTACAAAAACTACGACGTTTTGATCACAACACAAGCGGTCGTCATCAGAAAAGGGGCCTAGCTTCTAAAGGCAAACTGTTTATGAAGGTTTTAAATGGTGCGTAGCCCAAATGTCAGCAGCATGGGCAGGGCATCTAATGTTAATGTAAGTGATGTGCAGCGACCACGAAGGTGGTGGGTTTCCACCAATTAAAGAGCTGCCAGGTAAAAATGAGCATGTTAATGTAAGACCGGTGAGGGGCCTCCACGGTGAGCGCGCTGAGGTGGCTATGTTAATGTGAGAGATTAGCATGTTAATGTAAGATTGCAGAGCTGCTGCACGTCGAGGTCGGTGTGCAGAGGTGGTTGTGTTGGTGTGAGAAATTTAACCTGTTAATGTAAATTGGAGAGTCGAAAATAACAACTAACATCGGAAGATGGCAGGATGGGAACATCACAGCCAGTTATGACTTCAACTGTTTGATAACGTCCTTCCAATGATTGCTCAGTTTGTACCCATCTCGGTTGAAATTGTGTCTGTGTCTATATAAATGGATGGCTTCATGAACGAATCTTTGTTGATAGCCAGTGGGTTTGCAAAGTGCCATCGTCTTAGAGAAATAAATTTCGTGTGAGCCCACCGCATTGAAACAATGATCAGCTACGGCCGAGGTATTAGTCCTACCGTGTTTCAGATCTGCCTTATGTTCACAAAAACGGTCTGAGACATGTCGCTTAGGTTCCCCAATGTAACTTCTGCCGCAGACACAGATAAGTTTGTAGATGCCGGGGTATTGAATGTCAGGGATCACATTCTTCACAGATAGGATCGGATCACAAATTTTATGTACTATGTTAAATCGAACCTGGATCTTTGTTTGCTCATGATCCATAAAGAAGTTTCAAGTTTCATTTATTAGGTATAGCCCTGTGAGCCATGCGGCTCTTAAGTCGGGTGCAACCGCAACAAACAAAATATGAATACAGAACATCTTAAAGCGACGACGCGCAACAGAAGGTACACCCCTTTGTCCTATCATCTCCATTATTGACTCACCCACCTACAAACTGGCCCGATTTCTGTCTGAGGCCTTACAACCATTCATTTGTAAGACTGCCTCAGCTGGACTTAACTCGGCTCACTTGGTATCGTTAATTAAGGACATCTCACTATCTCCAGGTAATTTGCTCATTAGTTTCGATGCAGTCTCTTTGTTTACCAAAGTTCCTATGCCTGACACCATTACAATCATTGAAGATTTTGTCCAACAAGGACTGAATGCTGATGTACCAGCCCTGGTGAGACACTGCCTCATCAACACTTACTTCACTTGGAATGGAACATTCTACAAACAAGTTGAAGGTACCCCAATGGGTCCTCCCTTATCTCCAGTTGTAGCCAATGTTTTCATGGAAAATTTTGAGACAGATGCCATCCAGGCATCCACTCTACGTCCGTCCTTGTGGAAGAGGTACGTAGATGACACATTGGTCATCTGGCCACATGGCCGACCAGCTCTGAATCAATTCCATACACGCAGCCATCAAATGGGGGTGGAAAAGGATGGCAAGCTACCATTCTTGGATGCTTTAATCGAAAAGAGACCAGATGGCTCAATGAGACAATGTCTACAGGAAAGCCACCCATACGGATGCCTACCTAAAACCTGACTCCCACCACCATCCATCCCAGAAAAATTCCCTCATCAAAACTCTACACCATAGAGCCCGATGTATTTCTGACCATCATCACCTAGCCAGTGAACTGGAACACGTACACCAAGCTGAATGGATATTCAGACTGCACAATCCGTTAAGCTATCACCCCAACCGTGGGAAAGAACCATCTGAGGGCCCAATCAAAACCATCACCTTGCCATACATAGCAGGGGTCACCAAAATTATTCCAAAATCATGAACACAGGACATCAAATTCGTGATCTGATCCCATCTGTGAAGGATGTGGTCCCTGACATGCAATACCCTGGCGTCTACAAACTAAGCTGTATCTGTGGCATTAGTTACATTGGGGAAACTAAGCGACATGTCTCGGACCGTGTTCGGCAACATAAGGCAGATCTGAAACACGGTAGGACCAATACCTCGGCCGTGGCTGATCATTGTTTTAATGCGGTGGGCTCACACGAAATTGATTTCTCGAAGACGAAGGAACTTTGCAAACCCACTGGTTATCAAAAAAGATTCGTTCATGAAACCATCCATATATACAGACACAGACACAATTTGAACCGAGAAGGTGGGTACAAACTTAGCATACATTGGAAGGACGTTATCAACCAGTTTAAGTCATAACTGGTTGTGATGTTCCCATCGTGCCACCATCCGATGTTAGTTGTCATTTTCGGCTCTCCGATTTTACATTAACAGGTTACATTTTTCACACCAACATAGCCACCTTCGCACACCGACCTCGACGTGCGGCGGCTCTGCGATCTTACATTAACATGCTAATCTCTCACATTAACATAGCCACCTCAGCGCGCACACCGTGGAGGCTGCTCACCGATCTTACATTAACATGCTAATTTTTACCTGGCAGCCCTGTAATTGGTGGAAACCCACCACCTTCGTGGTCGCTGCCCATCACTTACATTAACATTAGCTGCCCCGCCCATGCTGCTGACATTTGGGCTATGCCCATTTTAAACTTTTATCAACAGTTTGCCTTTAGAAGCTATCCCCCTTTTCCTGATGACGACCGCTTGTGTTGAGATCGAAACGTCGTAGGTTTTTATTTTCTTTGAACCTATCTACGTGACTTTATCCGAAAGACCCAAAGAATATGATTTTAGTACGCTAGTCTACGAATCTGGTCACACGAGTTCGATTCGTGGCCATGGTGAGTGATATCTCAACTGGTTCTGACCATCCCCCCCTCCCCAACTCTATTCCTGCCTCGCTTCACCAGCCCACACTAAGCAGCGTGATGAAATATGGTCAAACAAACAATTTCTATGATGAAAAGCATGGTGATGAGGCCTGCTACCAGTAATGGGTTCACAAAGGGCTATAAAATTGTTGTTATCTTATTTAATGTAATTTACTATATAAACTAAAAACTATTTTTTTTATTTTACCAGGTAAGACCCACTGAGCTTCATAGCTCTTTTTCAGAAGCGACCTGGAAGCGACCTGGCTATCATTAATGATAGCCCAACGAAGTAGCTTATCATCACGTGGAAATGTAAAGATGCCAATTATGCTAAACGCATGTTTCTAAATGTGGAGGAAAAAACCGGAGGACATGGAGAATAATCCGCACGACTACGAGGAGTACATGCAAACGCCAAATATTACAGGCATCACGGTCGGGAACGAACCCACAACCTCCTGTATACCAGGCGATGTAGTTAACATCTCACCACTGCAGCACGCCTGTAATATATGTGTGCCTGATATGTTAAATCATTTTACAAAACTTGTGTTGCCACGTTTATTGAAACAGCACATAGACAACTTGAATGAGACAGGGCAGATGCAACATATTGTACAGTACTTACCTCTACTTGGGGAATGTATAATTTCCAGCACTGGCTCAAGGATTGCAAGCACGACAATTACTTGACAGTCCCAAAGGTCCATAGCGTCTAGCGGCCAGCAACAGTTAGCAATGTCAAAATTGAAAGTTGGGGCGCCACGGTTGCTAGAAAATATTAACTACCTCCCCTCATATACAGGTTGTAGGTTCGATCCTGACCCTGACGCCTGCTGTATATTTGGAGTTTGCATGTTCTCCCCGTGGTCACGTGGATTTTTCTCTGGGTTCTCCGGTTTTTCCCTCCAAATTTAGAAACATGAGAGTATTTGGCTGCTTTAAATGTCTACATGATAAGCCACTTCGTTGTGCTATCATTTGTGTTCAGGTCGTTTCTGAGCTATAAAGCTCAGTGGGCCTTACATGGTAAAACATAAAAATATAGTTTTATAGTTTGAAATAGATTAACAGTCGACACGTTTAGTGAATTGAGCGAAGTTATACTGGTAGGAACCTTCTGGTTACACCAGCCCACAGGGGATTATTGTGTCCATCCGTCGTGCATCCAAAAATGGGAGGGGTGGGGCTGGGTGGAGAGGGGAGGGTGGGGAGGGGCTGGGTGGGGAGGGAGGAAGGGGCTGGGTGGGGAGGGGAGGGTTGGGAGGGGCTGGGTGGGGAGGGTGGGGCTGGGTGGGGATGGGAGGGTGGGGAGGGGCTGGGTAGGGAGGGTGGGGAGGGGCTGGGTGGGGAGGGGCTGGGTAGGGAGGGTGGGGAGGGGCTGGGTGGGGAGGGTGGGGAGGGGCTGGGTGGGGAGGGTGGGGAGGGGCTGGGCGGGGAGGGGCTGGGTAGGGAGGGTGGGGAGGGGCTGGGTGGGGAGGGTGGGGAGGGGCTGGGTGGGGAGGGTGGGGAGGGGCTGGGCGGGGAGGGTCGGGCTGGGTGGGGGGTGGGAGGGGTGGAGCTGGGTGGGGAGGGGCTGGTCACCCCTACTCACGCCTGCTTGTGCCCGCCCTCACAGTCGGGCATATTTGAATCATTTGGCGGGACCCCGGGGTCCCGCAAAAATCAGGTCAATAATTATAATTTTTCAATCCGCCCACTCATGATCCCGCAAGGACACCGGATGGACCCCGCCAGGGCTGCTGTTCATTCTTGCGCGTGGCCCCTGTTCAGCAATGGCGTCCGAGAAACGCCACCTCATTGAACACGAGGAAGAGCTGACCGCCGAGATGCACAAGCTCGTCAGGTGGACACCGACGGGTGCAGGTGCATCACCGCCTGTCGCAGCTCCGTCTGCGGGGTCAAGCGAGCCTCTGTCGTGGTCAACCGCGCTGTCCGTATCGACGGTGATGTCAGCTGCAAACGTCATTCGCAAGACGGGTGGAGCTGGAGGCTCCCAACAAACCGTCGTGCAGCGCAATGTCCGCCCATCGTGCGATCGGGGGGTGAAAGCCGCTGCCCGCGCCGAGGCGAAGCTCGGCGCTGCTGCGATCATCAAGATCCGTCAAGACTGGGATGTGATGGAGACGGGGCGTGCTGGATCGGAGTGGCAGCAGTCGGAGGGGATCATTCTCAACCTAATCCAGATGAAGCTGTCAGAGCGCGAGATCCGCGCGATTCTCCCTGTCGGCGGCTCTCGCCTAGCCCGCTTGCGTAAAGTCGCCGCGGATGGGTTTGATAGCCTGCACACGTGACGTGCTCCCACCACTCCCACTCATGCACTTACCGACGCCGATCTGACGGCCCTCAGGAATGACGTCGCTTCGTGGGAGGTTGAAGATGAGTTTGCCTGCGGCCACCTTCGCCCCAAGCAATACCTTCTGGATCCGATGATCACGTGGACGAAGCTGCATAGCCGCTACAAAGCCAAGATGGAGGAGCAAGACGCTCACGTGACTTCTTTCTCGAGGTGGACTCAGGACGTCCACCAGCTGTACCCTGGCTTGCGCCTCGCTCGCTTTGCCGAAGACGTCTGCGACTGCTGCGTCCGCATCGAGATTGCACTCGCTTCTGATGATATTGACGACGACGAGCGCGAACGCCTCAGAGCGGAGCTAAAGATGCACCTGCATGATGCCATAGCTCAGCGCTGAGCTGTGTCGAGCTTCGTCAAGGATTACGTTGTGCAGCAATCCCCCGGTCAACGTGTTCCGTGCAGCATCATCCCGGACACTGTCGACATCGCCATCGACGACGACGATCGAGCGTCTGACAGGGCCTCTGACGGCGACAGCAGCTCGAGCATGCCACTGATTCAAATTCAAATTGAGGATTTTGGCGGCAGCTTTTCTATGCCGTACTACGGCCACGAGCGTTCGTCCGCCGACTACTTCAAGTCGAACCTGATGATGCAGAACTTTATCACCACCGACGTGACGAAAGGCATCAACCACGTCGTTCTTTACGACGACCGCGCCCAAGGCAAGGAAGCTGAAGCAATGTGCAGCCTGCGCTTCCAGTACCACTACAACCTGTTGATCAAGCACGGCGCTGCGATGCCGCAGACGCTCCTCGTCGTTCTCGACAACTGCGTCGGGCAGAACAAGTCGCACATCTTAATGCAGTTCTTTGCGATGCTGTCAATTCTGTTCTATCGTAAGGTCGTCCTCGTCTACCTCCTTTCTGGCCACTCATACAATCAAACTGATCGCGTCGTCGCCTGGTGCCGGAACAAGATGAAGGGCAAAAACTTCTTCACACCCCAGCAGCTTACCAGTGACCTAAACGACATCAACAGCGTCTGTGTCGACTTTGTCGATCACAACGACACGCGGCGTTCTTTCTACGTCGGATGGGACGCCGTTCTCTCAAAGAATTTCAAGCACCTGCCGGCCCGTTACACGTTCAATTACTTTTTCAAGATCGACGAGGGCATCACTGCGATGTGCCGGCTTTGCTCAACCACCGATGAGGACGCCATCGCTGCCCGCACGGTCGATGACGCGAACATCAACATGATCCGCAAGGCGCTCCTCGGCGATCTCTTCGGCCCCAGCGTCACGTCGATCCACCAAGCCGCGCACAAAAAGCTTCCCGTCGTGCTGCAGATGGCGCCTGTTGGCACCATCACCACGAAGAAGCTCAAGTCGCTCACCAAGAAGTACTTTTCAATCCCCGCCGATTGCCTAGGACTACTATCCAGCCATCCCGCTCCTATCTCGTCGCCGAGTTGGACGACGACAGAAACGCGCCGCCCGCCCAGACTCGCGCCAACAAGCGCCAGCAGGTGGCGATCAACACAATGGGCGCCACCCCACCGGCCACACGCTAGCCCGGGCGTCCGCCGCAGTCGCGCGCGGCGACAACGCCCTCCGATCAGCCGTCGATCCTCAGCTTCTTTGCCAAGGCAAGCCCGCCCCCGCAGTGAATTTAACGTGTTTATGTAACTTTTCAACTTTTTACGAAATTTAGTGCCCCGAGTAGCTCTCGATTTGGCCAATCGATTGACACTAGTTTTGTTGTCGATAAGGCAAGACTCGTGTCGCTACGTGGTCTTTCCCACCCCGGGGCACTGATGGGACCCCGCGGTCCCGCCATTTGCTTCATTTGCGGAATACACAATGCCGCCGTTGACCCTGCCCATTGACCGAGCAACCCAACGTTCCTACCAGCTCCCTCCGCAGGAATGTGTTTGGAGGAGCTTGGGAACAGAGACGATGATGGAAGGAGAGAATTCCATGGTGGAGCAGTGCGATGGAAGAAGCAGGGAGAAGGAGGGAGATAAGTCTTGTGACCGGTGGTGTGACGATGCAAAGGTTCTGTTTAGGTAGCCGGGTAGCTGAGGTCAGAGTGCTGAGCCGGGACAGCTGAGAGCCTGGTCTCAAATCCCGGGGTCCAACTTCCCCTCCAGCGTCACACGTGGGAAAAGGAGCGATACTTTTTATTGCACAGTATTCATGATATCCGAGTAGCCACGTAATAGAATCGATAATTAATCAGTGTAGTAATCGATTACTTGAGTCATCCGATTGCCCAGCTCCAATCGTTTGACATGACAAGTGAGTGTGTTTAACACAGGTGTGTCTGTGTGCGACACAGGTGTGTGCCTGTGCTACAGGTGTGTGTGTATGCATACGCGTAGTGTAGTGATAATGTAGCTGTTTGCGCACTGCACTACGAGCATGGCGAACCGAGTTAGATTTCCACTCACAGTCAAGGTCTTTGACTGAGATGTGAAACGGTTACAAGCCACCCCTACGTTGACTCGGCCTTAAATGAGTACCTGGTCCATTGTGTAGGGGTACTATGGCGAAGAAACACACGGTGTGGGAAGGTGTGGCACACCTACACCTTGGTGGCTACAACCACGTCCGATATGGCTCCACCCTCAGTGGGTACAAAGGGCGGGGAGCCAGAGAGCTCGGGGCAGTGTGTTGGGGCCAAGACTGAAGCACCAGTGAAGAAGGAAGGCCGGCTAGGATAGACCCTGGGACTCCTGTGACCGCTGCCCTTTTCAGGGCTGGCACAGCAAGCCAGTGGTGTGGCCCCAGAGCCCCAGAGCCGGAGTCCTTTTAAGGGCCGGTCTGGTGGGTGGGATGCCGAGATCTGTGTCTGACCAGGGCCAGATCAGATAGCCTCATCTAGCGCCTATAGCCGGAGGAATCGGGAGCCTAGAGCTTAGGCTAGATAGCCTGGGGTTATTCCTGAGTATATACGGGGGAAGGGGCCGCTACCCCTTCCAGTGTGACCCCCTTGTTCAATAAATAGTGCTGCCTCTACTCTGCCGTCTCCATGTCCTGGAACCCACTACAATTGTATAAGCATCCGAATTGGAGAGATAAAGGCGACTGGAGGTAGTGCTGGCCACCCACATCTTCGTGTGCCGTTCCAGCCTTCACAGGTGCTCGCTAACAGCACATATCCCAATGGTCTCTTCAGACTCTATGGGGGATCTTTGTCTCGTCTTTGTCAAATCAGCCACAAATGAGTTAGTACCTGGTTCGGTGCATAAACATCGTCACTTGGAAGACAAAGGCGGCCGTGTATGGTTCCTGACCATCCACACCTCGTCAGGGTTGCCTTGTCACCGCCTTCAAAGGTGCTCACCTCGCACCACTACGCAAGGCTATACGGGGGACCTTTTATCTGTGCATGCGACCCTAAATCAAAACTAAACTATCTTTATTTTACCACGTAAGGCCCACTGCGCTATATAGCTCTTTTTCAGAATCGACCTGGACACATATGATAGCTCAACCAAGTGGCTTATCACGTGGAAAAACCGGAGGACCCCAAGAAAAATACATGCGACCACGAGGAGAGAGACACACAGACTCCAAATATACGACAGGTGTCAGGGTCGGGATCGTACCCACGACCCCCTGTATACCAGGTGAGGTAGTTAACATGTCGCCACCGTGGCGACGCCCCCCTCCCCCTCTTCCCCCTGTGCCACGTGTGCGAGCATGCAGAGTCGTGCGAGGGTGTAGAGTGCGCGCCAGGCAAGAGGTGCCGCATGAATCGGCGCAACCGTCCGCACTGTGTGTGCGCGCCCGACTGCCGAGAGGCGCGCCGGGGCCCCGTGTGTGGCTCGGACGGCCGCTCCTACCGGGACGAGTGTGCTGTGCTGCGTGCGCGGTGCCGCGCGCAGTCCTCGCTCTCGGTGCAGTACAACGGCAGCTGCCGCAGTAAGTAAGGTGGTGGTGGCGGTGGTGGTTAGTTAGTGCTGCACTTGCGCTCCGAGTTCGATTCACGCTCATGGACAACGCCAGTAACGATTATCTAAATCGGTTCTGGGCCTCCCATAAGTCAACTCAGCCTTAAATGAGTACCTGGTGTGATGTGTAAACATTTCCACTAAGAAAACAAAGGCAACCGGCCTTCATAGGTGCTAGCTAGTATTTGCCCTAAACGTCTGTTAAGACTATATGGGGGAACTTTGTCTTTTGTGTCCTGTGCTAGTAGTCAGTCCTGCACGTGTCTAAGGTTTTAGATCCGAGACTCGATCCGCAACCCTGTGTCAGCAACACTAATCTTTGCATCGCCACGTGCACACAGACGCACACATTTAAGAAAAATATTTCCCATATAACCTCTAACAGAATGTTGGCGAGCACCTACTAAGGTTGACACATCACATGCCTGCGTTTGTCTCCCCAGTGCTGATATTTGCACACTGCACCAAGTACTCATTTAAGTCTGAGTCTACCTAGGGGAGGACAAGGACCAGTTTTTTTATAATCGTCACTGATGTTGGCCGTGAGTGGGAATCCAACTCGCGTCACTGGATCCATAACGCACAAACACAAAATCACATCAGAGGGGCTTGGCACAGCTTCACACGGCACCTGCCGAGTGTTGACACTGTGATTTACTGCGGGGCAAGCTTCTGTTACACATCACCCAGCTCTTCACCACGGCGGGGACTGCGTGTTCCACCGAGCACACACAGAGAGGGGGGCATGGCTATCGGTGTGCCGCATGCAGCTCATTCTGGTACCATGGTGGAGATATGTTAACTACCTTGCCTGGTATACAGGAATTCGTGGGCTCGATCCCGATCCTGACGCCGATATATTTGGAGTGTGCATGTCTCTCTCCACGTGGTCGTGTGGATTTTTTTCCAGGTCCGTCGGTTCTATACCTTCACATATAGAATCAACAGAAATTAGAGTATTGGCTGCTATACGTGTTCACATAATGAGCCACTTCGTTGAGTTATTATTTGTGATAGCCAGGTCGCTTCTGAAAAAGAGCTATATAGCTCAGTGGATCTTACTTGGTAAAATAAAAAAAATGATTTGTTCATTTGGGATGTGGCCGTGGTTATGGTGGTCAGCAGCAGCACTGGATGCAAACAGGGGGTCGCTGGTTCAATCTCCAGGCGCGGAAGTTGAAACAATGGGGCGAATTTCATAAACTGTGGTATGGTCGTATCGCTACAGTTATCTGCGTTCAGTACAGTGCAATGTCTTTAAAAACAATGGCGCGATGCCTCTCTAAATTAAATTAATGATAGCCGCTTGCGCGTTCCAAGATTCAGTGGTGAACGGGACACCCTGCAACTTGCAGATGTCTTGCAACGGCAAAAGGGTTAAACAGCGAATTTATGAAGACTGTTATTATAATATTATAAAAATAATAATGATAACTCCCGTGTGTCTGATGCCGAGCGCAGCTGCGCTCGCTTGTGCCCATCCGTGCATGTGTGTTCACACAGGGAGGAGCGTTAGCACAGTGGCGACCCCTGTTCCGATTCCAGCGACGATGGCGAATATCTGAAATGGTCTTTGGCCTCCCCGTGGTTCACTCGGCCTTAATAAATACCCGTGTAATACACCATCAGCACTGGGCAGACAAATTTTGGCAAGGTGTGGTGCTGGCCACAGAACCCCCTTGTGCGCCATTTCGGCCTTAATATGTGCTTCTTGCTAACAGAACGTACCCCAACAGTATCTTCTTTGTCTTGACTTTGTCAATTCAATATTATACGGGGATCTTCGTCTTTGTCTTCGCACAGAGACGTGCGAGGGTGTGCCATGCCCCGCCGGCATGGAGTGCGTCCTGGATCAGCTGAGTGGCGCCCACTGCGTGCGGTGTGGGCAGAGCTCATGCGGCGCAACCGCCATCTCCTCATCTACGGGGGGCCCCCTGTGTGGCCGCAACGGTGTTACCTACGCCAGCGCCTGTCACCTGCGCCGTGCCACCTGTGCACAGGGCCGCTCCATCGGCGTGGCACACTACGGACACTGCGCCGGTGAGATCCTTCTTGCTCGGTCGTCCACCCAATGCTCGCCCCGTCCACCACTGTGTCCTCACTCCATCCTACTCCACTCTGAACTTGCTCCATCCTCCTCCACTCTGTCCTCGATCCACAACTTAACGTCGTTTCATTGTCCTCCACTCAGTCCACGCTCCATCCTCCTCCTCTCTGTTTTCGTTTCATTCTCCACTCTGTCCTCGCTCCATCCTCCTTCACTCTTTCCTCGCTCTATCCTCCTCCACTCTTTCCTTGATCAACCCTCCTCCACTTTGTCCTTGTTCCATCCATTCTGTCTTCGCTACATCTTCCTCCGCTTTGACTATACTTCACGTTCCTCCACTCTGTCCTCGGTCAATACTCCTCCCCTCTGTCCTCGCTACATCCTCCACTATGTCTTCGCTCGATCCTCCTCCACTCTGTCCTTGCTCTATCCTCCTCCACTCGCTCCACCCTCCTCCACTCTGTCCTCGCTACATCTTCCACTCTATCCTTGCTCCATCCTCCTCCACACTGTCCTTGCTCTACCTTTTTCCACTCTGTCCTCACCCAATACTCCTCCACTTTGTCCTCGCTCCACCCGCATCCACTCTGCTTTCGTTCCATTCCCCTCCACTCTGTTCTTGCTCAATCCTCCACTCTGTCCTCGTTAAATCCTCCTCCACTCTGTACTCGCTCCATCCGCCTCCACTCTTGTCATCACTCCATACTCCTCTACTCTATTATTGCTTCATCCTCCACTCTGTCCTCACTCCATCCTCCTACAATCTGTCCTCGATCCATCCTCCTCCACTCTCTCCAAGCTCCATCCTCCTCCACTCTGTCATCACTCCATATTCCTCCACTCTGTCCTCTCTCCATACTCCTCCACTCTGTCCTCACTCCATGCCTGCTCCACTCTGTTCTCGCTCCATGCCTGCTCCACTCTGTCCTCGCTCCATGCTTGCTCCATCCTCATGCACTCTCTCATTGCTCCATCCTCCTCCACTCTGTCTACGTTCTATCCTCCTCCACACTGTCCTCGCTACATCTTCCACTCTATCCTTGCTCCATCCTCCTCCACTCTGTCCTTGCTCTACCTTTTTCCACTCTGTCCTCACCCAATACTCCTCCACTTTGTCCTCGCTCCACCCGCATCCACTCTGCTTTCGTTCCATTCCCCTCCACTCTGTTCTTGCTCAATCCTCCAATCTGTCCTCATTCAATCCTCCTACACTCTGTACTCGCTCCATCCGCCTCCAATCTGGCCTCGTTTCATCCTCCTCCACTTTGACTTCGCTCAATCTTCCTCCACTCTGTCATCACAACATACTCCTCCACTCTGTTCTCGCTGCATCCTCATCCACTCTTGTCATCACTCCATACTCCTCCACTCTATTATTGCTTCATCCTCCACTCTGTCCTCACTCCATCCTCCTACAATCTGTCCTCGATCCATCCTCCTCCACTCTCTCCAAGCTCCATCCTCCTCCACTCTGTCATCACTCCATATTCCTCCACTCTGTCCTCACTCCATACTCCTCCACTCTGTCCTCACTCCATGCCTGCTCCACTCTGTTCTCGCTCCATGCCTGCTCCACTCTGTCCTCGCTCCATGCTTGCTCCATCCTCATGCACTCTCTCATTGCTCCATCCTCCTCCACTCTGTCTACGCTTTATCCTCCTCCACACTGTCCTCGCTACATCTTCCACTCTATCCTTGCTCCATCCTCCTCCACTCTGTCCTTGCTCTACCTTTTTGCACTCTGTCCTCACCCAATACTCCTCCACTTTGTCCTCGCTCCACCCTCATCCACTCTGCTTTCATTCCATTCCCCTCCACTCTGTTCTTGCTCAATCCTCCACTCTGTCCTCGTTCAATCCTCCTCCACTCTGTACTCGCTCCATCCGCCTCCAATCTGGCCTCGTTTCATCCTCCTCCACTTTGACTTCGCTCAATCTTCCTCCACTCTGTCATCACACCATACTCCTCCACTCTGTTCTTGCTCCATCCTCCTCCACTCTTGCCATCACTCCATGCTCCTCCACTCTATTATTGCTTCATCCTCCACTCTGTCCTCACTCCATCCTCCTACAATCTGTCCTCGATCCATCCTCCTCCACTCTCTCCAAGCTCCATCCTCTTCCACTCTGTCATCACTCCATATTCCTCCACTCTGTCCTCACTCCATACTCCTCCACTCTGTCCTCACTCCATGCCTGCTCCACTCTGTTCTCGCTCCATGCCTGCTCCACTCTGTCCTCGCTCCATGCTTGCGCCATCCTCATGCACTCTCTCATTGCTCCATCCTCCTCCACTCTGTCTACGCTCTATCCTCCTCCACACTGTCCTCGCTACATCTTCCACTCTATCCTTGCTCCATCCTCCTCCACTCTGTCCTTGCTCTACCTTTTTCCACTCTGTCCTCACCCAATACTCCTCCACTCTGTCCTCGCTGCATGCTTGCTCCACTCTGTCCTCGCTGCATGCTTGCTCCATCCTCATGCACTCTCTCATTGTTCCATCCTCCTCCACTCTGTCTACGCTCTATCCTCCTCCACTCTGTGCTCGCTCCATCCTCCTCCAATCTGGCCTCGTTTCATCCTCCTCCACTTTGACTTCGCTCAATCTTCCTCCATTCTGTCATCACAACATACTTATCCACTCTGTCCTCACTTCATCCTCCACTCTGTTCTCGCTCCATCCTCCTCCACTTTGTCCTCGATCCATCCTCCTCCACTCTCTCCAAGCTCCATCCTCCGCCACTCTGTCCTCGCTCCATCCTCTGCCACTCTGTCCTCGCTCCATCCTCCTCCACTCTGTCCTCGCTCAATTCTCCACTCTGTCATCATTCCATATTCCTCCACTCTGTACTCACTCCATACTCCTCCACTCTGTCCTCGCTCCATGCTTGCTCCATCCTCATGCACTCTCTCATTGCTCCATCCTCCTCCACTCTGTCTACGCTCTATCCTCCTCCACTCTGTCCTCGTTCCATTGTCATTTACTCTGTCCAAGCTCCATCGTTGCTCCATCCTCCTCCACTTTCTCCAAGCTCCATCCTCCTCCACTCTGTCCTTGCTCTACCTTTTTCCACTCTGTCCTCACCCAATACTCCTCCACTTTGTCCTCGCTCCACCCGCATCCACTCTGCTTTCGTTCCATTCCCCTCCACTCTGTTCTTGCTCAATCCTCCAATCTGTCCTCATTCAATCCTCCTCCACTCTGTACTCGCTCCATCCGCCTCCAATCTGGCCTCGTTTCATCCTCCTCCACTTTGACTTCGCTCAATCTTCCTCCACTCTGTCATCACAACATACTCCTCCACTCTGTTCTCGCTCCAGCCTCCTCCACTCTTGTCATCACTCCATACTCCTCCACTCTATTATTGCTTCATCCTCCACTCTGTCCTCACTCCATCCTCCTACAATCTGTCCTCGATCCATCCTCCTCCACTCTCTCCAAGCTCCATCCTCCTCCACTCTGTCATCACTCCATATTCCTCCACTCTGTCCTCACTCCATACTCCTCCACTCTGTCCTCACTCCATGCCTGCTCCACTCTGTTCTCGCTCCATGCCTGCTCCACTCTGTCCTCGCTCCATGCTTGCTCCATCCTCATGCACTCTCTCATTGCTCCATCCTCCTCCACTCTGTCTACGCTTTATCCTCCTCCACACTGTCCTCGCTACATCTTCCACTCTATCCTTGCTCCATCCTCCTCCACTCTGTCCTTGCTCTACCTTTTTGCACTCTGTCCTCACCCAATACTCCTCCACTTTGTCCTCGCTCCACCCTCATCCACTCTGCTTTCATTCCATTCCCCTCCACTCTGTTCTTGCTCCATCCTCCTCCACTCTTGCCATCACTCCATGCTCCTCCACTCTATTATTGCTTCATCCTCCACTCTGTCCTCACTCCATCCTCCTACAATCTGTCCTCGATCCATCCTCCTCCACTCTCTCCAAGCTCCATCCTCTTCCACTCTGTCATCACTCCATATTCCTCCACTCTGTCCTCACTCCATACTCCTCCACTCTGTCCTCACTCCATGCCTGCTCCACTCTGTTCTCGCTCCATGCCTGCTCCACTCTGTCCTCGCTCCATGCTTGCTCCATCCTCATGCACTCTCTCATTGCTCCATCCTCCTCCACTCTGTCTACGCTCTATCCTCCTCCACACTGTCCTCGCTACATCTTCCACTCTATCCTTGCTCCATCCTCCTCCACTCTGTCCTTGCTCTACCTTTTTCCACTCTGTCCTCACCCAATACTCCTCCACTCTGTCCTCGCTGCATGCTTGCTCCACTCTGTCCTCGCTGCATGCTTGCTCCATCCTCATGCACTCTCTCATTGTTCCATCCTCCTCCACTCTGTCTACGCTCTATCCTCCTTCACTCTGTGCTCGCTCCATCCTCCTCCAATCTGGCCTCGTTTCATCCTCCTCCACTTTGACTTCGCTCAATCTTCCTCCATTCTGTCATCACAACATACTTATCCACTCTGTCCTCGCTTCATACTCCACTTTGTTCTCGCTCCATCCTCCTCCACTTTGTCCTCGATCCATCCTCCTCCACTCTCTCCAAGCTCCATCCTCCGCCACTCTGTCCTCGCTCCATCCTCCTCCACTCTGTCCTCGCTCAATTCTCCACTCTATCATCATTCCATATTCCTCCACTCTGTACTCACTCCATACTCCTCCACTCTGTCCTCGCTCCATGCTTGCTCCATCCTCATGCACTCTCTCATTGCTCCATCCTCCTCCACTCTGTCTACGCTCTATCCTCCTCCACTCTGTCCTCGTTCCATTGTCATTTACTCTGTCCAAGCTCCATCGTTGCTCCATCCTCCTCCACTTTCTCCAAGCTCCATCCTCCTCCACTCTGTCCTCGCTTCATCTTCCTCCACTCTGTCCTCGCTCCGCCCTCCTCCACTCTGTCGTTGCTCCATATTCCTCCACTCAGTCCTCACTCCATTCTCCTCCACTTTGTCCTCGCTCCACCCTCATCCAATCTGTTCTCGTTCCATCCTCCTCCACTCTGTCCTCGCTCAATCCTCCACTCTGTCATCACTCAATATTCCTCCACTCTGTCCTCACTCCATGCCTGCTCCACTCTGTCCTCGCTCCATGCCTGCTCCACTCTGTCCTCGCTCCATGCTTGCTACATCCTCATGCACTCTCTCATTGATCCATCCTCCTCCACTGTGTCTACGCTCTATCCTCCTCCACTCTGTCCTCGCTACATCGTCCACTCTATCCTTGCTCCATCCTCCTCCACTCTGTCCTTGCTCTACCTTCCTCTACTCTGTCATCACTCCATATTCCTCCACTCTGTCCTCACTCAATACTCCTCCACTTTGTCCTCGCTCCACCCTCATCCACTCTGTGCTCGCTCCATCCTCCTTTAATCTGGCCTCGTTTCATACTCCTCCACTTTGACTTCGCTCCATCTTCCTCCATTCTGTCATCACAACATATTTCTCCACTCTGTCCTCACATCATCCTCCACTCTGTTCTCGCTCCATCCTCCTCCAGTCTTTCCTTGATCAACCCTCCTCCACTCTGTCCTTGTTCCATCCTCCATTCTGTCTTCACTACATCTTCCTCCACTTTGACTTCACTTCACGCTCCTTTACTCTGTCCTCCGTCAAAACGCCTCCCCTCTGTCCTCGTGCCATCCTCCACTATGTCTTCACTCTATCTTCATCCACTCTGTCCTTGTTCCATCCTCCTCCACTCGCTCCACCCTCCTCCACTCTGTCCTTGCTACATTTTCCACTCTGTCCACGCTCCATCCTCCTCCACTCTGTCCTCACTCAATACTTCTCCACTTTGTCCTCGCTCCACCCTCATCCACTCTGCTTTCGTTCCATTCCCCTCTACTCTGTTCTTGCTCAATCCTCCACTCTGTCCTCGTTCAATCCTCCTCCACTCTGTGCTCGCTCCATCTGCCTCCAATCTGGCCTCGTTTCATCCTCCTCCACTTTGACTTCGCTCAATCTTCCTCCTTCACACCATACTCCTCCACTCTGTTCTCACTCCATCCTCCTCCACTCTTGTCATCACTCCATACTCCTCCACTCTGTTGTCGCTTCATCCTCCACTCTGTCCTCACTCCATCCTCCTCCAATCTGTCCTCGATCCATCCTCCTCCACTCTCTCGAAGCTCCATCCTCCTCCACTCTGTCCTCGCTTCATCTTGCTCCACTCTGTTCTCACTCCATCCTCCTCCACTCTGTCCTCGCTCAATCCTCCACTCTGTCATCACTCCATATTCCTCCACTCTGTCCTCACTCCATACTCCTCCACTCTGTCCTCACTCCATGCCTGCTCCACTCTGTTCTCGCTCCATGCCTGCTCCACTCTGTCCTCGCTCCATGCTTGCTCCATCCTCATGCACTCTCTCATTGCTCCATCCTCCTCCACTCTGTCTACGCTTTATCCTCCTCCACACTGTCCTCGCTACATCTTCCACTCTATCCTTGCTCCATCCTCCTCCACTCTGTCCTTGCTCTACCTTTTTGCACTCTGTCCTCACCCAATACTCCTCCACTTTGTCCTCGCTCCACCCTCATCCACTCTGCTTTCATTCCATTCCCCTCCACTCTGTTCTTGCTCCATCCTCCTCCACTCTTGCCATCACTCCATGCTCCTCCACTCTATTATTGCTTCATCCTCCACTCTGTCCTCACTCCATCCTCCTACAATCTGTCCTCGATCCATCCTCCTCCACTCTCTCCAAGCTCCATCCTCTTCCACTCTGTCATCACTCCATATTCCTCCACTCTGTCCTCACTCCATACTCCTCCACTCTGTCCTCACTCCATGCCTGCTCCACTCTGTTCTCGCTCCATGCCTGCTCCACTCTGTCCTCGCTCCATGCTTGCTCCATCCTCATGCACTCTCTCATTGCTCCATCCTCCTCCACTCTGTCTACGCTCTATCCTCCTCCACACTGTCCTCGCTACATCTTCCACTCTATCCTTGCTCCATCCTCCTCCACTCTGTCCTTGCTCTACCTTTTTCCACTCTGTCCTCACCCAATACTCCTCCACTCTGTCCTCGCTGCATGCTTGCTCCACTCTGTCCTCGCTGCATGCTTGCTCCATCCTCATGCACTCTCTCATTGTTCCATCCTCCTCCACTCTGTCTACGCTCTATCCTCCTCCACTCTGTGCTCGCTCCATCCTCCTCCAATCTGGCCTCGTTTCATCCTCCTCCACTTTGACTTCGCTCAATCTTCCTCCATTCTGTCATCACAACATACTTATCCACTCTGTCCTCGCTTCATCCTCCACTTTGTTCTCGCTCCATCCTCCTCCACTTTGTCCTCGATCCATCCTCCTCCACTCTCTCCAAGCTCCATCCTCCGCCACTCTGTCCTCGCTCCATCCTCCTCCACTCTGTCCTCGCTCAATTCTCCACTCTGTCATCATTCCATATTCCTCCACTCTGTACTCACTCCATACTCCTCCACTCTGTCCTCGCTCCATGCTTGCTCCATCCTCATGCACTCTCTCATTGCTCCATCCTCCTCCACTCTGTCTACGCTCTATCCTCCTCCACTCTGTCCTCGTTCCATTGTCATTTACTCTGTCCAAGCTCCATCGTTGCTCCATCCTCCTCCACTTTCTCCAAGCTCCATCCTCCTCCACTCTGTCCTCGCTTCATCTTCCTCCACTCTGTCCTCGCTCCGCCCTCCTCCACTCTGTCGTTGCTCCATATTCCTCCACTCAGTCCTCACTCCATTCTCCTCCACTTTGTCCTCGCTCCACCCTCATCCAATCTGTTCTCGTTCCATCCTCCTCCAATCTGTCCTCGCTCAATCCTCCACTCTGTCATCACTCAATATTCCTCCACTCTGTCCTCACTCCATGCCTGCTCCACTCTGTCCTCGCTCCATGCCTGCTCCACTCTGTCCTCGCTCCATGCTTGCTACATCCTCATGCACTCTCTCATTGATCCATCCTCCTCCACTGTGTCTACGCTCTATCCTCCTCCACTCTGTCCTCGCTACATCGTCCACTCTATCCTTGCTCCATCCTCCTCCACTCTGTCCTTGCTCTACCTTCCTCTACTCTGTCATCACTCCATATTCCTCCACTCTGTCCTCACTCAATACTCCTCCACTTTGTCCTCGCTCCACCCTCATCCACTCTGTGCTCGCTCCATCCTCCTCCAATCTGGCCTCGTTTCATACTCCTCCACTTTGACTTCGCTCCATCTTCCTCCATTCTGTCATCACAACATATTTCTCCACTCTGTCCTCACTTCATCCTCCACTCTGTTCTCGCTCCATCCTCCTCCAGTCTTTCCTTGATCAACCCTCCTCCACTCTGTCCTTGTTCCATCCTCCATTCTGTCTTCACTACATCTTCCTCCACTTTGACTTCACTTCACGCTCCTTTACTCTGTCCTCCGTCAAAACGCCTCCCCTCTGTCCTCGTGCCATCCTCCACTATGTCTTCACTCTATCTTCATCCACTCTGTCCTTGTTCCATCCTCCTCCACTCGCTCCACCCTCCTCCACTCTGTCCTTGCTACATTTTCCACTCTGTCCACGCTCCATCCTCCTCCACTCTGTCCTCACTCAATACTTCTCCACTTTGTCCTCGCTCCACCCTCATCCACTCTGCTTTCGTTCCATTCCCCTCTACTCTGTTCTTGCTCAATCCTCCACTCTGTCCTCGTTCAATCCTCCTCCACTCTGTGCTCGCTCCATCTGCCTCCAATCTGGCCTCGTTTCATCCTCCTCCACTTTGACTTCGCTCAATCTTCCTCCTTCACACCATACTCCTCCACTCTGTTCTCACTCCATCCTCCTCCACTCTTGTCATCACTCCATACTCCTCCACTCTGTTGTCGCTTCATCCTCCACTCTGTCCTCACTCCATCCTCCTCCAATCTGTCCTCGATCCATCCTCCTCCACTCTCTCGAAGCTCCATCCTCCTCCACTCTGTCCTCGCTTCATCTTGCTCCACTCTGTTCTCACTCCATCCTCCTCCACTCTGTCCTCGCTCAATCCTCCACTCTGTCATCACTCCATATTCCTCCACTCTGTCCTCACTCCATACTCCTCCACTCTGTCCTCACTCCATACCTGCTCCACTCTGTCCTCGCTCCATGCCTGCTCCACTCTGTCCTCGCTCCATGCTTGCTCCATCCTCATGCACTCTCTCATTGCTCCATCCTCCTCCACTCTGTCTACGCTCTATCCTCCTCCACTCTGTCCTTGCTACATCTTCCCCTCTATCCTTGCTCCATCCTCCTCCACTCTGTCCTTGCTCTACCTTCCTCCACTCTGTCCTCACTCAATACTCCTCCACTTTGTCCTCGCTCCACCCTCATCCACTCTGTTTTCGTTCCATTCTCCTCCACTCTGTTCTTGCTCAATCCTCCACTCTGTCCTCGTTCAATCCTCCTCCACTCTGTGCTCACTCCATCTGCCTCTAATCTGGCCTCGATTCATACTCCTCCACTTTGACTTCTCTCCATCTTCCTCCATTCTGTCATCACAACAAACTTCTCCACTCTGTCCTCGCTTCATCCTCCACTCTGTTCTCGCTCAATCCTCCTCCACTCTGTCCTCGATCCATCCTCCTCCACTCTCTGCAATCTCCATCCTCCTCCACTCTGTCCTCGCTTCATCTTCCTCCACTCTGTTCTCACTCCATCCTCCTCCACTCTGTCCTCGCCCAATTCTCCACTCTGTCCTCACTCCATATTCCTCCACTCTGTCCTCGCTGCATGCTTGCTCCACTCTGTCCTCACTGCAAGCTTGCTCCATCCTCATGCACTCTCTCATTGTTCCATCCTCCTCAACTCTTTCTACGCTCTATCCTCCTCCACTCTGTGCTCGCTCCATCCTCCTCCAATCTGGCCTCAATTCATACTCCTCCACTTTGACTTCGCTCCATCTTCCTCCATTCTGTCATCACAACATACTTCTCCACTCTGTCCTCGCTTCATCCTCCACTCTGTTCTGGCTCCATCCTCTTCCACTCTCTCCTCGATCCATCCTCCTCTACTCTCTCATTGCTCTATCCTCCTCCACTCTGTCCTCGTTCCATTGTCCTTTACTCTGTCCAACCTCCATCGTTGCTCCATCCTCCTCCACTTTCCATCGTCCACTCTGTCCTTGATCCATCCTCCAATATAATCCACGCTCCATCTTCCTGAACTCAGACCTTCATCTTCCTCCACTCTGTCCTCGATCCATCCTCAACTCTATCGTTGCTCCACCCTCATCCACTCTCTCCTCACTCTATTCTTCTCCAGTCTGTCCTCGCTCCATTGTGCTCTACTCTGTGCAATCTCCATCCTTGCTCCATCCTCCTCCACTCACTCCTTGCTACATCCTCCTCCACTCTCTCCTTGCTCCATCCTCCTCCACTCTCTCCAAGCTGCATCCTCCTCCACTCTGTCCTCGCTTCATCTTCCTCCACTCTGTCCTCACGCCATACTCCTCCACTCTGTGCTCGCTCCATGCTTGCTCCATCCTCATGCACTCTCTCATTGCTCCATCCTCCTCCACTCTGTCTACGCTCTATCCTCCTCCCCTCTGTCCTCGTTCCACTGTCCTCTACTCTGTCCAAGCTCCACCGTGGCGCCATCCTCCTCCACTCTGTGCTCGAACGATCTTCCTCCACTCTGTCCTCGCTTCATCCTCCACTCTGTCCCCGCTCCACCCTCATCCACTCTCTCCTCGCTCCATTCTTCTCCACTCTGTCCTCACTCCATACTCCTCCACTCTGTATATGCTCTAACCTCCTCCACTCTGTCCTCGCTCCATATTCTTCCACTCTGTCCTCACTCCATACTCCTCCACTTTGTCATTGGTCCACCCTCATCCACTCTGTTCTAGTTCCATTCTCCTCAACACTGTTCTCGTTCCATTCTCCTCTACTCTGTGCCCGCTCCATCCTCCTCCCCTCTGTGCTCGCTTCATCCTTCTGCACTCTGTCCTCACTCCACCCTCATCCACTCTCTCCTCGCTCCATTCTTCTCCACTCTGTCCTCGCTCCATCCTCCTACACGCTGTCCTTGCTTCATCCTACAATTTGTCCACGCTCCATGCTCCTCCACTCTGTGCTCACTCCATCCTCCACGACGTCCGCGCTCCATGCACCTCAACTCAGACCTTCCTCCATCCTCCACTCTGTCATCACTCCATATTCCTCCACTCTGTCCTCACTCCATACTCCTCCACTTTGTCCTCGCTCCACCCTCATCCACTCTGTTCTCGTTCCATTCTCCTCCACTCTGTGCTCGATCCATCCTCCTCCAATCTGGCCTCGTTTCATCCTCCACCACTTTGACTTTGCTCCATCTTCCTCCACTCTGTCATAACTCCATACTCCTCCACTTTGCCCTCGATCCAGCCTGCTCCATTCTGTCCTGGCTCAACCCTCCTCGACTCTGTCATCACTCCATACTCCTCTACTTTTTCCTGGCTCCATCCTCCATCATTCAGTCCTTGCTCCCCGCTGCTCCATTCTCTCTTCACTCCATTCTTCTCTACTCTGTCTTTGCTCCATTGTCCTCTACTCTGTCCAAGCTCCATCCTTGCTCCATCCTCCTACACTCTCTCCTTGCTCCATCCTCCTCCACTCTCTCCAAGCTTCATCTTCCTCCACTCTGTCCTCGCTCTACCCGCCTCCACTCTGTCCTCGCTCAATCCTTCACTCTGTCATCACTCCATTTTCCTCCACTCTGTGCTCACTCCATACTTCTCCACTTTGTCCTCGCTCCACCCTCATCCACTCTGTTCTCGTTCCATTCTCCTCCACTCTGTGCTCGCTCCATCCTCCTCCAATCTGGCCTCGTTTCATCCTCCTCCACTTTGACTTCGCTCCATCTTTCTCCACTCTGTCATTACTCCATACTCCTCCACTCTGTCCTCGCTTCATCCTCCACTCTGTTCTCGCTCCATCCTCCTCCAATCTGTCCTCATTCCATCCTCCTCCACTCAGTCCTTGCTACACCCTGCTCCACTCTCTCTCCTTGCTCCATCCTCCTCCACTCTGTCATCACTGCTTATTCCTCCAATCTGTCCTCACTCCATACTCCACTTTGTCCTCGCCTCATCCTCCACTCTGTCCTCGCTACATAATCCTCCACTCTGTGCTCACTCGATCATTCACGACGTCCGCGCTTCATCCTCCTCAACTTAGACCTTCCTCCATCGTCCCTCGCTCCATCCTTGTCCACTCTGTGCTCGCTCCATCCTTGTCCACTCTGTGCTTGCTCCATCCTCCTCCACTCTGTCCTCGCTCCACCCTCATCCACTCTCTCTTTGCTTCATTCTTCTCCACTCTGTCCTCGATCCATCATCATCCACTTTGTCATCGCCCCATCCTCCATTCTGTCCTTGTTTCATCCTCCTCCACTCTGTCCTCGCTTCATCCTCCACTTTGTCCTCGCTCCATCCTCCAGTCTGTCCTTGCTCTATCCTCCAATATGCCCACGCTCCATTTTCCTCAACTCAGACCTTCATCCTCCTCCACTTTGTCCTCGTTTCATCCTCCTCCTCTCTGTCCTAGTTCCATCCAATTGCACTCTAACCATGCTCCATCCTCCTCCACTCTGTTCTCGCTCCATCCTCAACTCTGTCCTCGCTCCATCCCCCATTCTGTCCTTGCTCCATCCTACTCGAATATCCTTGCTCTACTCTCCTTCACTCTCTCCTTGTTCCATCCTCCATTTTGTCTTCGCTCTATCTTCCTCCACTTTGACTTCACTTCACGCTCCTCTACTCTGTCCTCGGTCAATACTCCTCCCCTCTGTCCTCGTGCCATCCTCCACTATGTCTTCGCTCTATCCTCCTCCACTCTGTCCTTGTTCCATCCTTCTCCACTCACTCCACCTTCCTCCACTCTGTCCTTGCTACATCTTCCACTCTGTCCTCGCTCCATCCTCCTCCACTCGCTCCATCCTCCTCCACTCGCTCCATCTTCCTCCACTCTGTCCTTGCTCTACCCTCCTCTACTTTGTCCTAGCTCAATCCTCCACTCTGTCATCAATCCATACTCATCCACTCTGTCCTCGTTCCATTGTCCTCTCCTCTGTCCAAGCTCCATCGTTTCTCCATCGTTGCTCCATCCTCCTGCACTCTCTCCAAGCTCCATTCTCCTCCACTCTGTCCTCGCTCTACCCTCTTCCACTCTGTCCTCGTTCCATTGTCCTCTACTCTGTCCAAGCGCCATCGTTGCTCCATCATCCTCCACTCTCTCCAAGCTCCATGTTCCTCCACTCTGAACTCTCTCTACCCTCCTCCACTCTGCCCTCGCTCAATCCTCCACTCTGTCATCACTCCATTATCATCCACTCTGTCCTCGCTCCATCCTCCTCCAATCTGTCCTTGCTCCATCCTCCAATATGTCCACGCTCCATCCTCCTCAATTCAGACCTTTATTCCTCCTCCACTCTGTCCTGGCTCTATCCTCAACTCAGTCCTCGCTCCACCCTCATCCACTCTGTTCTCGTTCCACTCTCCTCCACTCTGTTCTCGCTCAATCCTCCTCCACTCTGTCCTCGCTCTATCCTTCTCCACTCTGTCCTCGTTTCATCCTCCTCTCTGTCCTCACTCCACCCTAATCCACTCTGACCACGCTCCATCCTCCTCCACTCTATCCTCATTCCATCATCCACTCCATCCTCACTCCGGCTGCAGTTAATGTGGAATACAACTGGCACCAACTGATAATTATCATACCATGTAATTGCTTTATTCAGGAAACATTCACCAAGTCTCAAAACTGCATTGCAGTGTTTGGGCACTTTTCATTCCATTATTTTTTCTTGGCTTATCTGGAGAAAACTCAGCCATTGTGCTGTATAAGGGGATAACATGCAACATCGTTATCATTATCACCAACAGCCATGACCTATCTGCTGCTGGATGAAGGCCCATTCGTTCTGATAGCATGTCCCGTCGTCTCACGATGCACCGATCCATCTCGCTCCTGCGCAGACAAGCGATGATTTCCTCACTGCATTTCCACAATAGACATCAACTGTTGCACTTTTTTCTTCCAGGACTGTCCCGGCAGGACCTATCCACTGATTCTTTGCACAGATTGAATTACTTTTTGGTGATCGGGAATGCAAATGTTTTTGCGAGTTAATAGCACAGATGCTATGGCAACGATCACAAGTGCAAGAGTTGTTATAAGGATAATAATGGCTTACTTACCCAGGAAAGTACATCAGTCCAATTACTCTTTTTAAGGAAGGTCTTACATAAAGTTTGTTTACATTTTAAGATGTTTTTGAGTCGATGTATAATGTAGCACTCAGAGACGCTGTCTTGCTTAATTAATATATATTTATTATATATTACAGTCCACCTGACTCGATGACATGTTATCAGGTGGATGCAGGTTGACTATATACAACTGGGTGACTCTATGTATCTGCTACACGACGTTCACGATATTGCTGACTGACTATATAGGAGCCGTCACTGTAGTAGCCATGGCGAAGATACATAACTTCTTTCCTAGCCTTACAAGTTGATGAGGACAATCCACCGTCATAACAGCGACGACGGTCCAGACTCCAAATCCCCACAGCAGCCCCGAGCCCCACTCTGCGCTGCCTTTTATTTCCCCTCGGCTCTGCCACGCCCCTTTTCCCGAACTCTTTTCTTTGCCTCACGAAAACACCCCGGGGGTTCCATCTCTACCCCCGTGTTGACTCCTCACCCAGTTACCTCACTTGACCCTGCCTGTCCTCATCGCTGCAATCATTATTTATAGCCACTAGGTCCCGTACTGTCCTTACAGATGTATTAGTTGTATATACACGTGAGAGGAAACTGAGGCGGCTGGAGAAAACCCACAAACGTGATGGTGCAAAACTCTATCTTCGTACAGATGGAAACAAATGGAGATTAGTCCACTTCCTGCCCTAGCGCCTTCTCCTGGCAAGCCGGTGTATGGCTTCTCCTTAACGTCCACAGGAAGGGAGTTTACACAACATGTGTGCTGTGATCCACCAACCCTCGCTGCTTCCACAGTGCTCGATTACAGGCAGCCATGTGCATAGCCACTACCGCCCAGCTTACTATTGTAGGTAACCAATTGGCTTGGAGTGGCTGCTATTATAGACCACTGAGCCTTTGTAGATTGTGTGAAATGTTGAGTTGAGAGGACTTTTGAAAATCATGGTTGTCCCTGCACACATTTGCTTCATTGAGGTGTTTGCAGCATTGAGGTCGCACTGCTCTGCCAGATATCCGAACGGATATTTCATCGTGTTGCTGGTAGAACAGGCAAGATAACACTCTGCGGGACAGCGGTCGAAAAATTTACAAAAATACTTTTTAGCGTGTACGTTTTTAACAGCCATTTAAAATCCAATTGCGGTTTTCCGGGTTGGGCTGTGCATTAGACAACTCTTCTCCCAAGAGGGCATCTTCAGATGTTGAAGATGCCCGCAGTAGTACGTGGCAAAAGCTCGAGAGAAAAAATGCCCGAAAATCGGGCCAACCCGGGAAACCACGCGTTCAATGAGCAAAACCCAGGGACGACTTCTAACGGTCCGTTGGGCTGATCCGCGCCGTTCTGCACAGGGCCGCCCACCTGTCGTGACGGTTCGGCGTGCGAGGCCGGTAAGCGGTGCGTGAGGGACCCGCACACCGGCGCTGCCGCACGCTGCCTGCAGTGCAACGCGATCTGCCGCGCGTCCGAGCGCCGTACCCCTGTGTGTGGCTCCGACAACACCACGTACCAGGACCGGTGCGCGCTGCGTGCTGCCGCCTGCTCCGACGGCCTCTTCATCGAGGTGAAGCACTTGGGACGCTGCCGCTACGCCCCAGGTACTGCCCCCCCCCTGCCATCACAGCAGTGGATTTCTGTATCTATGTGTGCGAAGCTCTAAGTGTTTGGGCGCCGCGGTGGCGAGATTTTAACTCCCTCGCTTGGTGCACAGGAGGTCCTGGGTTCGATCCCGACCCTGACGCCTGCTATATATTTGGAGTTTGCATGTCTCTCTCACCGTGGTCGTGTGGATTGTTTCTGGATCTTCCGGTTTTTCCCTCCACATTTAGAATCAACATGCATCTAGAGTATTTGGCTTCTATAAATTTCCACGTGATAAGCCACTTTGTTGAGCTATCATTTGTGGCCCGGCAAAATACTAAATAGTTTAATCGTTACCTGCTCATGCACCACTTGCCAAATGCTCGTTAATGCAATTGGCTAAACATGATTTCTGCAGTGGTGGCCAGGAGATGGCAGCAGAGCGATTGATTACCAAATCTATCTATGCGGAGTTATATGTGTTTCCTGGTCAAATAAATGGGGGTGGTGGCGGAGGGTTGTGTTCTCTGGTTTTTTCCAGCACATGAAACCAAACACTTGCAAACGGAATTCGCCAGACATCCCAATATAGTAGGACCCCATTGAGAGAAAGTGAGTGTTGAGGCTTTGGTTGAGGCTTTTCCACTTAAAGAGCATTATTATGATAAACGCTTAATACGAATGGCTCTGGGTTTAACCGAGTTTGTTTATATGAATTCCCGCCAGGAGCCGAAAGCTCAATGGGAGGCATGAAAGTGATTTGCATGCGGCCACAATTCAGCGAATTCTCACACTACGTCGTTAAAATTAGATTCCGGATCGGACCGTGCTCTCGTAGGCTACCTATGTTTACGCGTAAACCAAAGCTGTGCTTGACTCTGCTGAGATGCGAGTAGGTGGTGGTAATGATAACAAAGGTAATTGATCCCAGCGTAACATTTTTAATGTTGATTGAAAATGTTTAATCTGGATTTCTTAAGAACTACTTTTTGTGTTTAGTTTGTTGTCCTTTCCCCGCACCCCCGATTAGCATGGTTGGCTACGTATGGTGCGAAAGAAATTCAACACACACGCATACGCACATACCTCGAGACGGTGTTTCCAAAGATTGCTTTGCATTTTCCATCTGTTCCAAGCTCTCTATGCCTGTGGCCACGCACGCTACGCCCGTGACACACACCCCGCACCTGGTACACACATTAAACGACACGCTTGTGACGTAGCACCTGTGTTCGTGGGGAGCGGCTGTGCAACGAGCGATGAGCGCGCTGCTGCGCTATGAACCCCGCTCACCGACACCGATGACGATAATCTGAACCAGTCCTGGGCATCCCCTAGGTCGACTCAGCCTCAAATGAGTTCCAGGTGCGGTGTGTAAACATCGCCACTGGGGAGACAAAGGCAGTCGTGTGTGGTGTTCGCCACCCACCTCCTCGTGTGCCTTTCCAGCCTTCATAGGTGCTACTTGCTAACAGCACTTTCCCCAACTCTGTTAAAGGCAATATGGGGGAACTTTGTCTTTGTGTTCTGAGAGATGTACACGCATTACCTGTGCATGATAACGATGCGATATATGAATCTCAAGACGTCAGGAGAGTCCTCTTACTTGTATATTGTGACCAATCACTTTATTTTTCATGCCAAATGGTTTGAGTACTGCAACAGATTATTGAATCCATCTGTGGCAGAGCTCACTGTGTTATCCCCCGCGTGCGTATGTGGAATTTCGCCAAACACCCCAATGTAGCTTGACCCTGCTGGAAAAAAAAATGTTGAGACTCAATGAGGGCCTTCCTGGGCTAACAATAATGATACTACTACTACACAACTATTAATCAATCCCATTCAAGGTGAAGCCCACTCCACACTGTGCGTGTCATAGTAGTAATGTGAACGTACTTCGTCATAGTGGTCATTGTGGATGAGTGAAGGGGATTCATGGATAATCTGTGAAAAAGAGCTGAATAGCTCACCGGATTTCTCTTCCAAGATGTCTAGCCAGTGTGGAATAGTTGGGCAATAAAAAAACCCCCACCCTCTAGAGGAGTTGTCTTGAGCTCCCTCTCGTCCAGTGGAGGCCCCTTCTGTCAGTATTGACGTGAACAAGACATTGCAGGGCTGCACCTTTGCTTTTAATTCACCTCTTTATTATTATCATAATTGTTGTAATAAGAACGATGAGAGCAGTCGCGCCATGGAGTGCAGAGCGCTGCTCACCTCGTCTCCACCCGTCATCCTCTCTTCCCCGGCAGCGGAGGAGGGAGAAGCTGTCGACGCAGAGGGCATGGATGGCAATGCTTTTCCCGGCTCGGCCATGATGAACTACCGGTAGCTTCCCGGCGGCCCCCCCCCCCACCCACAACCCTCCGGTCACTGCTATTGCATGTTTCACGTCGTGTGTATGTGTGCGCGCTCGTGTGGAGTTTTTATTTTTATTTATACGAGTATTTATGGGGGCCGTTGTGGGCGAGGGTAGTGAGGGTCGGGGAGACGACAGAAGGGACGCGGCGCTCCTACGACCACGCCGCTTCACATGGGCAAGGCCGTGGCACATCTGTCTGGGCGAAGCGAGACGAAGGACAACCGCCCACCCGCCCCGCCGGTCCCCCACCATCGCAGAAATCGCGAAAGAGCTACAAGGCGACAGGCATCGCCTCTCATTGGAACCCGTGCAGTGTTTTATTTATTTAGCCAGGCGAGAACCCCGTTATCTCTTTGACGAGGGAGACCCGGGGCATGCGTAACTATACGTAGCGAGAGAGATAAAAAAAAACATACAAAGGAGCCACAACATTTGCATACAGTATGTCCTTTTTTGAAGTGGCCCGAGACGCTGTTTTATTTTTACCGGACTCGTAATGCACCATTGCCCTTGCTTGCAAATAATTTCACGGATACTTTCGTTTACCAATGCTCTGATGCTTCAACGGAATTGACACAGGGGACTGCTTTAGACAATTCGCAGAAGAATCCAGACTCGCCCCAGCGGGCACTCAAAACACACGGCGTGTCAACAGCATCAGAATATGCATTTATCCTGAAGGAATCCGATGAGCCATGAATCTCTTTTTCACACAAGATGTCCAATAAGGGGTGGGTCAGCAAGTTACAACAACAAATACAAAAATAACGATAGGAGTGCGAAGTAGAGAAAAGGTTTAACACATAGAAGGGGGCGTTCACGATGATAGTATCCATAATAGAGGTTTTTGGGTTAGATCGCGTAAATATAAATGTTCTGGTGTGTTGTATGAGTAACGAATTGGCATGTTTTGTTTACGTGACAAATCTTACTATTTGGATGTGTCGGGTGGTGGCGGGTTTAATGACGCATTTATATTTACGAGATCTAACCCAACACCTATATTATAGAGAAAATGTAAGCAAGTAACTCTAAATAAATAAATTAACGAAAACTATGGGGCTGTCGCAGTGTAAGGGTCAGCTCAATAGACTTGCATTCCAGAGGCATGAGTTCAATTCCATCTGCCGCCGTGGCAGCTGCAACGATTGGGCATGTTTCTAGAATCCCTACCCTACCCCCGCCCACCCCTTCTCCACCGCCTCTGTCCACTCAGCAGTAAAAATGGGTGACACTAGCCAGTTGATCGGCAGGTCGCACGTGATGCGGCGCAGTGTGGGTAATCGCCCACCTTTTCCAACACGTTTGGTCAATGTGGAAGAGTGGAACAGATGTATATGTATGTCTGTTGAACTTCTTTCGCACCGTACGTAGCCAACCGTTCAAATCGGAGGTGTCGGGGCAGGACAACAAACGAAACACAAAGCAGTTCGAAAGAAATTAGTTTTCAATCTCGATTTAAAAGTGGCATGGCTCCAATGGCTTCCTAATATCGGAAAAAAGAGCATTCCGGACGACCCCAGAGGCACATGGAAGTGCAGTGCGATGCAGTGACCATTTTTATTCGATGGTTAGCCAAAACAAATACCCCCTAAAGCTTGTTTCTAGCAGAGGCCTTTCTGCCAGCAGTGGTATCGGCAGAAAATTTCTGGGCCGCACCTTTACCTTTGACAACACATAGCGGCTGTTTGTGCTCTGTAACATATATTTTTTGCATTTTAGTATTTCAATATTTCTCCACATTAAGCATGCGTTAAGTAACACATGTATGTACATTGAACAACTTTCGCACCGTACGTAACCAACCATGTGATATTAATTTTAAGGGGAGGTTGTATACTTCATGGTGGGTGGGCTTTTTGAATTTCAATGTCATTTTGTCCTTGAGTCCTCGTCTATCATTCCAGCAGTTGACGGCGCGTGGCGCGTATGGGCACGGTCCGCCTCGCGCGAGCCTTTGACGCCACATTTGTGACCGCTCTGTTAAGCCTGACTCAGGGTGGTGGGGATTCGTCATCAGTGGCCGTGGACTGCAGACCCGGGAGGTTTCACTTTGGCTAATGACTCATTGTCATTGGCGTCGTCAGGAGAAGGTCGTGGGGCGTTGAGAATTGTGGATAAACTACCATCCCCTCTCCCAAATGTTCGGTGAAGATAATGATTATGGATATGATGATGATTTTGACGATGATAACTATGATGACAACAATGATGACGATGATGATGCTTTTGACAATGATGACGATGATGGTGATGATAACAATGATGATTATAATGACACAAAATATGACATTCGCACTGCGAGTACAGTGTATAATTACTGTTATATGTAATTACAATTCACTTTTTGTTTCACTTTAGAATACATATATATTGTTCAAATGTTTCACCCGTTGTCACGTGTTTAGGCATTCCACATCTGAAATGACACGAGATGTCGGTGATCGTGGTAATAACAGTGAACTTATGTTGGTTGTCACTGTGGTGGTGGGGGTAATAGTGATCGTAAGGAGCAGTGGCACAGCAGTTACCGTGCTGTGCTATGAATCTGGTGAACCGAGAAAGATTCACACTCATGGCCAGCACCAGTGATGATTATCTGAACCGGTCCTGGGCCTCCCCTAGATCGACTTAGCCTCAAATGAGTATGTGGTGCGGTGTGTAAACATCGCGACTCGGGAGACAAATGTGGCCGGGCATGGTGCTGGCCACCCATCCTCCCGTGTGCTGTTCCGGCCTTCATATGTGCTCGCTAACAGCACTTGCCACTAAAGTTTGTTAAGGCAATATGGGGATCTTTGTCTTCTATGGTTTGGATGATGGTGATGAATTAAGTTCCATGGTTCATGACCTTTCACGTCCAACACTTTTCCTCCCATTACTATACAGAATTACATATCGAGCAAGTTGTGATCTGTGAAAAAGAGTTGTGAGTTCAAATCCTCTTTAGGGGGGTGTCGACTCAGCCCATCATCCGTCTGGGGTCAATAAAGTGAGTACCACTGGTGGGGAAGTCAACAGTGGTTGTTCTGTAGGTGGAATTTTCCCCGCCGTATGAACGTAGAATTGCCACCACTGGCTCTACAGGGCTGTAAACAGGAGATGAGCACCCAATGCCTCAGTGCTAATATGAGCAGTGGCAGCTCACTCTGACCTGTCTGAATGCACATCAGAGGTGAACGGTTTGGGCCGCCGTGAGTGAGGGACAGCGGTGGTTGGGCAACTGTGGTAAAATAAGCGCCACTGTCATTGCCAGCCATGGCACTCGCCAGGGCAGAAGCCTTTGGAGGTTCTGGGGATGGCCCTGCACAACCAGATGTCCCTTTGGCACCACCTCTCCTCCTTAGCTGTACGATCTCATACCCCCTCCTCCTCACCACTTCCCATCCAAGAGAACCTTGGACCTGGTACCCAAAACGATGCCCACTGTAAACACCAGGATGATGGTGGCAGGGAATGGGGCTGGTAAAGACGATGGTGAGGGTGGTAACGTACATTTATTATTTTAAAAAATCATTATTGTCCAATAAAATTATCGTATGAATATTCAAAGACGATCAAGAAAGTATCTTGTAATTGCTCGCTACGGTGCGGCTCTGAATAATGTAATTGTGAGGTATATAGAAAAGATCGCATTGTGAGTGCGATATTAAAATCAATAAATCTCACCTGTATCTGACCTCTAGCTTGCATTAATCTCCAGTATACAGTATATATGTGCATGTATTGTATATTTTGTAACTTTGTAAGTAAAATAAAGTATTTGTGCTTTTTTTCCTGGATGGAGACATTATTTTATTTTACTTGCGTGTTCATGCTGGTGGGATCGAATCAAACGTGGCCACTAAAAAGTTATACCGCGTACGGCTAAATCGCTTTGCTGCACTGCATCATTATTATTACTACAGCCAAAACAAGCACACGCATGTCAGAGCTAAATCAGCCGAGGCCTCACATCAGCACAAAACGATTTCCAAGACAAACAAAGCAGTGGAGCGTCAGAGCTGGTGACTGATAATTAAGTGGTTCTGCCATCCTCTGTGAACCTTGGGTAATTGGCAGACGGGGCCAGTGGTGGGAGGGGGGAGAGGGGGCTGCGGGGTGTGCGCAGGAGGAGCGGAGCAAACGGGTTCACGCGGACGGGAAGCACACGGTGCCACGTGCTCCTTCGCATAAGCGCGGCTGTATCCAGGGATTAGCGAGCACGGGGAGAGGAGAAGGAGGGCGGTGAGAGGTGGCGATGAAGAGCGGGTGACAGGGGACCTTTGCTTAATCTGGAACAGCGCATTTCACGTTTAATTCTGGAGTGAGCTTTCAGAAATTCACCTGGTCTTGTCATTGACCCTGTGGGGCACCAACTGGAGTTTCACAACAACACGATGCGGGGTATAGAATGGGTCTTAATGTGACCGGGGTAGATCAAAATATTTAATTCTCAGAGATGGATATTTTTTTGCCAAATGAAGTTAAAAACCGCATTTAACGTGATTTGTTTTGAGTGTGTGTGTAGTCACCAGTGATCAGTCTGTCAAGTCACTTCATTTCAGAACTCAGTTTAATCGTGAGCGGATGAGACCCTGAATTAAAACCCTGAATTCCCAGCGGGGCCAGCTCAGGCATCTCTGACCCCTGAACCACCCAGCCACCTCCAGACAAACTCTTAAAATAAAACCCTAGCGTCGCCGTTGAACTCGCACCAAAACGTCCACTCGCACTTAACAGCGGATGATTAAAAATTAAAATGATGTAGCTTTTGGCACAACAACCTGCCCGTGTGGAATGCTCTCGCTTGACTACAATAACACATAAATCGGGCGTGGACCCACCACGCAGTGACAACTTAAATACCGTGAGCAATGGTAGCGCTATTTATATTGGGGGTTCCACTCAGGCCCGCTACACACTTTCCCATTTTAGTCAAATGGAAAATTCCGTGTCAGCTGCGGGACCGTAACAAAAAAACTATGGTCGTTTCCAAGTTCCACAGATCTGGAAATGTCCTACCTGGTACGAGTTGGGGAGTTTTGCGGGACGCACGATCACAGGACGCACAATCGCATCCAGCGAATTCTGGGTAATCCCGCTTTACTTGCCGAAGTGCAACGCAAACACGAAGCCCAATTACCCATGCATGTTGCACAACGCTTTTGTCAATCCACTGCTGGACGAGGGCCTCCCGACGCCATGTGGATTGTCGCCCATCTGGCGCCTTTAGCGAGGCTACTGAGTCCCCGATCATCATCATCACCATCACGTCCCTTCTGTAGCTGATGTATCCCTCTCCAATCTCTGATCCGTTGCCTCTTCCACTCCACCAGTCTATATTGTTCTCAGCTGTGTTCTGCCTCTATGTGAGTGGAAGGTGAAGGTTGAGGTTGAATTTGTTTAAAAATTAAGGTGGTGTGGATAATCACAACTCCAATTAGCAAAATAAGTTTAACATACATATGTAGTGACTTGTAGCGTCACTACTGTGTACACACACGCACACGTGTGACGTCACTATGCGGGGGAGCGTCACTACCACGCGGGTCTACACACACACACATGACGTCATCCTGTCTGGAGGCGGGAATGTCGTCAGAGCCGGTTCAGGGGATCTAGAGGCCGTGTGTGAGGGCCACGTGGGTTGTGTGAGGCCGTGGCACTCTTGAGTGAACCCGGCTGGACACGTGACCGGATCAAGGTGGGGGCCGGGGGCCACGGGGCCACCTTGGGGGCCACGTGGACAGCAAAGGAGCTTCTCGAGAGTTCTCGAAGGTGCGCGTGGCCGGGGTGTGGCCCAGACACGCCGAGGCGCATATAAGCGGCCTCCTCACCGGTTTAGAGGCTGCTTGTGTCAAGAAAGAAGATGCCTCGTGAAGATGCCTCGTGAAGCCTCCAGTCAGCGTGACCAGCTAGTAGCCCTCCTGGCTGGGTCATGCTAGTTGTATCCGAGAGTCAGTGTTAGTGAGTGATGGTGCGTTAGCGAGAATAGGTTGGTGGTCACCACCCTATGTTAAAGTGTTACGTTGAGTTAACAATAAATAGTGTTGCCTCCCAGGAAGTTATGTGTGCGCCTTATTCGAGCCCATTACATTTGGTGGCGGAATTGGCAAACGTTAGGGTAGTCTTACCTTGAGTGAGACGCAATGAGCACATGCTGTAGGAAACCTGCGAGGCACTCCTCGGGAGAGGAGGACGACGATGGAGCTTTCGTCCCGCCGACAGCCCCGGGGATGGCAGCCCCGGAGAACCCCGCCGACGTGGCACCGACGGTGGAGCAGCATGGTGTGGTCCAGCTGGCGAATCCGTCTCCGCCCGACGATCATCGGGCGACGAGCGCCCGCCTCGCGGAGTTGCTGGGCGCCAAGGCGGAGCTAGTCGCCAAGCTCGACGTTGGCCAGCCGTCGACGGAGGAGCCGGGGCCGGGACCACGTGGCGACACCGCTGCCGCGGCTGTGATCCAGCCGCGTGAATCTCCCGCCACGCCGGCGGGCCACGTTGCAGCCATTTTAGTGGAAATGCGCGGCATTTCTCCTCACTCGCCAGCCATACAGCGGGACATCCTTGCGCTGCATCGCCAACGCCCCTTCGTGCGGGCATTTACAGCGGCTGGCAGGGATTGGGAGGCGTTTAAACGCTGTTTCTCCGTGAGCTGCACCTTCGCGGGGTGGATGAATGAGGAAGCGTTGAAGGCGCTCCCCACGTCTCTTGATGATGACGCATTAAGGGCGTTTTGCACCATTCTGCCTGCATGGTGCTCCACACTGGCGTTGGCCTTCAAGGAGATGGCCACCATTTACGACCCGCCGTCTACTATCTGGAACAGATTCGTGGAACAACGGCGGGGGGAAGCCGAATCGCCCCTCACCTTCAGAAGCGCCCTCTTGTCGCAGGCTCAGGCGGCGTTCCCGAAACTAGGACTGACGGGCGTCAACTCCCTGGTGATGGACCGGTTGTTGGGGCAGGAGCTGAATGTCGCCCTGCCCGCGTCCGAGGATGACGATCCGAAATCCCTCGTTATCACGTGGTGTATCCAGTCCCACCTCAGGTTGAAGAAAGGCTCAGGCCTCATGACCTGTGCTACACCAGCGGGTGAGATGCCCGAAGAGGACGAGTCCGCTCCTGTTTGCGCCGCCGTGACCGGCGCCGGAGGCCAGAGACGAGCTACCGAGCGCCAAGGGAGGCGCGATTGGCCTCCACGTTACCCTTTCCGGCCGGGCTCCACTTGCGGCGTCTGCTACAACTGTGGGCGGCCAGGACACGTCGCTGTGGAGTGCCGGATGCCGCATTGAGGACGTCCTGGGCCGCCGTCCTCGTCTCCTCACCCGCCTTCGACTTCCAAGGGTCCCCAGGTGAGTCGCGGTGCACCACACATTCGGCCCCCGTTCTCACCTCACCCATCTTTCGATCATGTTGATCTGCATACGGTCGTTATTTCTTCACGTCGGGTTGCACCGCGCGGGGGTTCCGCCGCATCGGGTGAGAATTGGGCCTTCGGGCACGCCCAGTGTTCGCAGTTGGCCCATCGATTCGTGGCCGTGGCCATCGGGTCATCTAGAGTCGTGGGTACCATTCAGGGCATTCATGTGCGGATCCTCATTGACACTGGCGCCTCTGCCACCATTATTTCAGAATTATTTTTTTATATTTTGCCGGCCTATTGCCACCTGTTATGTCCCGTCCCCGTTCCCTATTTTGCGGCTAATGGGGGTTCTCTTGGAATTTTGGGTCAAATAGTCGTGGAGGTTTCCATCGGTGGCATTTCATTGCGGGGGCCCATCCTAGTTTTTGATTACCTGGTGGTGCCGTGTTTGTTGGGGACAAACTTCCTTGGGAAGATGCCCCTAAAAATCCTCACAGACCACAGGTGTTTGGAGTTGCCTTCGGGGCAAAGGGTTGCGTTCTTATTGTCACCCGATGACAAGGGCTGTGCGTCGGTACAGGCGCTTGTTATTGATATGGTTATGGTTCCCCCAGGGGGGCAGATGCTCGTCCCCCTCCAGTTGCGCAAGCCGTTTGCTCGCGATGCCACCGAGGGGGGTATCGTGCTAACGCCCGCAAATAAAGCAGCCCGAGCGATGGCGCTTGTGCGGGCGTAGACGTTGGTGTCTTGGGATCGCCAGTCCTTTAATCAGGTGTTGAATGTTGGCTCAGACGCATCTGTCATTCAGGCGGGTACGGTACTCGCTCACGCGTCGGCCGCGGTAGTACGGGCGGACTGTATTGCAGCTGTTAATGGGTCATGCGGTGGCATGCACGCACGGGCTTGTGATACTAAGTGGGCCGGCGCCCTTTGTGATGAGAGTCGGGACCTCTCCCACAGTCAGAGGGCCGTGCTGCGGGCTTTGCTGGTGGAATTCGAGGATGTTTTCAGTCAGGGGAAATTTGATCTGGGTCGTACCACCCTTATGAGCTACCACATTGATACCAGTGACTCCCCCCCCTATTCGACAAAACCCACACCAGCTGAGCCCAGCCGAGAAGGCACACGAGTCCCTAGGGTGCCTCGATAATGCTTGTGAAAAAGCACAACAGGAGTCTGCGCTTTTGCGTTGACTTCCGTAAACTCAATAAAGTATTGATGGCAAATGCCTATCCCCTGCCCCGTATGGATGACTCGTTGGATGCGTTGGCAGTGGCCAAATTTCTTTTCCACGCTTGATCTCCTTTCGGGTTTCTGGCAGTTGCCTCTTGATGACTCCTCCAGGCCTAAGATGGCTTTTCGAACGCCGCAAGACCTGTTTGAGTTCAACAGACTCCCGATGGGCTTACACTCTGCCCCAGCTACCTTTCAGAGGTTAATGGAATTGATCTTGGCAGGACTCCAGTGGGACTCCTGCCTGATTTATTTGGACGATGCAATTGTGTTCGGACGCATGTTTGAGGAACACCTCGGTCGGCTGCGCGCTGTTTTTGTGAAAATGAGACAAGCTAATCTAAAATTCAAGCCGCAAAAGTGCCATTAATTTTGTTTCAAAGGTCAGTGCGGTACCTCGGCCACATTGTTAGCGAATTGGGTATCGCGACTGATCCCGATTAAACTGAGTGTGTGCGCACATGGCCCACCGTGGGTGAGGTCCGTAGTTTTATCGGCTTTGCTTCATATTATCGTCGCTTTGTGCCCGGATTCACCACCATTGCCAAGCCTCTCCATGCTCTCACGGCAAAAGGACAGAGATTTCACTGGGGCGTGGAGGAGGAGGCTACCTTTGTTGCCCTACGGGATGGGGTGGTGCGCGCCCCTCCCCTGCGGTACCCAGATTTATTCCTACCCTGCATCCTGGACACCGATGCCAGTAATACGGGCATTAGTGCTGTGTTGTCACAGGTGGTTTGCGGCATCGAGAGGGTGGTGGCGTATGGGAGCAGGGTGCTCTCGCCGGCCGAGCAGCATTATTGTGTAACGCGGAGGGAGTTGCTCGCAATTGTATTTTTCGTGCAGCAGTACTGGCCCTATTTATATGGCAGGACTTTTGAGGTGCACTCCGATCATGCCGCCCTCCAACATGCTCTGTCTTGACCAGCCTTCAGGACAGTTGTCGCGGTGGTTGGAAATCCTTCAGGATTATTCCTTCTGGGTGTCGCATCGTAAAGGGACCCGGCACACTAACGCCGATGCGTTGTCGCGGCTTCCCTCTGGCGGCTATTGTGCTTGTTTGTTGGGTTCGCTCCGCTGTAGGTCTCCGGAGGTGCAGTGACTTTCTCTCATTGTTGCGGCAGCGTCGACGCCCTCCCTCTAAACCCCTGTCCCTTGTGATGCTGTCTTGGAGTTGTCCCACTCCGAGTGGGGGTGCCTCCAGAGTGAAGATGCTTCCCTCCTGAAATTGCGCCGCCATGTTGATATGCAGGGGGATGCCGTGGGCCGGCGAAAGGTTGCTCCTGTTGTCCTCAAAGGGGGCTTGCTGATGTGTTGGGATGGCGGGCTGCAGCATTATAAAATCGTGGTGCCTACATGCCTCAGAGGCAGGCTTGTCGTCGCCGTTCATGAACGGCTGATACATTTGGGATAGCACAAGACGCTTGCCGCCCTGAGACTCGATTATTTTTGGCCCAACATGGCAGCGGACGTCACTAATATCATCAAGGGTTGTGTGCAGTGTGCACGCCGGAAGCCGCCGCCTGTTAAATGCTGCTCACGCTCGCAGTCTATTAAATTGTCCCGAATTCATGGGCTTGTGACTTTTGATACATTGGGTCCTTTCCCCACTACGGCCCGGGGGAACACATATATGCTTGTGGGGGTTGAATATTTCTCACGGTGGCCTGTTGCTTGGCCGCTCCCGAATCAAACAGCCGTCAGTATTGCCTAAGCGTTCCTGCATGGGTACGTGCTGGACCAAGGGAGAAATTTTTCTGCCAGCCTGCTGAAGGAGGTGTGCAACCTTCTGGGCACCGAGAAGATTCGCACCTCGCCCTACCATCCCCAAACAGATGGGATGGTGGAAAGGCGTCATAGGACCCTGGTTTCAATGTTGCGTCACCAGGTTGATGAATCACAAAAAGATTGGGATCTATGCGTCCCGGGGGTGCTTGCGGCCTACAGAATGGCCTCCCATGTTTCCACTAGCTACTTGCCCTTCTTCCTGATGTACGGCCAGGAACCTAACTCCCCCCATTGACATTCAGCTTAAAGTGAGCCTTCTAAGGCCAAGGTGGCCATTTCTAATCCGATGCGGTTCCCCCTTCAGCGCGTCTCGGAGGCGCGCGAGGCCTCCAGGGCACATTCAGCCACCAGGCAGCGAGCCAATGAATGCTTGTGGGGTTGTCGGGTGTCGGGCAAGCAGTGGGTCCCTGGAGATGGGACTTGGCTGCACTGCCCGCAGGTGCCTGTCGGCATGTCCCCAAAGTTGTACAAACCCTGGCGGGAACCGGTAGAGGTTGTGGAAACCAACCGCCCTCAGTGTGTCAAAATACGGTTCGGTCGTTGGACTTGGTTTGTTCACCCATCGCGACTTAAACCATTCGTTCCGCCCCGGCGCGTTCGTTCATCCCCAATCCCCGAGGGCCGCATGTCTGGTGCGCTGGGCGAGCTGGGGGATGCACCGGTTGAGGTGCTCCCTCAGGGTAGCTCTGTGGTCCCGCCCTCAGGATCGGAGCTAGTGATCCCCTCCATGCCGTCGGGAGCTGCTCGTCCGGACACCCCGCTCCAAGTGGTGCAGCTGTTACCCGGTGGACCTCCGCCAGCCCCGCCGCCCCCGCCGGAGGGACCGCGGCCGCCCACCTGTGATGGCATTACCCCCTCGCCCTCCGGTGTGCTTCGGCCCGCCTCGCGTGAGGGTCCGGCCATGCGGACTCGCTCCCGCACCGCTCGCTTCAAATAACACTTTCACACGTTCGTGGTGTTCCACAGTTTTTTTTATTGTTGCAAGCACGCGTGATCCTTATTGTGTGTTCACCCACAGGGTTGGCGTTGGGGTTGCTCCCTACCCTTTTCTTGGGGTGTGTTTGTTCATCCTCTTTCGGTAAAGTCACGTAGAATGAGAATAAAATAATAAAATAAGACAATAAAATTCTCATGACGTTTCGGCCACAACACAAGTAGCCTTCTTCAGGTGAAGGAACAGAACTGTCGGGACGACAGAGTTTCAATGAACGCTGCTAAGATTTGTAGCGTCTTTTAAGCTGGGTGAGAGAAGTGAGGCACCTTGACAAAGGAGTTTACATATCAAACAGGAGAATTTAGCATTGAAATAGCTGAGGGATTAGCTTGTGACTGGTCACAGAAATAGCTATGTGAAAGTCAAAGTGTACACATCAACAGAGGCACCTAGTACATGGATGCCAAAGGGGCTGCAACTACCCAACTATCATACAGTAAACCGATGTGAAAAAACTAAGTCTAAATTACATCAATATAATAAATGTACTCAATATATTATTCAATAAGCTGAGCTATTAACAGCAACTGGGTATACACTACACTATATAATGAATACCATATAGTAAACCAATAAAAACTAAAATATAAACTACCTCAATGTTATCAATAAACTCTATATACTCTCCAATCAGCTGAGCTACCAACAATAAGTCGTCATATATCACAATGCTATATGGCGAAAAAATGGGTGGATTCTTCCCCTCAACGCCAGCACCACGGACAGCTACGAGCCCCGTTCAGACGGACGAGTCTATCCATGCTCAGAATGGAGGAGGGGGGAGAGAAACAGCTACGAAGCGCTGTTATACTCCTTGTTGTAAACCATACCATTAACCGTGGTGTGAGAGGTATTAAGAGGCAATGCCAGCGAAAGAGCTGCGGTCTGAAGGTCACCGTAAAATAAATTAATTAAGAACCGAAATGGTTTAAAACATCTTTCCAATGGTTACTAAGCCAGAATACATCTTCTCGGTTGCAATTGTCTCTGTGCTTGTATATGTGGATGGCCTCATGAACGAATCTCTCATGGTAGCCGGTTGGCTTGCAAAGAACCTCCGTCTTGGAGAAGTCAATGTCATGTGAGCCCACTGAATTATAACTGTGACTGCCATGGCAGAGGAGTTCGTCTGCTTAATGTCTGCGGATGCGGTCCGAGATATGTCGTTTGGTTTCTCCAATGTAGCTACTACCACAGAGGCACTTTAGTTTGTAAACGCCCGGGTACTGTATGTCTGGAACAGCATCTTTTACAGATGGAACCAGATCACAGATTTTATGTACTGTGTTGAATCGGACCTGGATCGTGTGTTTATTCAGGATTTTGGAGATATTTTTAGTGACCCCTGCAATGTAGGATAAGGTGATGGTTTTGAGTGGCTCCACAAAAGGATCCTTCTTCATGACTGGAGTAGTGGCTTTGCGGATTGTGTAGTCGGAGTAACCATTAGCCCTGAGAGCCTGGTGTACGTGCTTGAGTTGACTGGTAATGTGTTCCTGGTCGGAAATTCATTGGGCTTTATGGTATAGAGTCTTGATGAGGGAGTTATTCTGGGATGGATGGTGGTGGGAATCCGGTTTCAAGTAAGCATCTGTATGGGTAGCTTTCCGCGTTCATGCTTCGCTCTGTGTTCTGTTATTTTGTACATATGTTCTTACAATATTTATTACCATCGGTTATTTATTGACATTGTTGTTGGGGGCACACGGGTTTTTTTTGTGTATTGTCACAGCCGCATCGGCTGTACTCTTACGTGAGGGGGGGGGGGTGATGTATTGACTTGTAGCGTCACTACTGTGTACACACACACACACACGCACACGTGTGACGTCACTATGCGGGGGAGCGTCACTACCACGTGGGTCTACACACACACATGATGTCATCCCGTCTAGCGGCGGGAATGACGTCAGGGCCGGTTCAGGAAATCTGGATGCCATGTGGACAGCAAAGGAGCTTCTTGTGAGTTCTCGAAGGTGGGTGTAGCCAGGGTGTGGCCCGGACACGCCGAGGCGCATATAAGCGGCTTCCTCACCGGGTTTGAGGCTGCTCATGTCAAGAAAGAAGATGCCTCGTGAAGACGCCTCGTGAAAAAGAGTCAAGCTTCCAGTCAGCGTGACCAGCCAGTAGCCCTCCTGGCTGGGTCATGCTAGTTGTATCCGAGAGTCAGTGCTCGTGAGTGATGGTGTGTGTTAGCGAGAATAGATCGGTGGTCACCACCCTATGTTAAAGTGTTACGTTGAGTTAACAATAAATAGTGTTGCCTCCCAAGAAGTTGTGTGTGCTCCTTATTCGAGCCCATTACACATACATACGTAATGGTCAGTGCAAGTTTGTGAAGGTGCGTAACATAAATGTGAGAGAAAAGCACAGTACAATAATGGCTCTTCCTGCACTGTCCTCTGCTGCCCTCCACATCGCCTTAACCAAGGTTCGAGCACCACCACGCTGAGAATCACAACGCAGAGAGCTTGCACGTGTTTAATCCGTCTAGTGGGGGTGGAGGCCAATCGCTCTTTCGATTCTTAAACTTCCGAGTGAAATGCGACAGATGCAGACAATAGCGATGGAATAAGATGAAGAGAGATGCATTTATGTATTTTGAACTTCTTTCGCACCATACGTAGACAACCGTGCTAATCGGAGGTGTGTGGAAAGGACAACAAACTAAACACAAAAAGCAATTACCCCAAACTTTCGCAGCTCTTATAAATTCCCTTTTCACACCATCAATAGGTAAACTCCCCCCGCCCCCCCCGCGCCAAACGGCAAGTCCACCGGCACGTACACCACCTCTTTTCTAAAATCGGCCAATCAAATGCTAATTTTTATGCTAATTTCTTTGTCAGGACACCTTGTTTGCTCGCACACAGTTTAAAGGTCCGCGGTCTGAGCGTGGTTGTGTTTGGCTAAATTCTCCTATTTGATTTGTACTAGGTGCCTCGGTGAATGTATATGCTCTGACTTTAACATAGCTATTTCTGTGACCAGTTACAAGCTAATCACTCAGCTATTTCAATGCTAAATTCTATGCTAATTCCTTTGTCAAGGGGTGCCTCTGCAGATGTGTATACTTTAACTTAGCTATTTCAATAAGCCATTTCAATGCTAAATTATATGCTAATTCCTTAGTCAAGGTGCTTTGTTTTTTCTCACACAGCTTAAAGGTCGTGATCTGAGCGTGGCTTTTTTTTCACTCCAGCGCTGTCCTCCAGACAGTCTCGTCCCTTCACCTGATGAAGGCTGCTTGTGTTGTGGCCGAAACGTCGTGATTTTTGTTATTTTATTTTTTTACCTACGTGACTTTACCCAATAGAACCAAAGAGTATGTATCCTAGCAGTCACGAAAGCTTTAAATCTAGAACAAAAAGCAATTCTCAAAAAAAATTTCAATGTAGATTATTTTAAAGTGCATAGTTCCAGTGGCTTCCTAATATCGGAATGAAGAGCATTCCAGACGCAGAAGCACATCTGAAAGCGCACGATGCAGTGACCGTCTTTGTTCGATGGTGAGCCAAAAGCCATTGCGAGGATAACCGGAGTTTACGTGATGATGTATGCTCCTTGACAAGATCCACAACGAGATGTAGGCAACAACGATTGAATTTAGACGAAGAGAGATCACAGACATGATATAGGTGAGATAAATTGTCTCTTTTATGGTAACTCGGTTGTCTTGTTTATTCCAAACTAAATTCGAGCTGATATATATACTGTACTAGCGGGAAATACTTGCGGATATATTTTGTGAATGTAGAGTGGCTCACTTACTGTATTCAGAAGGAGGGGGTTAATGTCGTTACAGCAACTGTTAAGATTTTGCTGTGCCATGGGGCCTATAATAAATGTCATATAACGTGCCACAATACGGTACGAAATCAGGGAGCGGGGCTGTGGTGAAATATTAAGCGAGCAGAGCAGACAATGATGTCAGGGGATCCCAGCGCCACAGACCGAATGCACACTGACAGGGTGTGTATTCGCCAGCCAGACGCCCTTCCAGATTAAAGTCAGGAATTAATGAGTACAGGTGCACAGACACTAGGTCGAGAAATAACCGTCACAACGCTCCATGTAAAGGAAGAAAAACGGTTGAAAATCACAGGTAGGCACACGATTGGCTGCGCAGGATAACCTCACCCTGATTTTTTTTTACGTCGAGGGGCTTAAAAAGGGGAGCCCAAAACCGTTCAGATCTCGCTCTGGCCCACCCCCCAACCCCCCACCTCTCTCTTCCCCAACTCTCCAGGTTTATTCAGCAGTGCTTTAGTCAAAGGTAAGTGTTGCCTAGTGGATAGTCCTACCATGAAAAAATTTAACGAGTTATGACATGTCACATGTGTAAAATATTTTTGGGATAGCCCGCACCTCCATATATCCTGCAGGGTCTTGTTTTTTTGTAAAAAGTGGTATACCCTGCGGGTTATATGCATGAAAATAGGTAATCGCTTGCAGGTGCGTGCGCGGTTGCGCCGCCGGGCTAGCGTTAGCTGTGGTGTGTGCGCGTGTTAGATGTGTGTGCGTGTTAGGATATAATCACCTACAGGTGCGCGCGCGTTCGCGCCGCCACGCTAGTGTTAGCTGTGGTGTGTGCGTGTGTTAGGTGTGTGTGCGTGTTAGGATATAATCGCCTGCAGGTGCTCACGCAGTCGCGCCGTCGCGCTAGCGTTAGCTGTGGTGTGTGTGCGTGTTAGGTGTGTGAACGTGTTAGGATATAATTGCCTGCAGGGGCACGCCTGTTCGCACCGTCGCGTTAGCATTATTGGTGGTGTACGCGGGCGTGTTTGGAGTAACCCCGTGCGGCGGTGAACCAGCAATTTAGCTATGTCTTTTAGAGAGGGCACTCGCGTGGGGGGGGCAATCACCCGGTCGGCGGGGGCCCGGCGGGAGCCGATCGACGCGGTGAAGGAGGGAGTGGAGGGGGTGGACGTCGCGCCCCACCTGCTCAACGAGGCTGTAGGGGTGGCCATTGTATTGTGAGAAATTAGCATGTAAATTTAAGAAATTTGCTTGTAAATGTAAGCTCGGAGAGAGCTCGGAAAGCTATCGCCACATGGAGGTGGAAGAGAATGGCAAGCCGCCATTTACAAACGAAGATGTGGGGGTGGCCACAGCTTCGTTTGTCTAGATCTACCCGATCTTACATTTACATGCAAATTTAGTGGGTAATAAACTGGAGGGAACACGTTTATTACAGCTCACAAGTTACAAAACAAAGGTGTAACAGCGCCTTTCACCCGATACTCTCTGTAGACGGCTAGCTTGCCTCTCTGGCTATCTCTACAGCTACCCTACCAGAGCTAGAGTAATCTCTGACGTCTTCACTGGTTATAAGTTTGGAGCTTCACTGGTACAGCTCCAGCCTCACCCTAGCCAGGGGTTCGGCTTTGCCCAGAGGGCTCTTCTCTTCAGGGCTCCAGGTTGGTCTTCAGTCTTCTGTCTTCAGCCGGACGATACTGAGCTGAGCCGTTCAGGACCCTCGCTTATATACAGGGACCTGGCTCACTCCGCCCCTGGCCACGCCTTCCTTCCAGAACCTTGTCGAAGGCCCTGGAGAATGACCTCATCCCCCAGCCCTCTCCCGGGGGCCTGGGGTCCCAACCGTTGGTCCAGATGCTTCCCTCCAAGGATTCCCTGGGCCAATTTCCCATCATCACTCTTGAGCAGGTCTGGCCTCCCTTCTGCTCTCTACTGGCCTGAGCTAGTACTGCCGGCTATGAGTAGTGGCGTTCGTGGCCAACCATGACACTATATTAACCCCCCTCCGTAGCACCCAGCCGTCCCGGCTGGCAACAACACCCAAAAATCGTCAAACCCGGAACAATTACGTGCGCCTCAACAAAACACAACAAGAACGACCCGACTTAAATACCCCAACCTACCTGTACAAAAATTACACTATTTACAAATGTACAATCAGGCATCCGTGCACAAAAAAGCATCTGCACGAATCCGTCGCATCGCCCACCCACGACATGCGCCAAGAATAACAGCATTAACAACAACAAAAACAACGACAATGACCGAACGCAAGTTACAGGCAAGGAGGACCACCAACCGTGGCAGCCCGGCTTAGACAAAGTAAGCACAAAGGTAGGTGCGCGTCATGGTGCTTGTGAGAGCGTGGGAAGGGTTATGAAAATCTTGGGGCCCTTGAACGGGTCCGTTTAGCAGGGCCGTCGTGCAGCAGTTGGGATTTTGCAGGAGGAAGAGAAGAGGCCGGCGCCCCCTGGGCAACATTCGGGTCAGCGGTGGAGCCCGTGTCGATGGAAGCGGCAGTTGACGACGGCCATGGGGGGCTCATTCCTTGGGCATCTGAGGGCACAACAACACGACTGTGTTGGGGGTTATGGTCTGTTGAAACGCGACCCGGCTTGTCGGACACACCAAGCGCTCGGCCCCGGTAATGTGTGCGCGAGACAGAAGATCGCGGCGCGAAGCATGCACACCTGTTCGCCTTTGGCAGGCGCGACAAAGCATCGGCATTACAGTGCTGGGTACCCTTATTATATTAGACATTTAATGCATAGTCTTGCCGGATTTCCACCAAGCGCGAGAGTTAACCAGATGGCTGGTCTACTCGCAGCGCATATTGAAGGGCGGCGTGATCGGAGCAAACAGTGAAATGCCTCCCGTACAAGTAAGGTCGGTATTGTTGGACGAAAAAGACGATCGCTAACAGTTCGTGTCACACAATACAGTTGCTCCACTGGAGACAATACCCGGCTACCATAAGCAACAACTCGCTCAACCCTATCAACAACTTGTGACAAAACGCCCCCGATGCCGGTGTTACTCGCATCTGTGTCAAGAATGAAGGGCAACGTAAAATCTGGGTAGCTCAGCGGAGGGGCATTCACCAATCCATTTCGCAGTGAATTAAATGCATCCTCCTTGCCCAGTGGAACTTGACACCCTTGGCCGTCAGCGCATTGAGGGGTTTGGCGATGGAAGCAAACCCTGCAACAAATCGTTGGTAATAGGATTCAAAACCGATAAAGCTCCTGACCTCCCCCACCGACGTGGGGGTCGGCCATGAGCGGACACAATCGTTTTTTTCGGGGTCGGTGGCAATACCCGACGGACTAATGATGTGGCCAAGGTAGCGCACAGATTCACGCAAGAGGTGGCATTTCTGTGGCTTAAATTTAAGGTCGGCTGCATGCATCTTAACAAAAACTGCCCTCAGCCGATTCAGGTGTTCATCGAAAGTACAACTTAAAACAACGACGTCGGCTAAATAGATCAAGCACGAGTCCCACTGAAGCCAGGCAAGAACCAGCTCCATCAAAAGCTGGAATGTTGCCGGGGCCGAGTGGAGACCCATGGTAACCTCTTAAATTTGAACAAGTCCTGCGGCGTGCAGAAGGCAGTCTTTTGTTTTGACTCTGCGTCAAGCGGCAGCTTCCAGAAGCCCGACAAGAGGTCCAAGGTTGAAAAATGTGCTCCAGCCAAGGCATCAAGGGATTCGTCCATACGGGGGAGGGGGTACACGTCGGCCACTGAAATTTTAATAAGCCTGCGAAAGTCCACGCAAAATCGCAATCTACCATCGTGTTTCTTTACGAGAACGATGTGGGCTTCCCACGGGCTGGTGGACGGAGAGATGATGTCGGCAGATAACATGTCACTGACAGCCAGCCTGACATGTTCTTTTTCAGCAGGACTTAAACGGAATGGGTTCTGGTGGATGGGTGCAGCATCGCCCATATCAATGTGATGTTCCAACAATTGAGTGCATCCAATGTCAAATTTAGATTTACTAAAAATATCAGAAAATTCAAGTAGCAGAGCGCGCAATTTTCCCCTCTGTGAATTTGACAAATTGCCAGCCGATGAACAAAGCAAATCCAACCACTTTTCATTGGGGCTGGAGCGCAGTTGTGTCCGAGGCACGGTCCCGACATGGCCTACCATCGAATCAGTCTGGAGCGCTGGCATCGCATGAGCGAGCACGGTGCCCTGCAGTATAATGGTCGTGCGTAGCCCAGCATTGAAGACTTGGATAAAGTGGTAACGATCCCCAGAAACCAGCGTCTGCGCACCAACCAGTTCCAACCCCCAAACCACGGTGTTTGAAGGACCTATGAGGACACCGCTAGTCATTGAACCTGGATCGAGAGGTTTCCGAAGGCAAAGGGGAACTAACATCTGTGCAACTGGTGGGATGCACACCTTTCGGGATGCTAGTGCCTGAACAGTAGTGTATGCCGTGTACAACCTTGTGGGGGATGGTAGGAATGCCATATGCCTTCCCGAGGACAATTCGATGCATCCCTGGTCAATAAAGATCTTGATGGGCATCTTGCCCAGAAAATCCGTACCCAACAGGCATGGAACAGCGAGGGATGAAGAGACCAAGATTGCTTCGCCAATAAAAATGTGTGCTCTGATTTGGCCAATCAATCCCAGCAATCCCCCATTAGTGGCAAAACATGGAACCTCAATTGGGAGTAAAGAACGACATTTCTCCGGCAAGATATTATAAATGAGGTCCGAAATTATCGTCGCAGATGCCCCCGTGTCGACAAGAATGTGAAATTTGACCCCTTCAATGGAACCCACAATGACTGAAGAACCCACGGTCGCGGCAACGACCCTGTGGGTCAACTCCAACCACTGCCGTGAACGGAGCTCCCAGTCGGCTTTATGGCAGTCCCGTCCCCCGACATCTGATGCACGTGACACGCCGCACTGATGTGTGTGTGGGGGCCGAGCGTGTGGGGTGCTGCGACTCGCCTGGGTCCAACGTGGAGCCGAGGGTGAGCGCAGTGCGCTGCGGAAGGCGAGGGGAGTCTCGGACTCACCCTTCTTCCGCGAGGCGAACTGGTGTCAAACGTCCGATGGCGGCCCGTAGATGTCGGTCAGGTGTTGCAACGCCTGTTGCAACGTGGACAGCTCCTCCCGTGGAACAGTGATGAGGGTGGCGAGGGCGTTGTCGTCCAACGCGGCCGGGAGTGCCCGCAGTGCCTCCTCCTCTGTCCATCCCACTATTTTGCGGTGCGAGAGGAAACGGCACTGGAAGGCCGCTCAGTCGCCACCTGCTGCTGTAAACTCTTTAAGGACAGGCAGCTGCTGGTGGATCGTCGGCGCGCGTCCTGCAGGAAGATGATCGCCATCACTTTTTGCGCGAACAACATCGGCGGTCACACCGCAACTGACGTGGCAGCCGCTGATTGGAGCCGTTCGTAGCCCGATGTGACGTCAGACCCATGATGCCCTCGTCTTCTGGCGGAAGCTCCCCGACTTTCGGCAGGAGTTTCAAAAATTGGCATGGGAGTTGTGGAATTGGTGGCGGCAACATTCGCCACCCGCGCCGCCACTCCATCCTCCCCCGCCGCCGGCTCCTCGTGATGGATCTCGTCCAGGATGGAGGCCGCGGCATGCAGGAGGTCAGCGAGGCGGGAATGCGCCACGCGCAGCGCTCTCCCCAGTGGTGACATCCCGCCGGGTGGCTGGGCAGGCAGCGGCTCGGCCGGCGATGCTCCATCCTCTCCAGCAAGAGTTGTCATGTCTACAGCAACCATGTCGTCTTCCTTTTCGTTCGAAGCCCTGGTACGTATCTTCCTCCGCGTTTTCATTGTAACTAATATAAGGCCACTTCTGACGCCAATTGTAGTGGGTAATAAACTGGAGGGAACTTTAACTTAGAGGTCACATGTTTATTACAGCTCACAAGTTACAATATAAAGGGGTAACGGCCCCTTTCACCCGATACTTTCTGCAGCCGGCTAGCTTGCCTCTCTGGCTATCTCTACAGCTACCCTGCCAGAGCAGGAGTCTTCTCTGACGTCTTCACTGGTTATAAGCTTGGAGCTTCACTGGTACAGCTCCAGCCTCACCCTAGCCAGGGGTTCGGCTTTGCCCACAGGGCTCTTCTCTTCAGGGCTCCAGGTTGGTCTTCAGTCTTCTGTCTTCAGCTGGACGATATTGAGCTGAGCCGTTCAGGACCCTCGCTTATATACAAGGTCCCGGTTTACTCCGCCCCTGGGCACGCCTCCCTTCCAGAACTTTCTCGAAGGCCCTGGAGAATGACCTCATCCCCCAGCCCCCTCCCGGGGGCCTGGGGTCCCAACCGTTGGTCCCGATGCTTCCCCCCAAGGATTGCCTAGGGCCAATTGCCCATCATCACTCTTCAGCAGGTCCAGCCTGATAATTGTTTTTTTACCCTTTTATCTGGCAACAAAACTGACACCTTTTTTACAAGGAGTCATGTTTACATTGACCACAATACCTGCGGTCGGAACGCAAACAAAAAACAACTCTGATAATGTATGCACTGTCCTTGAAATTGATTGGTCCACACCCGAGACAGCTTCCTTTAGAGCCTCGTCTCACATGGTGTTGGACCAGAAGACGCCAAAAGGTGCACAACTCAAAGGCAATGCACTATCAGAGTATGAGAGCTCGGGGTAAGCATTTACACCATTGGAAACCTCGTTTACACCATTGGAAACCTCATTTTGTTACAAGTCCAGCCTCTCTTCTGCTCTCTACTGGCGTGAGCTAGTACTGCTCGCGATCGTGGCCAACCATGCGACTACACAAATTGCATCTCTAGCCCCTCCCATTTTCACTTGGGCTACACCCATCCCAAACCTTGATAACGCCTTACCTTAGCAGTGCTCCCACCATATATTCTCAGCAGCTCTCCTGCGATATTTCTCACCTGATGACTATTGCTTGTTTTGCGATCGAAACGTTATGATATTATTTGTATATATGTTTTATCTATCTACGTGGCTTCACCAAAAGACCCAAAGAATATGAATTCCTGCAGTCACGAAAGCTTTAAGTAAATTAAAAACTTGTTTACTGTGAAACTGTTGTAACTATTTAACTGCAATTTTTTCATAAATATATATTTCTTTGGTTCACCCCTATTTTGTCACACATCTAGGGTACCTTGATCCACATGGGTCGCTAAGGTTTAGTTTGCCGAGTGCCACCAGTGATCAATCTATGCAGTCAACAATGCTCCCAGCTGCTACGCCGAGTGCCTCTTTATCAGCCTCTGCCTGGTGTTATGTTGGAACTCCACCGAACCCACGTGGTATCGACGCCACCGCAAGCAATCCGGCCAGGTGGCTCCACACGAGCAGCTAACGATCGGAAGGTTCAAATCTTTGGTTGGAGGAGTTGACTTAGTCTGTCATTCATTTGGGGGTTGATAAAAAAAAACAGTTTGGGGAAGTCAACAGTTGGTTGTCCCATTGATAGACTTACCATCCCCCACCCCCGCCCCACCATAACAATGTGGAATTGCCTTCTCTGGTTCAGGGGCTGTAAAACAGGAGGTGACCAGCACCATCTCAATGCTTAATCTGAACAGGTTTTAACACAACAAAAACTCAAATCGGCGGCGTGCAGGTTTTGGGCTCAAAGCGAGGCACCTGTGCCTCTCGCCAGCAGCAGCCGACGTCAGACGCCGCCGTGATAACGGCCATGCGCACACGAGCGGAGGGGGGGGGGGTTGTCGGGTGATTGCAATGAGCGCTTGGCTCGCCAAATGCCGCTGCCCCGGCTGGAGCTCGAGGGAGCGTCTTCTAAGAAGCCGGTCGTTTTCTAAGAATGCATAACTTATTGGCTCGCATTACCTGCTCGCTGGCCGTCGAGGGAATACCTTCCGCGGCGGACGCCGGGCAGACACCGCCGTCGATCCATCAGGCCGTGTCCGGCTGAGACGAGGGGAAGGAAATTGTTAATCACATCTCTCTCAGGTCTTTCGGACATGGCGCGCTTAAAATGGCCTTTATGATACGTGACGGCCGGCACAACTATTACTGCCAAGATTTAGTGCTCCTGAAAGCATCGATTTAATGAGGGGCCCTTAGCGGCCCTTTTTGTTGGTGCGCGTGCGTCTGGGCGATGGGGCAATCAATGGTTGGTACCTCCGGGGCAAGGTCGCAAGGCTATCGCCACATTCGCTCATGCTTTCCTGCCAGAAACCGCTGCTAAACAGAGGGGGTCCTCGCATATAAACATCCGGCAGTTCACCAGGATTGGTTCAAGTGAGCCAGACTCTGCTGATGAGAAACTGTCGGTCAAAACTGGTCCAGAGTGGCCTGTAGGCCGCTACCCATGGCCCTTGCAGACCATCAGTGGCCTCTAGATTTTCCTTCACCTTTCTTCTAGACGGCGCTGCTATTTGTGAAGCGTGATTTGATCATTCAAGGCTGAGTTGACCCAAGGGAGGTCCAAGCCAAGTTCAGATACAGGTTACCACTGATGTTGTGCATGATCAGGTACACAGATGCACAGACAGTTGCTCACAAATAAAAATATCCCCCGTATAGCCTTAACAGGCTTTTGGGGAAAGTGCTGTTAGCGAGCACCTATGAAGCCTGGCACGGTACATGAGGGGGTGGGTGGGCAGCACCACTCCTCAGTGGCGATGTTTACACACCGCACAAGGTACTTATTTGAGGCTGAGTCGACAGAGGGGAGGCCCAGAACCCGGTTCAGATAATTGTTATTGGTGTTTAGCTGTAAGCGTAAATCGAACTCAACGGATTCGTGTGCAGCACGCTAATCACAACTCTGCTGTTGTCTACGCTCACACGCATAGATGCACACTCACGCTCTCGGGACACAGACACGCGCTCACACTCACATAGATGCAGGCACGCAGACACGCAGGGGTAAGAATGAAATCGGGAGAGAGCTGAGTGAAACTATAGCAACTTGAGAATGCAAAAAATCTGGTATCATCGCTGCATTGCGCGGCATTGTCTACGTGAGTGTGTATCCATCTTGAAGCATACATGTGCGGCTCAGAGTAAACGTGTCTGACTGTGCCCATTCGCAATTGCGATTGTAGTAAAATTATGCGAGCTTACCATGTGTACAATTAAACGTTTTGACATCCGGTAGATATGTGGGCATATAAGATGAGATTATTTTTGTAGGGCATTGTATCTTCGATTAATTAGTGACATTCAATTTTGACTTAAAACTTTCGTGACTGCAGGAATTCATATTCTTTGGTTCTTTTGGTAAAGTCACGTAGATAGAAAAATAATAACAATAAAAAGAAAGTGACTATTTTTTTTAAATAAGATAAACCTAATAAAAAACGAAGACCATTACTGCAGACTGTAGCCTGGTTATTAAGTTTGGTGAGTTTACCGGCAGTCTATAATGTAGACTGTAGCCTGGTTCTTAACCTTGGTGAGCATACTGGCAGTCTATAATGTAGACTGTAGTCTGGTTCTTAACCTCGGTGAGTGTACTGGCAGTCTACAATGTAGACTTCTTCTTTGGTTCTTTCGGTAAAATAATAAAAATAAAATAAAAATATAAAAATCTAAATAAAAAATAAAACCACGACGTTTCGATCACAACACAAGCGATCGTCTTCAGGAGGAAAGAGGGGAGGTCACCGAAGGCAACCGTTTTTAAAGGTTTAAAAAAAAGTAGGCGTGGCACGAGAGCTCCGGCGGTGAAAGCATGGAACATGCAGTGCCAACAAAACGTTCTGGTGTCAGAACGAAGTGGGCGGGGCAAATGTGCCCTGGGGTAAGGTGACAAGAAAACACAAATCAGGTCAGGACTTGACCTGTGCTCCCTTGACAAGAGAACGCAAATCAAGTCATGACCCAAAGTGGTTGGTGACATCTTTCCAATGATTGCTGAGTTTGTACCCATTGTCTCGGTTGAAATTATGTCTGTGTCTGTATATATGGATGGCTTCATGAACGAATCTTTGTTGATAGCCAGTGGGCTTTCAAAGTACCATCGTCTTAGATAAATCAATTTCGTGTAAGCCAGCTGCATTAAAATAATAATCAGCCACGGCAGAAGTATTGGTCCTACCGTGTTTCAAATCTGCCTTATGCTCACGAACACGCCGCTTAGTTTCCCCAATGTAACTGCTGCTGCAGATACAGCTTAGTTTGTAGATGCCAGGATATTGTATGTCAGGGATCTTCACAGATGGGATCAGATGACGAATTTTATGTACTGTGTTAAATCGGACCTGGATCTTGTGTTTGTTCATGATTTTGGAAATATTTTTGGTTACCCCTGCTATGTATGGCAAGGTGATGGTTTTGATTGGATCCTCAGATGGCACCTTACTCACGGTTGGTGTGATGGCTTTGTGGATTGTGTAGTCAGAGTATCCATTCGCCTTGAGAGCTTGGTGTACGTGTTTGAGTTCACTGGTAATAGTCCAATTTCCGATGGTCTAAAATCGGTTCTGGCTAAAGGGATGAACTTCGCAGTCACCCCCAAACACGTACCAGTGGATTACATAATTGCCCAGGTCGATGTAGCCCTTAAGGGTTTGGGACACATCGCTGCAGACGTGACAAGATCTGAAATCGCTGCAACTCTCAAAAGCACTGAGATACCAGTCAGCAACATCAGTAAGGATGAGCGTTTTGAGTTATCTCAATTGAAAAAGAGGTATGATATCGTCATCCTCTCAGCCGACAAGGGCAATGCCACGGTCATCATGGACAACATCGTGTACAACAACAAAATTCAGGACCTACTTAATGATGGTAGCTACACAAAAATGAAAAGAGATCGCTTGTGTTGTGATCGAAACGTCGTGGTTTTATTTTTTCTATTTTTTTATTTTAATTTACCAAAAGAACCAAAGAATAAGTCTACATGATAGACTGCCAGTACACCCACTCAGGTTAAGAACCAGGCTACAGTCTACATTATAGACTGCCAGTACGCTCACCGAGGTTAAGAACCAGACTACAGTCTACATTATAGATTGCCAGTATACTCAATAAGATTAAGAACCATGCTACAGTCTACATTCGTGTTTTTTATTCACTTTATTATTATTCTATCTACGTGACTTTACCGAAAGAACCAAACAAGTGACATTCACATGATCGTAATAACACCTTTTTGGAGGTGAAATTGTGAATTCCTTCATTTCTGCGAGAGCAAGGGTGATAACATCTTCATCTCGAGAGGACTCCAGAGCTTGGCCAGTTGTTGGCATAGACTCATTGCATGGCTGCTGCTGCCTTCCTGCTTTGCGAGTGAGCGAAAACGGTGCCCGTTTCAAGTTTACATCATTGTAATTGTATGATATGCACAAAGCAACATCCATGAGAGATACGTGAAGGGTGAAACAAAGAGAAAGGCTCTTTCCAGACTGGCTTGCCCAGGTTCTTTTCAGTTTGTTAAATGTATCCACCAATAGTCCTTTTTGTGTATAGTTTTCATTTTATCCCCCTATTCTGCATGGGTTTCCTCCGGATGCTCCAGTTTCCTCCCATCTAAAAAAATCCACACTGCAATGTAATTGGTGTAGACCAAAACATCCCCAGTTCTGAAAGGTAACTTGTAAATTACTCACAATATCAGAATCAGAATATGTATTAACACCGGAGGAATCCGATTAGCTTTAAAGCTCTTTATCACAGATGTCCAGATGTACTCAATTGGGATTACACACATCAGCAACATCTCACCCCCTACTTCGAACACGTAGCAGGAGCCTAACTGCAATACATTCTTGAGACTTTCGTGAGTAAACAAATGTAATGATAATCAAATAATAATGCCAGGTCGTTGCTCCTCACCTACACCAACCCGCATTGTCCAGCGTGGCGAAGTATGGTAAGAAAAAATATGACTGACACGACATGGGGTTGTCTTCATCCAGCAGTGGATTGGCAAAAGGGCCGTCACATTATCACATGATTTGGGCGAGGCCTTCAGCTCCTGGACATCTGTGAAAAAGAGCTTTATAGCTCATTGGATTCCTCCAGTGTAAATACATTTTACGATTATGATTCTTTGCACGCAAAACATTTAACGACTATCCTACGTACTGGTGTGCATGCCCTAATACGCACTCGACACAATAAACTTTTATTTTAGAAATTGTTTTGGAGGCAGAGGCTACCCAGGGTGAGCGGGGTGATCATGACATATGTTCCCAGACCCCGGCTCTTTCAGCAGCCCCACGGGAAGCTGTGGGGCGGGGGGGGGGGCTCCGCTTGCACACAGGGCTAGCGGTGGGGTCACGGGGGCCCAATTTCATACTCCATCCGGCAGCTGTGAGAGGGGCCGGCTGCCGACGAGAGGTGAAAGGGTTCAAAGTCAGAGGTTCTCTTCGCCCCAAAGAAACACGGGGGTTGTGCTCATCTCCATTATTGATGACCTTGAGCCAGGGGTGGAAATTCCACATTCCCACGTCGCTATTTCTCATTGGCTGGCAAGTATAATTGGCCGAGTCGACACCAAACCGACCAGGATTTTAACTCATGCCCTCAGCTGTGAGTCTTAACGCTGTAACAAAAGCGGAGCTGGGACGATCAGTCGATTAAGTTAGTTAATTGACCACAACGTAATTGAACTCATTTTTTTGCGGTCTCCATTAAATATTGTGGCCACCCTGCCTCCCGAAGGTGGATAACTCCTGCAAACCAATCCCAGCGTGACACGGCTGATGATAATGATGCCTATGACTTCAACAAAGCTTCAGCCATCACCTCCCGTCTAGCGGCACATGTCGAACAGAGACGTGAGACCTTTTTATTGCAACAATTTTTGTGTCATCGGTTTAGTCGAAAAATTGAATACAGACAATAATAGGATTGCCAAGCTCCAGACGGAAGTGTCACCTCACTGAAATTTGGTCAATTTTGCAACCCAGGGCACTCTTGCAAATGAGACTTATCCTGATCTATTGAGTTCTCACCCTGGATAAACAAAACTAGTTTGTTGTCCTTCCCCAGATTTTTTATTTGCACGGTTAGCTACGTACGGTGCGAAATAAGTTCAACACACATACAAAATCAACCTAAAATGTCATATTCTAATTAGATCAGTGGTTCTTAACCTGGGTTCGATCGAACCCCAGGGGTTCGGTGAGTCGATCTCAGGGGTTCGGCAGAGCCCCCGCCACGGAGGTCCGGACACACTTGAATTATTGTGTAAATTTGTGATGACACACACGGCCCGCTTGGCCATCACTGGCTGCATATGATCATGCTACACTGCTTGGCCAATCAGCGCTGCGGGGAATTTAGTGTGTACACAGTAGTCAACGTGTGACTGTTGTTGTCGTACGTCGTGTGATTTCTTTAATATTTTATCCATACTAACTATGTCGGGCAAAAGAAGAAAGTGGTCGGACGAATATGTACAACATGGATTCTCATGTATCACGGAACGTGATGGGAGTGAGCGTCCTATCTGCATGATTTGCAACGCCAAGTTGAGCAACTCTAGTCTTGCACCGGCAAAACTAAAGGAACACTTCTTGAAGCTGCATGGAGACGGGGAATACAAGCACACAACACTTGCTGAATTCAGGGTGAAGAGAGCCAGATTCGATGAAAGGGCCACTCTGCCTGCTCTTGGATTTGTACCTGTTAACAAACCGATCCTGACAGCATCGTACGAAGTTGCTTACCTGATCGCAAAGCAGGGCAAGCCACACACCATTGGTGAAACACTTGTGAAACCAGCTGCATTAAAGATGGCGAATCTGATACTCGGAACAGCGGCCGAAGGTAAATTATCCCAAATTCCCCTTTCAAATGACACCGTCAGTGACAGAATAGAAGACATGAGTAAAGACATCTTGGCTCAAGTAGTCGCGGATCTGATTTCAAGCCCGGCAAAATTCAGCCTTCAACTCGACGAAACCACAGACGTTTCTGATCTAAGCCAGCTTGCTGTTTTTGTACGCTATGTGAAAGACGACATGATAAAAGAAGAGTTTTTATTTTGTAAGCCTCTTACAACAACAACGAAGGCAGCCGATGTGAAGAAGCTTGTGGATGACTTCTTCAGAGACAACAATCTTTCATGGGATATGGTTTCTGCAGTTTGTACGGACGGAGCTCCAGTCATGCTGGGAAGAAAGTCTGGTTTTGGTGCGCTAGTAAAGGCCGATGCACCACACATCATTGTGACGCATTGTATTCTGCACAGGCATGCGTTGGCAACAAAAACCTTACCTCCAAAAATGACAGAAGTATTAAAAACTGTGGTGGAATGTGTGAACTATGTGCGAAAAAGTGCTCTGAGGCACCGCATCTTCAGTGAGCTGTGTAAAGAAATGGGCTCTGAATTTGAGGTACTTCTGCTCCATTCTAATATTCGGTGGTTATCCCGGGGACAGGTGCTGAATCGTGTTTTTGCCATGCGTGTGGAATTAGCCCTGTTTTTGCAAGAGCACCAACACTGCCATGCAGATTGCTTCAAAAATCCTGAGTTCATTCTCATTTTAGCATACATGGCTGATATATTCGCAGCTCTCAATCATCTCAATCAGCAGATGCAGGGTGGTGGAGTCAATATCATGGAAGCGGAAGAACACGTGAAGGCTTTTCAAAAAAAGCTACCGTTATGGAAACGACGAACAGAGAACAATAACTTCGCAAACTTCCCGCTTCTGGACGACTGTGCAAGTAAGATCGAAGATGTGTCTGGAATCGGAGATATTTCTGTATCCACGGAACTGAAGCAAACGATTGCCACGCACTTAGATGAGCTTGCAAAGTCTCTCGACGGATATTTCCCTACAAGAGAGTCATATCCAGCATGGGTGAGACAGCCGTTCACGTTTGCTGTTGAAACAGCAGATGTCAATGATGAATTCCTCGACGAAATCATTGAAATTCAGCAGAGCCAGGTTCAACAGCAACTCTTCAGAACAACAACGCTCTCAACGTTTTGGTGTCGACAAATGAACAAGTATCCAGTTATTGCTAAGAAAGCCCTGGATTTTTTTATACCATTTGTTACAACATATCTTTGTGAGCAATCCTTTTCGAGGATGCTGGACATAAAAACGAAGAAAAGGAACAGACTTTGCTGTGAAAATGACATGAGAGTGGCACTTGCCAAGGTGAAGCCACGCATATCTGAACTGATCTCTCAAAGGCAACAGCAGAAGTCACATTGATTTCCAGGTATGTAATTTGTTGTGAGTTTATGCATTGTGTTGGTTTTATTCTTTGAACAAGGTAATGTTCATGCACGGCTCATTTTGTGTACCAGTAAAAAACATATCTATGTCTTGAATTTGAAAAAAATCACATTTTATTTTTCACTAAAGAGGGGTTCGGTAAATGCGCATATGAAACTGGTGGGGTTCGGTACCTCCAACAAGGTTAAGAACCACTGAATTAGATAGAGGCAGAATGCAACTGAGAGCAACATGGACTCGTGGAGTGGAAGAGGCAACAATAGACTCGAATGAGAAAAGATCTACACGGTGCAAATATTACATCTCCAAGTTCTCCAGCGGCCATCTGAACCTTGCACGGTGAGCTCAAACGTAACGCTCGCGCTGAAAATGTCCAAACAAACAAACTCCCCACTCCCCGCCAAACCCTTCAACAATAAAAGTGGTGTTTAAAGGTCTGTGCAGCACCTGATCCTCCCGCGCGCCGCGCACTCACGCGGGCATCTGCAACTGATTTGAGAGTCACGTGGCTGCATGGCGTAACTCTGCTGCTGCCCCCGCTCTCGTCCAGCCCCCCCCCCCCGCCATCGTTTGAAATCTGCGGGGCTATCATCTGGGGGCCCACCCGGTAAGGTGGGTTGTGGGAAACGCGGTGAGACTCGACGGTTTGGGGTGGGGGGGCAGCGGGATGAGGAGAAGGGGGCACATGCTTCGTGCCTTGGTCTCTTATTTCCTATGACTGATGTAGATGCAGAGCAACAACCACAATTTCATAATCAGGTGGTCAAGCCAGGCAACCGCTTCAGGAGCATCGGAGTGTATCGCTTTGATGTCTCCGTATTTTTATATAGACATTGCGTAGATATGTTGTACAGTCCGTTCTGGATGATTAGTCACACACTGGAGAGTTGAATTTTCCATTTGTGCTTCAGGTATCCGCATCTGCCATGGTTTGTGCGAATGCGATTTAAGGTGGACCATGAGCTTCATGGAAGATTAAAACCAGGAATCTGCGTTGGGTATTTCACAGCAATGTGCTTGTAAGTTCATTTGAACTCAATTCAGCTCGGCGGGGTGAACCCTTTTGTGTCACCACGCCGGGTCGTGGTAGAACCGGGAGGTCCGGCAGCTCAGGATGAACCCGCATGACCGCGGTTCTGAACTTCCCACCGATGCCCGCCGAGCACCACAACCGCCGCTGGTAACCACTTTATTGCATTGTTCTCAGGGCACCAGAAGTTCGTTGGCTTTAGGGGGAAGCAGGGCACTGGGGGGGGGGGGGGGGTCCCCTAGGCTTATACCCCGAAAAAACGTGGGCAAGCTTTGGCACAAGGAGGGCAGCCACTCTGTCGAGATCTGCTCCAGCGCTTCTTGGCACGGTCGACTATTTGGATTTAATTTCGTGCGGTTTAGTTTTAATGTTTTTTTTTTACGTCTTAACTTTAACCAGTTAATTACTTTGTGTTGGTCCTGTCGACAGCGCCGCCCTGGAGACGAAAAAAGCGCATGAGAAGAAGGCGATCATCCGTGCGTGACCCCGGGTTGCTGCACATTCACGTGTGCATCCCTCTGATCTGGTGGTCGTGCATGGCAGGGTTTGGTTCGGTGCAACGGCGGCGGTGGTGGAGTGTGGAGGGGGGGGAGACCAGCGGTTGGGAGGGCGGAGGCTGCGGGGTTGTGGGAATTGGTGGTGTGGAGTAAACACGGACGGCCGGGGCGAGGGGACACGGGGGTAACGACTGGGGGAGCGAGCTTGGGAAAAACAGTACGGTCGAGACGTCTGGAAGGGGTTCAGCAGCGGGGCGGTGTTTTGTCTGCATAAATTCACACCAGGGTCTGATCTTGCTACGCAGAGAGCTTAACAACAAGTGATTGAACAAATCTGAGGCATGCCCCTACAGACTCCGGCATTTGATCCCTTAAAGGCTTTTCCTTTCCCGCAGCAATGCATGTGGATAATTAATTCACCTTTATGCGTCCACAAAGCATTTTTTTAATTTTGCATCCTGGGCACGTGCACGAGGCAGGGAGAGCAGGGAGCAGAATTTTAAAAAATCTCAACAAATTTTCTCTGAGCAAAATTTTACGTCGCGCATTTTTTGTTGTTGTTGCGCGAGGCCTCCGGAATGTTGAAGCCAGCTAAGCAAGCGGCATGAGCTCGAGGCCTACGGAGCGGAGTGGACATTCGTGACAGACTCACCGCCACCGTGGTTGCTTAAAAAACCTAACTAACTTTGGTATGCCGGAGAAAATCTAAGTGACACTTTGTGTTTCCTGTGTGGCATAAAGGAACTCTTAAGAATACATTTGGGTAAAATGAACACGACTTGGCTGGGTGGGTCCCCCCTCTGGGTCCCCCCTCCCGCCCCACCCTCTGCCCAGCACCCAGCAGCTCTATTATGTGGAAGTGGAGCCTTGAGAAATATCACGGATGAGAACATTCCCAATTCCGTTCGCAAGACTCATTAGGTCGGCGGTGCCGTCTGCCGCATTATGGCGTTCGCGAAATTTCTGCATAAGAAAAAATTCCTCTGCCGCAACCACAGCCACCACCGCCGCCTCTGCAATCGTTTCGGAGTGGGGAGTGCCGGCCGGCCGGGCGGGCGGGAGGGAGGGCGGGGTGGTTAATTCTTCTCCGCCCGGAGATCACACATTCCAAAAAGTTTCATTTCAAGCGGAACAAAAATCCCATTTGATCTTTTATTCTTTAGCCAGCAATTAAATATTGTTGAATTGCAAGGAGGAAGAATAGAGAAAAAACCCCGACAACTTTGCCGAATTCCGTCCTTAAATTGTCCTATCATTGTTTAAGCCGGGGCTGTCATGGACGTGGCGATAAAGGCCCACGGCTGACGCATCCCAGAATTCTGAAGGGAAAAAAAATCCCCCACAATCGCCGCACACCTGGAATCCCGCGCAAAAGCAAAGTGACGGCTCCAGTAAATACTGACCGAGCGCCGCTTCTCTTTGCGTGTTGTTGCTCAGGCTCCGTGGCTGAGACAATGCTGGAACCGAGCCGCTGGGTTTTTTGGAAGAGATCACACCCCGCTCCGCTCCCAGCCGAGCAAAAGTTGAGCACGAAACATCGCGTCACCTCCACCCATCGTACCATGCCCCCTCCACCATGAAACCCCCTCTCGCCCCGGATCCCAAATCCCGAACGCGCACCCCCCCCACGCCCCCCGCCTAAACCCCATCCCCGTGTGCCAGTACTGCTAAACCTAAATGACCTCCCCTGCGCCATCGTAGTTCATCTGCTTTCGCACCGTACGTAGCTAACATTGCTAATGGGAGGTGTGGGAGAAGAACAACACAGCTACAATGGCTTTCTAATATCGGAAGGAAGAGCATTGCAGACGGCTCCAGAAGCGCATCTAAAAGCGCGAGATGCAGCGACCTTTGTTCAATCGCTGGCCAAAAGCTGCTGCTGCTGCGAGGATGACCGGAGTTGGCGTGCTGATTCATGCTGCTTTGCGAGATCAGCAAGGTATTGTGGTTCATTTGTTTTGTGGCAATAACGTTGTGTGTCACGAATGCGATCTTATGTATTAATTCGATGATACACGCGGGGGAGAGCACGAGCGGATCTAACGATGAATCGGATTGCATTGTGGGCTCTGTGCGCACGCTACCACGTGCAGCGAACAACACACTGACACCACACTTGTTGAGCAACTAGAGCAACTGAACACCTTGAGAAAGTCAGCAACTCAAGACATAGAAGGAGGACAGCAAACTCAGTGACTTAGCGAGTTGAGCAAGTGAACGAGCTGAGCAACTTACGCCACTGAAAAACTTAAACGACGGAGAGCAACTTTTTATGTTATCAAATGAGCAACTTTGAGCAAAACGAATAAGGTAAGCAACTCACCGACTTGGGCCACTGAGCGAGTGAAGGGGACTTTGGCGATTTGAACTGATAGTGGTGAGCGTGTTGTAGCCAGAGCGGGCTATGGTTACGAATTCCAATAACAGGAAATGGAGATCGAGAAGAGTAAACGCGTGTTTGACATTATTGATAATTGACAGCCTCCAGAAGGAGTGTAGTTGAAGCGATGACAAAGAGTAAACTTTAATTATTTTGTTCCGCGCGATGGCTGAGTGGCTCAGGCCACCCAGCCATCGCGGCAGTCAGTGCACTGAGCCGGCTCCGCTGCGTTCCTGGGTTCGAATTTGGATTTCAGCCGCCTTGTAATTAAACTGGCTTCTCAAGTATAGTGAGTTGACGTGGTCTCAGTTACGGCTATAAATGATTGCACAGAAATAACCACGCTATATTTGGTGTTTCCTTCATTTTGTGGCTTCCATCAACTATGAGGATGAACACGTGTATTTTTTCGACACGTGGGATTACGTAGCAACGATTTACATCTACACTGAATTACATCGAGATTGAAAACTAATTTCTTTAGAACTGATTTTTGTGTTCAGTTTGTTGTCCTTCCCCTGCACCCTCGATTAGCATGGTTGGCTATGTAAGGTACGATAGAAAGTCATATATACATCGTATAAAACATGTGCCACGTGTGTGGATAAACAACGTTGAGGGACGCTGTTGAATTTGGACGCTCTACGGTCAATCCAAAGTGAATTGTGTAACGAGCACAGGAGTTTTGTGACATCTGCTGAGGCCGTTCTCTGACACATGGCCATGCATTTCGCGCTCTTAGATATAAAAATGCAAATCTCATCTTCGGCCCCACGACACGACAATATGAGAGCACAATTGTAAATTTAATAACAAAAACCAAAATACATTTTGCTTTCTTCAGTATATCGTCATAACATCCTCTGCATCATCACAACTTCACACCCTTCAAGCCCACCACACGTGTACCCAGCGACCATAACGACAGCGGCAATTCAATAGATGGGCTCTTGTGAGAGCTCAAACGAAGGCCCAACGATCCAATTATTTCGCTAACAAATAGAGACACGTCTTTCGCGGTCGCGGAAAAAGTAAACGTCTCCATTAGCGAAGGAGCCTTTATTTAGCGAGCCAACGTTCATCGACGCCTTCTGGGGCCGTCTGGAATGCTCTTCCTTCCGATATTAAAAACACACACACACACTGTAGATTTAAACCAAAGCCTCGGCACTGACTCAGTATTGTTCGCGGTACTGCTGTCGGCAAAAAAGACCCCTTGATTCCCTCTTGGGAGGCGAGACCGTTCAACCATCCCGCCAGGGGATTTCGTGGCAAAGCGACCTGAGGTCGCGTTGACAAGCAGGGGTGGTGAAAAGGCAAAGAGGCCATTGTGAGAGGCAGGTGCTTGCGTTCAGGAAATTATATTCGAATGCTCGGTCGCGCCGGCAAGACGGGATGCAACGAGACAGGACCATAAATATCCGAGCGCGGGCGCCATTCGTTTGTGTCACCTGCAGTGTTGAAGGCGCAGAGTTAGATACTGTGCGTCACGAGGGTTGCCAACTCTGACCGAAGATATTCCGGGAGATGCTGGTTTTGTTAATTTATTTTCTTAAAATATCCTATTTTCACCAGGTAAGGCCCACTAAGCTATATAGCTCCTTTTAAAAGTTACCTGGCCACAAATAATAGCTCAACGAACTGGCTTATCGTGTGGGAATTTATAGCAGCCAAATACTCTAAACGCACGTTGATTCTAAACGTGGAGGGAAAAAACTTGAGGGCCCGGAGAAAAATCCACACAACCACGGGGAGAGAGAGAGACACATGTACACTCCAAATATACTGCAGGTGTCAGGGTCTAGATCGAACCCATTATCTCTCCTGCATACCGGGCGAGGTAGTTAACATCTCCTAACCACCGAGGCGCCCCAATGCCGAAGTGCGCTCGAGGTGCGCGCTGCCGTCGTGCGCAATCCGCCCTCCTAGTGGGCAACAGGGAGACGACGACGATGCGGCTCTCCCGAGTGACCGAGCGTAGTTGAACCAGCGTGACCGCGCCGCCTGTTTAAGCGCAGCCAGCGTGGGCTTATTAATCAAAGCTGTCACGGAATGTGCAGTTTTATGTAAATCAGCTCGAGGAATTCGCACTGAATTCAGGCAGATTGACCTTCAAGGGCGCCACAATCTCTGTGAAAGACGCGTCAAATTCAGCGCTTGCAGGCGTTGCCCGCGATTGTTTGTTTGCGCATGTTATTAATATTTTATATTTCTACTCGTGGTTTTACGAGAAGTACGTGCCCATTCCCCTCACCCTCGTTGAAGTATGCGATTGTGTAGATAATTTCTCTGCGACGACAGACTGTAACTGGATAACGAACGAAACTTGATCTGTGAATTTCTAACTTTCCTTTGTGGCAATGTTTTATACAGAAACCTGAAAGGTGCGTCACTGCTTTGGCTATGAGTTTCTCTAAAACTCGAGGACATATTTAGTTCGGAAGACGATGTCTCCTTTGGCAGGAGCCTTGTACCACAGCCCTAAGTCACAACACGTGCAATTTTTAGTGGTGGCATTTTATTTTTTTCAGCTTTTAAATCCAGGTTGTAACTTTTAAATCTCTCGAGGCACCAGTCCAGACGCGCAAAACTGTTACCGTTTACGCGACGGAACTGGTAGACGAAGCGCAGGCGCGGGGCCGGCGTCCGCTCTCCCCCCCTCCCCCCCCCGACTGCCTCGTTCATCCTCCGGCACACCTGTGTGCCGGTGCCGGATTAAGCTCGTGCGGGGCCTGTAGCATATGTTATAAAGGGGCCCTAAAGAAACACACGCATGTTTTACTTGCATAGTAAAGTATATGTATTTTTTTCATTTGCTATACAGCCAGATAATACGAAAAATCGCTAACCTTAAACACCCAGTCGTTCATAAAAGTTGAAGGCAGTATAGTACTATAGTAATAGAGTAAGTGCAGAATCACTGAACCGGAATTGATAGCTTGAAAGCATTTAGCGCGGGACCTTGAAAGTGCATCACCCGTAGCATATGCTACTTTTGCTACTAGGATAATCCGGCACTGCTGTTTGCCCGAGACCAATGACGAACATCCCCACTAAAAGCGTCGTCGTCCAGACAACATCTCCTCCGATGCCCACCAGGTACCGACGGCCCCTTAGCTAGGGTCAGGTAGTGCTATCAAAACAAGTGCCACTGTTTTGTCCGAAGTCCAGGCGCGCCAGAGGGCCCTCTCTGTAACGGTTCATTCCACCGTCACTAATTGATTTCACGTGCCATGGGTGAGTGGGTGGAAAGGGAGGGTTGTAATTGCTGGAGCGACTTCAGCAATCGCAGGTGGTCGCCAAATGCGGCTAAATACAAACGGTTTAACGAAAATGATTGATTCATCTTTTAAACCGAGCCCTGTTAAACAAAACAAAATCACATTTTCGGGAGGTTAGAGAGAAACATATTCTACCGCGGAAAATATCGGAGGCAGTAAACTTTTCCGGTGCAATAAAAGCTCCGGAGGCTGAAGGAAGCAATCTTAACGTCCGTGCAGCATTATACAAACATCTCATGATTGCGTGCCAATAAACATGAGTCTCCAAATGTGATGGTCTAGTTATTCTAACGCGTGGATTATGTATTCGGCTGTGGGACTCTTTCACAATAGCCCACTTAATTGAAGCACCATCATTGGGGCTCTTTCAATGCGCACACAAATTTGGCAGCCTATTTGGCCAAATCCTGGCGCTAACAATTGAATGCACTACCCATTGCTTTAATTATCGGCAATGCCACTCAATGTTGTAATGCAGTATTGCAGATGAACGATGCGACGTGTATTCATTTGTCAAAGGATTGCCTTCAAGGGTCTCTTTGGTGAGGCTCGCTTCGTGGAGTGGCTTGGCCAGTTCGCTTATCCACGCGTCTCATTCAAAGTGTGGTTTCACAGCGCCCACTTGTGGCTACGCCTCAGTACTGCTTTTGCAAGCTGAGTACCTCAAGTCCTGAACCACTAATCCCAGCCCACTTAACATACACAGAGCCGTCTGACGTGAATGTATAACATAATACAGGTATACTTGGAATTACAATTTAGAAGGTATGTATCGGTTTTGCTGCCTTGCCCAAGCTTGGGAATTGATGTACTTATGCAAATTCAACTTATATATTCTATAAAAAATGTCAAATTTTCGTGATTTGCTAGCATTTACTTTGTACTATATCGTTTGCGTGTATTGTTTGTTGTTGTAACCTTCTGACCCGCTCCTACTGAGAAAAAATAGCTTCATAGCTTATCGGATTTCTTCAGGAAAAATAATTATTCTGATATAGCCGATGACCAAACCGAGTGAGATAGCAGTGGCTAAGCAGGGCTGAGCCGGGACAGTGCAGTACGCTACCGCGATAGTAGCGCGGACTCACATCTGTTCCCTAATCCACCAACCCTTACTGACCAGAGTGGTGAAGTATGGACATATAACCCTCACACGACCGGCAGTGGATATACAAATGGCCGTATTGTATGCGCGTAACAAAATAAATATTACCTCATTCTTTGAAACTGATTGGTCCACACCAGAGACAGCTTTCTTTTGAGCCTCATCTCAAAACGGTGTTAGACCAGGAGGTCCCATGATGTAGATGCTCACCCCGAGCCCTCATTACTCTGATAATGCTTGTCTTTGTGCTGTACGCCTTTTGGCGTCCTCTGGTCGAACACCGTTTTGAGACTAGGCTTAAAAGAAAGCTGTCTCTGGTGTGGACCAATCAGTTTCAAGGACAATGCATATATTATCAGAGTACGTTTTTTGTTTGCATTCTGACCACAAGTATTGTGGTTAATGCAGACATGATTCCTTGTCAAAAGTTCAGTTAGGTCTTTTAACATCTTAACACATGTTTTGTTGCCAGAAAAAAGGGGAAAACCTATTCTCATATTTTGGTACTGGCAAAGGACGTCCCAAGAAGTTCAAAGTTCATACAATAATTTGTGAGATGGTTAGAAAGGTGGGGAGGAATTCTTGGTCGGTGTTGTGTCAGGCTCACGAGAAGCCTGTAAAGCAGCAGGCCTTGTGGTGCTGCTGCTGTTAACTCAAAGCACGCGGCTCGACCACTCAATACGCCACGTTGGGCCAAAGTTTCACGATTACTGAGAGGCTCGGGAGAGGTCCGACGTCGCTTAGATCAATAATTTAATGAGCCAGACCAAATGCAGTATCATTTTTTCCCACACCTCCGATGAGCACGGTTGGCTACGTAGGGTGTGAAGTTCAACATACTGTACATACAATTTGCTGTCCTGGCCCTCAGAATTATTTACTGTCCTCTTGAACCATTCCTTCAGCAGTAGAGTCGATTACTGTACCCAGTGCCGGATTAAGCTAGTGTGGGGCCTGTAGAATGTTATATGTAAAAAAAATAGTGCAAATAGTGACAGCAAGAGGCGCCATAAAAAAGACTTAGGTTAAAGGTACAAGCACGCTCTCTATTTAGTCTAATTATCATCATTATTACGATCCATGGGCATAGCCCCGCAGGTGTCCACTGGACATTTGGTCATTTCGTCGAATAGGGACGTAAAAACATGTAACACGGTGGGGAGTGGCGGGGAGAGTGCAAACATACTGTGAGAAAAATATTTGACCCTTTCTGGCAATAAAACAGATCTGAAGATGTTCAAACACCAAATACATACCTTTTGCAAGGAATCAAGTCTGCATTAACCACACGTTTTTGTGGTGAACATGCAAACAAACATGCAAAGAAACATGCTATGATAATATATGCAGTAGTTATTAAACGATTAGCACCGTCGTTGCATTTCCTCTACACAGCTCGGCACCGATCCCTTTGCAGGCGCTGCCGCACGGAGCTATGAGTCAGAGGCACACTTAGTGGACTGGCTGGGGCGGCTTGGCCACGTTATTTATGGCTGTGTACGCTCGTGATGCCCGCGCAGCGCCGCCGACCCCCGCCCAAGGCGGGATCCACGCGAACTTTGCCGTCTCTGCTCTCTCGCGACGCAGGCAAGGAAGCGAAGCGGAATCACAACAATCTGGCGCAGGGCTGGGGGGTGCAGGTTTAGAGGAGTGATCTCCGGTCCAGAAGATGACGATAGATCGGGAGATGTTAAGATAAGGCAGGAAAGATGCAAGGAATTGGTAGGTAGCTTTGCGACAACGCTGTGGGCGCCCGTATACGCTGCTGAGACCGCCCAACCAATCACGGCTCCACTGCGTGCGTATGAGGAGGGAGATGTAGTGTCAGATGTTTTTCTCAGCTCTGCTCGGGACTTCTTAGAGCCGAAAGAAAGCCTTATTGTTGTTCTTCTGCTTGCTGATGTCACGGTCGGGATTTTAATGGGATAAGATACTCATGGGCAACGCTTCAGCCCGTGAGTGGGCGGTCAGCAAAACTGATGAGGAGGTGGACGAGGAGATGAGGGGCAGCACGTTCGTGATGATCGACAAGTCGGGTAGTGGTGACGTTAATGGCATTGATGAAGATCGCGTGGCTGCAGGCCGTGATGGCGTTGGCGGTGGAGATGCTGACAGCGATGGTCGTGATGGTGGTGGTGAGGGCAGTGGTGGTGGTGATGATGATGGGGTCTGTGTAAATAATAATGGTGGCATAGATGAACGCGGTGAAGACGGTGAAGACGGTGGTGTCAGTGGAGATGTTGATTACCGTGGGACACCTGGAGACAACACTCGTTGTTTGGTTGCTGATGGTCTCAACAGTGAGGCTGGCGATGGTAATGGGGCTGCTGTTGATGCTGCTACTAATAACGGAGGTGTACATCACGATGGGGGCGGCGTTGCTGAAGGAGGTGACCGTCTCCTGGCTATGAGCACCGCTCAGTTTTCCTCCTTGTTTGACGAGGACGGACGTCTGGTGGACGAGTCCCTCTTCAGAAAACTCATTTTCAAAGGTACGCCGAGTCTCATCGAACAAAGACGGTCACTGCATCGTGCGCTTTCAAATGCGCTTCTGCGGCCATCTGGAACGCTCTTCCTTCCAATATTAGAAAGCCACTGGAGCTATGCACTTTGAAATCTCGATTAAAAACGAATCTGGCAATAAAACAGGTGTTAAGATGTTCAAACACCAATTAGATATATTTTGCAAGGCATGAAGTCTGCATTAACCACACGTACTTGTGGAAAAACATGCAAAGAAACATCCTCTAATAATATTTGCATTGTCTTTGAAACTGATTGGCCTACACCAGAGACGGCCTTCTTTATTTTGGATACTGGCAAAAAGGTCCCATAGATATAATTTCTTTAGAACTGCTTTTTGTGTCTAGTTTGTTGTCCTTCCCCCGCACCTCAGATTAGCGTGGTTGGCCACGTACGGTGCGAAATAAGTTAAACGTGTGCGAATAGGTTTTCCCCTTTTTTCTGGCAACAAAACAGGTGTTAAGATGTTAAAACACCAAACTGAAACATACTCTTTGGTTCTTTCGGTAAAGTCACGTAGGTAGAAAAATGAACCTTTTACTAGGAATCATGTCTGCATTAACCACAACAATACTTGTGGTCAGAATGCAAACACAAAACGTACTCTGATAATATATGCATTAAATTTTGATTTAAAGTTTTCGTGACTGCAGTAATTCATATACTTAGCTCTTTCGGTAAAGTCACGTTGAAGGGAAACAATAAAATAATAAAATATATATAAAACAATAAAAATTCTCACGTTTCGACCATAACACAAACGGTCGTCATCAGGTGTGTCGGTTTGATGACGACCGTTTGTGTTATGGTCGAAACGTCGTGAGAATTTTTATTGTTTTTTACATATTTTATTATTTTATTGTTTCCCTTCAACGTGACTTTACCGAAAGAGCTAAGAATATAATATATGCATTGTCTTTGAAACTGATTGGTCCACACCAGAGACAGCTTTCTTTTGAGCCTCGTCTCAAAACGGTGTTAGATCAGGAGGTCCCATGATGTAGATGCTCACCCCGAGCCCTCATTACTCTGATAATGCTTGTCTTTGTGCTGTACGCCTTTTGGCGTCCTCTGGTCTAACACCGTTTTGAGACTAGGCTCAAAAGAAAGCTGTCTCTGGTATATATTATCAGAGTACTTTTTTTTGCATTCTGACACAAGTATTGTGGTTAATGCAGGCATGATTCCTTGTAAAAAGTTTCAGTTAGGTGTTTTAACATCTTAAGACCTGTTTTGTTGCCAGAAAAAAGGGGAAAACCTTTTCTCATATTTTGGTACTGGCAAAGGACGTACCATGAAGTTCAAAGGGCATACACAATAATTTGTGAGATGGTTAGAAAGGTGGGGAGGAATTCTTGGTCGGTGTTGTGTCAGGCTCACGAGAAGCCTGTAAAGCAGCAGGCCTTGTTGTGCTGCTGTTAACTCAAAGCACGCGGCTCGGCCACTCAACACGCAACGTTGGGCCAAAGTTTCACGTTTCCTGAGAGGCTCGGGAGAGGTCCGACGTCGCTTAGATCAGTAATTTAATGAGCCAGACCAAATGCGGTATTAATTTTCCCCGCAACTCCGATGAGCACGGTTGGCTACGTAGGGTACAATAGAAGTTCAACATACTGTACATACAATTTGCTGTCCTGGCCCTCAGAATTATTTACTGTCCTCTTGGACCATTCCTGCAGCAGTACAGTAGAGTACATTGGGGGGGGGGCCTGTAGCATATGTTATAAAGGGGCCCTAAATATAAAAAAATATATAAAAACACACTTTTTTAACTTGCATAGTAAAGTAATTGTATTTTTTCATTTGATATACAGCCAGATTATACGACAAATCGCTAACCTTAAACACCCAGTCGTTCATATAAGTTTAAGGCAGTATAGTACTATAATAAGTGCAGAATCACTGAACCGGAATTGATGGCTTGAAAGCATTTAGCGTGGGGCCCTTGAAAGTGCGCGACCCGTAGCATATGCTACTTTTGCTACTAGGATAAACCGGCACTCACTGTACGCAAGCGCTCTTCCCTCCACACTCCCATGTCCCCTGCAACACCAGCCATGTCACAGGTTCGAGATATTTGACCCTGAACCGCTCTCTCCCCGAGGACATTTTCTTAATCCGTCGGCACTGCACCGATGCCCGTGCAGCGTCGCCAATTATAATTATAACGGGAGGGAAGAATGGCATATTGTGCATCTGAAGGCCTTGGCTTGCGTCCAAAGTGGCCCAGTCACATTCCTCAAGTGTCAGAAATGTACGCAATGCATTCATTCCGCCAGCAAAGGAATTGAAGACTGTACTTCACGCACACACACCGCCTGTGGATAAACCACCCAGCCGTAATACGCCCAGGCTACTCACATCTCGGCAAGCTTATCCTGCAGGTTGACCCGCCTGGGTGTACTACTTGGATTGGTCAAAAGGTGAACGTGATTTCCCGTGGCTCAAATAGCATTGGTCCATTGATGCTCATCTCCCGTTTACAGCCCATGAAAATCTGTCGGTGGGACAATGCCCCATTGCTTTGACGTAGGCCGGTCTATCTGCAGGACAATCACCGTTGATGTCCTCACTAAGCGGTACTCGTTTTTATCGACCACGGAGGGATGATGGGCCGAGTCAACAACCACCCCGACCAGGAATTGACCGCAACATTCCAATTGCGACCACTCTGACTTACAGTTTGGAGATGTGCATGACAGGTGCTGTGGGCTCCAGTCCATCAGTATCAGACAGTGCAAACAAAAACCCATCATTGCACTGCATTTCTACGTTCCCCAACCTTCACCAAAACACTGAGCAACCAGGGCAGTGAAGGGCGGTCAAGTAACTCCCGCAAGACCTGCATGCGACGTGGTGGAGGCCCTCATCTAGCAGTGGATTGAGAAGGGGGCTGGTAGTGTACATGTACTGTACGCACACCACAACATTGGGATGTATTCTTTCACACCGGACATAGTCAACTGCTAATCGGAGGTGCGGGAAATTAATACCGCATTTAGTCTGGTTCATTAAATTATTGATCTAAGCGATGCTGGACTTCACCTGAGCCTCGCAGTAAACGTGGAACAACTTTTGCCCAACGTTGCATGTTGAGTGGATGAGCCGTGTGCTTTGAGTTAATAGCAGCACTGCCACAAGACCTGCTGCTTATAGGCTTCTCGTCAGCCTGACACAACACCGACCACGAATTCTTCCCCACCTTTCTAACCACCCCACAAATTATTGTACGTTGACCTTCTTTCGCACCGTACATAGCCAACTGTACTAATCGCAGGTGCTAATTTTCCTGCACACCCCCCTCCCCCACCATCCCTTCCCTTGTCCCGCGACGGCACTACCTGGTGGTGCAAGGCGGGCTGGAGGCAGTGGTGCGGCGCGAGGCGTGGAAGTTCCTGTTCGGGATGTACCCCTGTTCGTCCACGGCGCGCGAGCGCAGCGCCCTCCGTGAGGAGCAGCGCGTCAAGTACCGCGTGCTTAAGTACCGCTGGCAGCAGCTGCTGCCCGGCAACGTGCACCTGCGTCCCGACGGCATGGACGGTCAGGGTTGCACCCCCCCCCCCCCACCACGGCCACCGTCGCCCGCCACCCACCCTTTGCGTATGGTGCACATGACACCGATCCAGTATACGTGGAATGCTGGAGAAATGTTGGGCCAGTATTGGGTCAATGTTGACCCAAAGTTGACCCAACGGTGACCCAACGTTGGGCCAATGTTGACCTAACATTGGGCCACTTTGTGTTAATGCTGGTGCAACAGTTCCAGCCGTAGGCTGACGTTTGCCCAATGTGCCACATTTACTGGGGCCATATTAAAAAAAATGGATCTATAACATCCATTGATTGGCCAACTGGTGTCTTCCGAGCGGCTGTTTCATCCACCACATGCAACTCTATTGAAGGGGCATAACGTAGAACATACACTCACAGTAGCAAAGAATAATGAATGTCTCTCATGCTGTGCCAACAACTGCCAATATACAGTGAAAACTTGGATTGCGAGCATAATTCGTTCCAGAAACGTGCTCGTAATCCAAAGCACTCGTATATCAAAGCGAATTTCCCCATAAGAAATAATGTAAACTCAGATTATTCGTTCTTTAACCCAAAAATATTCATATAAAAATATTAATACAAAATACTGTACCTTTTTATATTTTGTATTTAAATGTAATATAAAGTAATCAAATGTATTCATTACATTTCATCGTGGCTGGTGTGAGGAAGACGAGAGAGAGGAGAGGAGGAGGAGGGTTATTGTGTAGGACGACTTTCACTGTCAGTAACGGAATCACTGCCATCTTTTGGCTCACTGGAATATTTTTCTTTTTGTGCGACTTTAACAAGGAACCTATCCAATGACACTTGCTTTTGCCTCCTTTTGAGGATTTCGTGGAAATGTGACATTGCATTGTCGGGCCATCGTTGCAGTACCGTTACTAAAGAACAGTCACTACACTTGGACACAATAAAAAAATGCTTTACGCACACACACGTGGTCACAACACTATACTGTAGTAAACAGTATACGCTCGCACGGATGTTGACTATACTAGTGAGGCACGCCGATTGAGACCGAGCATGGGAGATGATTACCCACAATCCCACAGCGAGAGAGGGAGAAGAACCATTGGCTCAGTTGTGATCACGTGATGCTCGGCAGACAAAGTGTATACTGTACGTACTGCTCGTAGTGCAAGACATTGCTCGTTTATAAAAATTATTATTTAAAATTTTTGCTCGTCTTGCAAAACACTAGCAGACCAAGTTACTCGCAATCCAAGGTTTCACTGTATACACACTTATATACGTATGCAGTGTAGTAAAATACGCGGTGCGCACAGTTGACCGAGGGCAACTGAGGTCAAGCAGGTGCGCGTGTGCAACATTGGGTTGCACGAACAAACCACCACCTAATTAAGGGGCTAAGCGGGTGCAAACCGGGGCGATCGGTTGTTCACGCTGACACCAGAGGTGTTGCCATGGAGATGTGAAATAAGGGTTGATTAATGGGCTGACAGGCGCCAGCCTGACTAGCCTTAAAGAGACTCTCAGATTATTGGCCGTAGGATATAAGGACGTGTGTGAATGGAGCAGAGTGAGTTGTTGCTGGAGACAAAAGTGAAGAAATCTCGCCACTGCCGCTCAAGCCGTCAACGGACCTCAACCCTCACGAGTCGCAGGGCGGGTGATGGTTGATCCCCCCGCCCGGGACAGACGAGTGACTGGGTCTGAGGGAGCGTAGGCGAGGGCAGCGGTGGAGTGTGAGAAGCCTCTGTGTGGAGAAGAAGCTGTGTGCTGCGGCGCTGTGTGCAAGCATCTGTGTGGAGAAGAAGCTATGTGCTGAGGCACTGTGTGTGAAGCCTATGTGTGTGAGGATGCCGAGTGCAACTAACCTGTGTGTGGAGTCGCTGGGAGCAGAGCTTCCGAGGGCAAGATAGGTGAGGTGTAACGTAGAGACGAGTGGAAGAAGTTAGGTCTAAGTGACCGTGTAGATAGTTCTAGGAGTGCCTACAACTGGTGCAATAGGTTAATAAAGTGAAAGCAGGTGACTTGTTACAATGTGTCCGTCTGAGTGATTTTACAAGACACTACACATGCTGTATATATACACTTGGCTATTTGTAAAACTCATGGGTACTTTTTGGCTCTTGGTCTTTTACAGGTTGGCCACCACTGATCTGTAAGGATAAGTCACTTATTTAGTGACGAGAGCCACACTTGAGTCCAAGGCCTCTTTTTGACGAGGATCCTACTGCATTGGGTTTTTCTCTTTAGACGTTTTCAACCAATCAGTGAGTGTTGATGCATGTGGGAGGAAACCACAGCACTCATAAAAACATCCAGGCGCATGGGGGGGCAGCATTCTATCCCCGTACAGTTGGAAATAGATGTAAATTAGTCCACACTCTGCTGTACTGACTTGTGTGGTGATCCACCAACCCTCGCTGCTGCCTCCACGGTGCTGGATTGCAGGCAGCCACGTACGTAGCCACCACCGCCACCCAGCCATATTTTGTCATGTGGGTTGAGCGGAGTGTGCAGCGTTTGTCTGGTGATTGGTGGACATTGAGGACCTTGTGTTGATGGCGAGATCCTTTCCTGTAATTTTTAGTTGAAAAGAAAAGAGTGATGCGAAAGTAACGGCAGTATTTTTGCTATACATCAGATCACGTCCATTTGACAGGCAGATTATTACATCGCGGGATTGTGAGAGGTGATAGCGGCGTCTTGGGGAGACTATCTAGCAGTGGATTGCACATTACTGATAATTGCACATGGCTGATGATGGAGATGAAGTAATATCAGCAGACATTTCCTTTTAAGCCAAGATGTAAATAACACTTAGCATCTTGAACCTCGATGATATCTGAAGAATCTGTTTTGCGACCCTTTAAACTTCTTAACATTTGGTGAAGAGTAATACAGCAGTATCACATGTATTTGAATGGTTTGTTAAAGATGTTTAATATTATGTTGACGACCTTTAAACCTGCGACTTATATTTATATTTTATGATCTCCGAGTCACTTGAACTGCGGCGTAACGTTTATCCCACGTGAAATGCATTCCTTCTCATTGGTCACATTGGGTGTCACCTCCACAGAGAGGCTGGTGGCGGTGGTGGCCGCTCAACAGGCAGCCGAGAGGCAGGCCCAAGCCCACACGCCAAGCCCGGCGTTGCTTGCCTCTGAGCAAACGCAGAAGCAGCAGCTCACTTTCCTTGACATCCAGGCCCAGGTAACGCACCCATCCCGTCGGGCCCCGTTCCCTCCTAGACATGGCCACACACAGAGCATTTACCGTGTCAAGAGCGCTGAGCTGTGGTTATTTAGAATCCTTGGTCAACTCTGTGCTTCAGTCATCAGTGATTAGACTGGGTTCTCAAGTGCAGAGAATTGATTGTCTGAGCCCGCTCACAAATAACTGCAAAAAATAACCCCACCAAGTTTGTCAAAATTCCTATTCATCTGGGTATAGCTTTTCCACAGTGTGAATTAACCATGCTGGCTGGGCGCAGTCTGTTGTTAATTCCATATAAAGACAAATAGAAAGATCCCCTATATGGCCTCAACAGACTGTAGGGACAAGTGCTGTTAGCAAGCACCGACGAAGGCTGGCACGGCACACAAAGGGGTGGGTGGGCAGTACCAAGCCCTGCCACCTTTGGCTCCCCATTGGCGATGTTATCACAGGCACTCATTTAAGGCTGAGTCGATCTCGAGGAGGCCCAGAACCGTTTCAGATAATTGTCACTGGTGTTGGCCATGAGTGGGAATCGATATCAGGTCACTGGGTTCGTAGCGCAGTCTGCTGAATTCTGTGCCACTGCTTCCCACATGCACACACACACACGTACACATTCCTATGTTTCTCCGTCTCTTGACACGTTGCTGGTAGAAAATTTCTAATAAACTTCCGAAAGAAAAAAGACACAAACCCACCTTTGCGTACAAGGAGAGGAGGATGAGCAGGGCAAGCGATGATGGTGAGACCGTGTCAAGCGACAGGACACCGGCACCTCCTGCAGAGGCAATAACGTTCAGCCAATGAGGGTGACCTCTGCGCCCCATGTGCCAGGTGTTTGCCGACCGCCAGCCCTTCCATCTGGAGGAGCTGCAGAAAGCGATCCGCATCATCGATAAAGACGTCCCACGCACAAACCGGGACCTCGCCTACTTCCAGTGAGTCCCACCAGATGGCTAATCCACGCGGTCTCCCTTATTTTTTTGTTTCATAATTTTCAACGGCTTAGGAGTTTGCATTGTCCTTGTACTGTTCAGCCTTTTGGGGTTCATAGGTCTATCGCACTGGTGAGACAAATGCCAATCACTTTTTCTTCCCCGTCTTTTTTTACAAGCAGTTAGATGCCCCGCTATTTTTTACTCCCTCAACTTGTTCTGCCATTCTCCAGGAAGGAGGGTCTTTCCAATCTGCTGGTCCTGCGTGATGTACTCATCACATTCGCTGCCTTTCACCCAGGTGAGTGCAGGTATGCATACGCATTCGTGCATGATTGGATTCCTCCAATCTAAAAGATTCTGATTCTGATTGTCCTAATTTTTTAGATGGAGAAAACTCAACGCATTCGTGAAATGAAACTAAATAAATGAAAGTGTCAAGTTGATTTTGTTTAACAGGGCGAGAACTCAAGAGTCTAGTATGGAGTTATGCAAGTTTTAACGGGGGCATTATTCTTGCCAGTAGGGGGAGATGATTGCTATGCGTCGTCCCAATTGAGTAATTTTGAGCCTCAATTATGAACATATAATAGGCGACACTTTTGAGAAGATCACTGTTATTGACAAATGTGTTGAGTTTTTTTTTATTAGTTGTGTTTCAGGCCATTGGGATGGGAACATTTTATCAACTCTTTGAGTTTGTGGTGTATATTTAATAAATGACCACATTCAGTTATTTTCGAGCTGGTAGTCTGAATAAGGCTGAGACCTTCTGCATACACAATGCTACCTTTGTGCGTGTGGTTAAATCAGTTTTTTTTCCCAGCCCGCACTGTTTCCCTCATGGTGGGTTTTCTGGTAAATATACATATATACATATGTAAATGACCAGAAAACAGATGTAAATGACCGTTGCCTTTATGCAGTGCTCCTGAATTACCGTTGCCTTTAGGCAGTGCTCCTGAATGACCGTTGCCTTTATGCAGTGCTAATGGGTCTCCATCGTGTGAAGGTTACAGCCCTCTCCCATAGGTACGTGGCAGCAGTAAACGCCGATGACTGTACTTTACTGATATGAGTCATTATACGGACGGAAGTAGTCAACAGTTGTATCTTTGCTTCACTCGCTGCCTGTTGGGATGGCCACATTTTCTCGACTCTCTTAAGTTGGTAGTCTAAACACAAAACGGCCACACATTAAATTATTTTGAGCGGAAGTCAATTGTGAGCATAGTTTTAGCGAAGTAGGCAACTAGCCCATTGAGCCTCGCCTACCCGTGCAGGAATGCAGGTAACACCTAATACGTAGCCCTATTGTATTGCGATTTCAATAGACATGTTCACATTTAGTGCGCGTCTTTGTTGAGAGTATGAATAATACAATAACTGAGTACAATACACGTTCCCATATGTGTCTATTCACGTAAAAAAATGTTTTTACACATTGCATCATCAGATACCCTACTCTGCTGATGAGAAACTGAATGTCGAAAACAGTCCAGGTTTTCCTGGATAAGTAATTTGCTGTTCTTTCATTATTTGTATTAGATTCTTCTAAGTACTTAATTTCTAAACAAAAAATATTGTTATATTTAATTAACCTCCTACAATTCCATCAATTCACTGGAGATGCAACTTTACATTTAAAAATGTATTACGTTTTCCTTTCACACACAAAGTTAAACATTTTGGTAAATAAACTAGTTTTTAAATGCACACACTTTTATTTGCACTCAAAAGAAAATAAGTTATTTTGCCCCCAGAATTAATCATATTTGATATGCTGAATAAAAGTGGGTGGCTTGCACAAAGAGAATTAACCATTGAAAGGAAGCCACCCACTTTTATTTAGCACATCAAATGTGATTAATTCTGGGGGGAAAATAATGTATTTTTCATTTTGAGTGCAAGTTTGTGCGTGCAAAGTGCAAGTTTGTGCGTGCATTGAAATGTTTTTTTTTACCCCATTGTTTTACCGTGAAAACTTTTAACTATTTAACTGCTGATTTACAGCTTTCGTGACTGCAGGGATTCATATTCTTGGTTATTTCGGTAAAGTCACGTAGAAGGGAAACAATAAAATAATAAAAATATAAAACAAAATTCTCACGACGTTTCGACTGCAACACAAGCAATCATCATCAGGTGTGAAAACCACAGCAAGAAAATTTGAAAAAAGTGGCGGTTTGTTTAACGTTAGCACCACGGAGAGCGATTTGGCAGTTATTCAGATGGACGAGTCCATCTATGTTCGGAAGAGGAGGGGGGAGATGAAAATAATGGATGCGGTCTGAAAGCCACCGTAAGCGTGAACAATCAATTAAGACCCGAAATGGTTTTCAAATCCTTTCTAGATTTAAAGCTTTCGTGACTGCAAGGATCCATACTCTTTGGTTCGATTCGGTAAAGTCACATAGGTAAAAAATAAAACAAAAATCACGACGTTTCGGCCACAACACAAGTGTCCTTCATCAGGTGAAGGGACCAGACTGTCTAGAGGACAGCGCTGGAGTGAACACAGCCAAGCTCAGACCACGACCTTTAAGCTGTGTGAGAGGAAACAGAGCGCCTTGACAAAGGAATTAGCATAAAAATTAGCATTTAATTGGCGGACTTAGCATGATGAACGGTGTAGAGGGGGTGAACATGTGCAGGTCGGCGAGGCGGGGGAGGGGGGAGTTTACATATTGATGGTGTGAAAAGGGAATTTAAGCAGCTGCTTAAATTACCTTTTCACACCATCAATATGTAAACTCCTGTATTAAGGGAATTTAAGAAGCTGCTTAAATTCCCTTTTCACACCATCAATATGTAAACTCCCCCCTCCCCTCCTCACCAACCTGCACATGTTCACCCCCTCTACACCGTTCATCATGCTAAGTCCGCCAATTAAATGCTAATTTGTATGCTAATTCCTTTGTCAAGGTGCTCTGTTTCCTCTCACACAGCTTAAAGGTCGCGGTCTGAGCTTGGCTGTGTTGACTCCAGCGCTGTCCTCTAGACAGTCTGGTCCCTTCACCTGATGAAGGCCACTTGTGTTGTGGCCGAAACGTCGTGATTTTTGTTTTATTTTTTACCTACGTGACTTTATCAAATCCTTCCAATGATTTCTAAGCCAGAATCCATCTTCTCGGTTGAAATTGTCTCAGTGTTTGTATATGTGGATATCCTCATGAACGAATCTCTCATGATAGCCAGATGGCTTGCAAAGAACCTCTATCTTGGAGAAGTCAATGTCATGTGAGCCTACTGAATTATAACAGTGATCTGCCACGGCCGAGGTGTTGGTCCTACCGTGTTTTAGGTCTGCATTGTGTAGGGTCAGCATCGAACCCACGACCTCCTGTATACCAGGTGAGGTAGTTAACATCAGCATCACTATAACCTGTTGTATATATGGCCCCTTTTCCATCTTAATATTAACAAGTAATTTTTCGATACATTTAGATACATATTTCTATTGTTTTTTTTTTAAATAATGAATAAAAACAGTCTCTAGTCCCTCAGCAACAGCATGTGCAGGTCATGGATGGGCCATGGAATTAAATAAATAAATACTCCCAGGGTCAGAGGTCACCAACCAAGTGCTGGACAGCGAATTCCAAGGGGCTGAGGCAAACACCCGAAGGCCAGGCCATTATCACAGGCTGTGTGCACGGGGGGAGCTGATTTAAACAACCCCGCACGTTTGAACGTGAAAAGGCCTTTGACCTGAAATTAAGAATAATACTCCCAGAGCAGAAGGTTGGATGGCCACGGTGAGACAAGAGTAAGGGTGTTGTATATCTCTCAATGATGCAGACTCAGCTGAACAGCATAAGCTGCGGGGTTGACGTAAGCGGAGCTAAGGTCACCAAGAGTTTGCGTTAGCCTCGACATAGTTAAGTCAAAAAGCTAATTCTACATTGCTATTAAAGTAACGTTAAAGTTTGGGATTCAATGACAAAAGTGGGGTAACATGGTCAATCATCACACCCACTCCCATTGGCAACCAGTCAACCATCACCTGTCTATTAATTCAATATGAAATGTTATTTCCATACTTTAATAATTTCTATACAACTTTACCCGAAGCATATGGCAATCAGAATTTTCCTAAATAAAAAGGAATGCTCTAGCCTCCACCCATAAGCAAATAAGCAGGGTTAAAATAAGGGGAGAGAGGAAAAAATACAAGAGCACAGCAAAACTGCAACGTAAGGCAAAAGCCTGGAAAAACCCAGGGGCGTGGAGAGAGGGAAATGAATGCCAGCTTGTGAAGCTGACATCGGGATGCTAGAGATAAGAATAAGAGTGGCATGAATCAAACAACTCATTATCGCTGCCACCTGCACTCAACAAGGCTGGAAACGGCGATCACTAACATTCCCCCACCACAGCCAGATGAGATTGATGAGGAACCTTGAGATGCACGGTGTGTGTAGACCAGATAAAAGCGCAGCCCTGAAGAAGAGCGGGAGAGACACCACCTGGTGTCTTTGCTGAAGCTGGCAGTTGCACGATAATGGGGCAGAGAGTGGGGGCCAGAGAGTGTGGGGCATAGACTGAGAGAAACAGCAAACAGGAATAAGAGTGGGGGCTTGGAATGCTCCGGCATGTCAGTGAAAACACCAGGCTAAGTAAAAATTCACAATACATTATTTCCTACATAACATTCATGTTGGCGCTATTCACCGTGAACTATACTAAGCTTACACAAAACAAATTGCATAATAAGTTGGGCGATGTTAATCCCAAGGTCGGAGAGAAAGGGAGATCCCAGCCATCTTTGTATCCCCGCAGCGCGGGGTAGGAGTGTGGTATACGCTCGGGAAAACATTTTCCCTTGACATGGGTCAGGCACCACGATGGAGGACGACACAGACCTTGGGTTACATACCAAATCATAACTGTGGAACTGTGATGAAATGAAATGTTAACTTAACACTTATTAACCATTCCCTTGTGTGTCGGGGACATGATACAGGGAGGTAAGCTTGCCCTGTCTCTCGCACCGGCAGACAGAGAGGCAGACAGAGCGACGCCTTCGAGACAATTTGTAACGTCTGGTTGTTTTACTTTTGGTGTTTTATGGAAGGAGGGTGACAGCGGAATATGCCGTGGGTGATGCACACAAGGACACACACTGACACACGTACGGACACACACACGGACACACACACATACGGACAGATCCTGACACAGTAAAATTGGAAGAAGCTCCGCCTTGTGGGCAGGATCCAAGTAAAGGAATTTTTGGCATAAAAAGAGGACCCTGAGCATTGAAACCTGAGTTCGACCAGTTTGGTCAGAACTCGGGGGAGTTCGGCCGGCTCACTGGAGCCAGCCCATCGGAAGACAGTTCGACCGAGGGGGGGGGGGGGGGTCGACTCACCAGTCAGTTCGACCAGTTCGACCAGTTCGGCCGGCTCACTGGAGCCGGCCCATCGGGGCAGTTCGTCTGGAACTCAGCTGAGTTCACTGCGACCGGCGGGTCAGCTCAGCTCTGCTCCGACCTCATCATCAGCAAGGGCTAAGAGCAGCTCGGCTCATCAGCCAGAGGGGCTTCTACCAGCTCGGCATCTGCCAGCAGGGCAGAGTGCGCCGTCAACCACAGAGCGCCGTCAACCACAGAGCGCCGTCCTTCGCCGAGTGCCATCAGCCACCAGAGAGCAGCGCAGCCATCCAGCAGTGAAGAGGATCTGCTGCTGCGGCTCCCCGTGCTGCGCATGTCCGAGCTGCACCAGGAGTGGGTAGCGTGCCAACTCTTCCCCCCAGCCGTGGACAGATGCTGGCTGCCGTGTGGAGGAGTGCGGCGATACGTATGATGCACCCCCACGCACCCTCACCGCTCTAAACGGAGCGAGTATACTTTTCCTACAAGGGATGCCAACGTCGGCGTATGTTAACGCAAGAAGACCAACCACACTCACATTAACCTATAAAGAGAACTCAACGATACGATGATGCGCTATGCCCCCACTACACGACCAATCTGACGTCTGCTTAACGAAAAAAATAAATTCCGAACACTGACTACGACACGCACCTCATGACACACAAACACACTCAAGTCCGTGAACCATGTGGCCGTGGAAGCATCGATCGTGTGATAACAGTCCGTCGTTTATAAGTATATTCATGATTTTCCTCCTTAATATCTTGTGATGGTACTTCTATTCGCATAAATTACCCATAGATTAATCTATCCGAATTAATTCTTGAGACCTTCACCATGGGCTGCGCTCACAGGGAGAAATTATGTTAAACTGTATTGGTACCGTGTTGACGTTCCGAGATTGAGAGTTCACATACTATATTGTAGTTAAGGTTTAATTATAAATACATTTATTAATACAGAAGTGGTCGTGTGATTCTTTCCTAAAATTTTTGCATAAGATCTGTATCCTGCGATGAGATATGAACCTGGGAACCTAAAATATGAACACACTAATTCACTCAGTAATGTCAAAGCGAGAAGGATATGAACTTGGGACCTAAAATATAAATACACTAATCCACCCAATAAACGTTAAAGCGAGAATCATTGTATATTCTTAGTTCTTTCGGTAAAGTCACATTGAAGGGAAACAATAAAATAATAAAATATATTACTTTACTGCAGTCACGAAAGTTTTAAATCGAGAATCATTGTATTATACTGATCGATAATACGAGGGGAGACAACGAAGCCGAGGTGACACTAGCATAACTGCATATGATTGATTGCATTATCCCGATTGATAACACCACCTCGTCAACGAGGCAGGGCCTGATTATCATAAAGGCTATCATTAACATAACCACACCCACTCGTATAAATTAATACGATTACCTCTCGAATTAGCATAATTTATACGGATAATTACACTAATTAACATAATTTCGGATAAATTATGCAAACTACAAATTTCATTTAATTTTCATTATTTTCATCAAATTTCATAACACCCAAATATACAACAAATTGGGGGCTCTTTCCGGGATCTCTCGCAGACAGTTTATGCTTAAATTAAGGAACGAATCACTGTTGTATTGTCCAAGGTATTGTGATCAAACATTGCCCTGTGACTGTAAACGGGTGTAAAACAAACAAAAAACGCACTCTGAGGGAAATACCAGAGTAGCAGTGTATAACAAAGACAGTGGGAGTAAGATGATTTGCTCGAGTCGAACCAACATATTCTGTGATACAATTTTTTTGATATGTGCTCTGAAGGGAATACCAGAGTAACACGAGTTGAACTGAGGCATTCTGTGATACAAATGTTTTATATTCACTCTGAGGTGAAATTCCAGAGTAACTCACGCTGCACATGAGATGTTAGAATTAAGATACACTCTTAAGTCTATCAGCTACACTACATAATGGAGAGTGTATGTTAATCCTGGTTACGCACAGCATAACTTCACGCCACACAATCTCACATGGAAAGTGAGTGATAAAAGAAGTTACCGATACGAACCAGTGAGCCGTGCTCATTTGGCTAAAGCCGTAATGACGATGAACCAGGACGACGATGTGATGATGTTGCATGGAAGTGTCATAGGTAACTCTAAGATACCTGGCCATGAGAGATATGATACACTCTTAACTAAAAGAGTCAGTCAGGTTATCAATGACTTGGTACAGAAGTGGCAGAGAGGTAACATGAGAAAGACAGAGAGACACCGTGGTTCTCGTTAACCTGCACTCCACCATGGTTAACTTAACAATCCAAGAATTGGGTTTCACAATCCGAGATCTGTACGAAGAAGAGAATACTCGACAGCCAATTCAATGGTTGATCCAAAGACTTGTTGCGTAGCACCAGCGGCAGCATCAGTGATCTTATCCAAGGACAAATTCCTTCATATCTGGTATCTCCAACACTAAAAAAAAGGTGCTACAAGCAGCATCCCTGGAAACAATCAGTCCAACGCAAGTACAAATTGCCTTTAACATGGGTACAGCCACACCCATACATGTGGACCCCCAGACCAGACAGCTGGGATTTTTGTTAAATTTACCACTGGTCAAACCCGAAAATGTATTTCGATTGCGGACAGTATTGAATGTGGGTGCATGGAATAACGACATTTACTCTAAAGATGGAAACCCCCTTAGTGGTGGCCTATCAGGAAGAGGGCCCTCTTAAGTACCTAGTGCCTGACCTAAACATGTGCCAAATAATGAAAGAGGTTCATTGGCTCTCCCCAGGGGAACCATTCCTAATCAATACAGCAGAAATGATGCGCGGTCTGTCAACCCTAAGCTCCAGGGAGACTTGCAAGTTCAAGCGAAGTAAACCCAAAGAAAGAACCGAGACAGTGGCCATGATAGCCGATGCTCCGTGGTTAATAAGCACACCTCTAGATACGGCAACCGTTTCCACCGATCAACACTCCGTAACCATTAAAGTTCCGATTCCAAGTCACATCGCCCTGGTCACAGTACCAAGAGGAACATTCGTACACATAGGGGACAAGGTATTATATAATTTAGACAAAAGCCTACATCAAGCAGAGGTAGAAATAGTAAACATTCCGAAGCCACAAGTTTGAAATAAGCAGCACTCTGTCTAACCTGTTGAATAGTAAAGAATTTCACAAGGTGAAATTAGCCATCAGCGAATCAGAGATTAACGTAACAGATATCACTTGGGTGACCGAAGAGGCCGAATATCAGCGGAATCAACAAGTGGGACTGGGAATCACATGGGCAATAGGAATGATCATATTAGCCATGGCTATCCTAACCCTAGCATACCATATTGCCAAAATGAATGCCGAACTTAAAAGACTAATCGCAGGCACAAGCCACATACCATTCGAGCCCAGGAACAGGGGTAGAGTCTAGGCCTGATGATTCCACCCAAGGATAACAATTTTTTTTTATATTTTTAACGACATCTATAATATGTAGTCAGTAGAACAATTTCTCCTTCCCTTATTGTTTTGCCTTCCTTTTAGTATTTATTTTCTTATTTCAAATGTAATCATGCTAAGTTGTGACATGTACACGCGCGTTGTAAGGAAAAATCCGCCAAAACTGGAGGACAATTGATGATTCATGATGGAAAAGTGCATATATTTATTTTAAAAATAATATGTGGCCAATTGACCACCGATCATTTTTAAAAGGGCGGATGTTGTATATATGGCCCCTTTTCCATCTTAATATTAACAAGTAATTTTTCAATACATTTAGATACATATTTCTATTGTTTTTTTTATTTTAATAATGAATAAAAACAGTCCTGAGTCCCTCAGCAACAGCATGTGCAGGTCATGGACAGGCCATGGAATTAAATAAATAATCACTCATCACACCCACTCCCATTGCCAACCAGCCAACCATCACCTGTCTATTAATTCAATATGAAATGTTATTTCCATACTTTAATAATTTCTATACAACTTTACCCGAAGCATATGACAATCAGAATTTTCCTTAATAAAAAGGAATGCTCTAGCCTCCACCCATAAGCAAATAATAAGCAGGGTTAAAATAAGGGGAGAGAGGAAAAAATACAAGAGCACAGCAAAACTGCAACGTAAGCAAAAAGCCTGGAAAAAAACCCAGGGGCGTGGAGAGAGGCAAATGAATGCCAGCTTGTGGCATGAATCAAACAACTCATTATCGCTGCCACCTGCACTCAACAAGGCTGGAAACGGCGATCACTAACATTCCCCCACCACAGCCAGATGAGGTTGATGAGGAACCTTGAGATGTACGGCGTGTGTAGCCCGGATAAAGGCGCAGCCCTGAAGAAGGGCGGGAGAGACACCGCCGGGTGTCTTTGCTGAAGCTGGCAGTTGCACGATAATGGGGCAGAGAGTGGGGGCCAGAGAGTGTGGAGCAGAGACTGAGAGAAACAGCAAGCAGGAATAAGGGCGGGGGCTTGGAATGCTCCGGCATGTCAGCGAAAACACCAGGCTAAGTAAAAATTCACAATACATTATTTCCTACATAACATTCATGTTGGCGCTATTCACCGTGAACTATACCAAGCTTAGACAAAACATAAACTGCATAATGACTTTGGCGATGTTAAACCCAGGGTCGGAGAGAAAGGGAGATCCCAGCCGTCTTTGTATCCCCGCAGCGCGGGGTAGGAGTGTGGTATACGCTCGGGAAAACACTTTCCCTTGACATGGGTCAGGCACCACGATGGAGGACGACACAGACCTTGGGTTACATACCGAATCATAACTGTGGAACTGTGATGAAATGAAATGTTAACTTAACACTTATTAACCATTCCCTTGTGTGTCGGGGACATGATACAGGGAGGTAAGCTTGCCCTGTCTCTCGCGCCGGCAGACAGAGAGGCAGACAGAGCGACGCCTTCGAGACAATTTGTAACGTCTGGTTGTTTTACTTTTGGTGTTTTATGGAAGGAGGGTGACAGCGGAATATGCCGTGGGTGATGCACACAAGGACACACACTGACACACGTACGGACACACACACGGACACACACATACGGACAGATCCTGACACAGCAAAATCGGAAGAAGCTCCGCCTTGTGGGCAGGATCCAAGTAAAGGGATTTTTGGCATCAAAAGAGGACCCTGAGCATTGAAACCTGAGTTCGACCAGTTCGACCAGTTTGGTCAGAACTCGGGGGAGTTCGGCCGGCTCACCGGAGCCGGCCCATCGGGGCAGTTCGTCTGGAATTCAGCTGAGTTCGGTCGGCTCAGGAGCGAGCTGCGACCGGCGGGTCAGCTCAGCTCTGCTCCGACCTCATCATCAGCAAGGGCTAAGAGCAGCTCGGCTCATCAGCCAGAGGGGCTTCTACCAGCTCGGCATCTGCCAGCAGGGCAGAATGCGCCGTCAACCACAGAGCGCCTTCAACCACAGAGCGCCGTCAACCACAGCGCCGTCCGCCGCCGAGTGCCATCAGCCACCAGAGAGCAGCGCAGTCATCCAGCAGTGAAGAGGATCTGCTGCTGCTCCCCGTGCTGCTGTGCGTGTCCGAGCTGCACCAGGAGTGGGCAGCGTGCCAACTCTTCCCCCCAGACGTGGACAGAGGCTGGCTGCCGTGTGGAGGAGTGCGGCGATACGTATGATGCACCCCCACGCACCCTCACCGCTCTAAAGGGAGCGAGTATACTTTTCCTACAAGGGATGCCAACGTCGGCGTATGTTAACGCAAGAAGACCAACCACACTCACATTAACCTATAAAGAGAACTCAACGATACGATGATGCGCTATGCCCCCACTACACGACCAATCTTACGTCTGCTTAACGAAAAAAAATAATTCCGAACACTGACTGCTACACGCACCTCATGACACACAAACACACTCATGTCCATGATACATGTGGCCGTGGAAGCATCGATCGTGTGATAACAGTCCGTCGTTTATAAGTATATTCATGATTTTCCTCCTTAATATCTTGTGATGGTACTTCTAATCGCATAAATTACCCATAGATTCATCTATCCGAATTAATTCTTGAGACCTTCACCACGGGCTGCGCTCACAGGGAGAAATGATGTTAAACCTGCTTCCTTATCCAATCTGGTACACGAATTCATTAATCTCCCGTGAGAAGCACGTCCCGTCGCGCACCTTATTCCAAGCCATCTCTTAATTATACAATATCGTTGATTAATCTATGAATGCTTATTTGTGCCTTTAGAAATAATATTTTGTTATTTTTGTTTGTCTTTCACATGAATACCGTGGCATAATCTTAAGGACTTTATTCATATTTTCTCTTCGTGTTACGCTGCATAATAATTAATTGCCCTGTTACCAACGTGATAAGGGTTGCATATGATCAATAAGGAGTGTGGTACAGCGTGAACAATTCAAGTATAATCATTTGTTATTAAGTTAAGGTTTTTGTTAGAATAGCGTTCGCATGTTTTAATGACTCTCTCTCACTAACAATAATTGCGTTATGCGGGATCCATGTGCCGTTATCAAAGTGAAATCGTACAGTCGTTGATGATACTGTAGTGTACCGTGTTGACGTTCCGAGATTGAGAGTTCACATACTATATTGTAGTTAAGGTTTAATTATAAATAAATGTATTAATACAGAAGTGGTCGTGTGATTCTTTCCTGAAATTTTTGCATAAGATCTGTATCCTGCGATGAGATGAACCTGGGAACCTAAAATATAAATACACTAATCCACCCAATAAACGTTAAAGCGAGAATCATTGTATTATACTGATCGATAATACGAGGGGAGACAATGAAGCCGAGGTGACACTAGCATAACTGCATACGATTGATTGCATTATCCCGATTGATAACACCACCTCGTCAACGAGGCAGGGCCTGATTATCATAAAGGCTATCATTAACATAACCACACCCACTCGTACAAATTAATACGATTACCTCTCGAATTAGCATAATTTATACGGATAATTACACGAATTAACATAATTTCGGATAAATTTTGCAAACTTCAAATTTCATTTAATTTTCATTATTTTCATCAAATTTCATAACACCCACATATACAACAAACCCTCTACACCTATGAACAAAACACCCGGACTTGGAATGCGCCCAATCTGGTAGGACCTCGTAAGCCAAGCAGATCTCAGCTTGGACAGTGGCCAGAATGGGTGGCTGGAATGAGTGGCCACCATGCACAAACAGGTTGTCATAGGGCTGCGAGGCGACGTGTATATATCGAGTTGTACTGTACGTCTATGCTGCTTGCCTTTACCAAACCGCACTGACCAGTCGGGGTGAAGTATGGTCAAACGGCCTCCACAACCAGCACGGTGTGGGGAGGCCCTCATCCAGCAGTGGATTGACAAAAGGTCTCAACATTTATATGCCTCTACAGGCATTGTGCAGCGCTCATCCCCACCAGTGGAAATTCCAGAATCCCGTGGCAGGGACCATCTTTAATAACCACTGACGACTTTGCACAAAGTGGTAGCTATTTTATGACCCTGTAGAGATGATAGTGATGGTTTGCCTATGTCAATCCTTGACCCTACAATAAATGAAAGCATGTACATTCCTCGACAACAGTCAACGTTATGAAAGGTTAATAGCACGCAACACAGCTATTACAAGTAGAATAACGATCACCTCGATTGAAAAGTAGTGAAATGACATATAGAACACGATACGTATAACGCGTTTAATTGCCAAATTTGCGATCATTAAGTACTGTACTGTATGAAAGCCGGTAAGACACATATACAGTGAGGGAAAAAAGTATTTGATCCCCTGCTGATTTTGTACGTTTGCCCACTGACAAAGAAATGATCAGTCTATAATTTTAATGGTAGGTTTATTTGAACAGTGAGAGACAATAACAACAACAAAATCCAGAAAAACGCATGTCAAAAATGTTATAAATTGATTTGCATTTTAATGAGGAAAATAAGTATTTGACCCCCTCTCAATCAGAAAGATTTCTGGCTCCCAGGTGTCCTTTATACAGGTAACGAGCTGAGATTAGGAGCACACTCTTAAATTGTGCTCCGTCACTGTAGACTGCAATGCTATAACAATGCACACATATGCATAGTAGTGCATATCGCGACACCGTATTCAACGTGCACAGATTTTGCACTTTAATTCAAGCATTTATATCAACAACCATAATTAGAACATTTTGGCAATGATATTATGGATAACATTACGGCATTTCATCGTAAAACATGATCACGGTTTTCACCTGCTCACTCAACTTGAGCATAACCATGTTGCCCTCCGCACGTCGGAACGGGCGTGACAAAGCAAACAAAAACATTATTTATGACTTATAACTGTAATTATTTTAACAATAGGAATAGTATTAATTGTTATCATTGTAATTGTTGGTTTTGCACGAAGGAAGAGGGAAGCACAGCGGCCGCTCCGGCGCCATGACGAGCGGCGATGTAAGCGCGCCTCTCATTGGTCAGAGACTAACCAACAAAAGCTGCTCTGATTACCCAAGACGGAGTAGAATGTAGGCATATTAGATATTAAAATGACGTAAAAAACACGAATAGGCCCACGATTGGCGGGACCTGGACTGGTTTTATAATGAAATCTTGAATTCTCACGTGAGACGACTTTGTGTAGAAAATGTCAGCTCGTTCGGCTTCGTTGATCCGAAGATATTAAGTGTCAAATATTTTAAAGAATATAAACAGACAACACGGCAAGTTCAATAAAAGTGTGTAAAAACAACAGCGCAGGGCTATTGTGACGCACGCACCCACTCTATCTTCTACAATTCTTGGCGGCCAAACAACACAAATCATTTCCCACCACCACTCCACCACCTCCATCCACCCTCCATCTCATCCTCCAAAGACAAAACCCCCCATATAGCCTTCACAGACTTGTGGCAAGTGCTGTTAGCGAGCACCTATAAAAACCGGCATGGCACACGAGTGGGTGGGTGGCCAGCACCACACCCGGCCGCCTTTTTCTCCCTCGTGGCGATGTTTACACACCACACCAGGTGCTCATTTGAGGATGAGTCGACCTAAGGGAGGCCCAGAACCAGTTCACATAATTGTAACTGGTGTTGGCCGTGAGCAAGTATCGAACTAAAGTCCTGGGGTTCGTAGCGCAGCGCGCGGAACTGCTAGAATACCGCTACCACATCCTCCACGCTACCTTTCACCCCATCCAGTGCTAAATTAGAACCCTTGTGATGCCGGATTCACCACGCTGGCTGTGGCAGCACGTCGCACTAGCCGGCGGTGGTGCAGCTCCTGTGAATCGTTGAGCCAGGGCGGCGGGGGGGGGGGGGTGCACAGTGGCCGATCGTTGTTTTAGCCCTGGAGTTGAGGCATTGGACAAAACGCGCGAGTGTCTGTAACGCTTTTCTCGAGACTTTGACCGAGTGCGTGGGGCAGGGGTTAAGTGCTTTTACTGCCGCCTTTCCAACGAAACTGCACGACAGCGAAAACAAATTACACGTTGGGTTCGGTAATGGCCTTTTGTGAGTGGAGTGAATGAGGACCAGGGCTTGAAATGCCACTTTACAGCTATCAGGTATTTCCACTGAATAGGTGGTGCATGTTGATGAGGGTAGGTTGGTACGTAATTGTAATCCAGTGCTTTGGAGACAAGGGTTGGTGGATCATAGAGGACTGTGACCTTCACAAACCTGCTGGTGTACTGATAGACGGATCGCACCCATACAAGTTTCAAGTTTATTTTGATTGAGTCAAGAGACGAGGATCGTCTTTTTTGCAATAGTAAACCGGATCGCTAAAATTCAAGAGGAAAAACATACTGGAAAACAAGTACAATGATGAAGCAAATGGAAATCAGACCTAATAATTACAGTCGTAATTTTTATTCATAATTACAGTCGTAATTATTTCAAATAAAATCCCTGCTTTCACACCACCGACAACGCAGTTCCTTCAAATTTCCGTGAAGTTCACGGAGGAGTGCCGGGAGGGTGTAGCAGGGTGGGGGGGACAGGGGAAGTGTGATGTCCCGTGAGAGTTACTCCTCCAGACGTGTCGCCGTGTTTTGTTTTTGCTGCTCAACGTGGACGCCTGACCATGCCGCCCTGACAGACGTGAGCTACGCGCAGGGCATGAACGACTTGCTGAGCCGCTTCCTGGAGGTGTTTGACTCGGAGGTGGATGCCTACTGGTGCTTCTGCGCCTTCATGTCGCACATCTCCTACAGCTTCACTGGTGACGGCATGCTCCACAAAATCAGTGAGGCCCGTTCCGAAAAATCAGTAAGGCTATCTGTTCCGTAAAATCTGTAACGTCGTCTGTTCTACAAAATCAGCAAGACCCTCTGTTCCACAAAATCAGTGAGGCCCTCTGTTCCACAAAATCAGTGAGGCCATCTGTTCCACAAAATCTGTGAGGCCATCTGCTTGACAAAATCAGTGAGGCCCTCTGTTCCACACAATCTGAGGACATCTGCTTGACAAAATCGGTGAGGCCGTCCGTTCCACAAAATTAGTGAGGCTCTCTATTCAAAAAAATTTGTAAGGCCCTGTGTTCACCAAAGTCAGTGAGCCTCTCTGCTCGACAAAATCTGTGAGGCCATTTGCTCCACAAAATCACTGAGGTCCTCTGTTCCACAAAGTCAGTGAGGCAAATCTGTTCCACAACATCAGTGGGGCACTCTGTTGCACAAAATCAGTGAGGCCCTCTGTTCCACCAAATCTATGAGGACATCTGCTTCACAAAATCGGTGAGGCCCTCTGTTCCACAAAATTTGTGAGGCCCTCTGTTCATAAAAGTCAGCGAGCCCCTCTGCTCCACAAATTCAGCGAGGCCCTCTTCCACAACATCTGTGAGACCCTCTGTTCCACAAAATTAGTGAGGCCCTCTGTTCCACAAAATTTGTGAGGCCCTCTGTTCATAAAAGTCAGCGAGCCCCTCTGCTCCACAAAATCTGTGAGGCCCTTTGCTCCACAAAATCACTGAGGTCCTCTATTCCACAAAATCAGTGAGGCCATCTGTTCCACAACATCAGTGGGGCACTCTGTTCCACAAAATCAGTGAAGCCCTCTGTTCCACAAAATCTGTGAGTCCCTCTGCTCCACAAAATCAGTGAGACCCTCTTCCAGAAAATCAGTGAAGCCCTCTATTCCACAAAATTAGTGAGGCACTCTGTTCCACAAAATCTGAGTCCCTCTGCTCCACAAATTCAGCGAGGCCCTCTTCCACAACATCTGTGAGACCCTCTGTTCCATAAAATTAGTGAGGCCCCCTGTTCCACAAAATTTGTGAGGCCCTCTGTTCATAAAAGTCAGCGAGCCCCTCTGCTCCACAAAATCTGAGGCCCTTTGCTCCACAGAATCAGTGAGGTCCTCTGTTCCACAAAATCAGTGAGGCCATCTGTTCCACAACATCAGTGGAGTACTCTGTTCCACAAAATGTGTGAGGCCCTCTGCTCCTCAAAATATGTGAGACCCTCTGCTCCACGTAATCATTGCGGCCCTCTGTTTCCCAAAATCAGTGAGGTCCTCTGTTCCACAAAACCAGCGAGGCCCTCTGTTACACCAAATCAGTGGGGCCATCTGATCCACAAAATCAGTAAGGCCCGTTGCGCAACAAAATCTGTGAAGCCCTCTGCTCCACAAAATCAGTGAGGCCCTCTGTTGCTCAAAATCTGAGGCCGTCTCCTCCACAAAATCAGTGAGACACTCTGTTCCACAAAGTGTGTGAGGCCTTCTGCTCCACAAAATCAGCAAGGCCCTTTGTTCCACAAAATCAATGAGGCCATTTGTTCCACAATCTCAGTAATGCTCTCTGCTCCACAAAATCTGTGAATCCCTCTGTTCCAAAAAATGAGGAAGGGCCTCTGCTCCACAAAATATGTGCAACCCTCTCCTCCACATAAATAGTGGGGCCCTCTGTTCCACAAAATCTGTGAGTCCCTCTGTTCCACAAAATCTAATGAGGCCCTCTGCTCAACAAAATGAGTGGGCCCTCCATTCCACAACATAAGTAAAGCCCTTTGTTCCACAAAATACGTGAGGCCCTCTGTTCCACAATATCAGTGATGTCCTCTGTTCCACAAAATCAATGAAGCCCTCTGCTCCACAAAATATGTGAGGCCATCTGTTCCACAAAATCAGCGAGGCCCTCTTCCACAAATTCTGTGAGGCCCTCTGTTCCACAAAACCAGCGAGGCCCTCTGTTCAACAAAATCAGTGAGGCCCTCTCTTCCACAAAATCAGTGAGGCCCTTTGTTCCACAAAATCAATGAGGCCATTTGTTCCACAATCTCAGTAATGCCCTCTGCTCCATAAAATCAGTGAGTCCCTCTGTTCCAAAAAAGCAGCAAGGCCCTCTGCTCCATAAAATCAGTGAGACCCTCTGTTCCACAAAATCAGTGAGGCCCTCTGTTCCACAAAATCAGTGAGGCCATCTGATCCACAAAATCAGAAAGGCCTTTTGCGTGATAAAATATGTGAAGCCCTCTGCTCCACAAAATCAGTGAGGCCCTCTGCTCAACAAAATCTGTGAGACCATCTGTTCCACAAAATCAGCGAAGCCCTCTTCCACAAATTCTGTGAGGCCCTCTGTTACCAATAACCAGCGAGGCCCTCTGTTCCACAAAATCAGTGAGGCCCTCTGTTCCACAAAATCAGCGAAGCCCTTTGTTCCACAAATTCAATGAGGCCCTTTTTTCCACAATGTCGGTAATGCCCTCTGCTCCATAAAATCAGTGAGACCCAAAATCTGAGGCCCTTTGTTCCACAAAATCAGTGAGTCCCTCTGTTCCAAAAAATCTGGAAGGCCCTCTGCTCCATAAAATCAGTGAGGTCCTCTGCTCCACAAAATCAACGAGACCCTTTATTCCACAAAATCAATGAGCCCATTTGTTCCACAATCACAGTAATATCCTCTGCTCGGCAAATCAGTGAGTCCCTCTTCCAAAAATTCAGGAGGGCCCTCTGCTCCACGAAATATGTGCGACCCTCTCCTCCACATAATTAGTGGGGCCCTTTGTTCCATAAAATCAAGTAGGCCATTTGTTCCACAATCTCAGTAATGCGCTCTGCTCCACAAAATCAGTGAGTCCCTCTGTTCCAAAAAATCTGGAAGGCCCTCTGCTCCATAAAATCAGTGAGGTCCTCTGCTCCACAAAATCAACGAGACCCTTTATTCCACAAAATCAATGAGCCCATTTGTTCCACAATCACAGTAATGTCCTCTGCTCGGCAAATCAGTGAGTCCCTCTTCCAAAAATTCAGGAGGGCCCTCTGCTCCACGAAATATGTGCGACCCTCTCCTCCACATAATTAGTGGGGCCCTTTGTTCCATAAAATCAAGTAGGCCATTTGTTCCACAATCTCAGTAATGCGCTCTGCTCCACAAAATCAGTGAGTCCCTCTGTTCCAAAAAATCAGGAAGGCCCTCTGCTCCACAAAATATGTAGGACCCTCTCCACAAAATTAGTGGGGCCCTCTGTTCCACAAAATCTGCGAGGCCCTCTATTCCACAAAATATATTGAGGCCCTCTGTTCCACAAAATTTGCGCGGCCCACTTCTCTACAAAATCGGCCCTCTGCTCAACGAAATGAGTGAGCCCCTCCATTCCACAACATAATTGAAGCCCTTTGTTAAACAAAATATGTGAGGCCCTCTGTTCCACAAAATCAGTGATGTCCTCTGTTCCACAAAATCAATGAGGCCATTCGTTCCACAATCTCAGTAATGCCCTCTGCTCCACAAAATCTGTGAGACCATCTGTTCCACAAAAACAGCGAGGCCATCTTCCACGAATTCTGTGAGGCCCTCTGTTACAAAAAAACAGCGAGGCCCTCTGTTCCACAAAATCAGTGAGGGCCTTTGTTCCAAAAAATCAGCGAAGCCCTTTGTTCCACAAAATCAATGAGGCCATTTGTTCCACAATCTCAGTAATGCTCTCTGCTCCACAAAATCTGTGAGTCCCTCTGTTCCAAAACATGAGGAAGGGCCTCTGCTCCATAAAATATGTGCAACCCTCTCCTCCACATAAATAGTGGGGCCCTCTGTTCCACAAAATCTGTGAGTCCCTCTGTTCCACAAAATCTAATGAGGCCCTCTGCTCAACAAAATGAGTGGGCCCTCCATTCCACAACATAAGTAAAGCCCTTTGCTCCACAAAATACGTGAGGCCCTCTGTTCCACAATATCAGTGATGTCCTCTGTTCCACAAAATCAATGAAGCCCTCTGCTCCACAAAATATGTGAGGCCATCTGTTCCACAAAATCAGCGAGGCCCTCTTCCACAAATTCTGTGAGGCCCTCTGTTCCACAAAACCAGCGAAGCCCTCTGTTCAACAAAATCAGTGAGGCCCTCTCTTCCACAAAATCAGTGAGGCCCTTTGTTTCACAAAATCAATGAGGCCATTTGTTCCACAATCTCAGTAATGCCCTCTGCTCCATAAAATCAGTGAGTGCCTCTGTTCCAAAAAATCAGGAAGGCCCTCTGCTCCATAAAATCAGTGAGTCCATTTGTTCCAAAAAATCAGGAAGGCCCTCTGCTCCATAAAATCAGTGAGACCCTCTGTTCCACAAAATCAGTGAGGCCCTCTGTTCCACAAAATCCGTGAGGCCATCTGATCCACAAAATCAGAAAGGCCCTTTGCGTGATAAAATATGTGAAGCCCTCTGCTCCACAAAATCAGTGAGGCCCTCTGCTCAACAAAATCTGTGAGACCATCTGTTCCACAAAATCAGCGAAGCCCTCTTCCACAAATTCTGTGAGGCCCTCTGTTACCAATAACCAGCGAGGCCCTCTGTTCCACAAAATCAGTGAGGCCCTCTGTTCCACAAAATCAGCGAAGCCCTTTGTTCCACAAATTCAATGAGGCCATTTTTTCCACAATGTCGGTAATGACCTCTGCTCCATAAAATCAGTGAGACCCAAAATCTGAGGCCCTTTGTTCCACAAAATCAGTGAGTCCCTCTGTTCCAAAAAATCTGGAAGGCCCTCTGCTCCATAAAATCAGTGAGGTCCTCTGCTCCACAAAATCAGCGAGACCCTTTATTCCACAAAATCAATGAGCCCATTTGTTCCACAATCACAGTAATGCCCTCTGCTCGGCAAATCAGTGAGTCCCTCTTCCAAAAATTCAGGAGGGCCCTCTGCTCCACGAAATATGTGCGACCCTCTCCTCCACATAATTAGTGGGGCCCTTTGTTCCATAAAACAAGTAGGCCATTTGTTCCACAATCTCAGTAATGCGCTCTGCTCCACAAAATCAGTGAGTCCCTCTGTTCCAAAAAATCAGGAAGGCCCTCTGCTCCACAAAATATGTGGGACCCTCTCCACAAAATTAGTGGGGCCCTCTGTTCCACAAAATCTGCGAGGCCCTCTATTCCACAAAATATATTGAGGCCCTCTGTTCCACAAAATTTGCACGGCCCACTTCTCTACAAAATCGGCCCTCTGCTCAACGAAATGAGTGAGCCCCTCCATTCCACAACATAATTGAAGCCCTTTGTTAAACAAAATATGTGAGGCCCTCTGTTCCACAAAATCAGTGATGTCCTCTGTTCCATAAAATCAATGAGGCCATTCGTTCCACAATCTCAGTAATGCCCTCTGCTCCACAAAATCTGTGAGACCATCTGTTCCACAAAATCAGCGAGGCCCTCTTCCACAAATTCTGTGAGGCCCTCTGCTACAAAAAAACAGCGAGGCCCTCTGTTCCACAAAATCAGTGAGGCCCTCTGTTCCACAAAATCAGCGAAGCCCTTTGTTCCACAAAATCAATGAGGTCATTTGTTCCACAATCTCAGTAATGCCCTCTGCTCCATAAAATCAATGAGACCCTCTGCTCCACAAAATCTGAGCCCATTTGTTCCACAATCACAGTAATGCCCTCTGCTCCACAAAATCAGTGATTCCCTCTTCCAAAAATTCAGGAAGGCCCAATGCTCCACAAAATATGTGCGACCCTCTCCACATAATTAGTGGGGCCCTTTGTTCCACAAAATCAATAAGGCTCTGTGTTCCACAATCTCAGTAATGCCCTCTGCTCCACAAAATCAGTGATTTCTCCTGTTCCAAAAAATCAGGAAGGCCCTCTGCTCCACAAATTATGTGCGACCCACTTCTCCACATAATTAGTGGGGCCTTCTGTTCCATAAAATCAGTGAGGCCCCCTGTTCCACAAAATCTAATGAGGCCCTCTGTTCCACAAAATTTGTCCGGCCCTCTGCTCCACAAAATCTGAGGCCCTCTGCTCAACAAAATGAGTGAGCCCCTCCATTCCACAACATAAGTGAAGCCAAATAATAAAATAATATTTGCATTATTTTATTATTTCCCTTCTACGTGACTTTACTGACAGAACCAAGAATATGAATCCTTGCAGACACGAAAGCTTTAAATCGAAATAAGTGAAGCCCTTTGTTCCACAAAATAGGTGAGGCCCTCTGTTCCACCAAATCAGTGATGTCCTCTTTTCCACAAAATCAATGAAGCCCTCTGCTCCACAAAATCTGTGAGGCCCTCTGTTCCACAAAACCAGCGAGGCCCTCTGTTTCACAAAATCAGTGAGGTCAGCTGATCCACAAAATCAGTAAGGCCCTTTTTGTGACGAAACCTGTGAAGCCCTCTGCTCCACAAAATAAGTGAAGCCCTTTGTTCCACAAAATAGGTGAGGCCCTCTGTTCCACAAAATCAGTGATGCCCTCTGTTCCACAAAACCAGCGAGGCCCTCTGCTCCACAAAATCAGTGAGGTCAGCTGATCCACAAAATCAGTAAGGCCCTTTTCGTGACAAAACCTGTGAAGCCCTCTGCTCCACAAAATCAGTGAGGCCCTCTGTTCCACAAAATCAGTGATGCCCTCTGTTCCACAAAACCAGCGAGGCCCTCTGCTCCACAAAATCAGTGAGGTCAGCTGATCCACAAAATCAGTAAGGCCCTTTTCGTGACAAAACCTGTGAAGCCCTCTGCTCCACAAAATCAGTGAGGCCCTCTGTTCCACAAAATCTGTGAGGCCCTCTGATCCATAAAATCAGCGAGGCCCTCTGTTTCACAAAATCAGTGAGGTCAGCTGATCCACAAAATCAGTGAGGCCCTTTTCGTGACAAAACCTGTGAAGCCCTCTGCTCCACAAAATAAGTGAAGCCCTTTGTTCCACAAAATAGGTGAGGCCCTCTGTTCCACAAAATCAGTGATGCCCTCTGTTCCACAAAACCAGCGAGGCCCTCTGCTCCACAAAATCAGTGACGTCAGCTGATCCACAAAATCAGTAAGGCCCTTTTCGTGACAAAACCTGTGAAGCCCTCTGCTCCACAAAATCAGTGAGGCCCTCTGTTCCACAAAATCAGTGATTCCCTCTGTTCCACAAAACCAGCGAGGCCCTCTGCTCCACAAAATCAGTGAGGTCAGCTGATCCACAAAATCAGTAAGGCCCTTTTCGTGACAAAACCTGTGAAGCCCTCTGCTCCACAAAATCAGTGAGGTCCTCTGTTCCACAAAATCAGTGAGGCCATCTGTTCCACAATCTCAGTAATGCCCTCTGCTCCACAAAACCAACGAGGCCTTTTTTTACACAAAATTAGTAAGGCCCTCTGGTCCTCAAAACACGTGAGATGCTCTGCTCCACGTAAACAGTGCGGCCCTCTGTTTCACAAAATCAGTGAGGTCCTCTGTTCCACAAGACCAGCGAGGTCCTCTGTTCCACAAAATCAGTGAGGCCATCTGATCCACAAAATCAGTAAGGCCCTTTGCGCAACAAAATCTGTGAAGCCCTCTGCTCCACAAAATCAGTCAAGCCCTCTGTTGCACAAAATCTGAGGCCGGCTGCTCAACAAAATCAGTGAGACACTCTGTTCCAAAAATCAGGTAGGTCCTGTGCTCCAGAAAATCAGTGAGACACTTTGTTCCAAAAAATTAGGAAGGCCCTGTGCTCCAGAAAATCAGTGAGACACTCTGTTCCAAAAAATCAGTGAGGCACTCTGTTCGACAAAATCTGTGAGTCCCTATTCCAAAAAATCAGGAAGGCCCTGTGCTCCACAAAATACGTGCGACCCTCTCATCCACATAAATGGTGGGGCCCTTTGTTCCACGAAATCAATAAGGCTCTTTGTTCCACAATCTCAGTAATGCCCTCTGCTCAACAAAATCAGTGATTCCCCCTGTTCCAAAAAATCAGGAAGGCCCTCTGCTCCACAAAATCTGTGAGAACATCTGTTCCACAAAATCAGCGAGGCCCTCTTCCACAAATTCTGTGATGCCCTCTGTTACAAAAAAACAGCGAGGCCCTCTGTTCCACAAAATCAGTGAGGCCCTCTGTTCCACAAAATCAGCGAAGCCCTTTGTTCCACAAAATCAATGAGGTCATTTGTTCCACAATCTCAGTAATGCCCTCTGCTCCATGAAATCAATGAGACCCTCTGCTCCACAAAATCTGAGGCCCTTTGTTCCACAAAACCAGTAAGGCCCTTTGTTCCACGAAATCAGTGAGTCCCTCTGTTCCAAAAAATCAGGAAGGCCCTCTGCTCCATAAAATCAGTGAGGCCCTCTGCTCCACAAAATCAGCGAGGCCCTTTGTTCCACAAAATCAATGAGCCCATTTGTTCCACAATCACAGTAATGCCCTCTGCTCCACAAAATCAGTGATTCCCTCTTCCAAAAATTCAGGAAGGCCCACTGCTCCACAAAATATGTGCGACCCTCTCCACATAGTTAGTGGGGCCCTTTGTTCCACAAAATCAATAAGGCTCTGTGTTCCACAATCTCAGTAATGCCCTCTGCTCCACAAAATCAGTGATTCCCCCTGTTCCAAAAAATCAGGAAGGCCCTCTGCTCCACAAAATATGTGTGACCCACTTCTCCACGTAATTAGTGGGGCCTTCTGTTCCATAAAATCAGTGAGGCCCCCTGTTCCACAAAATCTAATGAGGCCCTCTGTTCCACAAAATTTGTCCGGCCCTCTGCTCCACAAAATCTGAGGCCCTCTGCTCAACAAAATGAGTGAGCCCCTCCATTCCACAACATAAGTGAAGCCAAATAATAAAATAATATTTGCATTATTTTATTATTTCCCTTCTACGTGACTTTACCGACAGAACCAAGAATATGAATCCTTGCAGACACGAAAGCTTTAAATCGAAATAAGTGAAGCCCTTTGTTCCACAAAATAGGTGAGGCCCTCTGTTCCACAAAATCAGTGATGTCCTCTTTTTCACAAAATCAATGAAGCCCTCTGCTCCACAAAATCTGTGAGGCCCTCTGTTCCACAAAACCAGCGAGGCCCTCTGTTTCACAAAATCAGTGAGGTCAGCTGATCCACAAAATCAGTGAGGCCCTTTTCGTGACAAAACCTGTGAAGCTCTCTGCTCCACAAAATCAGTGAGGCGCTCTGTTCCACAAATCTGTGAGGCCCTCTGATCCACAAAATCAGCGAAGTTCTCTGTTCCACAAAATCAGTGAGGCCATCTGTTCCACAATCTCAGTAATGCCCTCTGCTCCACAAAACCAGCGAGGCCGTTTGTTACACAAAATCAGTAAGACCCTCTTTTCCACAAAATCTGAGGCTGGCTGCTCCACAAAATCAGTGAGACACTCTGTTCCAAAAAATCAGGAAGGCCCTGTGTTCCAGAAAATCAGTGAAACACTCTGTTCCAAAAAATCAGTGAGGCACTCTGTTCGACAAAATCTGTGAGTCCCTATTCCAAAAAATCAGGAAGGCCCTGTGCTCCACAAAATACGTGCGACCCTCTCCTCCACATAAATAGTGGGGCCCTTTGTTCCACAAAATCAATTAGGCTCTTTGTTCCACAATCTCAGTAATGCCCTTTGCTCAACAAAATCAGTGATTCCCCCTGTTCCAAAAAATCAGGAAGGCCCTCTGCTCCACAAAATATGTGCGACCCACTCCTCCACATAATTAGTGGGGCCGTCTGTTCCATAAAATCAGTGAAGCCCTCTGTTCCACAAAATCTAATGAGGCCCTCTGTTCCACAAAATTTGTCCGGCCCTCTGCTCCACAAAATCTGAGGCCCTCTGCTCAACAAAATGAGTGAGCCCCTCCATTCCACAACATAAGTGAAGCCAAATAATAAAATAATATCTGCATTAATTTATTATTTCCCTTCTATGTGACTTTACCGAAAGAACCAACAATATGAATCCTCGCAGTCACGAAAGCTTTAAATCGAAATAAGTGAAGCCCTTTGTTCCACAAAATAGGTGAGGCCCTCTGTTCCACAAAATCAGTGATGTCCTCTTTTCCACAAAATCAATGAAGCCCTCTGCTCCACAAAATCTGTGAGGCCCTCTGTTCCACAAAACCAGCGAGGCCCTCTGTTTCACAAAATCAGTGAGGTCAGCTGATCCACAAAATCAGTGAGGCCCTTTTCGTGACAAAACCTGTGAAGCCCTCTGCTCCACAAAATCAGTGAGGCGCTCTGTTCCACAAATCTGTGAGGCCCTCTGATCCGCAAAATCAGCGAAGTCCTCTGTTCCACAAAATCAGTGAGGCCATCTGTTCCACAATCTCAGTAATGCCCTCTGCTCCACAAAACCAGCGAGGCCGTTTGTTACACAAAATCAGTAAGACCCTCTTTTGCACAAAATCTGAGGCCGGCTGCTCCACAAAATCAGTGAGACACTCTGTTCCAAAAAATCAGGAAGGCCCTGTGCTCCAGAAAATCAGTGAAACACTCTGTTCCAAAAAATCAGTGAGGCACTCTGTTCGACAAAATCTGTGAGTCCCTATTCCAAAAAATCAGGAAGGCCCTGTGCTCCACAAAATACGTGCGACCCTCTCCTCCACATAAATAGTGGGGCCCTTTGTTCCGCAAAATCAATTAGGCTCTTTGTTCCACAATCTCAGTAATGCCCTTTGCTCAACAAAATCAGTGATTCCCCCTGTTCCAAAAAATCAGGAAGGCCCTCTGCTCCACAAAATATGTGCGACCCACTCCTCCACATAATTAGTGGGGCCGTCTGTTCCATAAAATCAGTGAAGCCCTCTGTTCCACAAAATCTAATGAGGCCCTCTGTTCCACAAAATTTGTCCGGCCCTCTGCTCCACAAAATCTGAGGCCCTCTGCTCAACAAAATGAGTGAGCCCCTCCATTCCACAACATAAGTGAAGCCAAATAATAAAATAATATCTACATTAATTTATTATTTCCCTTCTATGTGACTTTACCGAAAGAACCAACAATATGAATCCTCGCAGTCACAAAAGCTTTAAATCGAAATAAGTGAAGCCCTTTGTTCCACAAAATATATGAGGCCCTCTGTTCCACAAAATCAGTGATGTCCTCTGCTCCACAAAATCTGAGGCACTCTGTTCCACAAAACCAGCGAGGCCCTCTGTTCCACAAAATCAGTGAGGCCATCTGATCCACAAAATCAGTAAGGCCCTTTGTGTGACAAAACCTGTGAAGCCCTCTGCTCCACAAAATCAGCGAGGCCGTTTGTTACACAAAATCTGTAAGGCCTTCTGCTCCTCAAAATATGTGAGACCCTCTGTTCCAGGTAATCAGTGCGGCCCTCTGTTTCACAAAATCAGTGAGGCCATCTGATCCACAAAATCAGTAAGGCCCTTTGCGTGACAAAATCTGTGAAGCCCTCTGCTCCACAAAATCAGTCAAGCCCTCTGTTCCACAAAATGTGAGGACGTCTGCTCTAAAAAATCAGCGAGGCCCTCTGTTCTCCAAAATCAGTGAGGCCATCTGTTCCACAATCTCAGTAATGCCTTCTGCTCCACAAAATCAGTGATTCCCCCTGTTCCAAAGAATCAGGAAGGCCCTCTGCTTCACAAAATATGTGCGACTCTCTCCTTCACGTAATTAGTGGGGCCCTCTGTTCCACAGAATCTGTGAGGCCCTCTATTCCATAAAATCTAATGAGGCCCTCTTCCACGAAATTTATCCGGCCCTCTGCTCCACAAATTCTGAGGCCCTCTGCTCAACAAAATGAGTGAGCCCCTCCATTCCACAACATAAGTGAAACCAAATAATAAAATAATATGTGTATTATTTTATTATTTCCCTTCTATGTGACTTTACCGAAAGAACCAATAATATTCATCGTTGCAGTCACAAAAGTTTTAAATCGAAATAAGTGAAGCCCTTTGTTCCACAAAATATGTGAGGCCCTCTGTTCCACAAAATCAGTGATGTCCTCTGTTCCACAAAATCAATGAAGCCCCCTGCTCAACAAAATCTGTGTGGCCCTCTGTGCTACAAAACCAGCGATGCCCTCTGTTCCACAAAATCAGTGAGGTCATCTGATCCGCAAAATCAGTAAGGCCCTTTGCGTGACAAAACCTGTGAAGCCCTCTGCTCCACAAAATCAGTGAGGCCCTCTGTTCCACAAATTCTGAGGCCCTCTGCTCCACAAAATTATTGAGACACTCTGTTCCACAAAGTGTGTGAGGCCTTCTGCTCCACAAAATCAGCGAGGCCCTTTATTCCACAAAATCAATGAGGCCATTTGTTCCACAATCTCAGTAATGCTCTCTGATCCACAAAATCTGTGAGTCCCTCTGTTCCAAAAAATGAGGAAGGGCCTCTTCTCCACAAAATATGTGCGACGCACTCCTCCACATAATTAGTGGGGCCTTCTGTTCCATAAAATCAGTGAGGCCCTCTGTTCCACAAAATCTAATGAGGCCCTCTGTTCCACAAAATTTGCCCGACCCTCTGCTCCACAAAATCTAACGAGGCCCTCTGCTCAACAAAATGAGTGGGCCCTCCATTCCACAACATAAGTAAAGCCGTTTGTTCCACAAAATACGTGAGGCCCTCTGCTCCACAATATCAGTGATGTCCTCTGTTCCACAAAATCAATGAAGCACTCTGCTCCACAATATATGTGAGGCCATCTGTTCCACAAAATCAATGAGGTCATTTGTTCCACAATCTCAGTAATGCCCTCTGCTCCATAAAATCAGTGAGTCCCTCTGTTCCAAAAAATCAGGAAGGCCCTCTGCTCGATAAAATCAGTGAGACCCTCTGTTCCACAAAATCAGTGAGGCTCTCTGTTCCACAAAAATCAGTAAGGCCATCTGATCCACAAAATCAGAAAGGCCCTTTGCGTGATAAAATATGTGAAGCCCTCTGCTCCACAAAATCAGTGAGGCCCTCTGCTCAACAATATCTGTGAGACCATCTGTTCCACGAAATCAGCGAGGCCCTCTTCCACAAATTCTGTGAGACCCTCTGTTACAAATAACCAGCGAGGGCCTCTGTTCCACAAAATCAGCGAGGCCCTTTGTTCCACAAATTCAATGAGGCCATTTTTTCCACAATGTCGGTAATGACCTCTGCTCCATAAAATCAGTGAGACCCTCTGTTCCACAAAATCTGAGGCCCTTTGTTCCACAAAACCAGTGAGTCCCTCTGTTCCAAAAAATCAGGAAGGCCCTCTGCTCCATAAAATCAGTGAGGCCCTCTGCTCCACAAAATCAGCGAGGCCCTTTGTTCCACAAAATCAATGAGCCCATTTGTTCCACAATCACAGTAATGCCCTCTGCTCCGCAAAATCAGTGAGTCCCTCTTCCAAAAATTCAGGAAGGCCCTCTGCTCCACAAAATATGTGCGACCCTCTCCTCTACATAATTAGTGGGGCCCTTTGTTCCACAAAATCAAGTAAGCCATTTGTTCCACAATCTCAGTAATGCGCTCTGCTCCACAAAATCAGTGAGTCCCTCTGTTCCAAAAAATCAGGAAGGCCTTCTGCTCCACAAAATATGTGGGACCCTCTCCTCCACAAAATTAGTGGAGCCCTCTCTTCCACAAAATTTGCACGGTCCACTTCTCCACAAAATCGGCCCTCTGCTCAACAAAATGAGTGAGCCCTTCCATTCCACAACATAAGTGAAGCCTTTTGTTACACAAAATATGTGAGGCCTGTTGTATATGTAGGTGTTATGAAAATTGATTAAAAGAATGAAAATTAAATTAAATTTGCATAATTTATCCGAAATTATGTTAATCTGAGGCCCTCTGTTCCACAAAACCAGCGAGGCCCTCTGTTTCACAAAATCAGTGAGGTCAGCTGATCCACAAAATCAGTAAGGCCCTTTTCGTGACAAAACCTGTGAAGCCCTCTGCTCCACAAAATCATTGAGGCCCTCTGTTCCACAAAATCTGTGGGGCCCTCTGATCCACAAAATCAGCGAAGTCCTCTGTTCCACAAAATCAGTGAGGCCATCTGTTCCACAATCTCAGTAATGCCCTCTGCTCCACATAACCAGCGAGGCCGTTTGTTACACAAAATCAGTAAGGCCCTCTGGTCCTCAAAATATGAGACCCTCTGCTCCACGTAAATAGTGCGGCCCTCTGTTTCACAAGATCAGTGAGGTCCTCTTTTCCACAAGACCAGCGAGGTCCTCTGTTCCACAAAATCAGTGAGGCCATCTGATCCACAAAATCAGTAAGGCCCTTTGCGCGACAAAACCTGTGAAGCCCTCTGCTCCACAAAATCAGTCAAGCCCTCTGTTGCCCAAAATCTGAGGCCGGCTGCTCCAAAAAATCAGTGAGACACTCTGTTCCAAAAAATCAGGAAGGCCCTGTGCTCCAGAAAATTAGTGAGACACTCCGTTCCAAAAAATCAGGAAGGCCCTGTGCTCCAGAAAATCAGTGAGACCCTCTTCTAGAAAATCAGTGAGGCACTCTGTTCGACAAAATCTGCGAGTCCCTATTCCACAAAATCAGGAAGGCCCTCTGCTCCACAAAATATGTACGACCCTCTCCTCCACATAAATAGTGGTGCCCTTTGCTCCACAAAATCAATAAGGCTCTTTGTTCCACAATCTCAGTAATGCCCTCTGCTCCACAAAATCAGTGATTCCCCCTGTTCCAAAAAATCAGGAAGGCCCTCTGCTCCACAAAATATGTGCGACCCACTCCTCCACATAATTAGTGGGGCCATCTGTTCCATAAAATCAGTGAAGCCATCTGTTCCACAAAATCTAATGAGGCCCTCTGTTCCGCAAAATTTGTCCGGCCCTCTGCTCCACAAAATCTGAGGCCCTCTGCTCAACAAAATGAGTGAGCCCCTCCATTCCACAACATAACTGAAGCCAAATAATAAAATAATATCTGCATTAATTTATTATTTCCCTTCTATGTGACTTTACCAAAAGAACCAACAATATGAATCCTTGCAGTCACGAAAGCTTTAAATCAAAATAAGTGAAGCCCTTTGTTCCACAAAATATATGAGGCCCTCTGTTCCACAAAATCAGTGATGTCCTCTGTTCCACAAAATCAATGAAACCCTCTGCTCCACAAAATCTGTGATGCCCTCTGTTCCACAAAACCAGCGACGCCCTCTGTTCCACAAAATCAGTGAGGCCATCTGATCCACAAAATCAGTAAGGCCCTTTGTGTGACAAAACCTGTGAAGCCCTCTACTCCACAAAATCAGCGAAGCCGTTTGTTACACAAAATCTGTAAGGCCTTCTGCTCCTCAAAATATGTGAGACCCTCTGGTCCAGGTAATCCGTGCGGCCCTCTGTTTCACAAAATCAGTGAGGTCCTCTGTTCCACAAAATCAGTGAGGCCATCTGATCCACAAAATCAGTAAGGCCCGTTGCGTGACAAAATCTGTGAAGCCCTCTGCTCCACAAAATCAGTCAAGCCCTCTGTTCCACAAAATGTGAGGACCTCTGCTCTAAAAAATCAGCGAGGCCCTCTGTTCCCCAAAATCAGTGAGGCCATCTGTTCCACAATCTCAGTAATGCCTTCTGCTCCAAAAAAATCAGTGATTCCCCCTGTTCCAAAGAATCAGGAAGGCCCTCTGCTTCACAAAATATGTGCGACTCTCTCCTTCACATAATTAGTGGGGCCCTCTGTTCCACAGAATCTGTGAGGCCCTCTATTCCATAAAATCTAATGAGGCCCTCTTCCACGGAATTTATCCGGCCCTCTGCTCCACAAATTCTGAGGCCCTCTGCTCAACAAAATGAGTGAGCCCCTCCATTCCACAACATAAGTGAAACCAAATAATAAAATAATATGTGTATTATTTTATTATTTCCCTTCTATGTGACTTTACCGAAAGAACCAATAATATTCATCGTTGCAGTCACAAAAGTTTTAAATCGAAATAAGTGAAGCCCTTTGTTCCACAAAATATGTGAGGCCCTCTGTTCCACAAAATCAGTGATGTCCTCTGTTCCACAAAATCAATGAAGCCCTCTGCTCAACAAAATCTGTGAGGCCCTCTGTTCTACAAAACCAGCGATGCCCTCAGTTCCACAAAATCAGTGAGGTCATCTGATCCACAAAATCAGTAAGGCCCTTTGCGTGACAAAACCTGTGAAGCCCTCTGCTCCACAAAATCAGTGAGGTCCTCTGTTCCACAAATTCTGATGCCCTATGCTCCACAAAATCAGTGAGACACTCTGTTCCACAAAGTGTGTGAGGCCTTCTGCTCCACAAAATCAGCGAGGCCCTTTGTTCCACAAAATCAATGAGGCCATTTGTTCCACAATCTCAGTAATGCTCTCCTCTCCACAAAATCTGTGAGTCCCTGTGTTCCAAAAAAATGAGGAAGGGCCTCTTCTCCACAAAATATGTGTGACCCACTCCTCCACATAATTAGTGGGGCCTTCTGTTCCATAAAATCAGTGAGGCCCTCTGTTCCACAAAATCTAATGAGGCCCTCTGTTCCACAAAATTTGCCCGGCCCTCTGCTCCACAAAATCTAATGAGGCCCTCTGCTCAACAAAATGAGTGGGCCCTCCATTCCACAACATAAGTAAAGCCCTTTGTTCCACAAAATACGTGAGGCCCTCTGTTCCACAATATCAGTGATGTACTCTGTTCCACAAAATCAATGAAGCCCTCTGCTCCACAAAATATGTGAGGCCATCTGTTCCACAAAATCAATGAGACCATTTGTTCCACAATCTCAGTAATGCCCTCTGCTCCATAAAATCAGTGAGTCCCTCTATTCCAAAAAATCAGGAAGGCCCTCTGCTCGATAAAATCAGTGAGACCCTCTGTTCCACAAAATCAGTGAGGCTCTCTGTTCCACAAAAATCAGTAAGGCCATCTGATCCACAAAATTAGAAAGGCCCTTTGCGTGGTAAAATATGTGAAGCCCTCTGCTCCACAAAATCAGTGAGGCCCTCTGCTCAACAATATCTGTGAGACCATCTGTTCCACAAAATCAGCGAGGCCATCTTCCACAAATTCTGTGAGGCCCTCTGTTACAAATAACCAGCGAGGCCCTCTGTTCCACAAAATCAGCGAGGCCTTTTGTTCCACAAATTCAATGAGGCCATTTTTTCCACAATGTCGGTAATGACCTCTGCTCCATAAAATCAGTGAGACCCTCTGTTCCACAAAATCTGAGGCCCTTTGTTCCACAAAACCAGTGAGTCCCTCTGTTCCAAAAAATCAGGAAGGCCCTCTGCTCCATAAAATCAGTGAGGCCCTCTGCTCCACAAAATCTGCGAGTCCCTATTCCACAAAATCAGGAAGGCCCTCTGCTCCACAAAATATGTACGACCCTCTCCTCCACATAAATAGTGGTGCCCTTTGCTCCACAAAATCAATGAGCCCATTTGTTCCACAATCACAGTAATGCCCTCTGCTCCGCAAAATCAGTGAGTCCCTCTGTTCCAAAAAATCAGGAAGGCCCTCTGCTCCACAAAATATGTGGGATCCTCTCCTCCACAAAATTAGTGGGGCCCTCTCTTCCACAAAATTTGCACAGCCCACTTCTCCACAAAATCGGCCCTCTGCTCAACAAAATGAGTGAGCCCCTCCATTCCACAACATAAGTGAAGCCTTTTGTTACACAAAATATGTGAGGCCTGTTGTATATGTAGGTGTTATGAAAATTGATGAAAAGAATGAAAATTAAATTAAATTTGCATAATTTATCCGAAATTATGTTAATCAGTGAGGCCCTCCGTTCCACAAAATTAGTGAGGCTCTCTGTTCAACAAAATTTGTAAGGCCCTGTGTTCTTCAAAGTCAGTGAGCCTCTCTGCTCCACAAAATCTGTGAGGCCCTTTGCTCCACAAAATCACTGAGGTCCTCCATTCCACAAAGTCAGTGAGGCCATCTGTTCCACAACATCAGTGGGGCACTCTGTTGCACAAAATCAGTGAGGCCCTCTGTTCCACCAAATCTGTGAGGACATCTGCTTCACAAAATCGGTGAGGCCCTCTGTTCCACAAAATTGGTGAGGCTCTCTGTTCCACAACATTTGTGAGGCCCTCTGTTCATCAAAGTCAGTGAGCCTCTCTGCTCCACAAAATCTGTGAGGCCCTTTGCTCCACAATCACTGAGGTTCTCTATTCCACAAAATCAGTGAGGCCATCTGTTCCACAAAATTAGTGAGGCCCTCTGTTCCACAAAATTTGTGAGGCCCTCTGTTCATAAAAGTCAGCGTGCCCCTCTGCTCCACAAAATCTGAGGCCCTTTGCTCCACAAAATCAGTGAGGTCCTCTGTTCCACAAAATCAGTGAGGCCATCTGTTCCACAACATCAGTGGAGTACTCTGTTCCACAAAATGTGTGAGGCCCTCTGCTCCTCAAAATACGTGAGACCCTCTTCTCCACGTAATCATTGCGGCCCTCTGTTTCCCAAAATCAGTGAGGTCCTCTGTTCCACAAAACCAGCGAGGCACTCTGTTACACGGAATCAGTGAGCCCATCTGATCCACAAAATCAGTAAGGCCCTTTGTGCGACAAAATCTGTGAAGCCCTCTGCTCCACAAAATCAGGGAAGCCCTCTGTTGCACAAAATCTGAGTCCGTCTGCTCCACAAAATCAGTGAGACACTCTGTTCCACAAAATGTGTGAGGCCTTCTGCTCCACAAAATCAGCAAGGCCCTTTGTTCCACAAAATCAATGAGGCCATTTGTTCCACAATCTCAGTAATGCTCTCTGCTCCACAAAATCTGTGAGTCCCTCTGTTCCAAAAAATGAGGAAGGGCCTCTGCTCCAGAAAATACGTGCGACCCTCTCCTCCACATAAATAGTGGGGCCCTCTGTTCCACAAAATCTGTGAGTCCCTCTGTTCCACAAAATCTAATTTAGCCCTCTGCTCAACAAAATGAGTGGGCCCTCCATTCCACAACATAAGTAAAGCCTTTTGTTCCACAAAATACGTGAGGCTCTCTCTTCGACAATATCAGTGATGTCCTCTGTTCCACAAAATCAATGAAGCCCTCTGCTCCACAAAATATGTGAGGCCATCTGGTCCACAAAATCAGCGAGGCCCTCTTCCACAAATTCTGTGAGGCCCTCTGTTCCACAAAACCAGCGAGGCCCTCTGTTCCACAAAATCAGTGAGGCCCTCTGTTCCACAAAATTTGTGAGGCCCTCTGTTCATAAAATTCAGCTAACCCCTCTGCTCCACAAAATCTGAGGCCCTTTGCTCCACAAAATCAGTGAGGTCCTCTGTTCCACAAAATCAGCGAGGCCATCTGTTCCACAACATCAGTGGAGTACTCTGTTCCACAAAATGTGTGAGGCCCTCTGCTCCTCAAAATACGTGAGACCCTCTGCTCCACGTAATCATTGCGGCCCTCTGTTTCCCAAAATCAGTGAGGTCCTCTGTTCCACAAAACCAGCGAGGCACTCTGTTACACGGAATCAGTGAGCCCATCTGATCCACAAAATCAGTAAGGCCCTTTGTGCGACAAAATCTGTGAAGCCCTCTGCTCCACAAAATCAGGGAAGCCCTCTGTTGCACAAAATCTGAGTCCGTCTGCTCCACAAAATCAGTGAGACACTCTGTTCCACAAAATGTGTGAGGCCTTCTGCTCCACAAAATCAGCAAGGCCCTTTGTTCCACAAAATCAATGAGGCCATTTGTTCCACAATCTCAGTAATGCTCTCTGCTCCACAAAATCTGTAAGTCCCTCTGTTCCAAAAAATGAGGAAGGGCCTCTGCTCCAGAAAATACGTGCGACCCTCTCCTCCACATAAATAGTGGGGCCCTCTGTTCCACAAAATCTGTGAGTCCCTCTGTTCCACAAAATCTAATTTGGCCCTCTGCTCAACAAAATGAGTGGGCCCTCCATTCCACAACATAAGTAAAGCCTTTTGTTCCACAAAATACGTGAGGCTCTCTCTTCGACAATATCAGTGATGTCCTCTGTTCCACAAAATCAATGAAGCCCTCTGCTCCACAAAATATGTGAGGCCATCTGGTCCACAAAATCAGGGAGGCCCTCTTCCACAAATTCTGTGAGGCCCTCTGTTCCACAAAACCAGCGAGGCCCTCTGTTCCACAAAATCAGTGAGGCCCTCTCTTCCACAAAATCAGTGATGCCCTTTGTTCCACAAAATCAATGAGGCCATTTGTTCCACAATCTCAGTAATGCCCTCTGTTCCACAAAATCAGTGAGTGCCTCTGTTCCAAAAAATCAGGAAGGCCCTCTGCTCCATAAACTCAGTGAGTCCCTCTGTTCCACAAAATCAGTGAGGCCCTCTGTTCGACAAAATCAGTGAGGCCATCTGATCCACAAAATCAGAAAGGCCCTTTGCGTGCTAAAATATTTGAAGCCCTCTGCTCCACAAAATCAGCGAGGCCCTTTGTTCCACAAAATCAATGAGCCCATTTGTTCAACAATCACAGTAATGCCCTCTGCTCCACAAAATCAGTGAGTCCCTCTGTTCTAAAAAAATCAGGAAGGCCCTCTGCTCCACAAAATATGTGGGACCCTCTCCTCCACAAAATTAGTGGGGCCCTCTGTCCACAAAATCTGCGAGGCCCTCTATTCCACAAAATATATTGAGGCCCTCTGTTCCACAAAATTTGCATGGCCCACTTCTCTACAAAATTGGCCCTCTGCTCAACGAAATGAGTGAGCCCCTCCATTCCACAACATAATTGAAGCCCTTTGTTAAACAAAATATGTGAGGCCTTCTGTTCCACAAAATCAGTGATGTCCTCTGTTCCACAAAATCAATGAGGCCATTTGTTCCACAATCTCAGTAATGCCCTCTGCTCCACAAAATCTGTGAGACCATCTGTTCCACAAAATCAGTGAGGCCCTCTTCCACAAATTCTGTGAGGCCCTCTGTTACAAAAAAACAGCGAGGCCCTCTGTTCCACAAAATCAGTGAGGCGCTCTGTTCCATTAAATCAGTGAGGCCCTCTCTTCCACAAAATCAGTGAGGCCCTTTGTTCCACAAAATCAATGAGCCCATTTGTTCCACAATCACAGTAATGCCCTCTGCTCCGCAAAATCAGTGAGTCCCTCTGTTCCAAAAAATCAGGAAGGCCCTCTGCTCGATAAAATCAGTGAAACCCTCTGTTCCACAAAATCAGTGAGGCTCTCTGTTCCACAAAAATCAGTAAGGCCATCTGATCCACAAAATCAGAAAGGCCCTCTACTCAACAATATCTGTGAGACCATCTGTTCCACAAAATCAGCGAGGCCGTCTTCCACAAATTCTGTGAGGCCCTCTGTTACAAATAACCAGCGAGGCCCTCTGTTCCACAAAATCAGCGAGGCCCTTTGTTCCACAAATTCAATGAGGCCATTTTTTCCACAATGTCGGTAATGACCTCTGCTCAATAAAATCAGTGAGACCCTCTGTTCCACAAAATCTGAGGCCCTTTGTTCCACAAAACCAGTGAGTCCCTCTGTTCTAAAAAATCAGGAAGGCCCTCTGCTCCATAAAATCAGTGAGGCCCTCTGCTCCACAAAATCAGCGAGGCCCTTTGTTCCACAAAATCAATGAGCCCATTTGTTCCACAATCACAGTAATGCCTTCTGCTCCACAAAATCAGTGAGTCCCTCTGTTCCAAAAAATCAGGAAGGCCCTCTGCTCCACAAAATATGTGGGACCCTCTCCTCCACAAAATTAGTGGGGCCCTCTCTTCCACAAAATTTTCACAGCCCATTTCTCCACAAAATCGGCCCTCTGCTCAACAAAACGAGTGAGCCTCTCCATTCCACAACATAAGTGAAGCCTTTTGTTACACAAAATATGTGAGGCCTGTTGTATATGTAGGTGTTATGAAAATTGATGAAAAGAATTAAAATTAAATTAAATTTGCATAATTTATCCGAAATTATGTTAATCAGTGAGGCCCTCCGTTCCACAAAATTAGTGAGGCTCTCTGTTCAACAAAATTTGTAAGGCCCTGTGTTCGTCAAAGTCAGTGAGCCTCTCTGCTCCACAAAATCGGTGAGGCCTTTTGCTCCACAAAATCACTGAGGTCCTCCATTCCACAAAGTCAGTGAGGCCATCTGTTCCACAACATCAGTGGGGCACTCTGTTGCACAAAATCAGTGAGGCCCTCTGTTCCACCAAATCTGTGAGGACATCTGCTTCACAAAATCGGTGAGGCCCTCTGTTCCACAAAATTGGTGAGGCTCTCTGTTCCACAACATTTGTGAGGCCCTCTGTTCGTCAAAGTCAGTGAGCCTCTCTGCTCCACAAAATCTGTGAGGCCCTTTGCTCCACAATCACTGAGGTCCTCTATTCCACAAAATCAGTGAGGCCATCTGTTCCACATAATTAGTCAGGCCCTCTGTTCCACAAAATTTGTGAGGCCCTCTGTTCATAAAAGTCAGCGAGCCCCTCTGCTCCACAAAATCTGAGTCCCTCTGCTCCACAAATTCAGCGAGGCCCTCTTCCACAACATCTGTGAGACCCTCTGTTCCACAAAATTAGTGAGGCCCTCTGTTCCACAAAATTTGTGAGGCCCTCTGTTCATAAAAGTCAGCTAACCCCTCTGCTCCACAAAATCTGAGGCCCTTTGCTCCACAAAATCAGTGAGGTCCTCTGTTCCACAAAATCAGTGAGGCCATCTGTTCCACAACATCAGTGGAGTACTCTGTTCCACAAAATGTGTGAGGCCCTCTGCTCCTCAAAATACGTGAGACCCTCTGCTCCACGTAATCATTGCGGCCCTCTGTTTCCCAAAATCAGTGTGGTCCTCTGTTCCACAAAACCAGCGAGGCACTCTGTTACACAGAATCAGTGAGCCCATCTGATCCACAAAATCAGTAAGGCCCTTTGTGCGACAAAATCTGTGAAGCCCTCTGCTCCACAAAATCAGGGAGGCCCTCTGTTGCACAAAATCTGAAGCCGTCTGCTCCACAAAATCAGTGAGACACTCTGTTCCACAAAATGTGTGAGGCCTTCTGCTCCACAAAATCAGCAAGGCCCTTTGTTCCACAAAATCAATGAGGCCATTTGTTCCACAATCTCAGTAATGCTCTCTGCTCCACAAAATCTGGGAGTCCCTCTGTTCCAAAAAATGAGGAAGGGCCTCTGCTCCAGAAAATACGTGCGACCCTCTCCTCCACATAAATAGTGGGGCCCTCTGTTCCACAAAATCTGTGAGTCCCTCTGTTCCACAAAATCTAATTTGGCCCTCTGCTCAACAAAATGAGTGGGCCCTCCATTCCACAACATAAGTAAAGCCTTTTGTTCCACAAAATACGTGAGGCTCTCTCTTCGACAATATCAGTGATGTCCTCTGTTCCAAAAAATCAATGAAGCCCTCTGCTCCACAAAATATGTGAGGCCATCTGGTCCACAAAATCAGCGAGGCCCTCTTCCACAAATTCTGTGAGGCCCTCTGTTCCACAAAACCAGCGAGGCCCTCTGTTCCACAAAATCAGTGAGGCCCTCTCTTCTACAAAATCAGTGATGCCCTTTGTTCCACAAAATCAATGAGGCCATTTGTTCCACAATCACAGTAATGCCCTCTGCTCCACAAAATCAGTGAGTCCCTCTGTTCTAAAAAAATCAGGAAGGCCCTCTGCTCCACAAAATATGTGGGACCCTCTCCTCCACAAAATTAGTGGGGCCCTCTGTTCCACTAAATCTGCGAGGCCCTCTATTCCACAAAATATATTGAGGCCCTCTGTTCCACAAAATTTGCACGGCCCACTTCTCTACAAAATCGGCCCTCTGCTCAACGAAATGAGTGAGCCCCTCCATTCCACAACATAATTGAAGCCCTTTGTTAAACAAAATATGTGAGGCCCTCTGTTCCACAAAATCAGTGATGTCCTCTGTTCCACAAAATCAATGAGGCCATTTCTTCCACAATCTCAGTAATGCCCTCTGCTCCACAAAATCTGTGAGACCATCTGTTCCACAAAATCAGTGAGGCCCTCTTCCACAAATTCTGTGAGGCACTCTGTTACAAAAAAACAGCGAGGCCCTCTGTTCCACAAAATCAGTGAGGCGCTCTGTTCCACAAAATCAGTGAGGCCCTCTCTTCCACAAAATCAGTGAGGCCCTTTGTTCCACAAAATCAATGAGGCCATTTGTTCCACAATCTCAGTAATGCTCTCTGCTCCACAAAATCTGTGAGTCCCTCTGTTCCAAAAAATGAGGAATGGCCTCTTCTCCACAAAATATGTGCGACCCACTCCTCCACATAATTAGTGGGGCCTTCTGTTCCATAAAATCAGTGAGGCCCTCTGGTCCACAAAATCTAATGAGGCCCTCTGTTCCACAAAATTTGTCCGGCCCTCTGCTCTACAAAATCTAATGAGGTCCTCTGCTCAACAAAATGAGTGGGCCCTCCATTCCACAACATAAGTAAAGCCCTTTGTTCCACAAAATACGTGAGGCCCTCTGTTCCACAATATCAGTGATGTCCTCTGTTCCACAAAATCAATGAAGCCCTCTGCTCCACAAAATATGTGAGGCCATCTGTTCCACAAAATCAATGAGGCCAATTGTTCCACAATCTCAGTAATGCCCTCTGCTCCATAAAATCAGTGAGTCCCTCTGTTCCAAAAAATCAGGAAAGCCCTCTTCTCGATAAAATCAGTGGGACCCTCTGTTCCACAAAATCAGTGAGGCTCTCTGTTCCACAAAAATCAGTAAGGCCATCTGATCCACAAAATCAGAAAGGCTCTTTGCATGATAAAATATGTGAAGCCCTCTGCTCCACAAAATCAGTGAGGCCCTCTCTTCCACAAAATCAGCGAGGCCCTTTGTTCCACAAAATCAATGAGGCCATTTGTTCCACAATCTCAGTAATGCTCTCTGCTCCACAAAATCTGTGAGTCCCTCTGTTCCAAAAAATGACGAAGGGCCTCTTCTCCACAAAATATGTGCGACCCACTCCTCCACATAATTAGTGGGGCCTTCTTTTCCATAAAATCAGTGAGGCCCTCTGTTCCACAAAATCTAATGAGGCCCTCTGTTCCACAAAATTTGTCCGGCCCTCTGCTTCACAAAATCTAATGAGGCCCTCTGCTCAACAAAATGAGTGGGCCCTCCATTCCACAACATAAGTAAAGCCCTTTGTTCCACAAAATACGTGAGGCCCTCTGTTCCACAATATCAGTGATGTCCTCTGTTCCACAAAATCAATGAAGCCCTCTGCTCCACAAAATATGTGAGGCCATCTGTTCCACAAAATCAATGAGGCCATTTGTTCCACAATCTCAGTAATGCCCTCTGCTCCATAAAATCAGTGAGTCCCTCTGTTCCAAAAAATCAGTGAGGCTCTCTGTTCCACAAAATCAGTGAGGCTCTCTGTTCCACAAAAATCAGTAAGGCCATCTGATCCACAAAATCAGAAAGGCCCTTTGCATGATAAAATATGTGAAGCCCTCTGCTCCACAAAATCAGTGAGGCCCTCTGCTCAACAATATCTGTGAGACCATCTGTTCCACAAAATCAGCGAGGCCCTTTTCCACAAATTCTGTGAGGCCCTCTGTTACAAATAACCAGCGAGGGCCTCTGTTCCACAAAATCAGCGAGGCCCTTTGTTCCACAAATTCAATGAGGGCATTTTTTCCACAATGACGGTAATGACCTCTGCTCCATAAAATCAGTGAGACCCTCTGTTCCACAAAATCTGAGGCCCTTTGTTCCACAAAACCAGTGAGTCCCTCTGTTCCAAAAAATCAGGAAGACCCTCTGCTCCATAAAATCAGTGAGGCCCTCTGCTCCACAAAATCAGCGAGGCCCTTTGTTCCACAAAATCAATGAGCCCATTTGTTCCACAATCACAGTAATGCCCTCTGCTCCGGAAAATCAGTGAGTCCCTCTGTTCCAAAAAATCAGGAAGGCCCTCTGCTCCACAAAATATGTGGGACCCTCTCCTCCACAAAAATAGTGGGGTCCTCTCTTCCACAAAATTTGCACGGCCCACTTCTCCACAAAATCGGCCCTCTGCTCAACAAAATGAGTGAGCCCCTCCATTCCACAACATAAGTGAAGCCTTTTGTTACACAAAATATGTGAGGCCTGTTGTATATGTAGGTGTTATGAAAATTGATGAAAAGAATGAAAATTAAATTAAATTTGCATAATTTATCCGAAATTATGTTAATCTGTGAGGCCCTCTGTTCCACAACACCAGCGAGGCCCTCTGTTTCACAAAATCAGTGAGGTCAGCTGATCCACAAAATCAGTAAGGCCCTTTTCGTGACCAAACCTGTGAAGCCCTCTGCTCCACAAAATCAGTGAGGCCCTCTGTTCCACAAAATCTGTGGGGCCCTCTGATCCACAAAATCAGTGAAGTCCTCTGTTCCACAAAATCAGTGAGGCCATCTGTTCCACAATCTCAGTAATACCCTCTGCTCCACATAACCAGCGAGGCCGTTTGTTACACAAAATCAGTAAGGCCCTGTGGTCCTCAAAATATGAGACCCTCTGCTCCACATAAACAGTGCGGCCCTCTGTTTCACAAGATCAGTGAGGTCCTCTGTTCCACAAGACCAGCGAGGTCCTCTGTTCCACAAAATCAGTGAGGCCATCTGATCCACAAAATCAGTAAGGCCCTTTGCGCGACAAAATCTGTGAAGCCCTCTGCTCCACAAAATCAGTCAAGCCCTCTGTTCCACAAAATGTGAGGACCTCTGCTCTAAAAAATCAGCGAGGCCCTCTGTTCCCCCAAAATCAGTGAGGCCATCTGTTCCACAATCTCAGTAATGCCTTCTGCTCCACAAAATCAGTGATTCCCCCTGTTCCAAAGAATCAGGAAGGCCCTCTGCTTCACAAAATATGTGCGACTCTCTCCTTCACATAATTAGTGGGGCCCTCTGTTCCACAGAATCTGTGAGGCCCTCTATTCCATAAAATCTAATGAGGCCCTCTTCCACGAAATTTATCCGGCCCTCTGCTCCACAAATTCTGAGGCCCTCTGCTCAACAAAATGAGTGAGCCCCTCCATTCCACAACATAAGTGAAACCAAATAATAAAATAATATGTGTATTATTTTATTATTTCCCTTCTATGTGACTTTACCGAAAGAACCAATAATATTCATCGTTGTAGTCACAAAAGTTTTAAATCGAAATAAGTGAAGCCCTTTGTTCCACAAAATATGTGAGGCCCTCTGTTCCACAAAATCAGTGATGTCCTCTGTTCCACAAAATCAATGAAGCCCTCTGCTCAACAAAATCTGTGAGGACCTCTGTTCTACAAAACCAGCGATGCCCTCTGTTCCACAAAATCAGTGAGGTCATCTGATCCACAAAATCAGTAAGGCCCTTTGCGTGACAAAACCTGTGAAACCCTCTGCTCCACAAAATCAGTCAAGCCCTCTGTTCCACAAATTCTGAGGCCCTCTGCTCCACAAAATCAGTGAGACACTCTGTTCCACAAAGTGTGTGAGGCCTTCTGCTCCACAAAATCAGCGAGGCCCTTTGTTCCACAAAATCAATGAGGCCATTTGTTCCACAATCTCAGTAATGCCCTCTGCTCCATAAAATCAGTGAGTCCCTCTGTTCCAAAAAATCAGGAAGGCGCTCTGCTCGATAAAATCAGTGAGACCCTCTGTTCCACAAAATCAGTGAGGCTCTCTGTTCCACAAAAATCAGTAAGGCCATCTGATCCACAAAATCAGAAAGGGCCTTTGCGTGATAAAATATGTGAAGCCCTCTGCTCCACAAAATCAGTGAGGCCCTCTGCTCAACAATATCTGTGAGACCATCTGTTCCACAAAATCAGCGAGGCCCTCTTCCACAAATTCTGTGAGGCCCTCTGTTACAAATAACCAGCGAGGCCCTCTGTTCCACAAAATCAGCGAGGCCCTTTGTTCCACAAATTCAATGAGGCCATTTTTTCCACAGTGTCGGTAATGACCTCTGCTCCATAAAATCAGTGAGACCCTCTGTTCCACAAAATCTGAGGCCCTTTGTTCCACAAAACCAGTGAGTCCCTTTGTTCCAAAAAATCAGGAAGGCCCTCTGCTCCATAAAATCAGTAATGCCCTCTGCTCCGCAAAATCAGTGAGTCCCTCTGTTCCAAAAAATCAGGAAGGCCCTCTGCTCCACAAAATATGTGGGACCCTCTCCTCCACAAAATTAGTGGGGCCCTCTCTTCCACAAAATTTGCACGGCCCACTTCTCCACAAAATCGGCCCTCTGCTCAACAAAATGAGTGAGCCCCTCCATTCCACAACATAAGTGAAGCCTTTTGTTACACGAAATATGTGAGGCCTGTTGTATATGTAGGTGTTATGAAAATTGATGAAAAGAATGAAAATTAAATTAAATTTGCATAATTTATCCGAAATTATGTTAATCAGTGAGGCCCTCCGTTCCACAAAATTAGTGAGGCTCTCTGTTCAACAAAATTTGTAAGGCCCTGTGTTCGTCAAAGTCAGTGAGCCTCTCTGCTCCACAAAATCTGTGAGGCCCTTTGCTCCACAAAATCACTGAGGTCCTCCGTTCCACAAAGTCAGTGAGGCCATCTGTTCCACAACATCAGTGGGGCACTCTGTTGCACTAAAATCAGTGAGGCCCTCTGTTCCACCAAATCTGTGAGGACATCTGCTTCACAAAATCGGTGAGGCCCTCTGTTCCACAAAATTAGTGAGGCTCTCTGTTCGACAACATTTGTGAGGCCCTCTGTTCGTCAAAGTCAGTGAGCCTCTCTGCTCCACAAAATCTGTGAGGCCCTTTGCTCCACAATCACTGAGGTCCTCTATTCCACAAAATCACTGAGGCCATCTGTTCCACAACATCAGTGGGGCACTCTGTTCCACAAAATCAGTGAGGCACTCTGTTCCACAAAATTAGTGAGGCCCTCTGTTCCACAAAATTTGTGAGGCCCTCTGTTCATAAAAGTCAGCTAACCCCTCTGCTCCACAAATTCAGCGAGGCCCTCTTCCACAACATCTGTGAGACCCTCTGTTCCACAAAATTAGTGAGGCCCTCTGTTCCACAAAATTTGTGAGGCCCTCTGTTCATAAAAGTCAGCTAACCCCTCTGCTCCACAAAATCTGAGGCCCTTTGCTCCACAAAATCAGTGAGGTCCTCTGTTCCACAAAATCAGTGAGGCCATCTGTTCCACAACATCAGTGGAGTACTCTGTTCCACAAAATGTGTGAGGCCCTCTGCTCCTCAAAATACGTGAGACCCTCTGCTCCACGTAATCATTGCGGCCCTCTGTTTCCCAAAATCAGTGAGGTCCTCTGTTCCACAAAACCAGCGATGCCCTCTGTTCCACAATATCAGTGAGGTCATCTGATCCACAAAATCAGTAAGGCCCTTTGCGTGACAAAACCTGTGAAGCCCTCTGCTCCACAAAATCAGTGAGGCCCTCTGTTCCACAAATTCTGAGGCCCTCTGCTCTACAAAATCAGTGAGACACTCTGTTCCACAAAGTGTGTGAGGCCTTCTGCTCCACAAAATCAGCGAGGCCCTTTGTTCCACAAAATCAATGAGGCCATTTGTTCCACAATCTCAGTAATGCTCTCCTCTCCACAAAATCTGTGAGTCCCTCTGTTCCAAAAAATGAGGAAGCGCCTCTTCTCCACAAAATATGTGCGACCCACTCCTCCACATAATTAGTGGGGCCTTCTGTTCCATAAAATCAGTGAGGCCCTCTGTTCCACAAAATCTAATGAGGCCCTCTGTTCCACAAAATTTGCCCGGCCCTCTGCTCCACAAAATCTAATGAGGCCCTCTGCTCAACAAAATGAGTGGGCCCTCCGTTCCAAAACATAAGTAAAGCCCTTTGTTCCACAAAATACGTGAGGCCCTCTGTTCCACCATATCAGTGATGTACTCTGTTCCACAAAATCAATGAAGCCCTCTGCTCCACAAAATATGTGAGGCCATCTGTTCCACAAAATCAATGAGGCCATTTGTTCCACAATCTCAGTAATGCCCTCTGCTCCATAAAATCAGTGAGTCCCTCTGTTCCAAAAAATCAGGAAGGCCCTCTGCTCGATAAAATCAGTGAGACCCTCTGTTCCACAAAATCAGTGAGGCTCTCTGTTCCACAAAAATCAGTAAGGCCATCTGATCCACAAAATCAGAAAGGCCCTTTGCGTGATAAAATATGTGAAGCCCTCTGCTCCACAAAATCAGTGAGGCCCTCTGCTCAACAATATTTGTGAGACCATCTGTTCCACAATATCAGCGAGGCCCTCTTCCACAAATTCTGTGAGGCCCTCTGTTACAAATAACCAGCGAGGCCCTTTGTTCCACAAAATCAGCGAGGCCCTTTGTTCCACAAATTCAATGAGGCCATTTTTTCCACAATGCCGGTAATGACCTCTGCTCCATAAAATCAGTGAGACCCTCTGTTCCACAAAATCTGAGGCCCTTTGTTCCACAAAACCAGTGAGTCCCTCTGTTCCAAAAAATCAGGAAGGCCCTCTGCTCCATAAAATCAGTGAGGCCCTCGGCTCCACAAAATCACCGAGGCCCTTTGTTCCACAAAATCAATGAGCCCATTTGTTCCACAATCACAGTAATGCCCTCTGCTCTGCACAATCAGTGAGTCCCTCTGTTCCAAAAAATCAGGAAGGCCTTCTGCTCCACAAAATATGTGGGACCCTCTCCTCCACAAAATTAGTGGGGCCCTCTCTTCCACAAAATTTGCACGGCCCACTTCTCCACAAAATCGGCCCTCTGCTCAACAAAATGAGTGAGCCCCTCCATTCCACAACATAAGTGAAGCCTTTTGTTACACAAAATATGTGAGGCCTGTTGTATATATAGGTGTTATGAAAATTGATGAAAAGAATGAAAATTAAATTAAATTTGCATAATTTATCCGAAATTATGTTAATCAGTGAGGCCGTCCGTTCCACAAAATTAGTGAGGCATTCTGTTCAACAAAATTTGTAAGCCCTGTGTTCGTCAAAGTCAGTGAGCCTCTCTGCTCCACAAAATCTGTGAGGCCCTTTGCTCCACAATCACTGAGGTCCTCTATTCCACAAAATCAGTGAGGCCATCTGTTCCACAACATCAGTGGGGCACTCTGTTCCACAAAATCAGTGAGGCCCTCTGTTCCACAAAATTAGTGAGGCCCTCTGTTCCACAAAATTTGTGAGGCCCTCTGTTCATAAAAGTCAGCGAGCCCCTCTGCTCCACAAAATCTGAGTCCCTCTGCTCCACAAATTCAGCGAGGCCCTCTTCCACAACATCTGTGAGACCCTCTGTTCCACAAAATTAATGAGGCCCTCTGTTCCACAAAATTTGTGAGGCCCTCTGTTCATAAAAGTCAGCTAACCCCTCTGCTCCACAAAATCTGAGGCCCTTTGGTCCACAAAATCAGTGAGGTCCTCTGTTCCACAAAATCAGTGAGGCCATCTGTTCCACAACATCAGTGGAGTACTCTGTTCCACAAAATGTGTGAGGCCCTCTGCTCCTCAAAATACGTGAGACCCTCTGCTCCACGTAATCATTGCGGCCCTCTGTTTCCCAAAATCAGTGAGGTCCTCTGTTCCACAAAACTAGCGAGGCCCTTTGTGCGACAAAATCTGTGAAGCCCTCTGCTCCACAAAATCAGGGAGGCCCTCTGTTGCACAAAATCTGAGACCATCTGCTCCACAAAATCAGTGAGACACTCTGTTCCACAAAATGTGTGAGGCCTTCTGCTCCACAAAATCAGCAAGGCCCTTTGTTCCACAAAATCAATGAGGCCATTTGTTCCACAATCTCAGTAATGCTCTCTGCTCCACAAAATCTGTGAGTCCCTCTGTTCCAAAGAATGAGGAACGGCCTCTGCTCCACAAAATACGTGCGACCCTCTCCTCCACATAAATAGTGGGGCCCTCTGTTCCACAAAATCTGTGAGTCCCTCTGTTCCACAAAATCTAATTTGGCCCTCTGCTCAACAAAATGAGTGGGCCCTCCATTCCACAACATAAGTAAAGCCTTTTGTTCCACAAAATACGTGAGGCTCTCTCTTCCACAATATCAGTGATGTCCTCTGTTCCACAAAATCAATGAAGCCCTCTGATCCACAAAATATGTGAGGCCATCTGGTCCACAAAATCAGCGAGGCCCTCTTCCACAAATTCTGTGAGCCCCTCTGTTCCACAAAACCAGCGAGGCCCTCTGTTCCACAAGATCAGTGAGGCCCTCTCTTCCACAAAATCAGTGAGGCCCTTTGTTCCACAAAATCAATGAGGCCATTTGTTCCACAATCTCAGTAATTCCCTCTGTTCCATAAAATCAGTGAGTGCCTCTGTTCCAAAAAATCAGGAAGGCCCTCTGCTCCATAAAATCAGTGAGTCCCTCTGTTCCACAAAATCAGTGAGGCCCTCTGTTCGACAAAATCAATGAGGCCATCTGATCCACAAAATCAGAAAGGCCCTTTGCGTGCTAAAATATGTGAAGCCCTCTGCTCCACAAAATCAGCGAGGCCCTTTGTTCCACAAAACCAATGAGCCCATTTGTTCAACAATCATAGTAATGCCCTCTGCTCCACAAAATCAGTGAGTCCCTCTGTTCCAAAAAAATCAGGAATGCCCTCTGCTCCACAAAATATGTGGGACCCTCTCCTCCACAAAATTAGTTGGGCTTCTCTGTTCCACAAAATCTGCGAGGCCCTCAATTCCACAAAATATATTGAGGCCCTCTGTTCCACAAAATCGGCCCTCTGCTCAACGAAATGAGTGAGCCCCTCCCTTCCACAACATAATTGAAGCCCTTTGTTAAACAAAATATGTGAGGCCCTCTGTTCCACAAAATCAGTGATGTCCTCTGTTCCACAAAATCAATGAGGCCATTTGTTCCATAATCTCAGAATGCCCTTTGCTCCACAAAATCTGTGAGACCATCTGTTCCACAAAATCAGTGAGGCCCTCTTCCACAAATTCTGTGAGGCCCTCTGTTACAAAAAAACAGCGAGGCCCTCTGTTCCACAAAATCAGTGAGGCCCATTTGTTCCACAATCACAGTAATGCCCTCTGCTCCGCAAAATCAGTGAGTCCCTCTTCCAAAAATTCAGGAAGGCCCTCTGCTCCACAAAATATGTGCGACCCTCTCCTCTACATAATTAGTGGGGCCCTTTGTTCCACAAAATCAAGTAGGCCATTTGTTCCACAATCTCAGTAATGCGCTCTGCTCCACAAAATCAGTGAGTCCCTCTGTTCCAAAAAATCAGGAAGGCCCTCTGCTCCACAAAATATGTGGGACCCTCTCCTCCACAAAATTAGTGGGGCCCTCTCTTCCACAAAATTTGCACGGCCCACTTCTCCACAAAATCGGCCCTCTGCTCAACAAAATGAGTGAGCCCCTCCATTCCACAACATAAGTGAAGCCTTTTGTTACACAAAATATGTGAGGCCTGTTGTATATGTAGGTGTTATGAAAATTGATGAAAAGAATGAAAATTAAATTAAATTTGCATAATTTATCCGAAATTATGTTAATCTGTGAGGCCCTCTGTTCCACAAAACCAGCGAGGCCCTCTGTTTCACAAAATCAGTGAGGTCAGCTGATCCACAAAATCAGTAGGGCCCTTTTCATGACAAAACCTGTGAAGCCCTCTGCTCCACAAAATCAGTGAGGCCCTCTGTTCCACAAAATCTGTGGGGCCCTCTGATCCACAAAATCAGCGAAGTCCTCTGTTCCACAAAATCAGTGAGGCCATCTGTTCCACAATCTCAGTAATACCCTCTGCTCCACATAACCAGCGAGGCCGTTTGTTACACAAAATCAGTAAGGCCCTCTGGTCCTCAAAATATGAGACCCTCTGCTCCACTTAAACAGTGCGGCCCTCTGTTTCACAAGATCAGTGAGGTCCTCTGTTCCACAAGACCAGCGAGGTCCTCTGTTCCACAAAATCAGTGAGGCCATCTGATCCACAAAATCAGTAAGGCCCTTTGCGCGACAAAACCTGTGAAGCCCTCTGCTCCACAAAATCAGTCAAGCCCTCTGTTGCCCAAAATCTGAGGCCGGCTGCTCCAAAAAATCAGTGAGACACTCTGTTCCAAAAAATCAGGAAGGCCCTGTGCTCCAGAAAATTAGTGAGACACTCCGTTCCAAAAAATCAGGAAGGCCCTGTGCTCCAGAAAATCAGTGAGACCCTCTTCTAGAAAATCAGGGAGGCACTCTGTTCGACAAAATCTGCGAGTCCCTATTCCAAAAAATCAGGAAGGCCCTCTGCTCCACAAAATATGTACGACCCTCTCCTCCACATAAATAGTGGTGCCCTTTGCTCCACAAAATCAATAAGGCTCTTTGTTCCACAATCTCAGTAATGCCCTCTGCTCCACAAAATCAGTGATTCCCCCTGTTCCAAAAAATCAGGAAGGCCCTCTGCTCCACAAAATATGTGCGACCCACTCCTCCACATAATTAGTGGGGCCGTCTGTTCCATAAAATCAGTGAAGCCATCTGTTCCACAAAATCTAATAAGGCCCTCTGTTCCACAAAATTTGTCCGGCCCTCTGCTCCACAAAATCTGAGGCCCTCTGCTCAACAAAATGAGTGTGCCCCTCCATTCCACAAAATAAGTGAAGCCAAATAATAAAATAATATCTGCATTAATTTATTATTTCCCTTCTATGTGAATTTACCGAAAGAACCAACAATATGAATCCTTGCAGTCACGAAAGCTTTAAATCGAAATAAGTGAAGCCCTTTGTTCCACAAAATATATGAGGCCCTCTGTTCCACAAAATCAGTGATGTCCTCTGTTCCACAAAATCAATGAAGCCCTCTGCTCCATAAAATCTGAGGCCCTCTGTTCCACAAAACCAGCGAGGCCCTCTGTTCCACAAAATCAGTGAGGCCATCTGATCCACAAAATCAGGAAGGCCCTTTGTGTGACAAAACCTGTGAAGCCCTCTGCTCCACAAAATCAGCGTGGCCGTTTGTTACACAAAATCTGTAAGGCCTTCTGCTGCTCAAAATATGTGAGACCCTCTGTTCCAGGTAATCAGTGCGGCCCTCTGTTTGACAAAATCAGTGAGGTCCTCTGTTCCACAAAATCAGTGAGGCCATCTGATCCACAAAATCAGTAAGGCCCTTTGCGTGACATAATCTGTGAAGCCCTCTGCTCCACAAAATCAGTCAAGCCCTCTGTTCCACAAAATGTGAGGACCTCTGCTCTAAATAATCAGCGAGGCCCTCTGTTCCCCAAAATCAGTGAGGCCATCTGTTCCACAATCTCAGTAATGCCTTCTGCTCCACAAAATCAGTGATTCCCCCTGTTCCAAAGAATCAGGAAGGCCCTCTGCTTCACAAAATATGTGCGACTCTCTCCTTCACATAATTAGTGGGGCCCTCTGTTCCACAGAATCTGTGAGGCCCTCTATTCCATAAAATCTAATGAGACCCTCTTCCACGGAATTTATCCGGCCCTCTGCTCCACAAATTCTGAGGCCCTCTGCTCAACAAAATGAGTGAGCCCCTCCATTCCACAACATAAGTGAAACCAAATAATAAAATAATATGTGTATTATTTTATTATTTCCCTTCTATGTGACTTTACCGAAAGAACCAATAATATTCATCGTTGCAGTCACAAAAGTTTTAAATCGAAATAAGCGAAGCCCTTTGTTCCACAAAATATGTGAGGCCCTCTGTTCCACAAAATCAGTGATGTCCTCTGTTCGACAAAATCAGTGAGGCCATCTGATCCACAAAATCAGAAAGGCCCTTTGCGTGCTAAAATATGTGAAGCCCTCTGCTCCACAAAATCAGCGAGGGCCTTTGTTCCACAAAATCAATGAGCCCATTTGTTCAACAATCACAGTAATGCCCTCTGCTCCACAAAATCAGTGAGTCCCTCTGTTCTAAAAAAATCAGAAAGGCCCTCTGCTCCACAAAATATCTGGGACCCTCTCCTCCACAAAATTAGTGGGGCCCTCTGTTCCACAAAATCTGCGAGGCCCTCTATTCCACAAAATATATTGAGGCCCTCTGTTCCACAAAATTTGCACGGCCCACTTCTCTACAAAATCGGCCCTCTGCTCAACGAAATGAGTGAGCCCCTCCATTCCACAACATAATTGAAGCCCTTTGTTAAACAAAATATGTGAGGCCCTCTGTTCCACAAAATCAGTGATGTCCTCTGTTCCACAAAATCAATGAGGCCATTTGTTCCACAATCTCAGTAATGCCCTCTGCTCCACAAAATCTGTGAGACCATCTGTTCCACAAAATCAGTGAGGCCCTCTTCCACAAATTCTGTGAGGCCCTCTGTTACAAAAAAACAGCGAGGCCCTCTGTTCCACAAAATCAGTGAGGCAATCTGTTCCACAAAATCAGTGAGGCCCTCTCTTCCACAAAATCAGTGAGGCCCTTTGTTCCACAAAATCAATGAGGCCATTTGTTCCACAATCTCAGTAATGCCCTCTTTTTCATAAAATCAGTGAGTGCCTCTGTTCCAAAAAAATCAGGAAGGCCCTCTGCACCATAAAATCAGTGAGTCCCTCTGTTCCACAAAATCAGTGAGGCCCTCTGTTCGACAAAATCAATGAGGCCATCTGATCCACAAAATCAGAAAGGCCCTTTGCGTGCTAAAATATGTGAAGCCCTCTGCTCCACAAAATCAGCGAGGCCCTTTGTTCCACAAAACCAATGAGCCCATTTGTTCAACAATCATAGTAATGCCCTCTGCTCCACAAAATCAGTGAGTCCCTCTGTTCCAAAAAAAAATCAGGAATGCCCTCTGCTCCACAAAATATGTGGGACCCTCTCCTCCACAAAATTAGTTGGGCTTCTCTGTTCCACAAAATCTGCGAGGCCCTCAATTCCACAAAATATATTGAGGCCCTCTGTTCCACAAAATTTGCACGGCCCACTTCTCCACAAAATCGGCCCTCTGCTCAACGAAATGAGTGAGCCCCTCCCTTCCACAACATAATTGAAGCCCTTTGTTAAACAAAATATGTGAGGCCCTCTGTTCCACAAAATCAGTGATGTCCTCTGTTCCACAAAATCAATGAGGCCATTTGTTCCATAATCTCAGTAATGCCCTTTGCTCCACAAAATCTGTGAGACCATCTGTTCCACAAAATCAGTGAGGCCCTCTTCCACAAATTCTGTGAGGCCCTCTGTTACAAAAAAACAGCGAGGCCCTCTGTTCCACAAAATCAGTGAGGCCCATTTGTTCCACAATCACAGTAATGCCCTCTGCTCCGCAAAATCAGTGAGTCCCTCTTCCAAAAATTCAGGAAGGCCCTCTGCTCCACAAAATATGTGCGACCCTCTCCTCTACATAATTAGTGGGGCCCTTTGTTCCACAAAATCAAGTAGGCCATTTGTTCCACAATCTCAGTAATGCGCTCTGCTCCACAAAATCAGTGAGTCCCTCTGTTCCAAAAAATCAGGAAGGCCCTCTGCTCCACAAAATATGTGGGACCCTCTCCTCCACAAAATTAGTGGGGCCCTCTCTTCCACAAAATTTGCACGGCCCACTTCTCCACAAAATCGGCCCTCTGCTCAACAAAATGAGTGAGCCCCTCCATTCCACAACATAAGTGAAGCCTTTTGTTACACAAAATATGTGAGGCCTGTTGTATATGTAGGTGTTATGAAAATTGATGAAAAGAATGAAAATTAAATTAAATTTGCATAATTTATCCGAAATTATGTTAATCTGTGAGGCCCTCTGTTCCACAAAACCAGCGAGGCCCTCTGTTTCACAAAATCAGTGAGGTCAGCTGATCCACAAAATCAGTAAGGCCCTTTTCGTGACAAAACCTGTGAAGCCCTCTGCTCCACAAAATCAGTGAGGCCCTCTGTTCCACAAAATCTGTGGGGCCCTCTGATCCACAAAATCAGCGAAGTCCTCTGTTCCACAAAATCAGTGAGGCCATCTGTTCCACAATCTCAGTAATACCCTCTGCTCCACATAACCAGCGAGGCCGTTTGTTACACAAAATCAGTAAGGCCCTCTGGTCCTCAAAATATGAGACCCTCTGCTCCACTTAAACAGTGCGGCCCTCTGTTTCACAAGATCAGTGAGGTCCTCTGTTCCACAAGACCAGCGAGGTCCTCTGTTCCACAAAATCAGTGAGGCCATCTGATCCACAAAATCAGTAAGGCCCTTTGCGCGACAAAACCTGTGAAGCCCTCTGCTCCACAAAATCAGTCAAGCCCTCTGTTGCCCAAAATCTGAGGCCGGCTGCTCCAAAAAATCAGTGAGACACTCTGTTCCAAAAAATCAGGAAGGCCCTGTGCTCCAGAAAATTAGTGAGACACTCCGTTCCAAAAAATCAGGAAGGCCCTGTGCTCCAGAAAATCAGTGAGACCCTCTTCTAGAAAATCAGTGAGGCACTCTGTTCGACAAAATCTGCGAGTCCCTATTCCAAAAAATCAGGAAGGCCCTCTGCTCCACAAAATATGTACGACCCTCTCCTCCACATAAATAGTGGTGCCCTTTGCTCCACAAAATCAATAAGGCTCTTTGTTCCTCAATCTCATTAATGCCCTCTGCTCCACAAAATCAGTGATTCCCCCTGTTCCAAAAAATCAGGAAGGCCCTCTGCTCCACAAAATATGTGCGACCCACTCCTCCACATAATTAGTGGGGCCGTCTGTTCCATAAAATCAGTGAAGCCATCTGTTCCACAAAATCTAATAAGGCCCTCTGTTCCACAAAATTTGTCCGGCCCTCTGCTCCACAAAATCTGAGGCCCTCTGCTCAACAAAATGAGTGTGCCCCTCCATTCCACAAAATAAGTGAAGCCAAATAATAAAATAATATCTGCATTAATTTATTATTTCCCTTCTATGTGAATTTACCGAAAGAACCAACAATATGAATCCTTGCAGTCACGAAAGCTTTAAATCGAAATAAGTGAAGCCCTTTGTTCCACAAAATATATGAGGCCCTCTGTTCCACAAAATCAGTGATGTCCTCTGTTCCACAAAATCAATGAAGCCCTCTGCTCCATAAAATCTGAGGCCCTCTGTTCCACAAAACCAGCGAGGCCCTCTGTTCCACAAAATCAGTGAGGCCATCTGATCCACAAAATCAGGAAGGCCCTTTGTGTGACAAAACCTGTGAAGCCCTCTGCTCCACAAAATCAGCGTGGCCGTTTGTTACACAAAATCTGTAAGGCCTTCTGCTGCTCAAAATATGTGAGACCCTCTGTTCCAGGTAATCAGTGCGGCCCTCTGTTTGACAAAATCAGTGAGGTCCTCTGTTCCACAAAATCAGTGAGGCCATCTGATCCACAAAATCAGTAAGGCCCTTTGCGTGACATAATCTGTGAAGCCCTCTGCTCCACAAAATCAGTCAAGCCCTCTGTTCCACAAAATGTGAGGACCTCTGCTCTAAATAATCAGCGAGGCCCTCTGTTCCCCAAAATCAGTGAGGCCATCTGTTCCACAATCTCAGTAATGCCTTCTGCTCCACAAAATCAGTGATTCCCCCTGTTCCAAAGAATCAGGAAGGCCCTCTGCTTCACAAAATATGTGCGACTCTCTCCTTCACATAATTAGTGGGGCCCTCTGTTCCACAGAATCTGTGAGGCCCTCTATTCAATAAAATCTAATGAGGCCCTCTTCCACGAAATTTATCCGGCCCTCTGCTCCACAAATTCTGAGGCCCTCTGCTCAACAAAATGAGTGAGCCCCTCCATTCCACAACATAAGTGAAACCAAATAATACAATAATATGTGTATTATTTTATTATTTCCCTTCTATGTGACTTTACCAAAAGAACCAATAATATTCATCGTTGCAGTCACAAAAGTTTTAAATCGAAATAAGTGAAGCCCTTTGTTCCACAAAATATGTGAGGCCCTCTGTTCCACAAAATCAGTGATGTCCTCTGTTCCACAAAATCAATGAAGCCCTCTGCTCAACAAAATATTTGAGGCCCTCTGTTCTACAAAACCAGTGATGCCCTCTGTTCCACAAAATCAGTGAGGTCATCTGATCCGCAAAATCAGTAAGGCCCTTTGCGTGACAAAACCTGTGAAGCCCTCTGCTCCACAAAATCAGTGAGGCCCTCTGTTCCACAAATTCTGAGGCCCTCTGCTCCACAAAATCAGTGAGACACTCTGTTCCACAAAGTGTGTGAGGCCTTCTGCTCCACAAAATCAGCGAGGCCCTTTGTTCCACAAAATCAATGAGGCCATTTGTTCCACAATCTCAGTAATGCTCTCTGCTCCACAAAATCTGTGAGTCCCTCTGTTCCACAAATGAGGAAGGGCCTCTTCTCCACAAAATATGTGCGACCCACTCCTCCACATAATTAGTGGGGCCTTCTGTTCCATAAAATCAGTGAGGCCCTCTGTTCCACAAAATCAGTGAGGCCCTCTGTTCCACAAATTCTGAGGCCCTCTGCTCCACAAAATCAGTGAGACACTCTGTTCCACAAAGTGTGTGAGGCCTTCTGCTCCACAAAATCAGCGAGGCCCTTTGTTCCACAAAATCAATGAGGCCATTTGTTCCACAATCTCAGTAATGCTCTCTGCTCCACAAAATCTGTGAGTCCCTCTGTTCCACAAATGAGGAAGGGCCTCTTCTCCACAAAATATGTGCGACCCACTCCTCCACATAATTAGTGGGGCCTTCTGTTCCATAAAATCAGTGAGGCCCTCTGTTCCACAAAATCTAATGAGGCCCTCTGTTCCACAAAATTTGCCCGGCCCTCTGCTCCACAAAATCTAATGAGGCCCTCTGCTCAACAAAATGAGTGGGCCCTCCATTCCACAACATAAGTAAAGCCGTTTGTTCCACAAAATACGTGAGGCCCTCTGTTCCACAATATCAGTGATGTCCTCTCTTCCACAAAATCAATGAAGCACGCTGGTCCACAATATATGTGAGGCCATCTGTTCCACAAAATCAATGAGGCCATTTGTTCCACAATCTCAGTAATGCCCTCTGGTCCATAAAATCAGTGAGTCCCTCTGTTCCAAAAAATCAGGAAGGCCCTCTGCTCGATAAAATCAGTGAGACCCTCTGTTCCACAAAATCAGTGAGGCTCTCTGTTCCACAAAAATCAGTAAGGCCATCTGATCCACAAAATCAGAAAGGCCCTTTGCGTGATAAAATATGTGAAGCCCTCTGCTCCACAAAATCAGTGAGTCCCTCTGCTCAACAATATCTGTGAGACCATCGGTTCCACAAAATCAGCGAGGCCCTCTTCCACAAATTCTGTGAGACCCTCTGTTACAAATAACCAGCGAGGGCCTCTGTTCCACAAAATCAGCGAGGCCCTTTGTTCCACAAATTCAATGAGGCCATTTTTTCCACAATGTCGGTAATGACCTCTGCTCCATAAAATCAGTGAGACCCTCTGTTCCACAAAATCTGAGACCGTTTGTTCCACAAAACCAGTGAGTCCCTCTGTTCCAAAAAATCAGGAAGGCCCTCTGCTCCATAAAATCAGTGAGGCTGTCTGCTCCACAAAATCAGCGAGGCCCTTTGTTCCACAAAATCAATGAGCCCATTTGTTCCACAATCACAGTAATGCCCTCTGCTCCGCAAAATCAGTGAGTCCCTCTTCCAAAAATTCAGGAAGGCCCTCTGCTCCACAAAATATGTGCGACCCTCTCCTCTACATAATTAGTGGGGCCCTTTGTTCCACAAAATCAAGTAGGCCATTTGTTCCACAATCTCAGTAATGCGCTCTGCTCCACAAAATCAGTGAGTCCCTCTGGTCCAAAAAATCAGGAAGGCCTTCTGCTCCACAAAATATGTGGGACCCTCTCCTCCACAAAATTAGTGGAGCCCTCTCTTCCACAAAATTTGCACGGTCCACTTCTCCACAAAATCGGCCCTCTGCTCAACAAAATGAGTGAGCCCCTCCATTCCACAACATAAGTGAAGCCTTTTGTTACACAAAATATGTGAGGCCTGTTGTATATGTAGGTGTTATGAAAATTGATGAAAATAATGAAAATTAAATTAAATTTGCATAATTTATCTCGAAATTATGTTAATCTGAGGCCCTCTGTTCCACAAAACCAGCGAGGCCCTCTGTTTCACAAAATCAGTGAGGTCAGCTGATCCACAAAATCAGTAAGGCCCTTTTCGTGACAAAACCTGTGAAGCCCTCTGATCCACAAAATCAGCGAAGTCCTCTGTTCCACAAAATCAGTGAGGCCATATGTTCCACAATCTCAGTAATGCCCTCTGCTCCACATAACCAGCGAGGCCGTTTGTTACACAAAATCAGTAAGGCCCTCTGGTCCTCAAAATATGAGACCCTCTGCTCCACGTAAACAGTGCGGTCCTCTGTTTCACAAGATCAGTGAGGTCCTCTTTTCCACAAGACCAGCGAGGTCCTCTGTTCCACAAAATCAGTGAGGCCATCTGATCCACAAAATCAGTAAGGCCCTTTGCGTGACAAAACCTGTGAAGTCCTCTGCTCCACAAAATCAGTCAAGCCCTCTGTTGCCCAAAATCTGAGGCCGGCTGCTCCAAAAAATCAGTGAGACACTCTGTTCCAAAAAATCAGGAAGGCCCTGTGCTCCAGAAAATTAGTGAGACACTCCGTTCCAAAAAATCAGGAAGGCCCTGTGCTCCAGAAAATCAGTGAGACCCTCTTCTAGAAAATCAGTGAGGCACTCTGTTCGACAAAATCTGAGAGTCCCTATTCCACAAAATCAGGAAGGCCCTCTGCTCCACAAAATATGTACGACCCTCTCCTCCACATAAATAGTGGTGCCCTTTGCTCCACAAAATCAATAAGGCTCTTTGTTCCTCAATCTCATTAATGCCCTCTGCTCCACAAAATCAGTGATTCCCCCTGTTCCAAAAAATCAGGAAGGCCCTCTGCTCCACAAAATATGTGCGACCCACTCCTCCACGTAATTAGTGGGGCCGTCTGTTCCATAAAATCAGTGAAGCCATCTGTTCCACAAAATCTAATGAGGCCCTCTGTTCCACAAAATTTGTCCGGCCCTCTGCTCCACAAAATCTGAGGCCCTCTGCTCAACAAAATGAGTGAGCCCCTCCATTCCACAACATAAGTGAAGCCAAATAATAAAATAATATCTGCATTAATTTATTATTTCCCTTCTATGTGACTTTACCAAAAGAACCAACAATATGAATCCTTGCAGTCACGAAAGCTTTAAATCGAAATAAGTGAAGCCCTTTGTTCCACAAAATATATGAGGACCTCTGTTCCACAAAATCAGTGATGTCCTCTGTTCCACAAAATCAATGAAGCCCTCTGCTCCACAAAATCTGCGGCCCTCTGTTCCACAAAACCAGCGAGGCCCTCTGTTCCACAAAATCAGTGAGTCCATCTGATCCACAAAATCAGTAAGGCCTTTTGTGTGACAAAACTTGTGAAGCCCTCTACTCCACAAAATCAGCGTGGCCGTTTGTTACACAAAATCTGTAAGGCCTTCTGCTCCTCAAAATATGTGAGACCCTCTGGTCCAGGTAATCCGTGCGGCCCTCTGTTTCACAAAATCAGTGAGGTCCTCTGTTCCACAAAATCAGTGAGGCCATCTGATCCACAAAATCAGTAAGGCCCTTTGCGTGACAAAATCTGTGAAGCCCTCTGCTCCACAAAATCAGTCAAGCCCTCTGTTCCACAAAATGTGAGGACCTCTGCTCTAAAAAATCAGCGAGGCCCTCTGTTCCCCAAAATCAGTGAGGCCATCTGTTCCACAATCTCAGTAATGCCTTCTGCTCCACAAAATCAGTGATTCCCCCTGTTCCAACGAATCAGGAAGGCCCTCTGCTTCACAAAATATGTGCGACTCTCTCCTTCACATAATTAGTGGGGCCCTCTGTTCCACAGAATCTGTGAGGCCCTCTATTCCATAAAATTTAATGAGGCCCTCTTCCACGAAATTTATCCGTCCCTCTGCTCCACAAATTCTGAGGCCCTCTGCTAAACAAAATGAGTGAGCCCCTCCATTCCACAACATAAGTGAAACCAAATAATAAAAGAATATGTGCATTATTTTCATATTTCCCTTCTATGTGACTTTACCGAAAGAACCAATAATATTCATCGTTGCAGTCACAAAAGTTTTAAATCGAAATAAGTGAAGCCCTTTGTTCCACAAAATATGTGAGGCCCTCTGTTCCACAAAATCAGTGATGTCCTCTGTTCCACAAAATCAATGAAGCCCTCTGCTCAACAAAATCTGTGAGGCGCTCTGTTCTACAAAACCAGCAATGCCCTCTGTTCCACAAAATCAGTGAGGTCATCTGATCCACAAAATCAGTAAGGACCTTTGCGTGACAAAACCTGTGAAGCCCTCTGCTCCACAAAATCAGTGAGGCCCTCTGTTCCACAAATTCTGAGGCCCTCTGCTCCACAAAATCAGTGAGACACTCTGTTCCACAAAGTGTGTGAGGCCTTCTGCTCCACAAAATCAGCGAGGCCCTTTGTTCCACAAAATCAATGAGGCCATTTGATCCACAATCTCAGTAATGCTCTCTGCTCCACAAAATCTGTGAGTCCCTCTGTTCCAAAAAATGAGGAAGAGCCTCTTCTCCACAAAATATGTGCGATCCACTCCTCCACATAATTAGTGGGGCCTTCTGTTCCATAAAATAAGTGAGGCCCTATGTTCCACAAAATCTGAGTCCCTCTGCTCCACAAATTCAGCGAGGCCCTCTTCCACAACATCTGTGAGACCCTCTGTTCCACAAAATTAGTGAGGCCCTCTGTTCCACTAAATTTGTGAGGCCCTCTGTTCATAAAAGTCAGCAAACCCCTCTGCTCCACAAAATCTGAGGCCCTTTGCTCCACAAAATCAGTGAGGTCCACTGTTCCACAAAATCAGTGAGGCCATCTGTTCCACAACATCAGTGGAGTACTCTGTTCCACAAAATGTGTGAGGCCCTCTGCTCCTCAAAATACGTGAGACCCTCTGCTCCACGAAATCATTGCGGCCCTCTGTTTCCCAAAATCAGTGAGGTCCTCTGTTCCACAAATCCAGCGAGGCCCTCTGTTACACGGACTCAGTGAGCCCATCTGATCCACAAAATCAGTAAGGCCCTTTGTGCGACAAAATCTGTGAAGCCCTCTGCTCCACAAAATCAGGGAGGCCCTCTGTTGCACAAAATCTGAGGCCGTCTGCTCCACAAAATCAGTGAGACACTCTGTTCCACAAAATGTGTGAGGCCTTCTGCTCCACAAAATCAGCAAGGCCCTTTGTTCCACAAAATCAATGAGTCCATTTGTTCCACAATCTCAGTAATGCTCTCTGCTCCACAAAATCTGTGAGTCCCTCTGTTCCAAAAAATGAGGAAGGGCCTCTGCTCCACAAAATACGTGCGACCCTCTCCTCCACATAAATAGTGGGGCCCTCTGTTCCACAAAATCTGTGAGTCCGTCTGTTCCACAAAATCTAATTTGGCCCTCTGCTCAACAAAATGAGTGGGCCCTCCATTCCACAACATAAGTAAAGCCTTTTGTTCCACAAAATACGTGAGGCTCTCTGTTCCACAATATCAGTGATGTCCTCTGTTCCACAAAATCAATGAAGCCCTCTGCTCCACAAAATATGTGAGGCCATCTGGTCCACAAAATCAGCGAGGCCCTCTTCGACAAATTCTGTGAGGCCCTCTGTTCCACAAAACCAGCGAGGACCTCTATTCCACAAAATCAGTGAGGCCCTCTCTTCCACAAAATCAGTGAGGCCCTTTGTTCCACAAAATCAATGAGGCCATTTGTTCCACAATCTCAGTAATGCCCTCTGTTCCATAAAATCAGTGAGTGCCTCTGTTCCAAAAAATCAGGAAGGCCCTCTGTTCCATAAAATCAGTGAGTCCCTCTGTTCCACAAAATCAGTGAGGCCCTCTGTTCGACAAAATCAGTGAGGCCATCTGATCCACAAAATCAGAAAGGCCCTTTGCGTGCTAAAATATGTGAAGCCCTCTGCTCCACAAAATCAGCGAGGCCCTTTGTTCCACAAAATCAATGAGCCCATTTGTTCAACAATCACAGTAATGCCCTCTGCTCCACAAAATCAGTGAGTCTCTCTGTTCTAAAAAAATCAGGAAGGCCCTCTGCTCCACAAAATCTGTGAGACCATCTATTCCACAAAATCAGCGAGGCCCTCTTCCACAAATTCTGTGAGGCCCTCTGTTACAAAAAAACAGCGAGGCCCTCTGTTCCACAAAATCAGTGAGGCGCTCTGTTCCACAAAATCAGCGAAGCCATTTGTTCCACAAAATCAATGAGGCCATTTGTTCCACAAAATCTGAGGCCCTTTGTTCCACAAAACCAGTAAGGGCCTTTGTTCCACGAAATCAGTGAGTCCCTCTGTTCCAAAAAACCAGCGAGGCCCTCTGTTCCACAAAATCAGTGAGGCCCTCTCTTCCACAAAATCAGTGAGGCCCTTTGTTCCACAAAATCAATGAGGCCATTTGTTGCACAATCTCAGTAATGCCCTCTGCTCCATAAAATCAGTGAGTCCCTCTGTTCCAAAATATCAGGAAGGCCCTCTGCTCCATAAAATCAGTGAGACCCTCTCCTCCACAAAATTAGTGGGGCCCTCTGTTCCACAAAATTTGTGAGGCCATCTGTTCGACAAAATCAGTGAGGCCATCTGATCCACAAAATCAGAAAGGCCCTTTGCGTGCTAAAATATGTGAAGCCCTCTGCTCCACAAAATCAGCGAGGCCATTTGTTCCACAAAATCAATGAGCCCATTTGTTCAACAATCACAGTAATGCCCTCTGCTCCACAAAATCAGTGAGTCCCTCTGTTCTAAAAAAATCAGGAAGGCCCTCTGCTCCACAAAATCTGTGCGACCATCTATTCCACAAAATCAGCGAGGCCCTCTTCCACAAATTCTGTGAGGCCCTCTGTTACAAAAAAACAGCGAGGCCCTCTGTTCCACAAAATCAGTGAGGCGCTCTGTTCCACAAAATCAGCGAAGCCATTTGTTCCACAAAATCAATGAGGCCATTTGTTCCACAATCTCAGTAATGCCCTCTGCTCCATAAAATCAATGAGACCCTCTGCTCCACAAAATCTGAGGCCCTTTGTTCCACAAAACCAGTAAGGGCCTTTGTTCCACGAAATCAGTGAGTCCATCTGTTCCAAAAAAACAGCGAGGCCCTCTGTTCCACAAAATCAGTGAGGCCCTCTCTTCCACAAAATCAGTGAGGCCCTTTGTTCCACAAAATCAATGAGGCCATTTGTTCCACAATCTCAGTAATGCCCTCTGCTCCATAAAATCAGTGAGTCCCTCTGTTCCAAAATATCAGGTAGGCCCTCTGCTCCATAAAATCAGTGAGACCCTCTCCTCCACAAAATTAGTGGGGCCCTCTGTTCCACAAAATTTGTGAGGCCATCTGATCCACAAAATTTGTGAGGCCATCTGATCCACAAAATCAGAAAGGCCCTTTGCGTGCTAAAATATGTGAAGCCCTCTGCTCCACAAAAACAGCGAGGCCCTTTGTTCCACAAAATCAATGAGCCCATTTGTTCAACAATCACAGTAATGCCCTCTGCTCCACAATTTCAGTGAGTCCCTCTGTTCCAAAAAAATCAGGAAGACCCTCTGCTCCACAAAATATGTGGGACCCTCTCCTCCACAAAATTAGTGGGGCCCTCTGTTCCACAAAATCTGCGAGGCCCTCTATTCCACAACATATATTGAGGCCCTCTGTTCCACAAAATTAGCAGGGCCCACTTCTCTACAAAATCGGCCCTCTGCTCAACGAAATGAGTGAGCCCCTCCATTCCACAACGTAATTGAAGCCCTTTGTTAAACAAAATATGTGAGGCCCTCGGTTCCACAAAATCAGTGATGTCCCCTGTTCCACAAAATCAATCAGGCCATTTGTTCCACAATCTCAGTAATGCCCTCTGCTCCACAAAATCTGTGAGACCATCTGTTCCACAAAATCAGTGAGGCGCTCTGTTCCACAAAATCAGTGAGGCCCTCTCTTCCACAAAATCAGTGAGGCCCTTTGTTCCACAAAATCAATGAGGCCATTTGTTCCACAATCTCAGTAATGCTCTCTGCTCCACAAAATACGTGCGACCCTCTCCTCCACATAAATAGTGGGGCCCTCTGTTCCACAAAATCTGTGAGTCCCTCTGTTCCACAAAATCTAATTTGGCCCTCTGGTCAACAAAATGAGTGGGCCCTCCATTCCACAACATAAGTAAAGCCTTTTGTTCCACAAAATACGTGAGGCTCTCTGTTCCACAATATCAGTGATGTCTTCTGTTCCACAAAATCAATGAAGCCCTCTGCTCCACAAAATATGTGAGGCCATCTGGTCCACAAAATCAGCGAGGCCCTCTTCGACAAATTCTGTGAGGCCCTCTGTTCCACAAAACCAGCGAGGACCTCTGTTCCACAAAATCAGTGAGGCCCTCTCTTCCACAAAATCAGTGAGGCCCTTTGTTCCACAAAATCAATGAGGCCATTTGTTCCACAATCTCAGTAATGCCCTCTGCTCCACAAAATCTGTGAGTCCCTCTGTTCCAAAAAATGAGGAAGGGCCTCTGCTCCACAAAATACGTGTGACCCTCTCCTCCACATAAATAGTGGGGCCCTCTGTTCCACAAAATCTGTGAGTCCCTCTGTTCCACAAAATCTAATTTGGCCCTCTGCTCAACAAAATGAGTGGGCCCTCCATTCCACAACATAAGTAAAGCCTTTTGTTCCACAACATACGTGAGGCTCTCTGTTCCACAATATCAGTGATGTCCTCTGTTCCACAAAATCAATGAAGCCCTCTGCTCCACAAAATATGTGAGGCCATCTGGTCCACAAAATCAGCGAGGCCCTCTTCGACAAATTCTGTGAGGCCCTCTGTTCCACAAAACCAGCGAGGACCTCTGTTCCACAAAATCAGTGAGGCCCTCTCTTCCACAAAATCAGTGAGGCCCTTTGTTCCACAAAATCAATGAGGCCATTTGTTCCACAATCTCAGTAATGCCCTCTGTTCCATAAAATCAGTGAGTGCCCCTGTTCCAAAAAATCAGGAAGGCCCTCTGTTCCATAAAATCAGTGAGTCCCTCTGTTCCACAAAATCAGTAAGGCCCTCTGTTCGACAAAATCAGTGAGGCCATCTGATCCACAAAATCAGAAAGGCCCTTTGCGTGCTAAAATATGTGAAGCCCTCTGCTCCACAAAATCAGCGAGGCCCTTTGTTCCACAAAATCAATGAGCCCATTTGTTCAACAATCACAGTAATGCCCTCTGCTCCACAAAATCAGTGAGTCCCTCTGTTCTAAAAAAATCAGGAAGGCCCTCTGCTCCACAAAATCTGTGCGACCATCTGTTCCACAAAATCAGCGAGGCCCTCTTCCACAAATTCTGTGAGGCGCTCTGTTACAAAAAACAGCGAGGCCCTCTGTTCCACAAAATCAGTGAGGCGCTCTGTTCCACAAAATCAACGAAGCCCTTTGTTCCACAAAATCAATGAGGCCATTTGTTCCACAATCTCAGTAATGCCCTCTGCTCCATAAAATCAATGAGACCCTTGCTGCACAAAATCTGAGGCCCTTTGTTCCACAAAACCAGTAAGGGCCTTTGTTCCACGAAATCAGTGAGTCCCTCTGTTCCAAAAAACCAGCGAGGCCCTCTGTTCCACAAAATCAGTGAGGCCCTCTCTTCCACAAAATCAGTGAGGCCCTTTGTTCCACAAAATCAATGAGGCCATTTGTTCCACAATCTCAGTAATGCCCTCTGCTCCATAAAATCAGTGAGTCCCTCTGTTCCAAAAAATCAGGAAGGCCCTCTGCTCCATAAAATCAGTGAGACCCTCTCCTCCACAAAATTAGTGGGGCCCTCTGTTCCACAAAATTTGTGAGGCCATCTGATCCACAAAATTTGTGAGGCCATCTGATCCACAAAATCAGAAAGGCCCTTTGCGTGCTAAAATATGTGAAGCCATCTGCTCCACAAAATCAGCAAGGCCCTTTGTTCTACAAAATCAATGAGCCCATTTGTTCAACAATCACAGTAATGCCCTCTGCTCCACAAAATCAGTGAGTCCCTCTGTTCCAAAAAAATCAGGAAGACCCTCTGCTCCACAAAATATGTGGGACCCTCTCCTCCACAAAATTAGTGGGGCCCTCTGTTCCACAAAATCTGCGAGGCCCTCTATTCCACAACATATATTGAGGCCCTCTGTTCCACAAAATTTGCAGGGCCCACTTCTCTACAAAATCGGCCCTTTGCTCAACGAAATGAGTGAGCCCCTCCATTCCACAACGTAATTGAAGCCCTTTGTTAAACAAAATATGTGAGGCCCTCGGTTCCACAAAATCAGTGATGTCCTCTGTTCCACAAAATCAATCAGGCCATTTGTTCCACAATCTCAGTAATGCCCTCTGCTCCACAAAATCTGTGAGACCATCTGTTCCACAAAATCAGTGAGGCCCTCTTCCACAAATTCTGTGAGGCCCTCTGTTACAAAAAAACAGCGAGGCCCTCTGTTCCACAAAATCAGTGAGGCGCTCTGTTCCACAAAATCAGTGAGGCCCTTTGTTCCACAAAATCAATGAGGCCATTTGTTCCACAATCTCAGTAATGCTCTCTGCTCCACAAAATCTGTGAGTCCCTCTGTTCCAAAAAATGATGAAGGGCCTCTGCTCCACAAAATACGTGCGACCCTCTCCTCCACATAAATAGTGGGGCCCTCTGTTCCACAAAATCTGTGAGTCCTTCTGTTCCACAAAATCTAATTTGGCCCTCTGGTCAACAAAATGAGTGGGCCCTCCATTCCACAACATAAGTAAAGCCTTTTGTTCCACAAAACACGTGAGGCTCTCTGTTCCACAATATCAGTGATGTCCTCTGTTCCACAAAATCAATGAAGCCCTCTCCTCCACAAAATATGTGAGGCCATCTGGTCCACAAAATCAGCGAGGCCGTCTTCGACAAATTCTGTGAGGCCCTCTGTTCCACAAAACCAGCGAGGACCTCTGTTCCACAAAATCAGTGAGGCCCTCTCTTCCACAAAATCAGTGAGGCCCTTTGTTCCACAAAATCAATGAGGCCATTTGTTCCACAATCTCAGTAATGCCCTCTGCTCCACAAAATCTGTGAGTCCCTCTGTTCCAAAAAATGAGGAAGGGCCTCTGCTCCACAAAATACGTGTGACCCTCTCCTCCACATAAATAGTGGGGCCCTCTGTTCCACAAAATCTGTGAGTCCCTCTGTTCCACAAAATCTAATTTGGCCCTCTGCTCAACAAAATGAGTGGGCCCTCCATTCCACAACATAAGTAAAGCCTTTTGTTCCACAAAATACGTGAGGCTCTCTGTTCCACAATATCAGTGATGTCCTCTGTTCCACAAAATCAATGAAGCCCTCTGCTCCACAAAATATGTGAGGCCATCTGGTCCACAAAATCAGCGAGGCCCTCTTCGACAAATTCTGTGAGGCCCTCTGTTCCACAAAACCAGCGAGGATCTCTGTTCCACAAAATCAGTGAGGCCCTCTCTTCCACAAAATCAGTGAGGCCCTTTGTTCCACAAAATCAATGAGGCCATTTGTTCCACAATCTCAGTAATGCCCTCTGTTCCATAAAATCAGTGAGTGCCCCTGTTCCAAAAAATCAGGAAGGCCCTCTGTTCCATAAAATCAGTGAGTCCCTCTGTTCCACAAAATCAGTAAGGCCCTCTGTTCGACAAAATCAGTGAGGCCATCTGATCCACAAAATCAGAAAGGCCCTTTGCGTGCTAAAATATGTGAAGCCCTCTGCTCCACAAAATCAGCGAGGCCCTTTGTTCCACAAAATCAATGAGCCCATTTGTTCAACAATCACAGTAATGCCCTCTGCTCCACAAAATCAGTGAGTCCCTCTGTTCTAAAAAAATCAGGAAGGCCCTCTGCTCCACAAAATCTGTGAGACCATCTGTTCCACAAAATCAGCGAGGCCCTCTTCCACAAATTCTGTGAGGCGCTCTGTTACAAAAAAACAGCGAGGCCCTCTGTTCCACAAAATCAGTGAGGCGCTCTGTTCCACAAAATCAACGAAGCCCTTTGTTCCACAAAATCAATGAGGCCATTTGTTCCACAATCTCAGTAATGCCCTCTGCTCCATAAAATCAATGAGACCCTTGCTCCACAAAATCTGAGGCCCTTTGTTCCACAAAACCAGTAAGGGCCTTTGTTCCACGAAATCAGTGAGTCCCTCTGTTCCAAAAAACCAGCGAGGCCCTCTGTTCCACAAAATCAGTGAGGCCCTCTCTTCCACAAAATCAGTGAGGCCCTTTGTTCCACAAAATCAATGAGGCCATTTGTTCCACAATCTCAGTAATGCCCTCTGCTCCATAAAATCAGTGAGTCCCTCTGTTCCAAAAAATCAGGAAGGCCCTCTGCTCCATAAAATCAGTGAGACCCTCTCCTCCACAAAATTAGTGGGGCCCTCTGTTCCACAAAATTTGTGAGGCCATCTGATCCACAAAATTTGTGAGGCCATCTGATCCACAAAATCAGAAAGGCCCTTTGCATGCTAAAATATGTGAAGCCTTCTGCTCCACAAAATCAGCGAGGCCCTTTGTTCCCCAAAATCAATGAGCCCATTTGTTCAACAATCACAGTAATGCCCTCTGCTCCACAAAATCAGTGAGTCCCTCTGTTCCAAAACAATCAGGAAGACCCTCTGCTCCACAAAATATGTGGGACCCTCTCCTCCACAAAATTAGTGGGGCCCTCTGTTCCACAAAATCTGCGAGGCCCTCTATTCCACAACATATATTGAGGCCCTCTGTTCCACAAAATTTGCAGGGCCCACTTCTCTACAAAATCGGCCCTCTGCTCAACGAAATGAGTGAGCCCCTCCATTCCACAACGTAATTGAAGCCCTTTGTTAAACAAAATATGTGAGGCCCTCGGTTCCACAAAATCAGTGATGTCCTCTGTTCCACAAAATCAATCAGGCCATTTGTTCCACAATCTCAGTAATGCCCTCTGCTCCACAAAATCTGTGAGACCATCTGTTCCACAAAATCAGTGAGGCCCTCTTCCACAAATTCTGTGAGGCCCTCTGTTACAAAAAAACAGCGAGGCCCTCTGTTCCACAAAATCAGTGAGGCGCTCTGTTCCACAAAATCAGTGAGGCCCTTTGTTCCACAAAATCAATGAGGCCATTTGTTCCACAATCTCAGTAATGCTCTCTGCTCCACAAAATCTGTGAGTCCCTCTGTTCCAAAAAATGATGAAGGGCCTCTGCTCCACAAAATACGTGCGACCCTCTCCTCCACATAAATAGTGGGGCCCTCTGTTCCACAAAATCTGTGAGTCCTTCTGTTCCACAAAATCTAATTTGGCCCTCTGGTCAACAAAATGAGTGGGCCCTCCATTCCACAACATAAGTAAAGCCTTTTGTTCCACAAAACACGTGAGGCTCTCTGTTCCACAATATCAGTGATGTCCTCTGTTCCACAAAATCAATGAAGCCCTCTCCTCCACAAAATATGTGAGGCCATCTGGTCCACAAAATCAGCGAGGCCGTCTTCGACAAATTCTGTGAGGCCCTCTGTTCCACAAAACCAGCGAGGACCTCTGTTCCACAAAATCAGTGAGGCCCTCTCTTCCACAAAATCAGTGAGGCCCTTTGTTCCACAAAATCAATGAGGCCATTTGTTCCACAATCTCAGTAATGCCCTCTGCTCCACAAAATCTGTGAGTCCCTCTGTTCCAAAAAATGAGGAAGGGCCTCTGCTCCACAAAATACGTGTGACCCTCTCCTCCACATAAATAGTGGGGCCCTCTGTTCCACAAAATCTGTGAGTCCCTCTGTTCCACAAAATCTAATTTGGCCCTCTGCTCAACAAAATGAGTGGGCCCTCCATTCCACAACATAAGTAAAGCCTTTTGTTCCACAAAATACGTGAGGCTCTCTGTTCCACAATATCAGTGATGTCCTCTGTTCCACAAAATCAATGAAGCCCTCTGCTCCACAAAATATGTGAGGCCATCTGGTCCACAAAATCAGCGAGGCCCTCTTCGACAAATTCTGTGAGGCCCTCTGTTCCACAAAACCAGCGAGGATCTCTGTTCCACAAAATCAGTGAGGCCCTCTCTTCCACAAAATCAGTGAGGCCCTTTGTTCCACAAAATCAATGAGGCCATTTGTTCCACAATCTCAGTAATGCCCTCTGTTCCATAAAATCAGTGAGTGCCCCTGTTCCAAAAAATCAGGAAGGCCCTCTGTTCCATAAAATCAGTGAGTCCCTCTGTTCCACAAAATCAGTAAGGCCCTCTGTTCGACAAAATCAGTGAGGCCATCTGATCCACAAAATCAGAAAGGCCCTTTGCGTGCTAAAATATGTGAAGCCCTCTGCTCCACAAAATCAGCGAGGCCCTTTGTTCCACAAAATCAATGAGCCCATTTGTTCAACAATCACAGTAATGCCCTCTGCTCCACAAAATCAGTGAGTCCCTCTGTTCTAAAAAAATCAGGAAGGCCCTCTGCTCCACAAAATCTGTGAGACCATCTGTTCCACAAAATCAGCGAGGCCCTCTTCCACAAATTCTGTGAGGCGCTCTGTTACAAAAAAACAGCGAGGCCCTCTGTTCCACAAAATCAGTGAGGCGCTCTGTTCCACAAAATCAACGAAGCCCTTTGTTCCACAAAATCAATGAGGCCATTTGTTCCACAATCTCAGTAATGCCCTCTGCTCCATAAAATCAATGAGACCCTTGCTCCACAAAATCTGAGGCCCTTTGTTCCACAAAACCAGTAAGGGCCTTTGTTCCACGAAATCAGTGAGTCCCTCTGTTCCAAAAAACCAGCGAGGCCCTCTGTTCCACAAAATCAGTGAGGCCCTCTCTTCCACAAAATCAGTGAGGCCCTTTGTTCCACAAAATCAATGAGGCCATTTGTTCCACAATCTCAGTAATGCCCTCTGCTCCATAAAATCAGTGAGTCCCTCTGTTCCAAAAAATCAGGAAGGCCCTCTGCTCCATAAAATCAGTGAGACCCTCTCCTCCACAAAATTAGTGGGGCCCTCTGTTCCACAAAATTTGTGAGGCCATCTGATCCACAAAATTTGTGAGGCCATCTGATCCACAAAATCAGAAAGGCCCTTTGCATGCTAAAATATGTGAAGCCTTCTGCTCCACAAAATCAGCGAGGCCCTTTGTTCCCCAAAATCAATGAGCCCATTTGTTCAACAATCACAGTAATGCCCTCTGCTCCACAAAATCAGTGAGTCCCTCTGTTCCAAAACAATCAGGAAGACCCTCTGCTCCACAAAATATGTGGGACCCTCTCCTCCACAAAATTAGTGGGGCCCTCTGTTCCACAAAATCTGCGAGGCCCTCTATTCCACAACATATATTGAGGCCCTCTGTTCCACAAAATTTGCAGGGCCCACTTCTCTACAAAATCGGCCCTCTGCTCAACGAAATGAGTGAGCCCCTCCATTCCACAACGTAATTGAAGCCCTTTGTTAAACAAAATATGTGAGGCCCTCGGTTCCACAAAATCAGTGATGTCCTCTGTTCCACAAAATCAATCAGGCCATTTGTTCCACAATCTCAGTAATGCCCTCTGCTCCACAAAATCTGTGAGACCATCTGTTCCACAAAATCAGTGAGGCCCTCTTCCACAAATTCTGTGAGGCCCTCTGTTACAAAAAAACAGCGAGGCCCTCTGTTCCACAAAATCAGTGAGGCGCTCTGTTCCACAAAATCAGTGAGGCCCTTTGTTCCACAAAATCAATGAGGCCATTTGTTCCACAATCTCAGTAATGCTCTCTGCTCCACAAAATCTGTGAGTCCCTCTGTTCCAAAAAATGATGAAGGGCCTCTGCTCCACAAAATACGTGCGACCCTCTCCTCCACATAAATAGTGGGGCCCTCTGTTCCACAAAATCTGTGAGTCCCTCTGTTCCACAAAATCTAATTTGGCCCTCTGCTCAACAAAATGAGTGGGCCCTCCATTCCACAACATAAGTAAAGCCTTTTGTTCCACAAAATACGTGAGGCTCCCTGTTCCACAATATCAGTGATGTCCTCTGTTCCACAAAATCAATGAAGCCCTCTGCTCCACAAAATATGTGAGGCCATCTGGTCCACAAAATCAGCGAGGCCCTCTTCCACAAATTCTGTGAGGCCCTCTGTTCCACAAAACCAGCGAGGACCTCTGTTCCACAAAATCAGTGAGGCCCTCTCTTCCACAAAATCAGTGAGGCCCTTTGTTCCACAAAATCAATGAGACCATTTGTTCCACATTCTCAGTAATGCCCTCTGTTCCATAAAATCAGTGAGTGCCTCTGTTCCAAAAAATCAGGAAGGCCCTCTGTTCCATAAAATCAGTGAGTCCCTCTGTTCCACAAAATCAGTGAGGCCCTCTGTTCGACAAAATCAGTGAGGCCATCTGATCCACAAAATCAGAACGGCCCTTTGCGTGCTAAAATATGTGAACCCCTCTGCTCCACAAAATCAGCGAGGCCCTTTGTTCCACAAAATCAATGAGCCCATTTGTTCAACAATCACAGTAATGCCCTCTGCTCCACAAAATCAGTGAGTCCCTCTGTTCTAAAAAAATCAGGAAGGCCCTCTGCTCCACAAAATCTGTGAGACCATCTGTTCCACAAAATCAGCGAGGCCCTCTTCCACAAATTCTGTGAGGCCCTCTGTTACAAAAAAACAGTGAGGCCCTCTGTTCCACAAAATCAGTGAGGCCCTCTCTTCCACAAAATCAGTGAGGCCCTTTGTTCCACAAAATCAATGAGGCCATTTGTTCCACAATCACAGTAATGCCCTCTGCTGCACAAAATCAGTGAGTCCCTCTGTTCTAAAAAAATCAGGAAGGCCCTCTGCTCCACAAAATCTGTGAGACCATCTGTTCCACAAAATCAGCGAGGCCCTCTTCCACAAATTCTGTGAGGCCCTCTGTTACAAAAAAACAGTGAGGCCCTCTGTTCCACAAAATCAGTGAGGCCCTCTTTTCCACAAAATCAGTGAGGCCCTTTGTTCCACAAAATCAATGAGGCCATTTGTTCCACAATCTCAGTAATGCCCTCTGCTCCATAAAATCAGTGAGTCCCTCTGTTCCAAAAAATCAGGAAGGCCCTCTGCTCCATAAAATCAGTGAGACCCTCTCCTCCACAAAATTAGTGGGGCCCTCTGTTCCACAAAATTTGTGAGGCCATCTGATCCACAAAATTTGTGAGGCCATCTGATCCACAAAATCAGAAAGGCCCTTTGCGTGCTAAAATATGTGAAGCCCTCTGCTCCACAAAATCAGCGAGGCCCTTTGTTCCACAAAATCAATGAGCCCATTTGTTCAACAATCACAGTAATGCCCTCTGCTCCACAAAATCAGTGAGTCCCTCTGTTCCAAAAAAATCAGGAAGACCCTCTGCTCCACAAAATATGTGGGACCCTCTCCTCCACAAAATTAGTGGGGCCCTCTGTTCCAAAAAATGATGAAGGGCCTCTGCTCCACAAAATACGTGCGACCCTCTCCTCCACATAAATAGTGGGGCCCTCTGTTCCACAAAATCTGTGAGTCCTTCTGTTCCACAAAATCGAATTTGGCCCTCTGCTCAACAAAATGAGTGGGCCCTCCATTCCACAACATAAGTAAAGCCTTTTGTTCCACAAAATACGTGAGGCTCTCTGTTCCATAATATCAGTGATGTCCTCTGTTCCACAAAATCAATGAAGCCCTCTGCTCCACAAAATATGTGAGGCCATCTGGTCCACAAAACCAGCGAGGACCTCTCTTCCACAAAATCAGTGAGGCCCTTTGTTCCACAAAATCAATGAGACCATTTGTTCCACAATCTCAGTAATGCCCTCTGTTCCATAAAATCAGTGAGTGCCCCTGTTCCAAAAAATCAGGAAGGCCCTCTGTTCCATAAAATCAGTGAGTCCCTCTGTTCCACAAAATCAGTAAGGCCCTCTGTTCGACAAAATCAGTGAGGCCATCTGATCCACAAAATCAGAAAGGCCCTTTGCGTGCTAAAATATGTGAAGCCCTCTGCTCCACAAAATCAGCGAGGCCCTTTGTTCCACAAAATCAATGAGCCCATTTGTTCAACAATCACAGTAATGCCCTCTGCTCCACAAAATCAGTGAGTCCCTCTGTTCTAAAAAAATCAGGAAGGCCCTCTGCTCCACAAAATCTGTGAGACCATCTGTTCCACAAAATCAGCGAGGCCCTCTTCCACAAATTCTGTGAGGCGCTCTGTTACAAAAAAACAGCGAGGCCCTCTGTTCCACAAAATCAGTGAGGCGCTCTGTTCCACAAAATCAACGAAGCCCTTTGTTCCACAAAATCAATGAGGCCATTTGTTCCACAATCTCAGTAATGCCCTCTGCTCCATAAAATCAATGAGACCCTTGCTCCACAAAATCTGAGGCCCTTTGTTCCACAAAACCAGTAAGGGCCTTTGTTCCACGAAATCAGTGAGTCCCTCTGTTCCAAAAAACCAGCGAGGCCCTCTGTTCCACAAAATCAGTGAGGCCCTCTCTTCCACAAAATCAGTGAGGCCCTTTGTTCCACAAAATCAATGAGGCCATTTGTTCCACAATCTCAGTAATGCCCTCTGCTCCATAAAATCAGTGAGTCCCTCTGTTCCAAAAAATCAGGAAGGCCCTCTGCTCCATAAAATCAGTGAGACCCTCTCCTCCACAAAATTAGTGGGGCCCTCTGTTCCACAAAATTTGTGAGGCCATCTGATCCACAAAATTTGTGAGGCCATCTGATCCACAAAATCAGAAAGGCCCTTTGCATGCTAAAATATGTGAAGCCTTCTGCTCCACAAAATCAGCGAGGCCCTTTGTTCCCCAAAATCAATGAGCCCATTTGTTCAACAATCACAGTAATGCCCTCTGCTCCACAAAATCAGTGAGTCCCTCTGTTCCAAAAAAATCAGGAAGACCCTCTGCTCCACAAAATATGTGGGACCCTCTCCTCCACAAAATTAGTGGGGCCCTCTGTTCCACAAAATCTGCGAGGCCCTCTATTCCACAACATATATTGAGGCCCTCTGTTCCACAAAATTTGCAGGGCCCACTTCTCTACAAAATCGGCCCTCTGCTCAACGAAATGAGTGAGCCCCTCCATTCCACAACGTAATTGAAGCCCTTTGTTAAACAAAATATGTGAGGCCCTCGGTTCCACAAAATCAGTGATGTCCTCTGTTCCACAAAATCAATCAGGCCATTTGTTCCACAATCTCAGTAATGCCCTCTGCTCCACAAAATCTGTGAGACCATCTGTTCCACAAAATCAGTGAGGCCCTCTTCCACAAATTCTGTGAGGCCCTCTGTTACAAAAAAACAGCGAGGCCCTCTGTTCCACAAAATCAGTGAGGCGCTCTGTTCCACAAAATCAGTGAGGCCCTTTGTTCCACAAAATCAATGAGGCCATTTGTTCCACAATCTCAGTAATGCTCTCTGCTCCACAAAATCTGTGAGTCCCTCTGTTCCAAAAAATGATGAAGGGCCTCTGCTCCACAAAATACGTGCGACCCTCTCCTCCACATAAATAGTGGGGCCCTCTGTTCCACAAAATCTGTGAGTCCCTCTGTTCCACAAAATCTAATTTGGCCCTCTGCTCAACAAAATGAGTGGGCCCTCCATTCCACAACATAAGTAAAGCCTTTTGTTCCACAAAATACGTGAGGCTCCCTGTTCCACAATATCAGTGATGTCCTCTGTTCCACAAAATCAATGAAGCCCTCTGCTCCACAAAATATGTGAGGCCATCTGGTCCACAAAATCAGCGAGGCCCTCTTCCACAAATTCTGTGAGGCCCTCTGTTCCACAAAACCAGCGAGGACCTCTGTTCCACAAAATCAGTGAGGCCCTCTCTTCCACAAAATCAGTGAGGCCCTTTGTTCCACAAAATCAATGAGACCATTTGTTCCACATTCTCAGTAATGCCCTCTGTTCCATAAAATCAGTGAGTGCCTCTGTTCCAAAAAATCAGGAAGGCCCTCTGTTCCATAAAATCAGTGAGTCCCTCTGTTCCACAAAATCAGTGAGGCCCTCTGTTCGACAAAATCAGTGAGGCCATCTGATCCACAAAATCAGAACGGCCCTTTGCGTGCTAAAATATGTGAACCCCTCTGCTCCACAAAATCAGCGAGGCCCTTTGTTCCACAAAATCAATGAGCCCATTTGTTCAACAATCACAGTAATGCCCTCTGCTCCACAAAATCAGTGAGTCCCTCTGTTCTAAAAAAATCAGGAAGGCCCTCTGCTCCACAAAATCTGTGAGACCATCTGTTCCACAAAATCAGCGAGGCCCTCTTCCACAAATTCTGTGAGGCCCTCTGTTACAAAAAAACAGTGAGGCCCTCTGTTCCACAAAATCAGTGAGGCCCTCTCTTCCACAAAATCAGTGAGGCCCTTTGTTCCACAAAATCAATGAGGCCATTTGTTCCACAATCACAGTAATGCCCTCTGCTGCACAAAATCAGTGAGTCCCTCTGTTCTAAAAAAATCAGGAAGGCCCTCTGCTCCACAAAATCTGTGAGACCATCTGTTCCACAAAATCAGCGAGGCCCTCTTCCACAAATTCTGTGAGGCCCTCTGTTACAAAAAAACAGTGAGGCCCTCTGTTCCACAAAATCAGTGAGGCCCTCTTTTCCACAAAATCAGTGAGGCCCTTTGTTCCACAAAATCAATGAGGCCATTTGTTCCACAATCTCAGTAATGCCCTCTGCTCCATAAAATCAGTGAGTCCCTCTGTTCCAAAAAATCAGGAAGGCCCTCTGCTCCATAAAATCAGTGAGACCCTCTCCTCCACAAAATTAGTGGGGCCCTCTGTTCCACAAAATTTGTGAGGCCATCTGATCCACAAAATTTGTGAGGCCATCTGATCCACAAAATCAGAAAGGCCCTTTGCGTGCTAAAATATGTGAAGCCCTCTGCTCCACAAAATCAGCGAGGCCCTTTGTTCCACAAAATCAATGAGCCCATTTGTTCAACAATCACAGTAATGCCCTCTGCTCCACAAAATCAGTGAGTCCCTCTGTTCCAAAAAAATCAGGAAGACCCTCTGCTCCACAAAATATGTGGGACCCTCTCCTCCACAAAATTAGTGGGGCCCTCTGTTCCAAAAAATGATGAAGGGCCTCTGCTCCACAAAATACGTGCGACCCTCTCCTCCACATAAATAGTGGGGCCCTCTGTTCCACAAAATCTGTGAGTCCTTCTGTTCCACAAAATCGAATTTGGCCCTCTGCTCAACAAAATGAGTGGGCCCTCCATTCCACAACATAAGTAAAGCCTTTTGTTCCACAAAATACGTGAGGCTCTCTGTTCCATAATATCAGTGATGTCCTCTGTTCCACAAAATCAATGAAGCCCTCTGCTCCACAAAATATGTGAGGCCATCTGGTCCACAAAACCAGCGAGGACCTCTCTTCCACAAAATCAGTGAGGCCCTTTGTTCCACAAAATCAATGAGACCATTTGTTCCACAATCTCAGTAATGCCCTCTGTTCCATAAAATCAGTGAGTGCCTCTGTTCCAAAAAATCAGCAAGGCCCTCTGTTCCATAAAATCAGTGAGTCCCTCTGTTCCACAAAATCAGTGAGGCCCTCTGTTCGACAAAATCAGTGAGGCCATCTGATCCACAAAATCAGAACGGCCCTTTGCGTGCTAAAATATGTGAACCCCTCTGCTCCACAAAATCAGCGAGGCCCTTTGTTCCACAAAATCAATGAGCCCATTTGTTCAACAATCACAGTAATGCCCTCTGCTCCACAAAATCAGTGAGTCCCTCTGTTCTAAAAAAATCAGGAAGGCCCTCTGCTCCACAAAATCTGTGAGACCATCTGTTCCACAAAATCAGCGAGGCCCTCTTCCACAAATTCTGTGAGGCCCTCTGTTACAAAAAAACAGTGAGGCCCTCTGTTCCACAAAATCAGTGAGGCCCTCTCTTCCACAAAATCAGTGAGGCCCTTTGTTCCACAAAATCAATGAGGCCATTTGTTCCACAATCTCAGTAATGCCCTCTGCTCCATAATATCAGTGAGTCCCTCTGTTCTAAAAAAATCAGGAAGGCCCTCTGCTCCACAAAATCTGTGAGACCATCTGTTCCACAAAATCAGCGAGGCCCTCTTCCACAAATTCTGTGAGGCCCTCTGTTACAAAAAAACAGTGAGGCCCTCTGTTCCACAAAATCAGTGAGGCCCTCTCTTCCACAAAATCAGTGAGGCCCTTTGTTCCACAAAATCAATGAGGCCATTTGTTCCACAATCTCAGTAATGCCCTCTGCTCCATAAAATCAGTGAGTCCCTCTGTTCCAAAAAATCAGGAAGGCCCTCTGCTCCATAAAATCAGTGAGACCCTCTCCTCCACAAAATTAGTGGGGCCCTCTGTTCCACAAAATTTGTGAGGCCATCTGATCCACAAAATTTGTGAGGCCATCTGATCCACAAAATCAGAAAGGCCCTTTGCGTGCTAAAATATGTGAAGCCCTCTGCTCCACAAAATCAGCGAGGCCCTTTGTTCCACAAAATCAATGAGCCCATTTGTTCAACAATCACAGTAATGCCCTCTGCTCCACAAAATCAGTGAGTCCCTCTGTTCCAAAAAAATCAGGAAGACCCTCTGCTCCACAAAATATGTGGGACCCTCTCCTCCACAAAATTAGTGGGGCCCTCTGTTCCACAAAATCTGCGAGGCCCTCTATTCCACAACATATATTGAGGCCCTCTGTTCCACAAAATTTGCACGGCCCACTTCTCTACAAAATCGGCCCTCTGCTCAACGAAATGAGTGAGCCCCTCCATTCCACAACGTAATTGAAGCCCTTTGTTAAACAAAATATGTGAGGCCCTCGGTTCCACAAAATCAGTGATGTCCTCTGTTCCACAAAATCAATCAGGCCATTTGTTCCACAATCTCAGTAATGCCCTCTGCTCCACAAAATCTGTGAGACCATCTGTTCCACAAAATCAGTGAGGCCCTCTTCCACAAATTCTGTGAGGCCCTCTGTTACAAAAAAACAGCGAGGCCCTCTGTTCCACAAAATCAGTGAGGCGCTCTGTTCCACAAAATCAGTGAGGCCCTCTCTTCCACAAAATCAGTGAGGCCCTTTGTTCCACAAAATCAATGAGGCCATTTGTTCCACAATCTCAGTAATGCTCTCTGCTCCACAAAATCTGTGAGTCCCTCTGTTCCAAAAAATGATGAAGGGCCTCTGCTCCACAAAATACGTGCAACCCTCTCCTCCACATAAATAGTGGGGCCCTCTGTTCCACAAAATCTGTGAGTCCCTCTGTTCCACAAAATCTAATTTGGCCCTCTGCTCAACAAAATGAGTGGGCCCTCCATTCCACAACATAAGTAAAGCCTTTTGTTCCACAAAATACGTGAGGCTCTCTGTTCCACAATATCAGTGATGTCCTCTGTTCCACAAAATCAATGAGGCCCTCTGCTCCACAACATATGTGAGGCCATCTGGTCCACAAAACCAGCGAGGACCTCTCTTCCACAAAATCAGTGAGGCCCTTTGTTCCACAAAATCAATGAGACCATTTGTTCCACAATCTCAGTAATGCCCTCTGTTCCATAAAATCAGTGAGTGCCTCTGTTCCAAAAAATCAGGAAGGCCCTCTGTTCCATAAAATCAGTGAGTCCCTCTGTTCCACAAAATCAGTGAGGCCCTCTGTTCGACAAAATCAGTGAGGCCATCTGATCCACAAAATCAGAAAGGCCCTTTGCGTGCTAAAATATGTGAAGCCCTCTGCTGCACAAAATCAGCGAGGCCCTTTGTTCCACAAAATCAATGAGCCCATTTGTTCAACAATCACAGTAATGCCCTCTGCTCCACAAAATCAGTGAGTCCCTCTGTTCTAAAAAAATCAGGAAGGCCCTCTGCTCCACAAAATCTTTGAGACCATCTGTTCCACAAAATCAGCGAGGCCCTCTTCCACAAATTCTGTGAGGCCCTCTGTTACAAAAAAACAGTGAGGCCCTCTGTTCCACAAAATCAGTGAGGCCCTCTCTTCCACAAAATCAGTGAGGCCCTTTGTTCCACAAAATCAATGAGGCCATTTGTTCCACAATCTCAGTAATGCCCTCTGGTCCATAAAATCAGTGAGTCCCTCTGTTCTAAAAAAATCAGGAAGGCCCTCTGCTCCACAAAATCTGTGAGACCATCTGTTCCACAAAATCAGCGAGGCCCTCTTCCACAAATTCTGTGAGGCCCTCTGTTACAAAAAAACAGTGAGGCCCTATGTTCCACAAAATCAGTGAGGCCCTCTCTTCCACAAAATCAGTGAGGCCCTTTGTTCCACAAAATCAATGAGGCCATTTGTTCCACAATCTCAGTAATGCCCTCTGCTCCATAAAATCAGTGAGTCCCTCTGTTACAAAAAATCAGGAAGGCCCTCTGCTCCATAAAATCAGTGAGACCCTCTCCTCCACAAAATTAGTGGGGCCCTCTGTTCCACAAAATTTGTGAGGCCATCTGATCCACAAAATTTGTGAGGCCATCTGATCCACAAAATCAGAAAGGCCCTTTGCGTGCTAAAATATGTGAAGCCCTCTGCTCCACAAAATCAGCGAGGCCCTTTGTTCCACAAAATCAATGAGCCCATTTGCTCAACAATCACAGTAATGCCCTCTGCTCCACAAAATCAGTGAGTCCCTCTGTTCCAAAAAAATCAGGAAGACCCTCTGCTCCACAAAATATGTGGGACCCTCTCCTCCACAAAATTAGTGGGGCCCTCTGTTCCACAAAATCTGCGAGGCCCTCTATTCCACAACATATATTGAGGCCCTCTGTTCCACAAAATTTGCACGGCCCACTTCTCTACAAAATCGGCCCTCTGCTCAACGAAATGAGTGAGCCCCTCCATTCCACAACGTAATTGAAGCCCTTTGTTAAACAAAATATGTGAGGCCCTCGGTTCCACAAAATCAGTGATGTCCTCTGTTCCACAAAATCAATCAGGCCATTTGTTCCACAATCTCAGTAATGCCCTCTGCTCCACAAAATCTGTGAGACCATCTGTTCCACAAAATCAGCGAGGCCCTCTTCCACAAATTCTGTGAGGCCCTTTGTTCCACAAAATCAGCGAAGCCCTTTGTTCCACAAAATCAATGAGGCCATTTGTTCCACAATCTCAGTAATGCCCTCTCCTCCAAAAAATCAATGAGACCCTCTGCTCCACAAAATCTGAGGCCCTTTGTTCCAATCAACCAGTAAGGCCCTTTGTTCCACGAAATCAGTGAGTCCCTCTGTTCCAAAAAAATCAGGAAGACCCTCTGCTCCACAAAATATGTGGGACCCTCTCCTCCACAAAATTAGTGGGGCCCTCTGTTCCACAAAATCTGCGAGGCCCTCTATTCCACAACATATATTGAGGCCCTCTGTTCCACAAAATTTGCACGGCCCACTTCTCTACAAAATCGGCCCTCTGCTCAACGAAATGAGTGAGCCCCTCCATTCCACAACGTAATTGAAGCCCTTTGTTAAACAAAATATGTGAGGCCCTCGGTTCCACAAAATCAGTGATGTCCTCTGTTCCACAAAATCAATCAGGCCATTTGTTCCACAATCTCAGTAATGCCCTCTGCTCCACAAAATCTGTGAGACCATCTGTTCCACAAAATCAGTGAGGCCCTCTTCCACAAATTCTGTGAGGCCCTCTGTTACAAAAAAACAGCGAGGCCCTCTGTTCCACAAAATCAGTGAGGCGCTCTGTTCCACAAAATCAGTGAGGCCCTCTCTTCCACAAAATCAGTGAGGCCCTTTGTTCCACAAAATCAATGAGGCCATTTGTTCCACAATCTCAGTAATGCTCTCTGCTCCACAAAATCTGTGAGTCCCTCTGTTCCAAAAAATGATGAAGGGCCTCTGCTCCACAAAATACGTGCAACCCTCTCCTCCACATAAATAGTGGGGCCCTCTGTTCCACAAAATCTGTGAGTCCCTCTGTTCCACAAAATCTAATTTGGCCCTCTGCTCAACAAAATGAGTGGGCCCTCCATTCCACAACATAAGTAAAGCCTTTTGTTCCACAAAATACGTGAGGCTCTCTGTTCCACAATATCAGTGATGTCCTCTGTTCCACAAAATCAATGAGGCCCTCTGCTCCACAACATATGTGAGGCCATCTGGTCCACAAAACCAGCGAGGACCTCTCTTCCACAAAATCAGTGAGGCCCTTTGTTCCACAAAATCAATGAGACCATTTGTTCCACAATCTCAGTAATGCCCTCTGTTCCATAAAATCAGTGAGTGCCTCTGTTCCAAAAAATCAGGAAGGCCCTCTGTTCCATAAAATCAGTGAGTCCCTCTGTTCCACAAAATCAGTGAGGCCCTCTGTTCGACAAAATCAGTGAGGCCATCTGATCCACAAAATCAGAAAGGCCCTTTGCGTGCTAAAATATGTGAAGCCCTCTGCTGCACAAAATCAGCGAGGCCCTTTGTTCCACAAAATCAATGAGCCCATTTGTTCAACAATCACAGTAATGCCCTCTGCTCCACAAAATCAGTGAGTCCCTCTGTTCTAAAAAAATCAGGAAGGCCCTCTGCTCCACAAAATCTTTGAGACCATCTGTTCCACAAAATCAGCGAGGCCCTCTTCCACAAATTCTGTGAGGCCCTCTGTTACAAAAAAACAGTGAGGCCCTCTGTTCCACAAAATCAGTGAGGCCCTCTCTTCCACAAAATCAGTGAGGCCCTTTGTTCCACAAAATCAATGAGGCCATTTGTTCCACAATCTCAGTAATGCCCTCTGGTCCATAAAATCAGTGAGTCCCTCTGTTCTAAAAAAATCAGGAAGGCCCTCTGCTCCACAAAATCTGTGAGACCATCTGTTCCACAAAATCAGCGAGGCCCTCTTCCACAAATTCTGTGAGGCCCTCTGTTACAAAAAAACAGTGAGGCCCTATGTTCCACAAAATCAGTGAGGCCCTCTCTTCCACAAAATCAGTGAGGCCCTTTGTTCCACAAAATCAATGAGGCCATTTGTTCCACAATCTCAGTAATGCCCTCTGCTCCATAAAATCAGTGAGTCCCTCTGTTACAAAAAATCAGGAAGGCCCTCTGCTCCATAAAATCAGTGAGACCCTCTCCTCCACAAAATTAGTGGGGCCCTCTGTTCCACAAAATTTGTGAGGCCATCTGATCCACAAAATTTGTGAGGCCATCTGATCCACAAAATCAGAAAGGCCCTTTGCGTGCTAAAATATGTGAAGCCCTCTGCTCCACAAAATCAGCGAGGCCCTTTGTTCCACAAAATCAATGAGCCCATTTGCTCAACAATCACAGTAATGCCCTCTGCTCCACAAAATCAGTGAGTCCCTCTGTTCCAAAAAAATCAGGAAGACCCTCTGCTCCACAAAATATGTGGGACCCTCTCCTCCACAAAATTAGTGGGGCCCTCTGTTCCACAAAATCTGCGAGGCCCTCTATTCCACAACATATATTGAGGCCCTCTGTTCCACAAAATTTGCACGGCCCACTTCTCTACAAAATCGGCCCTCTGCTCAACGAAATGAGTGAGCCCCTCCATTCCACAACGTAATTGAAGCCCTTTGTTAAACAAAATATGTGAGGCCCTCGGTTCCACAAAATCAGTGATGTCCTCTGTTCCACAAAATCAATCAGGCCATTTGTTCCACAATCTCAGTAATGCCCTCTGCTCCACAAAATCTGTGAGACCATCTGTTCCACAAAATCAGCGAGGCCCTCTTCCACAAATTCTGTGAGGCCCTCTGTTAAAAAAAAACAGCGAGGCCCTCTGTTCCACAAAATCAGTGAGGCCCTTTGTTCCACAAAATCAGCGAAGCCCTTTGTTCCACAAAATCAATGAGGCCATTTGTTCCACAATCTCAGTAATGCCCTCTCCTCCAAAAAATCAATGAGACCCTCTGCTCCACAAAATCTGAGGCCCTTTGTTCCAATAAACCAGTAAGGCCCTTTGTTCCACGAAATCAGTGAGTCCCTCTGTTCCAAAAAATCAGGAAGGCCCTCTGCTCCACAAAATCAGTGAGGCCCTCTGCTCCACAAAATCAGCGAGGCCCTTTGTTCCATAAAATCAATGAGACCATTTCTTCCACAATCACAGTCATGCCCTCTGCTCCACAAAATCAGTGATTCCCTCTTCCAAAAATTCAGGAAGGCCCTGTGCTCACAAAATACGTGCGACCCTCTCCTCCACATAATTAGTGGGGCCCTTTGTTTCACAAAATCAATAAGGCTCTGTGTTCCACAATCTCAGTAATGCCCTCTGCTCCACAAAATCAGTGATTCCCCCTGTTCCAAAAAATCAGGAAGGCCCTCTGCTCCACAAAATACGTGCGACCCACTCCACATAATTAGTGGGGCCCTCTGTTCCATACAATCAGTGAAGCCCTCTGTTCCATAAAATCTAATGAGGCCCTCTGTTCCACAAAATTTGTCCGGCCCTCTGCTCCACAAAATCTGAGGCCCTCTGCTCAACAAAATGAGTGAGCCCCTCCATTCCACAACATAAGTGAAGCCAAATAATAAAATAATATTCCCATTAATTTATTACTTCCCTTCTATGTGACTTTACCGACAGAACCAAGAATATGAATCCTTGCAGTCACGAAAGCTTTAAATCGAAATAAGTGAAGCCCTTTGTTCCACAAAATATATGAGGCCCTCTGTTCCACAAAATCAGTGATGTCCTCTGTTCCACAAAATCAATGAAGCCCTCTGCTCCACAAAATCTGTGATGCCCTCTGTTCCACAAAACCAGCGAGGCCCTCTGTTTCACAAAATCAGTGAGGTCAGCTGATCCACAAAATCAGTAAGGCCCTTTTCGTGCCAAAACCTGTGAAGCCCTCTGCTCCACAAAATCAGTCAAGCCCTCTCTTCCACAAAATGTGAGGACCTCTGCTCTAAAAAATCAGCGAGGCCCTCTGTTTCCCAAAATCAGTGAGGCCATCTGTTCCACAATCTCAGTAATGCCCTCTGCTCCACTAAATCAGTGATTCCCCCTGTTCCAAAGAATCAGGAAGGCCCTCTGCTTCACAAAATATGTGCGACTCTCTCCTTCACGTAATTAGTGGGGCCCTCTGTTCCACAGAATCTGTGAGGCACTCTATTCCACAAAATGTAATGAGGCCCTCTGTTCCACAAAATTTATCCGGCCCTCTGCTCCACAAATTCCGAGGCCCTCTGCTCAACAAAATGAGTGAGCCCCTCCATTCCACAACATAAGTGAAACCAAATAATAAAATAATATTTTTATTTTCATTATTTCCCTACCGAAAGAACCAAGAATATTAATCCTTGCAGTCCCAAAAGCTTTAAATCGAAATAAGTGAAGCCCTTTGTTCCACAAAATATGTGAGGCCCTCTGTTCCACAAAATCAGTGATGTCCTCTGTTCCACAAAATCAATGAAGCCCTCTGCTCAACAAAATCTATGAGGCCCTCTGTTCCACAAAACCAGCGATGCCCTCTGTTCCACAAAATCAGTGCGGTCATCTGATCCGCAAAATCAGCAAGGCCCTTTGCGTGACAAAACCTGTGAAGCCCTCTGCTCCACAAAATCAGTGAGGCCCTCTGTTCCACAAAATCTGAGGCCTTCTGCTCCACAAAATCAGCGAATTCCTCTTCCACAAAATCAGTGAGGCCATCTGTTCCACAATCTCAGTAATGCCCTCTGCTCCACAAAATCATTGAGTCTCTCTTCCAAAAAATCAGGAAGCCCCTCTGCTCCACGAAATATGTGCGACCCTCTCCTACACATAAATAGTGGGGCCCTTTGTTCCACAAAATCAATAAGGCTCTTTGTTCCACAAACTCAGTAATGCCCTCTGCTCCACAAAATCAGTGATTCCCCCTGTTCCAAAAAATCAGGAAGGCCCTCTGCTCCACAAAATATGTGCGACCCACTCCTCCACATAATTAGTGGGGCCCTCTCTTCCACAAAATTTGCACGGCCCACTTCTCCACAAAATCGGCCCTCTGCTCAACAAAATGAGTGAGCCCCTCCATTCCACAGCATAAGTGAAGCCTTTTGTTACACAAAATATGTGAGGCCTGTTGTATATGTAGGTGTTATGAAAATTGATGAAAAGAATGAAAATTAAATTAAATTTGCATAATTTATCCGAAATTATGTTAATCTGTGAGGCCCTCTGTTCCACAATACCAGCGAGGCTCTCGGTTTCACAAAATCAGTGAGGTCAGCTGATCCACAAAATCAGTAAGGCCCTTTTCGTGACAAAACCTGTGAAGCCCTCTGCTCCACAAAATCAGTGAGGCCCTCTGTTCCACAAAATCTGTGAAGCCCTCTGATCCACAAAACCAGCGAAGTCCTCTGTTCCACAAAATCAGTGAGGCCATCTGTTCCACAATCTCAGTAATGCCCTCTGCTCCACATAACCAGCGAGGCCGTTTGTTACACAAAACCAGTAAGGCCCTCTGGTCCTCAAAATATGAGACCCTTTGCTCCACGTAAACAGTGCGGCCCTCTGTTTCACACGATCAGTGAGGTCCTCTGTTCCACAAGACCAGCGAGGTCCTCTGTTCCACAAAATCAGTGAGGCCATCTGATCCACAAAATCAGTAAGGCCCTTTGCGCGACAAAACCTGTGAGGCCCTCTGTTCCACAAAACCAGCGAGGCCCTCTGTTTCACAAAATCAGTGAGGTCAGCTGATCCACAAAATCAGTAAGGCCCTTTTCGTGACAAAACCTGTGAAGCCCTCTGCTCCACAAAATCAGTGAGGCCCTCTGTTCCACAAAATCTGTGAGGCCCTCTGATCCACAAAATCAGCGAAGTCCTCTGCTCCACAAAACCAGCGAGGCCGTTTGTTACACAAAATCAGTAAGGCCCTCTGGTCCTCAAAATATGAGACCCTCTGCTCCATGTAAACAGTGCGGCCCTCTGTTTCACAAGACCAGCGAGGTCCTATGTTCCACAAAATCATTGAGGCCATCTGATCCACAAAATCAGTAAGGGCCTTTGCGCGACAAAACCTGTGAAGCCCTCTGCTCCACAAAATCAGTCAAGCCCTCTGTTGCCCAAAATCTGAGGCCGGCTGCTCCAAAAAATCAGTGAGACACTCTGTTCCAAAAAATCAGGAAGGCCCTGTGCTCCAGAAAATCAGTGACACACTCTGTTCCAAAAAAATAGTGAGGCACTCTGTTCGACAAAATCTGTGAGTCCCTATTCCAAAAAATCAGGAAGGCCCTCTGCTCGACAAAATATGCGCGACCCTCTCCTCCACATAAATAGTGGGGCCCTTTGTTCCACAAAATCAATAAGGCTCTTTGTTCCACAATCTCAGTAATGCCCTCTGCTCCACAAAATCAGTGATTCCCCCTGTTCCAAAAAATCAGGAAGGCCCTCTACTCCACAAAATATGTGCGACCCACTCCTCCACATAATTAGTGGGGCCCTCTGTTCCATAAAATCAGTGAAGCCCTCTGTTCCACAAAATCTAATGAGGCCCTCTGTTCCACAAAATTTGTCCGGCCCTCTGCTATACAAAATCTGAGGCCCTCTGCTCAATAAAATGAGTGAGCCCCTCCATTCCACAACATAAGTGAAGCCAAATAATAAAATAATAATTGCATTGTTTTATTATTTCCCTTATATGTGACTTTACCGAAAGAACCAACAATATGAATCCTTGCAGTCACGAAAGCTTTAAATCGAAATAAGTGAAGCCCTTTGTTACACAAAATATGAGGCCCTCTGTTCCACAAAATCAATGAAGCCCTCTGCTCCACAAAATATGTGAGGCCCTCTGTTCCACAAAAGCAGTGAGGCCATCTGATCCACAAAATCAGTGAGGCCCTTTGCGTGACAAAACCTGTGAAGCCCTCTGCTCCACAAAATCAGTGAGGCCCTCTGTTCCACGTAATCTGTGAGGCCCTCTGTTCCACAAAATCAGTGAGGTGCTCTGTTCCACAAAATCAGTGAGGCCATCTGATCGACAAAATCAGTAAAGCCCTTTGCGTGACAAAATCTGTGAAGCCCTCTGCTCCACAAAATCAGTCAAGCCCTCTGTTCTACAAAATATGAGGACCTCTGCTCTAAAAAATCAGCGAGGCCCTCTGTTCCACAAAATCAGTAATTCCCTCTGTTCCAAAGAATCAGGAAGGCCCTCTGCTTCACAAAATATGTGCGACCATCTCCTCCACATAATTAGTGCGGCCCTCTGTTCCACAAAATCTGTGAGGCCCTCTATTCTACAAAATGTAATGAGGCCCTCTGTTCCACAAAATTTATCCGGCCCTCTGCTCCACAAATGCTCAGGCCCTCTGCTCAACAAAATGAGTGAGTCCCTCCATTCCACAACATGAGTGAAACCAAATAATAAAATAATATTTTTATTTTCATTATATCCCTTCTATGTGACTTTACCGAAAGAACCAAGAATATTAATCCTTGCAGTCACAAAAGCTTTAAATCGAAATAAGTGAAGCCCTTTGTTCCACAAAATATGTGAGGCCCTCTGTTCCACAAAATCAGTGAGGTCATCTGATCCGCAAAATCAGTAAGGCCCTTTGCGTGACAAAACCTGTGAAGCACTCTGCTCCACAAACTCAGTGAGGCCCTCTGTTCCACAAAATCTGAGGCCCTCTGCTCCACAAAATTAGCGATGTCCTCTGTTCCACAAAATCAGTGAGGCCACCTGTTCCACAATCTCAGTAATGCCCTCTGCTCCACAAAATCAGTAAGGCCCTGTGCTCCTCAAAATATGTGAGACCCTCTGCTCCACGTAATCAGTGCAGCCCTCTGTTTCACAAAATCAGTGAGGTCCTCTGTTCCACAAAACCAGCGAGGTCCTCTGTTCCACAAAATCAGTGAGGCCATCTGATCCACAAAATCAGTGACGGCCTCTATTGCACAAAATCTGACGCCGTCTGCTCCACAAAATCAGTGAGATACTCTGTTCCAAAAAATCAGGAAGGCCCTGTGCTACATGAAATCAGTGAGACCCTCTTCCAGAAAATCAGTGAGGCACTCTGTTCGACAAAATCAGTGCGGGCCGCTGTTGCACAAAATCTGACGCCGTCTGCTCCACAAAATCAGTGAGATACTCTGTTCCAAAAAATCAGGAAGGCCCTCTGCTACATGAAATCAGTGAGTCCCTCTTCCAAAAAGTCAGGAAGGCCCTCTGCCCCACCAAATTTGTTCGACCCTCTCCTCCACATAAATAGTGGGGCCCTTTGTTCCACAAAATCAATAAGGCTCTTTGTTCCACAATCTCAGTAATGCCCTCTGCTCCACAAAATCAGTGATTCCCCCTGTTCCAAAAAATCAGGAAGGCCCTCTGCTCCACAAAATGTGCGACCCACTCCTCCACATAATTAATGGGGCCCTCTGTTCCATAAAATCAGTGAAGCCCTCTGTTCCACAAAATCTAATGAGGCCCTCTATTCCACAAAATCTAATGAGGCCCTCTGTTCCACAAAATTTTCCCGTCCCTTTGCTCCACAAAATCTGAGGCCCTCTGCTCAACAAAATGAGTGAGCTCCTCCATTCCACAACATAAATGAAGCCAAATAATAAAATAATATTTGCATTATTTTATTATTTCCCTTCTATGTGACTTTACCGAAATAATCAAGAATATGAATCATTGCAGTCACGAAAGCTTTAAATCGAAATAAGTGAAGCCCTTTCTTCCACAAAATAGGTGAGGCCCTCTGTTCCACAAAATCAGTGATGTCCTCTGTTCCACAAAATCAGTAAGGCCCTTTGCGCGACATAACTTGTGAAGCCCTCTGCTTCACAAAATCAGTGAGGCCCTCTGTTTCACAAAATCTGAGGCCCTCTGCTCCACAAAATCAGCGAAGTCCTCTGTTTCACAAAATCAGTGAGGCCATCTGTTCCACAATCTCAGTATTGCCCTCTGCTCCACAAAATCAGCGAGGCCGTTTGTTAAACAAAATCAGTAAGGCCCTCTGCTCCTCAAAATATGAGACCCTCTGCTCCACGTAATCAGTGCGGCCCTGTTTCACACAATCAGTGAGTCCCTCTGTTCCAAAAGATCAGGAAGGCCCTCTGCTCCACAAAATCAGTGAGCTCCTTTACTCGATAAAATCTGAGTCCGTCTGCTCCACAAAATCATTTAGGCACTCTGCTCCCCAAAACCTGCGGCCCTCTGCTCTATAAAATCAGTCAGGCCCTATGTTTCACAAAATCAGTGAAGCCCTCTTGACATGACAGCTTTACCATCGGTGCTGTGAACACCAACATTTAAAAGGGAACAAAAATTGGTTAATGTCCTGATGCAAGCGGTGAAGGTCGGGCTATCAGTAGAAGGGTTAGTATTGACTTGGCTGGCTTGTTCGTTCGGGGTAGGGCTAGCATGTTGAATGGTGAACTCTGGCCGCTGTAAATTTCTGGTATTTACAGTGCGCCCCCTCCCCATTCAAAGATAACTCAACAAGGAGTTGTGCTGAAGGGTAAATTCAGCAAGACAGTGTAAGGTGTGGGTGTGACTGCACAGGCACAACTTTGAGCCAAAGGGGTTGTAAAGCATATTCCTTGTCAATGGGGGTTTCCCCTGGATTTATTATTATACCTATGAAGGGTTCAAAGTCCGGAGATGTACGAGCTGCGTGGAATTGAGCGTCATCTCTGTGTTATCTGGGCCTGACGGTTATGTTCTTGTTTTCCATGGGTGCTATTTCATCCCGCAACGCAACACTGAATTGGCTAAACACCCCTTGCAGGATCCGAGTGGATATGAGTCATAGTGTAGTGTAACTGAGGCGCACACACACCGTTCTTGGAGGCAACGCGTTTATTAAACACTTTACTGTACACTGGGTTTTGTTACTAAGTGTGGCTAACTCTGGTTAGGATGCTCACTATGTGCGTGTCTGTTAGCTAGCTGGGTCCCCCAAAACGAACCCCGAATCCCCCTTACGCTCCCGCCATATCCCTTTGCCCCGGCCCCGCCCCTTACTGTATCAAGGCCACGTGTCCTTACCCGTCCAATCGAGACATCGCTTCAGGCCACGTGCCCTTGAGTCGTCCAATCGGACCCACTTCTGGTAACGTGCCCCTAGCTCGCCCAATCGAGCACCGATTCTGGTCACGTGCCCTTAGTTCGTCCAATCGGACCCATTTCCGGTCACGTGCCTTCAGCTCGTCCAATCGAGTACTGCTTCCGGTCACGTGACCTTAGATCGTGCTACCCTCGGAGGCATCTGTGCATCTACATTAGATCCCACACCGGCCCAGGGTCCCCAACAGAGAGAATCGCCTCCCAACACTCCATTAAACGCAGACATTTGGACTGTTTTGTTTGCCTGTTGTTGTTTTTTTACGTTTTACATTTAAACTTGTAATATGAATCATGCTTATCAGGCATTGTAATAGGTAAAGGCACGGCTCACACCGCTTCTTGAAGATGGGCCTCTACTAGAGGTTGGCCAGATGTCTTGAAAAAGGTGCGAGTACTCACGCTTTACCCCACCATTTATACTTCTAGGTGGACAGTGGCATGGGGAGGGATTTAATTAACGTACCCATGGTTTCAACTGCCATGATGGCGATCTCTGGACTGCAAGTCCAGTGCCCTAACTATGCACGAATCCATGCACCGTCAGGCGCCCTTAACGGTTGTGTGCTGGCTCTGCGATGTCTCGGCCTGCAGAAGTGGTGGAGGACCTCCTGAAGACGCTTGACCGGGAGCTCTTCGACCACCTCATGGACGAGGAGCTCGGGGGCCTCAACTTCTGCCACCGGTACGCCCAGTGTGACGGTGCCTTGAAATATCGGCGGCTCTCCGTTTGGGGAAAAAGGAGATGGTCCGGTTAAAAGGAAAGCACGGGTAATATTGAGCGTGAAAACGAGCTTAACACAGGTCTTCGCAGCAGAATCCTCACCACCCTTGCCCCCACCGTGCTGGATTACAGACTACGTGCATAGCCACCACCGCCCAGCTAATATAAGCAGCGCATGCACGTAAATTGAATTCAAGCCCGGTTAATTGGAAAACTGGATAATCCACACACAGACAGTCGTGGTTATCTGTTTAAGGGCCACAGTGAATTATTGACAAAATGGCCGACGCATATCACCTTGGTGATTTGCTCTGTCATTGGTGAGAGAGACCTCACCAATGTTTCTGCCAACAATTACAAAGAAAGGAACATTCACGGCAAGTGGGCCCTATATCTTGTACGCATCATGACCATAAATCTTAAGTTCATTTTGTTTAACCACGTGAGAAACTCTAGACTAGGATGAGTCTTATTTAACAAGGCTGACCTGCGTCACCAAAAGTGACAAAACCAAAACAAATCAAATAAGATGCAGCAATGAAGCAAATAAAAATCGGACCAAAACAATCTTTCCTCATGATAAATACAAAATGTCGAACAAACATAAATCAGTGTAAAATTATTAATTCTCTGTAGTGCAGAGTCACCTCAGGATGATTATTTGTATACTGATGGTAGTAAATTAACACTGTTAAGAAAGAAAGAGCCATTGCCTTAAATGTCTCTTATTACATATTTTTCCTTTAAAGGCCACACGGTGATGTTATTGTATGTACGTTGAATTTTTTTCGCACCAACAGTGCTAATCGGAGGTGCGAGGGAAGGACAACAAAGTAAACTCAAAAATCAAGATGATTTAAAAGTGTGTAGCTCCAGTGGCTTCCTAATATTGGAAGAAAGAGCATTCCAGACGGCCGCAGAAGCGCATCTGAAAGAGAGTAATGCGGTGACCGTCTTTGTTCGATGGCTGGCCAAAAGCCTCTTGTAATTGATGAACGTGCAGTGAGTCCACACAACAACACAAACATAACAAATGCCCATCTAACCATGCTACGGCAGAACTAGACACGGTTCGCTATCCTGGTCTGGACCACAAGCTGGGTCCTGGACCGCATGGCGAGAGGCTTCTTCTCCCCGACGTGATTCTTCGAACACCAACACTTGAAGAACCCCGAGCTCCTCACGGAGCTTGCGTGATATGCTCCCGGTCTGGGGCTGGCTCCGCCCTTAGCCCCGCCCACCTTCCAGGCTCCTCGGGTTCCTTCTCGAATGTTCCCGAGAGCTCTCCGGGACCACGTGACCGCCCCTTGGCCTCTGTGCACCGGTGGCCCCCCTCCAGTATCGTCCGGTCACGTGACAACAGGTCAGCCAGAGTATCATGCCCCAGAGTAACCCTGGCTGGCTGACGCTCGCTCTCGCGCCCTCACTGGGAGCCGGCACCGCACACTGCTCACAGTGCCTTCGCGCTAACCTGTGGTCACCCAACCACCGCTAGTGTTGGTACTGCAGCCCGCAACCCGGGCTGCCTGCAATGACATTACCGGCCGTGACTTCGCAAGTCCCGGCAGCACACAGTGACAAGTACAGTCACTACAAACATGTAATTTGTTTTGGTTTATTTGTGCCTGTGCAGCACTTTCAACAGCAGCAGAACCAAATAACGTGTTTCATAGTAACAAAAAAATAACTCGCACAAACATAAAACAGATATAGAGTGACCATTGTAAAATATGTAAACAATTAATACTATAAACTTTTTTTTTATTTTACCAGGTAAGGCACACTGAGCTATATAGTCTAGCTCTTTTTCAGAAGCAACCCGACACAAATGATAGCTCAACGAAGTGGCTTATCTCCAACACACCAATGTGCTGAGCTAGTAATGAATTGACATGTTTTATATGTATGCAATATAACCCAGAAAAAAACTCTATTATGGCTTATCATGTGGACATTTATTAGCAGCCAAATACTCTAAACGCATATTTCTAAATGTGGAGGGAAAAACCGGAGGACCCGGAGAAAAATCCACATGACCACAGCGAGAACATGCAAACTTCAAATATACAGCAGGCGTCAGGATCAAACCCACGACATCCCGCATACCAGGCGAGGTAGATAGCATCTCACCCCCCTCCTGCCATTTTATACGCATCATCATCCGTACCTCTTGGCTCCTGCAGCCACGTGGGTGGCAATGTTCTAGCCGCTGCACAGATAAGAGGTCTACCGTAGAGACACGAGCCACTCAGGGGAGACGTCCACTCAAGCCGTGAATGTGTGAGCGCCCTGTGTGGCTTGGGCTGAGATGCGAGGTCCCAGCTGATTGCTCTGCTATGCCACCAACACAGCATATAAAACGCAGCGAGGACATCACTAGGGGGAAACAATAGATTATAATCTGTGACACCACACATGTCAGTAACAGAACAGTGTATTACTTACACTCCATGTCAACCACGAGGTCTTCTGGGAGGTTCAATAACAAGAAAAACTCTGGACCGGTGTCAACATAGATTGTCTCACCAGCAGTGAGGTTTGCTTGAACCAGTGAGGTTGGATGGAAAATTATATTAATGCCTCATACAAAATAAGCATTCACATCATTATAGATAATATCAGTTCCAACATAAATAAGCAGATTATATATCTCCTTCATATATCTGTCCCTCCACGTAAAAAAAATATTTTTCACACTTCCAGTCAACCACAAGGACTTTGAGAGTGCAGCATTGGTTCAACACGTGACAGATGGCTGGGCTTGCTGTGATGTGTTTTTTATAAATGCTTGTGAAGGCACGTAAGTAGCATCCCTACGGGGTGTATGCGAGAAGCACCCACGATTGATATGAGTGAGGGCACGTACCTCTGCGGGGAGTTGACGGAGACGTCGCGGGAAGCGGGCCCTGCCTGGATGTGCTGGCTCAGGGGAGTTAAGGGGACCCGGATGGGAGGGCTTGGGGACATGTGACGCTGGCCCCTGTTCCTATCAAGAGACCGAGCAGGAGGCATGGCCGGGGGCGAGGCTTGGGGGAGGGAAGAGGAACGGGGGCGAAGCGGAAGGCTCAGTCCAGCATGGGAAGCGATCGGTGCGGCGGCGCGGCAGGGAGCCCGGGAGATCGGCTAGAAGGGCTGAGAGTTAAGAGACCCCCTTCGAGGGGTCTAGAATAGATTCCCCCTTCCCCAGTGTTGCATTCTAGTGTTAAGCGTTGTGTTATCCCTAGGCTCGATGTTATAATAAAGTGTGGTGCCTCCAGATTTATGCGTGTGCCTCGTCCGACACATTACACTTGCACTTCACCTCAGGTTTGGGGTACATGGTCTGACGAACATTACAAGCGTGTACGCATAAGCGCTGTCCATCTGTAACGGGGAGACACGATAACGGTCGTGCAGACGATCCAATCTGGACACAACTTTCGTACAAAGTAGTGTTGTTACTCGGGACTTACCCTCTGAAAAACAGGCTCTAATTGATCAAAGGGTTATTGTCAAAAACTTGGGAGACACAAGGCAGAGAAAAAATAACTATCGGCAAATATGCAAATGCATTTTGTCCTGATAGCTACACGTCAGGTTCTCTACTGCACATGGGAAAGCGTCACGTAATAATGCGTGTTCATGGTTTCTCCTTCCTTGCGTTTGTTGTCGTTGTCGTTATTGCCGCACAGGTGGCTGCTGCTGGGCTTCCAGAGGGAGTTCCCGCATGACGAGGCCGTGCGCCTCTTTGAGATCCTCAGCAGCCACCACCTGGAGCTCACGTCACTGGAGGCCGACAGGGTGCGGCACCAGACGCGCATCTCAGGCATGCAGAATCAGGGTAAGGGCAGACGTGGACAGCGCCCACGGCATCGCACACGGCCACTGATACCAAGGCACAGACGACTCATGGTGCCACGATGATGAGGTCACTGTGACGGAGGTGGGGGAGTGGAGAAGCATGGGGAGGCAGGGAGAGGAGCGGTGAGAGTGGGAGTTAGGGGGTGGAGGCATGGTCCCAATATTTCAACTTTTTAAAATAGTTGGCAGAACAAAAAAAACATTTTCAATTTATTATCTATGATAAATCTGAATAGCCATAAAAGACCTATCTTGATTTGAAGCGTCCGTGACTGCAGGAATCCACACTCTTTGGTTCTTTCGGTAAAGTCACGTAGGTGGAAAAATAATAGATCACGTTTCGATCGCAACACAAGCAATCCTCTTCAGGTGGGACAACCACAGCAAGAAAAAACTGCTGAAGTAGAAAAACGTCAGCAGTTTTCTCTTGCTGTGGTTGTCCCACCTGAAGACGTTGCTATCGAAACATCGTGATCTATTATTTTTCTACCTACGTGACTTTACCAAAAGAACCAAAGAGCATAAAAGACCTGTTTTCTGAGTTTCAAAGTGGGAGGATGGGGGGGGGGGCTGTGATCACCCCCATCACTCCTGCCTTGGATCCACAACTATGTCTCACTCCTTGCCACCAGGTGTAATCCCCTGTGCTGGTATTTGTCACATTTCCTTTTGGCTTGCAGTATCACAGCAGTCTAGGTTGGGATAAATCCTGCTCCACCGGATGGCACTGAGCCATTTACTCGTGTTTTCTGGTCATGGATTGTTAAGAGCATCGCATGTGTATCGCTTATTTCTGTACAAATGTTATCTCGTGGTGTCATGGTGTCACAGTGGCGCCTGTATATTTGGAGTTTACATGTTCACCCCGTGTTAGTGTGGATTTCTCTCCGGGTCCACACCAGTGTTTTCCTCCATATTTAGAAACATGTTTTTTGAGTATTTGGCTACTATATATTTCCACATGATAAGCCACTTCGTTGAGCTCTCATTTGTAGCCAGGTCGCTTCTAAAAAAGAGATAATTAGCTCAGTGGGCCTTACCCGGCAAAATAAATAATAGTTTAGTTTATAGATTAGTCTCTCGAAACCTATATCAACTTGACTAAAGCAAGCCTGACTGCTGATGAGAAAGTTGTATTGAAACCGGTCCAGAGTCAATGGAGGAATGTTTAACATGCTGGTAGAAACCAGAGCACCTGGAATAAACCCACGCATGTGAGGGGGCAACCCAGAAAGCGTGCAACATATATCCAACGTTAGCGTGTGGTTAGAACCAATGTTCCATATTTACTGGGAATGCTCTATCCCAGGAGTCGGCAACCTGCAGTTTTGGAGCCGCCTATGGTTCTTTAAGGGCCGGCTTCGTGACGTTATTCATGAAGGACCACTGTCTCGTATTTACACACATCGTGGCTCTTCTTGCCATTTTGGTTGCCGACCCCTGCTCTATCCCATACGGAGGGGAACAGATGGGAGCCAACCTTGTATAGCTGGGCCACCTTCCCAGTTTGCGACGAATGCGTGACCCTAACCATGGGGCCTCATCGCCGCTCCTAATCCGCCCATGTGCGTGCGTGCGTCCGTCCGTCACTCCATCCACGTGTCACCACAGAGGGCCTAGTGCGGCCTGAGCTGCCATCGGTGAACGCCGACTACACATACGAGCTCTTCGTGTGCGCCTGCATCCTGCTGGAGAACCGGCCGGCGCTCATGGCCTGCGACGACATGATGTCCATCGTCGAGTTCAGCAACAGGTGACAGGCAGCAGCAGCAGCAATAGCAATGGTAGAAATAGCAACATCAATAGTAGTCGCAGCAACAGAGGTGGCAGAAACAATGGTAGCAACAACAGCAATTGCAAGAGCAGCAGTAGCTGCTCATTGTCATTTTCATCGTAGTGTATTTCACGCATCAACATACTCATATACTACCGTGCTTCTCATCAACTCATCTGGTCACACTTCTGCTGTACAAATAATTAATTATTTGTTCGGCACCTTAATCAAGGCGCTAAGTAACGGAAAAATAAGATGGGATACGTAACAGCAGTCGTAGAACTAGCAGTAGCAACAGCAGAAATAACTGACGATTCTGTTGCTCCGTTACACATCTCGTTTTGATCATCCAATGAATATGAGCGCCACCCTGCTGCTGGTATGTGTGCGTTTGACTACCGACCCACGCCCGGTGAAACCGACTGGCCAAAAATGCGCACACAGCTCCTGTTCAGCAGTTGCCAGCGAATAATATAGTGCTCCACTGGGGAGTGTTAAGGGGAATTAATCAGTTCTACATTGGCGGCATTGTAGCTACCCTTCTGCTAGGATCCAGCTGGTTAGAAGTGTATGGTAAGTCTACGCTTAGTGCGTGTTCACGCTATAAAGCGTTTTCGCAAAAAACGCGGTTCTTCTATTAGGGAACACTTTTTGCACAACGTGGAACATGCACCATTATAACGCGGAACGTGAACCATAACAAAGAACGTGCACCGTTATAACGTGGAACGTGCACCGTCATAACGCATAACATGGACCGTTATAATGTGGAACGTGCACCATTATAGCGCGGAACACGCAACGTTATAACACGAAACACGCATCGTTATAACATGGAACATGCACCGTTATAACGCGGAACGGGCCCCATTGTAACGCGCACCGTTATGACACGAAACGGGCTTCATTGTAACGTGGAACGCGCACCGTTATGACGTGGAACGGGCACCGTTATGATGCGGAACGGGCCCCACTGTAACACGGAACACGCACCATTATGACGCGGAACGTGCACCATCATAACGCAGAACGTGCATCGTTATAATGTGGAATGTGCATCGTTATAACGTGAACGTGCACCATTATAACGCAGAATGCACAGCATTATAATGCAGGATGTGCGCTGTCATAACATGGAATGTGCACCATTATAACGTGGAACATGCACCGTCATAACACGGAACGTGCACCATTATAACGCAAAATGCACACCATTATAACGCAGAACGTGCACCGTTATAACGCAGAACGCGCATCGTTATAACGTGGAATGTGCGTCGTTATAATGTGGAACGTGCACCGTCATAACGCGGAACATGCTCTGTTATAACGCAGAAAGCGCACAGGTTATAACACGGAATTTGCACTGTTATAATGCGGAACATGCACAGCCATGATGCAAAACTTGCACCGTTATAACACAGAAGTGCACCGTTATAACGCGGAACGCGCCTATTATAGTGCAGTTTATGAGCTCTCATAGACAAACTACTTTCTTGAGCTGCGCAGCTGAGCTGTACGGGAATTCTGGGTATGTGCATGTGTAAAAGCCTACGTGTTAAACTGCATGTGTAAAGACGACTTAACACTTCTTTTGAGATGGCACTTTATTGAAGACACGTTCACTTGACACAGGCAGAGAAACCCCACTGCAACAGTCCCGAATTTCCTGCGCATCTCCCTTATATACGGCCTGAGGCCACACCCCCCTTCCCAAACCTTCTCGTTGACTCTGGATGCTTGCTCCACCAGCAAATTTTACCGTCCTCTTCCGTCACCTGACCGTACTCCCTTCTCGATCATTCCCATAGCCACCAGTCTCTTCGCACTCACAGCTGACACCCCTGTCATTACCTCCCGTGGCCACTAGTGCATTCGCACTGTAGGCTGGCTCCCCTGTCATTACCTCCCATGGCTGCTGGTCCACTCACACCGCAGGTAGACTCTACTGTCATTACATTACCCCCCCTCCCCCCCCTTAAAAATGTAACCATCCCGGCTAATAGCAAGATTTAAGAAAAAGACAAAAACTTGACAATTAGGGGAGAATGATAAAACACATCGAAAAGAACCCGCCGCTCAACTGTAGAAACCAACAACAATTCAATAACAACCACACCGGGGTACACACAAAAAATGTTTGGCCTTGGGAATCGAAAGTCTACTTCATGGTTTGGAGAGCCGCTATCGCAGCCGTAAAGTTCTCGACCGGGTCCTTGACGTCGGACCATCGCATGTGGTCGGAGTCTTGTGGGCCTCTGAGAGGGTCGCACCCTATGGGCGGCACAACGCATTTACCGGGTTGCACAATTACTTTGGACGACTGCCCTGGCACATCGGACACACCAGACCCCGGCCGCACAGGATATGGAGATGAGATGTCTGGGCGAGAATGGACGTATGGTTTGAGGTGCGATGGGTGGACAAACCAACGGCGATGCCCTGCCTGTACTCGCATGCACTGAGGCCGCTTCACTTCCACAATCTCGACCAGTCCCCGCCACAGGTTGGTGCAACTTAAGTGATGTCTGCAGCGGCACCTGTGGACAATGCAGCCACGCTCTATCACCGACAGCCCAAGCACGTGCTCGCGCCGCCCTGTGCTCTTCTCATTAGCGGCTTGTGCCTTGGCAGTATTTTCGCTAACTGCAGCACTTGCCTCTGACACCCGCCCGAGCGCAACCTGCAGTGGCACAGGCACGTCCCATATTTGTTTCCCTGAAGCCGTACCCAGTTGAGCCTCTGGGGGGCTCTTGCTCTCGCCCGTACATTAGAAAAAAAAGGAAAAACTCTATAGAGGTGTGTGGAGCTATCCTGTACGCTGCCAGAACCCCTGTTTGTGCCTCATTCACTGCTTGACAGAGCATATATGTTATCGTACTATTCAAGCGTTCTACCATTTCAATTGTTTGAGGTTGGTATTGGGACGTCAGTGAGAAGCTGTTCTGAGGCACCCTTGTCCAACACGTAGCTGTGTAGGAACGCATCAGCAATAGATGCAGCTGTTTGGTCTGGTAACGGCCAAGCCATTGGCCAACTGGTAAAATAGCTAGCGCGACCAATTTATTGATATGGAACACCGTGATGGACTGCGAGGGGTGCTGAGATTTTTGCAATGGGAGCTTCGGCACGCGAACTCCGTGCAACCCGCGACTAGGTGATGGACATCGGTCGACATTCCAGGCCAGTAAAAATCTCGCTGCAAAGCCAACAGCGTCTTACGACATCCAAGGTGCAGTAGCTTAGTGTCATGCACCGCACGCGTCAGCTTACCCCATAGGGAAGTGGGGACCACCAGGCACCGATGTAGGGTGACCCCATCCAACCGCATGAAAAGTCCATCTTGGATAACGAACTGCGAGACTCCAGCCGAAGTAGGGGTATCCCGATTTGTTTACGCGCGACGCCGCAAAGCCATCAATGAACCATCCTCCATCTGCAACTGTCCCTATTCCGCATTCGTCAGCCCCAGTGTGCTGTCTCTATGCACATGCATCGCGGTAGGCTCTGCTTCCCCCAGCGAAGCCACGACTGCTGGCGACACAGATGGTTTACACCACGCCCTGCCCGACACACATGCACACATTTCCTAATGATGCAGCAGAGATAACACGTCCGTATTATTGTGTCTCGCTCCCTTCCTATAGACCACTTGGAAGGAGTACTCTAATAGTATTTCCAGCTAGCGTGAGAGCTGGCTGGAAGGTTGGTCTACCCGCAGAGAGTACTGCAGGGCCGCATGGTCAGTGCGGACCACTAAGTCTCTGTCATAGAGGTAGGGCCTGTATTGTTGTATAAAACAGACCATTGCCAGCAGTTCCCTTTGGGTAACACAATACCGCTGCTCAGCCGGAGACAGAACGCGACTACCATAGGTGATGACCCTTTCGACTCCATTCTTTACTTGAGACAGGACAGCTCCTATACCTAGGTCACTCGCATCCGTGTCTAAGATGAAGGGCAGAGAGAAATCAAAGGGGGTGCGTTGGAGAGGCAGTCGCGTAATGCGACAAATGCAACCTCTTCCTCCTCTCCCCATTTGAACTTCTGGTTCTTCGCAGTCAATGCATGCAAGGGCTTTGCAATGGTCGCGGAATGAAGCATCGATAATAGGACGCGAACCCGCCCATACGCCGTTTTGTCGGGGTCTGTCACTATTCAGGAGGCGCTCACAATGTGTCCCAAGTACCGTACAGTGGATTGCAATAATTGACATTTAGTGTGCAAATGCTCCTCGAATGTACGACCAAACACGATCACATCATCCAAATAAATGAAGCACGAGTCCCATTGCAGTCCTACCAGAACCAACTCTATGAGCCTGTGGAACATCGCAGGTGTCGAATGCAACCCGATTGGGAGATAATTAAACTGATACAGTCTGTCAAGCATACGGAATGCAGTTTTCGGTTTAGATGACTCATCCAGGGGTAATTAATTGCCAAAACCCGGACAGCAAATCTAGCTTAGAAAAAAAACTAGCACCCGACAACACGTCCAACGAATCATCCATACGTGGAAGCGGGTATACATCAGCCACCAATACCTTGTTCAGTTTACGGAAGTCAACACAGAACCTCAGACTGCCATCTGACTTTGTCACCAGCACCAGAAGGGCACCCCAAGGACTGGGCGACGACGAAATGATATCCACCACCAACATCTCGTCCACCACCTGTTTCACATGTTCATTCTCCACCTGACTCATCTGATATTAGTTCTGGCGAATAGGGGCACCGTCTCCCGTATCAATGTGGTGCTGCAAGTATGACCGATGTTGAAATTGCTCTTACTGAAAACGTCTGAAAACTGCAGCAATTGTGCTTTAGACAAATAGGATTCCCATCACAAAGGGTTTTTGCCCACGATTCATCTGACTCGGCTCTCTCCTCCACCGCTCCCGCGATATCTGTCGCCGCTGGGTCTCCCGCCTCGCAACATGTGGGCATCGCATGAGCCAACACAGTACCCGCTTTGACCACAGCCGTTCTTCCACCCACATTCAACACTTGCAGGAATGGCTCTTGGCTCGCTCTTAGGATCGTCTGCGCACCCACCAGCGTAAGCCCACGGGTTGCTCTGTTGGACGGTGTAAGGAGAACTGCTGCATTTGGGTAAAAAAAATGCAACTGCTTGCGGTACCGCAAGGGAACCAACATCTGCATGTCCAGTGGGATCTACCTACTCCCTCACCAAGGCTTGAATCGCGATGTTTTCACACGCCTACTTTAAAACTGAATCCAAAAAAGTCGGTGCCTAACAGGCATGGGACAGCCAGCGTTTTTTTAAATCAAAACAGGCCCCAACATCGAAATCCCCCCAATCCTTACACACACTTGAACCTGGCCCACGATCCCCATGTTTCCTCCGTTAGCCGCCACACACGCACTCACAACCGGTGTCACGCAGCGGCCACTCGACGACAGCATGCCGTATATCAATTCCGAAATAATGGTGGCCGATGCACCAGTGTCAATTAAGATACGCACCTCTATCCCACCAATGGAGTCGGCCACCGCCAATGTGCCTGCGGCAGCCGCCACCACTCCAACAGCCAATTTCCATTGAATGTCCGACTTGGGCCATCCGCCTAGACTCGAAACCCGCCATTCATCCGCGACTGATGCAACTGACACGACCGATACGATTGACGCGACCAACGAAGGATGCAAGGTGATAATGGAGCCCGGGGGATGTGACTGCCTAGATGTGTGAGGTGATGTTTCGGGCCGGGTGTGATGTCGCGACTTGCCTGCCGTAGTTTTGGAGTGGCCGTTGGCGAGAAGATGGATGCTGATGACGTCGTTGGCCAGGTGTCGCTCTGACATCCCTGCGCGATGTGCCACGGTTGACCGCACCTGAAGCAGGCAATGGCGGGCCCTCGTTGCGGAGCAGTCACCTCCCCCCTTGGTCCCTATGCTTGAGGCCGTCGCGAAGTCACTCCTTGGCGATGAGCCCACCCATGTACTACCGCCATCACCTCCTCCCCCAGCTCTGGATCCTCCTCGTTAAAGTCCCTGCACTTTCCGCTGACAGGGCTGTCGAAGCCTCACCCGACATCGGATCACCCGACCATGCCACCACACGAGGCCGCTGGTTCATCCCCTTGCGCACCTGCAGGTATCGGGCCACCCACAGGGAGGTCTACGCCTCCTCCACAATTGGTAGCACGACCCCCATCTTCTGTACCAAACACCAGCATTTTTTGCATCGCCCGAACATCCAGCGCCATCTCCTGCAGCCGCGGGTACGCTACCTGGCCCAACACCATCAACGCGCTGCGATAAGCGAGGGGCGTCTCATCCTCCCCTCATTTCCGCTGCAGGAACTTTGTCCGTTTATTTGATGGAGGATCGATCATGGCCGCCATTTCACCATACGCCTTTTGTAGCATAGCCCTTCACTCCTCCGGCACAGCTCGGAACACCGCGAGGGCGTCGTCGTCAAGGGCGGTAGGCAGGGCTCTCAGCGTTTCCTCTTCCAACTATCCGATGGCTTGATACGCTGCCTCGAACCTTCAGGTGAAGGCGCCCCTATCGCCTCCCGCTGCTACGAATTATTTTACAGGCGTCATCCGCCGTGGGTGGTCAGTTCTTTCCCATGCCGCCGGAGCTGCAGTTGCTTCGGACGCCGTTTTCTTAACTCGCGAAATGGCGGCCATATTTTGAACATTTTCTACTGCGAGGACTTCCACCGTCCTCTCTGCGGCTTCTCCTTTTGCTGCAGATGCGGCAAGTTGCACGGTGAGCTGCGAGACTGCTGCTAACAGCCGGTCCAGCCGTCCTGTTACCTCGTCCCATTCTTCGTTTATTTGTTTCTGTCGGCCGGCCTCCTCCCTCCTTGTTACCGCCGCCGCTCCCTCCTCACCTGCGGGGCTCTTCACCGGGCCCCCGGCGCCCGGGGCTTGTTGCAGGGGGGTCTCCTCCCCATCAGCAGTTGTCGTCGGTGAGTTTTCCTTGCGGCTATGCCGTGGCATGTTGACACCCCACTTCTGACACCAGTTGTAAAGACGACTTGACACACTTCTCTTGAGATGGCATTTTATTGAAGACACGTTCACTTGACACAGGCGGAGACCCCACTGCAACAGCCCCGAGACATCCATGCATCTCCCTTCTATGCTGACCGAGGCCACACCCCCTTTCCGAACCTTCTTGCTAACTGGACACTCCACCAGCAGATTCTACCGTCCTCTTCCGTCACCTGACCGCCACCACTCCCTGTGCACTCACAGCTGACACCCCTGTCATTATCTCCCGTGGCCACTAGTGCATTCGCACTGTAGGCTGACTCCCCTATCATTACCTCTCATGGCCACTAGTCCACTCACACCGCATGTAGACTCTACTGTCATTACACATGGAATAATACGGTATGTGGCGGACCGCTACCTTTCCCTGCGCGTGTACATCGTATCTTGCCAAACTAGCTTCACTTTACCGTTACATTTTTTTTCATGGGAAAACTATTTTCACTTCACGTGTTTTCGCTTAACGCGGCACTTTTCCGGGACGCATCTACCGCGTTAAACGAGGAATTGCTGCGCAGTTGTGCTGCTTGTAACAACAATGAACGTGGTGATGATGATTGTTATTATTATACGATTAGAATTCCATGCCCTTGGGCTGAGCTGTAAAATGACTGCTGCTCTGTGCATTTTCCACTAGACAATGCATTTCACACCATGCAGGCTGTGCTATTATGAATGCCGCAAACCGCGTTGCTGCACTTCCTTACAAACACCACTCCCCACCCCCTACGTGCTCCTCCTGCCCCTCTTCTAAATCTACACTGGCACGCACCCAGTAAAACATGGAACGCTGGGCCAACATTGGGCGGTCCAGCGGTTACAATAACATGCCAACATTAGAGCAACGTTGGCATGTTTACAGGAAACCAGTCGTGTGTGCAATGTTTTTCTTCTAAAAGCAAAGTCTTCTGGGTCAAGTTCTCTTGAGATTGCGCGAGCCGAAGCAGCAGCAGCAGCATCGTGAATTCAGAATGTATGTTGTGTGGGTTGTGTGTGTGTTGTGTGGATTGTGTTGCGTGTGTGTGTGCGCACACAGGCTAGCGGGGAGCGGGAGTGTAGCAACCTGAGGTCGATTTCCGTTCACGGCCAACACCAGCGATGATTATCTCCATCGGACCCGAGCCTCCCCTAAGTCGACTCAGCCTCAAATGAGTATCTGGTGTGTAAACATTGCCACTGGGGAGACAAAGGCGGTCGCGTGTGGTGCTGGCCACCCACCACCTCTTGTACCGTGCAGGCCTTCATAGTTGCTCGCTAACAGCACTTGCCCCAACAATCTGTTAAGGCTATACGCGGGGGGTCTGTCTGAGAGTGTTAGTGGCTGTGTGTATGTCTATGTGCAAAAGCATGTGCGCTCCAGTAAGTGTGCTATTGCCGGGTGGTGGTGGCTATGCACGTGGCCTGTAATCGAGCATATAGTGTAGGCACCATGTATGCTGTGTGTCTGTATGCTGTGTGTGTATGCTGTGTGTCTGTATGTATGCTGTGTGCCTGTATGATGTGTGTATGCTGTATGCCTGTATGATGTGTGTATATGATGTGTCTATGTATGTGTAGTGACTGTACTTGTCACTGTGTGGTGCTGGGACTTGCGAAGTCACGGCCGGTAATGTCATTGCGGGCAGCCCGGGTTGCGGGCTTGCAGTACCAACACTAGCAGTGGTTGGGTGAGCGCTGGTGAGCGCGAAGGCACCGTGAGCAGTGTGCGGTGCCGGCTCGCAGTGAGGGAGCGAGAGCGAGCATCAGCTAGCCAGGGTTACTCTGGGGCATGATACTCCGGCTGACCTGTTATCACGTGACTGGATGATACTGGAGGGGGGCCACCGGTGCACGGGGGCTGAGGGGTGGTCACGTGGTCCCGGAGAGCTCTCGGGAACATTCGAGAAGGAGCCCGAGGAGCCTGGAAGGTGGGCGGGGCTAAGGGCGGAGCCAGCCCCAGCCCGGGAGCATATAACGAGAGCTCCGAGAGGAGCTCGGGGTTCTTCAAGTGTTGGTGTTCGAAGATTCACGTCTGGGAGAAGAAGCCTCTAGTTACACGGTCCGGGACCCAGCTTGTGGTCCGGCCCGGGATAGCGAACCGTGTCTAGTTCTGCCGTAGCGTGGTTAGATGGGCATTCGAGACCCGAGCGTAGGTTGTGTTATGTTCATACTGTTGTGTGAATAAATAGTGTTGCTCCCAAGATGATGTTTGCGACTCAGTTGGACTCACTACATATGTATGCTGTGTGCCTCTATGTATGCTGTGGGTATGCTGTGTGTATGCTGTATGCCTCTATGTATGCTGTGGGTATGCTGTGTGCCTCTATGTATGCTGTGGGTATGCTGTGTGCCTATATGCTGTATGCCTGAATACTGTGTGTATCATGTGTGTATGCTGTGTGTATGTATGTACGCTGTGTATACTGTGTGCCTGTGTAGTGAGCGACTTCCGAGACACGACGAGTAGGAGGCTTCTTATTTATTAAGAGCATACTGGGCGATACATTGTGTAATGCAGCTACACATAGGCGATCCGAACACGTAGCCCTATTTCCGGCTTCGCTACACAAGTTGTTCATCCAGCACAGCGACGGAGAGAGAGTCTTTCAGAAGATCAGCCACGTGGTCGGAGACGAAGAGACGCCGATGAGCAGCGACGCAGCCAGGGCCCAGGACCCGCAACAGCCCTGAACCTCTGGTTCGGTCCCGCTTATATCTGCCTGGTGCAGCAAAGCTCCACCTCTGGCCACGCCCCCTTTCCAGAAACGTCGGGCTGGTTCCCAGAGCTTCTCGACTGACTCCGCCTTTCACCTTTACCCCAGATACGCCCCCCTTATACTAAGGCATTATAAGGCCAGAGCTCCCTGCTAGAATCACAACAGTCCCGCTTCCCATTGCCCATCACCCGGCGAGCACGCGTCGCGGCGCAGTGAGGTGTGCGCGAGGTGAGTGTGGGGGCCGAGCAAGTGAGGTGTCGCGACTCGCCTGGGAATGTCATGCCGTCACGGGTGCCCGAGGATCTGATGGCCGGGGTCCAGAGGTGTGGTGTCGGGGCGCTCGGCAGTCGGCTGACATGTGGCCTCGCAGACCGCAGTTGAAGCAGGTGACGTCTGGCCGCGGAGAAGCCCGTCCCTGCAGGCGGTCGTCCCGACGTCGTGTACGTTCAGGAGCCCTCCATCTCGGAGGGCGAGTCGTCGCGAAGGACTGTTCAGGTGGAGGGTCGTCGGCCGCGCAGCAAGGTTCCGTAGGCGTCGTGCAGGCGGCAATGCCCGAATCCCGGTGGAGCAGCAGATGGTTGTGGATGTTCTTGGCGGCGCGCAGGGGGACCGCACAGACTGCAACAACTACAGGGGCATCTCACTCTTCAGTCTGCTGGGAAAGGTCCTGGCAAGGATTATTCAACATCGCCTTGCTAGGCACACTGAGGAGTGGTTTGCGGAGCCCCAATGTGGTTTCAGGAAAGGGCGGTCCTGCACAGATGCCATATTTTCTGTCTGTCTGCTACAGCAGAGGTGTAGGGAATTCCAACATGACCTACATCTCTGCTTTATTGACCTGGTCAAGGCCTATGATACCATCAGTAGGCCTGGGCTCTGGGTTGTTCTTCATGCTTTCGGAGTCCCTGACCCTCTGCTCACGATCATTAAGGACCTTCATGATGGTAACACTCCGTGGCCAGGAGTCGGAGTCATTACCTGTACACCATGGGGTGCGACAGGGATGTCCTCTGGCTCCCACATTATTTAACATCTATTTCGACCACATAGTTCGTGAAGCCTTCAGTAGCTGTACCAGAGGAATTTCCATCTGGTACAGATACAATGGGAGGCTGATCGATGCCCGGGTGCGGTCAAGGGATGGCTCCCAATTGCTCAACCATGTTATGTATGCCGATGATCTGGTAATTGCTGCTCACTCAGAGGGGGAGTTCGAGGCGTTGCTGCTGAACCTGGAGCTTGCCACTAAGAGGTGGGGCCTTACCATCAACCCCACCAAAACTAAGCACCTACCTGGGTATTTTGTACCATCAGACACTCCACCCCCACAACTCCCAATTTGGTGATGGGGCAGTTGTGGAGAGAGTGGAGCGTTTCCCATACCTGGGCAGTGTGCTCATGACTGGCTCCGGTTTGACAGCAGAGGTCTCACTCCGAATCAGTCGAGCGGCATTATCTTTTCATCGGTTGCGTAACGCTGTGTGGAAGCTGCCTCGTCTGTCACTCCGCACGAAGCTTCAGGTCTTCTCAGCCACAGTCATTCCCTCCCTTCTCTACGCTTGCGAAACGTGGACCCCCTTAATGGAACATCTTCGCCGGCTAGAAAGATTTAGGTTGGCCTGCCTACGATGCATCCTGGGTTTAACCAGGCTGGATTGTGTGAGGAGCTCACAAATCCTTGAAAGATCTGGAGAAAGTCCCATCGGTGAGCTCCTCCGGCAGACAAGGCTGCATTGGCTGGGTCATGTAGCCCGCATGCCTAAACAGCTTTTATTTGTCCGGATCGAGGGGACAAAATGAGCGCGGCATGGGCTAGGGAAGAGATGGAGTGATGTGGTACAAGAGGATGTGGAGCTGAGTAGACTTGCCGATGACTGGTACCAGCGGTGTCAAGATCGGCCTCTGTGGAGGAGGCTCGTGAAGGATGCTACTGGGCAGTTGGTGGCAGTCACCCTCCAACAACAACGGAGGGCAGAGGAGCGACGCTCACAACGAGCAGAACGCCGGGTGGCTAAAGCACAGAAAGTTGGCAAAGTAGGGGGCACAGGTGGAGCATCAGCCAGTCATCTCAGTCAGTCGACCCGGGGCACCTGAGTTTACCCCGTGACCTCGTACTAGCCCGTGACCTCGTACCAGCAGGCGTTCGACACTTCACGTGGCCTCAACGTGCACATAGCCTGGCACAAGCATCGTGGTGATGTCACCACCACTTAGTGGCGAATGGCGGTTGTTGTTGCTTTGTATGTATGTATGCTTTGTGTATGCTGTGTGTTTTTATGCATGCATGCTGTGTGTATACTGTGTGCCTCTATGCTGTGTATGTATGCCATGTGTGTATGCTCTGTGCCTGTATGTTGTGTGTGCCGCGTTGTTATGGACGTACACGTTTCTGTACGGTGATAGAGCTGAGCAGTAGTGCGTTCGCCACTTGATGCAGAGATTTGTGGTTGAAGCCCAGCGGCCGCCCTAGTAAATACTGTGTATTATGATTACGACTACTACATGCCAAATGCTTCAGTTGTCTGTCAGAGATCCCATGATAATATTAGAAAAGATAAGTAGGCCACTTGTGCTGGCGTCATGATCCATATTTGATAGATTACTCACAAATGACTAAAGTGGGAAGACCACGTAGCAATATCGCTCTCTACTGGCAGACTAACAGCCGCTTGCAGGCCAGATGCCGCGTTCAATTTGTGCCGCACAGGGACAGCTGCCACCGGGGGTGGCAGAGCTCAACCGTATGGCAGGCGCAGTATGGATATGAAGTGGTGATGATGATGATGATTAATAAGGTGAAACTTAACCGTAATTATGCGATTTTCAGTCTGGAACAATCCGCTATAGCCGACGTGACGCTGCAGGGAATTTACTATTTTACATCGATTCGCATTTGTGCAATATTTTCGATTTCACACGCCGCTTGTGACGCGTGTGTGTAACTCTGTTGTTTTTTGCCCGGATTGCTATGTCATTTCGGTGAGCCTGGTTAAACCAAGGTGGTGAGATATACAGGAGGTCGTGGGTTTGATCCCGATCCTGACCCCTGTATATTTGAAGTGTGTGTCTCCTCGTGGTCGTGTGGGTTATTCTCCAGGTCCTCCGGTTCCCCCCCCCCCCCACACATTTAGAAACATACGTTTAGAGTATTTGGCTGCTTTAAATTTCCACAAGATAAGCCACATCGTTGAGCTATCATTTGCGATAGCCACGTCACTTCTGAAAAAGAGATACACAGCTCAGCGGGCCTTACGTGGTAATTTTTCATATATATAGTTGTATAGCTTAACCAAGCAAACGTCGATAATGTTGATGATGTACCGTGGCGTGGCGTGTGAGCAGCCTGCTGGGCACGTTGGACCTGGCAGCAGTGCTGCGCAGCGCCGAGGAGCTCTTCTACTCATACTGCCGCCAGTCGGTGCTCGACTGCTTCGCTGACGGCCGCACCAAGTCGCGCCCTCGCGGCTTCCTCGCCTCCAGACTCTCGCAGATGTTCAGCTGAGCCCGCTGGACCCCCTCCGGTCAAGCTGCACGCATGCGCCCGCGAAGAACGCACGCCACGAAGAAGACTGGATTAGGAAGGCGACTCAAGCAGTGGGCGGCGGTGTGTTGGGGGAGCGTTGGGGAGAGCAGAGGGGTATTGGGGAGTTTGCAGAATTCTGGGCTTCCCGAAGGCTCCCTGTCCCTTCGCTCTCTGCAGGACACGGGACTTAAAACTAGGAGCAGGACATGTTTCGGCGAGTTACCCATGTTCCGTGCATGTCTCGATGAAGAGAGCTGTTCTGCAAAGTAAGAGAGGCCGCAACAAAATAGATTACTTTGAATACAATTGTGGTTTTTTTTAAAGAGTGAAGTTGGATAGAGTGGCCAAATATTTTGTTAACTTGCATCCCAATGTGTGATTTTTTAAAATATATTTTTTCTTAATCTCTCGTAAATAACTTTGCCGGTCTTTTCCGCTTTGACCTTATTTCTCGTTTATCCGCAATGTCAATAGGATCTTGAGAGTTGTGTCACCGATGGTGAGTTGAGCGATCTGAACGATGGTGAGTAGAGTTGTGTGAACGATGGTAAATAGAGTTGTGTGACCTATGGTGGGTAGAGTTACGGCCAGTGTTTTGCCAAGTGGCCCATTGCCAATTGTAATGATGCCCGGTCTTGTGTAATAAATTAACTTTTATTTGTGATTTTTTTAAATGAACACAAAAACAATAAGATCCAAAAATAACGTTTTTACCACGGCCAACAAGTTTGTGAAAGAGGCAGACAAGAGTAACGGTACTCAATTCAGCTACACGTTCACATCTAGCTGCGATGTTTACAAGCACAAGAACATCTCGAAGCCAGTGACTCTCCTGACAGTGATGCACAAATAACAACAAAACTCTTGTCAACAACACTTACCTTAAAATGAAAACATTTAACAGGCGACGCTTTTGGCAATGGCCCTTCTTCTTGTGCTATGAACAAGGAGCATTTCTCGAAACGTCGCCTGTGGTCCTTGTTCATACCACGTGAAGAAGGGCTATTGCTCCAAATGTCGCCTATTGTCATTTTCCTTGAGGCCACTGTTTTTGACGAACGTGTAGAGTTTACTGTGAGTGACAGTACAGCGTAGGCTGATTACTACCCTGAGCTCCTGTCTGTCGTGCCGTTGCTTGAGGCTTGTTTACAGGAGTCGCTGCATCACGGCATCACTGCGTTATTTAACGTTTGCGTTTTCCGCAGGCGCTCCTCACCCAAGGGTGTTTTTTGCAGGTCGTGCTGCGCTGGTTGAGAATTGCCTCTGCCGAGAGTTTTGCCGCCCACCTGCCCCCTGACTTTCAAACAAGACACAAATATCGTGTAGAAATGCGCACACAAGCCTTTGTGGGTGTGAAAAAAAACCCATCAGCAGTTCCTGGAGAAATGCACTGTGGTCCTCTTGTCTTAGGTCAAAATCTAAATTTATTTGAACAGACGTGACCCGACTGGCGGAAGCAGCGATAGACGACATTGTTATTGTGGGCATCTTGCGAAGTTGAATTAACACGTTGAATGTAGCCAATCATGCAGAAAACCAGGCTCGGGATTATCGCTGCATGTCTGCCAACGCCTCACGATGTGAGCGGTGGGCTGCCGATGTTGTAATCCTCGTCCCGCATGCGGACTCTTCAAAGATAATCAAACCCGCTTAATGAAATTTATTCGGGGGGGGGCATTCATTTTTTGCTTTGAAAATTGATGTGTGATTAAATGGTGTAAAAATCGGTAGCCCTACTGCTTAAACCGGCAGGGTTGGCATGTATTAGTTTGGCGAGTTTGTGGTGAAGGTTTGGTTATGCACAACCGGAACCAGAGCATAACCTCGACTCGCCCTCTGCTGCTCAGACGACGCCACTGCAAGCCCAGAAAAAACAGCACATCAAAAAAACCCCAGCACATCCACTGAAGCAGTGTTCTTCGCTAATTTTCAGTGGCGGGTCACATTCGCCGATAAGACCTCAGTGTGAGGGCCGCTACACCGCCTGCTAAGGGCGTTTTCACATGTTGTGTATTGTCGGGGGCCCGCACGTCAGAGGCCGCACTAAAGGCCACCAGGGGCCGCCAATGGCTCGCGGGCCTTGCAATGAAGAACACTGCCTTGAAGCAATTTCAGGGCAAATCGTTGCCAGAAACCGTAACCGGCAACACGGCTCGGCTCAGGCCGGAGCTGCTTACTCGCTCGTAGAACCATGGCTTGGTTCAGGTTCGGCTCGTGAGAATATTGGGCATGGCTGGCACCTTGGTGAGAGGCAGCTCAAGTGAAGCGTGGCTTATCTTGGTTCACTTGAGCCAAGCCTGAGCCGGACCGTGACGGGGAAAATATACCTCAGATTTTACAACACACAAAGCAGGAAGGCAAAACTCGAATCCATATGGTTTGTATGCATGCCATGTGACACTATTGCTTGTCTATAATACAGTTTTTTTCGTGTTAGATCACGTAAATATAAATGTGTCATTAAACCCACCACCACCCGACAGCCAATTAGTAAGATTTGTCACGTGAACATAACATACCTATTCGTTACTCGTACAGCGCACCGGTGTGTTGTAGAGCAGAGATATATGGGGAAATCACATCGGTGTGCTGTACTAGTAACGAATTAACATACTCTATACAAACCTTTATAATTAGCTGTGTCAGGTGGTAGTGGGTTTAACGACATTCATATTTATGCGCTCTAACCCAAAAAACCTGTATTATAGATGATATTGGTAGCGAAAGCCTAGTGTTAAACTGAATATTGCTTGTGCAATGCGTCTCAGCTTTGTATAAACCATCAGCTCGATCGAGCTGAATATGTCGCCATGTTATTATTTTGAACCACCAACTAAAACAGAGTTGAAACGTGGATATCCTAACAGGCAGCACTGAAACAAAGACAACAGGTGACCGGTTTCACTCGTATTAGTGCTCATCAGCACTGTACAGACAAGACTGAGAGCACTGTACATGACATGACTACAAGGCATATGGATGGCAGTCGTATCTGCTTTTTGTGAGCAGCACAGCTCTGCGTATTGATGAATTTCTTCAGTTGGTCTAGACAAGGCTGAGCATTGTACATGCGTGTAAGGAATATGGGTGGGAAGTCGTGCCTGCCTGTTGTTTGTTAGCAGCACAGCTCTGCGTGCTGTTCAGTCGAATTGTTTCCAGGCCCCACACATTTTACCCTTGTGAAGGATTTTTTTCATTAGTTGCAACGAGTGTTGGGATTATAAATCCACACCCTCCGCAGTGGAGCACTTAACGTCCCAGTGTGTACGCTCTACATTTAAGTGAGCACGGCCGTCTTATATTTTAATCGAGCAGTTTTTAACGTATGACTGTCGTTTACACGAGACTGCTGCAAAAACACAAAAAAGCCAAATAGGATGGGTGAATGTTTAAAATGAATGAGTAAAGAATACAGCAGTGGAACGCGAATTATGTACACGCACAAAAGTGTATCTTGTCTATGCACTGTGTTGACCGGACAGGAGTCGTGTTCATTGGTTTAACCGGGAGAGTCTCGCTGAGTCTGGAGACAATTTTTTGAATGAGGGTTCTGCCGAGTTTTTTGCTATTCGTTTCCAATTAATTTTTTTACAAATTTGGACCATGGTCCCAGCGACACAATGCCTTACACATATTCGGACGGCAAAACAGGATCTTTAACGTCTGCTGTGAAGCAGACGGCTTGTCGCAGTGGCGAGATATTATCTCTTTCGCCTGGTATGAAAGAGGTCGTGGGTTCGATGCCGACCCTGACGCTTGTATATTTAGAGTTTGCATATCTCTCTCCGTGATAGCGTGGATTTTTATCCGGGACCTCCGAGTTTTCCCTCCACATTTAGAATCAACAAAGCTAATCGAAATGATCTAAACATGCATTTAGATTATTTGGTTGCTTTAAATTACCTGATGATAAGCCACTTCGTTGAGCGACAGTGAGGGAAAAAAGTATTTGATCCCCTGCTGATTTTGTACGTTTGCCCACTGACAAATAAATGATCAGTCTATGTTAATGGTAGGTTTATTTGAACAGTGAGAGACAGAATAACAACAACAAAATCCAGAAAAACGCATGTCAAAAATGTTGATTTGCATTTTAATGAGGGAAATAAGTATTTGACCCCTCTGCAAAAGATGACTTAGTCCTTGGTGGCAAAACCCTTGTTGGCAATCACAGAAGTCAGACGTTTCTTGTAGTTGGCCACCAGGTTTGCACACATCTCAGGAGGGATTTTGTCCCACTCCTCTTTGCAGATCTTCTCCAAGTCATTAAGGTTTCGAGGCTGACGTTTGGCAACTCGAACCTTCAGCTCCCTCCACAGATTTTCTATGGGATTAAGGTCTGGAGACTGGCTAGGCCACTCTAGGACCTTAATGTGCTTCTTCTTGAGCCACTCCTTTGTTGCCTTGGCCGTGTGTTTTGGGTCATTGTCATGCTGGAGTACCCATCCACGACCCATTTTCAATGCCCTGGCTGAGGGAAGGAGGTTCTCACCCAAGATTTGACGGTACATGGCCCCGTCCATCGTCCCTTTGATGCGGTGAACTTGTCCTGTCCCCTTCGCAGAAAAACACCGCCAAAGCATAATGTTTCCACCTCCATGTTTGACGGTGGGGATGGTGTTCTTGGGGTCATAGGCAGCATTCCTCCTCAAAACACGGCGAGTTGAGTTGATGCCAAAGAGCTCCATTTTGGTCTCATCTGACCACAACACTTTCACCCAGTTGTCTGAATCATTCAGATGTTCATTGGCAAACTTCAGACGGGCATGTATATGTGCTTTCTTGAGCAGGGGGACCTTGCGGGTGCTGCAGGATTTCAGTCCTTCACGGCATAGTGTGTTACCAATTGTTTTCTTGGTGACTATGGTCCCAGCTGCCTTGAGATCATTGACAAGATCCTCCCGTGTAGTTCTGGGCTGATTCCTCACCGTTCTCATGATCATTGCAACTCCACGAGGTGAGATTTTGCTTGGAGCCCCAGGCCGAGGGAGATTGACAGTTATTTTGTGTTTATTCCATTTGCGAATAATCGCACCAACTGTTGTCACTTTCTCATCAAGCTGCTTGCCAATGGTCTTGTCGCCCATTCCAGCCTTGTGTAGGTCTACAATCTTGTCCCTGACATCCTTGGAGAGCTCTTTGGTCTTGGCCATTGTGGAGAGTTTGGAATATGATTGATTGTTTCTGTGGACAGGTGTCTTTTATACAGGTAACAAGCTGAGATTATGAGCACTCCCTTTACGAGTGTGCTTATAATCTCAGCTCGTTACCTGTATAAAAGACACCTGGGAGCCAGAAATCTTTCTGATTGAGAGGGGGTCAAATACTTATTTCCCTCATTAAAATGCAAATCAATTTATAACATTTTTGACATGCGTTTCTCTGGATTTTCTTGTTGTTCTGTCCCTCACTGTTCAAATAAACCTACCATTAACATAGACTGATCATTTATTTGTCAGTGGGCAAACGTACAAAATCAGCAGGGGATCAAATACTGTTTTCCCTCTGTATCATTTGTGGCCATGTCACTTCTGAAAAAAGAACTATATAGCTGATCCGGCTTTACCTGGTAAATAAATTAGTAATAAAATAGTATCTCCCATAGCAGATTTGTTAAACAGGACAACACCAATAATCCACGACCCTATTACCCGCAACTCCTATCATCCGTGGGAGCTGTAGCGCTCTGACAATTTCTATTGTCTGCGGCCCTATTTCTTCTATTATCTGCATATTTCCCGATCATTTTGCAGAACAGCTTGAAATTCACAAATATTTCACGGATCGGAGAAATCTCGTCACACACTCACATGTCCCGCTCAAGTCCACTCTATGTCCTGGTGCGTTTTCCCATTTATTCTCTTACGTTAACGAATGTGTCGTGTTTTTGTTAACCCTCTTAGCATGTGAACACAGGGCGGTGACATGGCCTAGCGCAGGGGTCAGAAACCTGCAACTCAGCAGCTGCATGCGGCTCTGACGACTGCTTCGTGGCTCCCGACACTGTAATTATAAGTAAAAAACACCCTCCTAATTATTTTCGATAAACAGTGATCGTCTAAAAAGTCCAACGATGATTTGGAATGCAGCATTACACATCATTGTGCGTGCGCTGTTCTTAAAATCTGGATTACAAAAAATAATGTTTGACGTTATTCATTAAGAACCATGTTGTATTCGCACGTATTGTTTAGTTTTTTACTGAATTCGAAGAAAATGGCTCATTGTTATTTTGGTTGCCGACCCCTGGCCTAACGGCGTCGGCTGCTTGTTTCGTAGGTTCGCGGTTCGAATCCAGCGGTTGCCCTGGTTAATCCCACGGGTATATTGACCATAAAAATACTTGTCTTTGTACTGTTCGCCTTTTTGCGTTCTCTGGTCTAACACCGGTGAGCCACGGCCATAAAGAAGGCTGCTTCTGGTGTAGGCCAATCAGTTTAAAAGACAATGTAAATATTATCAGAGCATGTTTGTTTGCCTGTTTTGCCACAAGTATGTGTGGTTAATGCAGACTTGGTAACTTGCAAAATGTATCTATTTGGTGTTTGAACACCTTAACACCTGTTTTTTTTATTTCAAAAAGGGGTAAAACCTATTATATATCATCATTTTGGATATTGGAAAAAGGTCGCAAAGGCATAAAAATACAATGCTGCACAGTGGACGTTAATGTTCCCATGACGTCGTTCGAATAAGTGCGAACGTCTTGGTCCACATTTGCAACAACTACAAATACTTTTACAAATTATATTTAGACTTAAAACTATCGTGACTGCAGAAATTCATGTTCTATGGTTCTTTCGGTAAAGTCTCGTAGATAGAAAAATAATAAAAATAAAGTGAATAAAAAATTATAAAAATAAAAAACAAAACCACGACGTTTCGATCGCTACACAAGCGGTCGTTGTGTTGCGATCGAAACGTCGTAGTTTTTGTTTTTTATTTGTATTATTCACTTTATTTTTATTACTCTTTGGTTCTTTCGGTAAAGTCACGTAGGTATAAAATAAAATAAATTAAATCACGACGTTTCGATTGCAACATGAGCAATCATCATTTTATACGTACGTGACTTTACCGAAAGAACCAAAGAGTATGGATGCCTGCAGTCAGGAAAACTTAAAATCTAGATTTATTATTATTTCTATCTACGTGACTTTACCGAAAGAACCAAATAATATGTTTTACAAATTACTTAAATGGGAAAGCGAGATCATTGCACTCTACTGCATAAACTTAGCAGGGCCCTTCTGAAAAATTCTTGAAGCGTAATTATAGATTGGAGTGTTTGTAATATGCATTTTAATTGGCTCTCTGATGCATGTGTAAGGGATCTGCGAGCCACCCTCACGCACCACGCAGATATGAAATATCCGCACTCAGTATAACACGCACGGGAATACACTAGACGGGGGTCAAGGGTTAAAGGGCACTGATGTAACCCGGACCAGGCGTGCGAGACGAGGATGTGTATTGGGAACGAGGGCGGAGATGGAGGGGTTAAAACGGGCTGTGAGACACGTATTCGGGGTTGGTTTTGGAACAAGTGTTGCTGTGGGTTGACGAATAAAGAAGTGCTTAACCAGTCTCAGACTCCTCTTCACATGTATTTTTCATACTCTTTGTTTTTTTCGGTAAAGTCACGTAGGTTAAAATAAAAGAAAGAAGAAAAAACAACTAAATAAAATCACGACGTTTCGGAGGCAACACAAGCTTCCTTCTTCAGGTGGAATAGACACAGCGGAATATCTGTGTCAAGTGGACAGCTCAGAGACCGGGTTTATTTACAGGTTAAGGGGGGGGGGGAGGAGCTAGACAGGGATGTGGGTGGGGGGAGGGCTGAGTTAAGCCGCATTTTGTTATGCTGTAGGCTGTTCGGGGGAGCGGTGGTGTACCGCGTGAAAAAACGCGTAAACCCCCTTTTGTTATGCTGCCGGGGGTTGGGAGGAAGCAATGGCTTGCTGCACGGGTGCAAGTACAGCTCAATTTTTTAGAAAGCATTAGAAATAGCTGTATAATTATAAGGGAGCTAAAGTTTGACATACAACCCACTGAGAGATGGAAATGGCTGTACAATTAAAAAGGTAGCTAACGTTTGACTTGATTTATGACATCTTTCCAATGGTTGCTCAATTTGAAACCATCCTCTCGGTTGAAGTTGTGTCCAGAGTTATAGCAAGGGTTGTGCACTGAACGAGATCTACTCTACAGGCAGACTTGAGCGGCGCTTTGTTTTAGTCGTGAACGGGGTCTTCGCGGGGACGCGGTGACTCATCCCGACCCATACAAGTTCTAGCAAGCGCGTCGTATCCCAAGCAAGACGTCGTATCCCAAGACATTTTTTCTCGTCAAAACACGACGTATACCAAATTCGACATATTCCAAAGCGGTCGTATACCGAGGTATGACTGTATAGCGGTACTGTTTCCACTGCGTGTGTGCACATGCACAAGCCGGTGCATGTGCAACAGGAATTCCGGACCACACTGACCTTTTCAATGCACCCCACATCGAAACATCACAGTGCATAATTTACTTTGCATTTTGTGTTTACCGGCACCCTGTAATTTAGTATTTTTAAAATGTTTTGTAATGTGCAGTACATATAGTTTGTTGTGTATTTAAAAATGCTTCTCATACTATTAAAAATATATATACCCGCGAGAATGTATCAGTGTAAGAATTGTTTGGGAACTAAAATGTTTTCAATGTTAAACGGATCCTTGTCAAATGTAAAATTCACCATTGGGCTTTCATACTCTTCAGACCAGGATTCTATTTTCGTGCGTTTGTTCTTCCTCTTTAAATGGAAAATTCATTTCTTTAGAACTGCGTTTTGTTTAGTTTGTTGTCCCTCCACCTCCGTTTAGCACGGTTGGCTACGGACGGTGTGACAAGTTCTACATACATACACATACATTCTGATAACGATAGTTGACAAGTTCTCAGCGAACGAACACAAAACAGGGAAACAACGTGTGCATTATCTTCATCCACACGGACAGAATCGTTGGGACGCATGCAACGTAAAGAAGTGACACCTCACCACTGACCCAACAGCAGATTGCCTGCCTTCCACTTCCCTCGAAGAGAATGGACTGAACTCGACCGATTCCACACAACGGGACACGGGGGAGGGGGGATGACGACGCGGTAGTCACCTGCGTCACGAGTGGGCATCACGGTGGTGAGATGTTATCTGCCTCGCGTGGTATACAGGATGTCGTGGGTTCAGTCCCAACCCTCCCTGACGCCTGTAGATATGGGGTTTGCATGTTCTCCCCGTGGTCGTGTGGATTTTTCTCCGGGTCCTCCAGTTTTTCCCTCCACATTTAGAAACATGCATTTAGAGTATTTAGCTGCTATAAATGTCCACATGATAAGCCACTTCGTTGAGCTGACATTTGTGATAGGTCGCTTCTGAAAAATAATTATATAGCTCAGTGGACCTTACCTGGTTAAATAAAAATAATCTCGTTTTAGTTTAGAGTGGGAGATGAGGGATGAGTCACCCGGACCGCGGGGCGTATCGTATCGACCGGCCCTTCGCCAGGAGCTGTTGGGGGACCTGTTTCCTCTCCCCACTCAGCGTCTCAAGAAGCCAGTTCATTGGCCAAAGCAGATGTCCCACTGTAAGCTTCTACCGTCACTTTTTTATATATATAAAGCGCCTTTCATTACGATATATATCAAAGTCCTGTATGTAAAAAAATAGATTACACTCAAAAGTTGAGATAACATACAATCGAAATACAGAAAAGCTGATAATAACAATACTCAGTTAAACACGTAGAATTGTGTGACCAGTATTATTCATAATAAAGGTTTTTGGGTTAGATCACGTAAGTATAAATGTCACAACCCTCCACCACCCGACACAGCCAAGGATGGCAAGTTACCATTCTTGGATGTTTTAATCGAAAACAGACCTGATGGCTCAATGGGACACTGTCTACAGGAAAGCCACCCATACGGATGCTTACCTAAAACCTGACTCCCACCACCATCCATTCCAGAAGAATTCCCTCATCAAAACTCTATACCACAGAGCTCGTATGTCCGACCATCACCTAGCCAGTGAACTGGAGCACGTACACCAAGATCTCAAGAGGAATGGATATTTAGACTACACAATGCGTAAAGCTATCAACCGAACCGTGGGGAGAGACCCATCTGAGGACCCAATCAAAACCATAACCTTGGCATACATAGCAGGGGTCACCAAAAATATTTCCAAAATCATGAACAAATGTAGTGACTGGAAATGTCACTGTGTGTTGCCGGGCCTGCGAGGCAACGGCGGGATGTATACTGTTGTGGGTACACCCCGGACACGGGGTGGAGTACCAGCCCTAGTGGGGGCTTGGGTGAGCGCTGGTTAAGCGCGGTGGCACCACGCACAGCATGTGGTGTGGGCTCCCGTTGAAAGAGCGAGAGAGTGTCAGCCAGCTAGGGTTACGTTGGGGGCATAATACTCTGGCTGACATGGGGATGATACTGGAGGGGGGCCACCGGTGGAGAGGGCCAATGGGTGGTCACATGGTCCGGGAAGAACTCTCGAGAGCCTTCGGGCAAGGGCGAGAGAGATCGAGAAGGTGGGCGGGGCGAGAGGCGGAGCCAGCCCCAACCCGGCCCGATATAAGGGGGCCCTGTGCGGGGCTCGGGGTTCTTACTGTTGGAGAGGCAGGAGATCTATGTCAAGCTTGAAGAAGCCTCCAGCCACGCGGTCCGGGACCCAGCTTGTGGTCCGGACCGGGATAGTGGAACCGCGTCTAGTTCCGCCGTAGCGTGGTTAGTTGGGTGGACACCACCCAAGGGTATGTTGTGTAAATAGCCCTGGAGTATGTTGTGCAAATAGTTAATAAACGTGTTGCTCCTAAAACAACGTCTGCGACTCAGTTGGACTCACTACACAAATACAAGAACCAGGTACGATTCAACACAGTACATAAAATTTGTGATTTGATCCCTTCTGTGAAAGATGCAATCCCCGACATGCAATACCCTGGTGTCTACAAACTAAGCTGTGTCTGCAGCAGCAGTTACATTGGGGGAAACTAAGCGACATGTCTCGGACCGGGTCCGTGAACAGACCTGAAACATGGTAGGACCAATACCTCAGCCGTGGCTGATCATTATTTGAACGCTGTGGGCACACACGAAATAGATTTTGCCAAGATGAAGGGACTCTGCAAACCCACTGGCTTTCAACAAAGATTCGTTCAAGAAGCCATCCAGACATATATAAACACAGACACAATTTAAACCGAGAAGATGGGTACATACTGAGCAATCATTGTAAGGACGTTATTAACCAGTTTAGGTCATAACTGGCTGTGATGTTCCTATCCTACCTAGCAGTTATTTTCGACTCTCTGAGTTACATTCACTAACACTGTTAGCTGTGTTAGTAAATGGCGGTTTGCCATTCGTTTCCACCTCCATGTGGCCACTGCGCTGTCTTACATAGACATGCTAATCTCTCACAATAAATGGCCACCCCCCACAGCTCCGTAGTACCTCTCCCACATTGGCATTAGCTGCCCTGCCCATCTCTAAACCATTTGCAAACGGCTCTTTGGTGTAGACCTACTGCAGGTTCCGGAGACCTCTCCTACATTAACATTAGTTTCCCCGCCCATCTTTAAACCTTTATAAACAGCCTGCCTCGGCAGATTTCCCCCTCTTTTTTCACCTGAAGAAGATTCCTTGTGTTACGATCGAAACGTCATGATATTGTTCTTAATTTTATTATGTTTTCTAACTACGTGGCTTCACCGAAATACCCAAAGAATATGACAAACGTGAATGATAATAATTACACTCATAGTGGAGGTAACATCCACCCGGACTAGAGGCAAAGCAAATGACACTAATTACATTCACAATACAATATTGGTAACATCCAATCAGGCTGCAGGAGAGGCTAATGAACAACTTTATTTTCAAACTGGATTTACGAGCGCTGCCGACAGTCACGATTCCTGATATAGGCAGGGATAGCAGCGTTCCTCCAGCGTCTCGATATATAGTAGCGGAATGTACTATCACCCATGCAGCGTTCGTCTCTGAGATCAGAATATTTAAACTGAAGGAATCCGATTATTTTTTAAGCTCCTTTTCACAGATGTATAGTAGAGTCGGGTCAGAAACCTACAACAAATAATACAAAAACACTATAGAAGTGCAAAGTATAGGGAGCACAGGGTGGTCCAGATGTCTTTTGACACGGATTTTTTTTATTTATTTGCATATTCGTTTCTGTTTAAATAAACTTTACTTAAACAATATAACGTTTTAGAGAATTAAGTGGGGCATCACAAGACATCTGGACCAGCACTGCACGATTTGGCAACCATCTTGCTGTGCTACCTCTGTGGGTAGTACGGCCAAGCGCCGTCGCCTTGTGTGTAATGCCACGAAATATTCTTAGACACCGCAGTCAACGTTACTCAAAACAAGACGGCTGCCCAGCGGGGGAGTGGCAGCCCAATTAATTCAAAATCCCAACGGTCCTACGGCAATAACAAATACCCACGGTGTAACTCCAAAATCACAATTTACACCGCACCACAAGGCAAGTATTATTACTCGACATGCACGCATGCTGTGAGGGCAAGACACAATGGCCTTCCTTGCCGAAGGGATCAGGGAAATATATTTTCTCTCATGATTAAATTAATAATAATTGAAAACTTGATTTGGAGCTTTCGTGACTGCAGGAATTAACGCTTTGGTTATTTCGGTAAAGTCACGTAGAAATAAAATAATAATTAAATAATAGCATACGACGTTTCGATTGCAACACAAGCAATCATCATCAGGCACAAATGAAAGAGAAAACAAACCTAGTACACTTAGAAATAGAATGCAATACAACACAGAGAGTCGGCTAACATAACAGTCAACACCCTACCTGGTTGATTACGTTCTTCCAAAGATTGCTAAATTTAAGAGAGAGACAAAACACAGACACGGAAACACATATACAGCCACATAAGCAGAGAGAGACAAAACACAGACACGGAAACACATATACAGCCACATAAGCAGAGAGAGATAACACAGAGACACAGAGAGAGACACATGCATAGGCACACAGAGAAACAACGCCTCTGTGTCGAGGCCTTAAATAGAGAGGGGGGGGCAGAGAGAGACGGGGGGTAGAGAATTTAGCATGTCAATGAGATATTTGGAGCGTTCGTGACTGCAGGCAATAATAGTGCAACAACACAAGGACACAGAGAGAGAGAGAAAACACACGTAATCAAACAAACTTAGTAAAATTTGGAAATGTAATGCAACACAGAGAATTGGTCAATACAACGCAAAGCCTGGTTGCTTACGTTCTTCCAAAGATTGCTAAATTAGAAGTTGTGTGAAATTTTGAGAGAGAGACAAGACACAGACACATCTGTGAGGGAGACAAGACACAGACACATCTGTGCGTTAATCTCTGTGTTGCATTGCATTACATTTCTCTCTCTTTGTCTCTCTCTCAAATTTAGCAATCTTTGGAAGAACGTAATCAACCAGGTAGGGTGTTGACTGTTATGTTAGCCGACTCTCTGTGTTGTATTGCATTCTATTTCTAAGTGTACTAGGTTTGTTTTCTCTTTCATTTGTGCCTGATGATGATTGCTTGTGTTGCAATCGAAACGTCGTATGCTATTATTTAATTATTATTTTATTTCTACGTGACTTTACCGAAAGAACCAAAGAGTAATAATAGTAGGGCTGGGATTTGCCATACATATGAATTGGACAATCCCCTCCTATAACAAAATGGGTCCCTTAGCCAGAGACTCCGTGCTAGATCTTTCATGTAAGGGAAAGCATTGTTATTTTAATGAGAACTGACACTGCAGTGTAATAACCTACACTACGGTGCTGTTGTTATATAGCAGGATCGCGAGAGGTATGTACACATGTTGAACTTTTTTTCCGTACCCAACCATTTTTATTAAAAGCATACGTAGATTTATATAATAAAACATCGATTAATTGACGTTTTTATTTGTTTCGACATAATCTGCTAATTGCTTTAGTCTTCTACAGTACACTGCTTGAGTGTAGTCCCCCGTGCCTTTGTTGTCAGGATGTAGAGGGGGTGTTACCCAAACGTCGCACGTTTACTGCATATCCCCATGGCTAACTTCAATATCCCTCCTTAAAAAACAACGGCCCTTATTACTCAAACGCCTGCACCTTCATTACATTCTCCGCTTACTTCTACTCCCTCCCCCCATTTTAATTATGCATAATCATTATGATCATTCACTCTCAATTACACGCTCATCATTCACTCTTATTAACACCCCCATCAGCACAATGATAACACAAACCTGAATGACGTCAACATCAATCACATCAAACATCTGTAACATTGACATCAATTACACTGACATCAATATTCCCAACACTGCGTTCATCACAGTAGCAATAATTCCGATGATGTCATCATCTTTCGATTTAAAGCTTTCGTGACTGCAGGGATTCATTTTCTTGGTTCTTTCAGTAAAGTCACGTAGAAGGGAAATAATACAAATTCAACATAATAAAATGAAATTCTCACGACTTTTCGGCCACAACACAAGTAGCCTTCCTCAGGTGAAGAAACAGAACTGTCAGAAAGACAGCACTCCAATGAACACTGCTAAGCTTGGCAGCGTATTTTAAGCTGGGTGGGAGGAGCAGAGCGCCTTGACAAAGGAGTTTACATATCAACAGAAGAATTTAGCATTGAAGTAGCTGTGCTAATGTGAGATTAGCAGGATGTTAAAGTCAGAAATTAGCATATAACTGGGAGATTAGCATGATGTTAGTGTGAGGGATTAGCATGTAACAGGTCACGGAAGTAGCTATGTTAAAGTCAGAGTTTACATATCAACAGAGGCATTTAGTATATTGACGCTAAATAACTGCAACTACCCAACTATCATACAATAAACCGATGTGAAAGAACTAAATATAAACTACATAAATGTAATAAATGTACTTAATATAGTCTCCAATAAGCTGAGCTATTATCATAAAGCAACTGGGTATAGACTACACTATACAATGAATACCATATAGTAAATTGATAAAAACCTAAAAGATAAACTAGATGTGGTTCTAGACATACAGTACCTGGGCGTCTATAAACTAAGTTGCCTCTGTGGTAGCAGTTACATTAGCTAAAGGGCTAAACTTTGCAGTCACACCTAGACACATACCAGTTAATGATATCATTACCCATGTCGACGTGGCTCTCAAGGGCCTGGGTCACATCGCTGCAGACGTAGCAAGATCTGAAATCGCTGCAACCCTAAAAAACACTAAGATGCAGCTAGCAACATCAGCAAAGATGAGCGTTTTGAATTATCTCAATTAAAAAAGAGGGATGACATTGTCACCCTCTCAGCCGACAAGGACAATGCCACTGTCATCATGGACAAAATAGAATATTACAACAAAATTCAGGAACTACCCAACGATGGTAGCTATACAAAAATAAGAAGAGACCCCACCAACAGCCTCGTCACTAAAACCAACAAAATAATTTCTGATTCAACCGCATTAATTGATCAAACCAAATAGTTCTCGTTGAAACCTTCTGCGGCCAGGCCACCAAGATTATATGGCCTTCCAAAGATACATAAAGAAGATACACTCCTTCGTCCCATTGTTTCTACTATCAACTCCCCCACCTACAAACTGGCTCATTTTTTGTTTGAAATCCTGCGGCCTTTAACTGGAAAAACCACCTCTGCGGTACTAAACTCTACTCACCTGGTATCGACAAGCAAGGGTATTTCCCTGTTCCCAGACGACCTGCTTGTCAGTTTTGATGTGGTTTCCTTATTCACCAAAGTTCCTGTACCTGACACCATCGCAATCATTGAAGACTTGGTTCATCAAGGACTGCATACTGATGTACCCCCCCCTGGTGAGACACTGCTTAACCAACACATACTTAACCTGGAATGGAACTTTCTACAAACAAACTGAGGGCACCCCAATGGGACCCCCTATCTCCGGTTGTAGCCAACGTTTTCATGGAGAAATTTGAGACTGACGCCATCCAGACTGCCACTCTGTGCCCGAACTTATGGAAGAGCTACGTGGATGACACTTTTGTCATCTGGCTACATGGCCGGCCTGCTCTAGACCAATTCCTCGACCACATCAATTCCATACACCCAGCCATCAGATTTACCATGGAAGTCGAAAAAGATGGCAAGCTACCTTTTTTGGATGTCCTAATAAAAAAAGAGACCTGATGGTTCAGTGAGCCACTCTGTCTACAGGAAAGCTACCCATACGGATGCTTACCTGAAACCGGATTCCCACCACCATCCATCCCAGCAAAAATTCCCTCATCAAGACTCTGCACCATAGAGCCCAATGCATATCCGACCAGGAACACATAGCCAGTGAACTCAAGCACGTACACCAAGCTCCTAAGGCTAATGGTTATTCCGACTACACAATCCGCAAAGATATCACTCCAACCATGAAGAAGGACCCTCTTGAGGAGCCTTTCAAAACCATCACTTTACCCTACATTGCGGGGATCACAAAAAAGATCACCAAAATCTTGAATAAACACAAGATCCAGGTCCGATTCAACACATTACATAAAATCCGTGATGTGGTTCTGTCTGTAAAATATGTGATTCTGTACATACAGTACCCTGGCGTCTACAAACTAAGTTGCCTCTGTGGTAGTAGTTACATTGGAGAAACCAAACGACATGTCTCGGGCCGCATTCGTGAACACAAAGCAGACCTGAAACACGGTAGGAGCAACACCTCGGCCGTGGCAGATCACTGTTATAATTCAGTACGTTCACATGATATTGACTTCTCCAAGACAGAGATTCTTTGCAAGCCATCTGGCTACCATGAGAGATTCGTTCATGAGGCTATCCACATATACAAACACAGAGACAATTGGAACTGAGAAGATGGATTCTGGCTTAGCAATCATTGAAAGGATTTGATAAACCATTTCGGGTCTTAATTGATTGATCACGCTTAAGGTGACTTTCAGACTGCATCCATTATTTTTCGTCTCCCCCCTCCTCTTTTCGAACATAGATGGACTCGTCCATCTGAACAAACTGTCAAATCGCTATCCGTGGTGCTAACGTTAAAAAATCGCCACTTTTTTAAATTTTCATGTGGTTTTCACACCTGATGATGATTGCTTGTGTTGCAGTCTAAACGTCGTGATAATTTAATTTTTTATATATATTTATTGTTTCCCTTCTACGTGACTTTACCGAAAGAACCAAGAATATAATATATATGTAGATAAATGAAACATACTTTTATATATTTTACGTATTTCTTTTGAGTGATTTGCTTTAATTTCCTATACTTTGCACTCCGATGTTTTTTTTGTATTGATTGTTTTTGTAACTTTCTCACCCGTTCCTGCTGGATATCTTCGAAAACAAGCTTCATAGCTCATCGGAATTTCCAGGATAATGTTCTGATTGTAATAATCAATATAGGAACGGCCAAGATGACCTTGACCTTCGCCAATATCATAGCGATGACGTACCCTAAGATTTATGTAAATTTGTGACGTCACAGCGTTGTGACCGATTCAGAATATTGATATCGGAGGAATCCTATGAGCTATGAAGCTCTGTTTCACATTTGGCCAGTCAGGGTGCGTCAGCAAGTTATGTCAACAACAACAAAAAAACAATAAAATGGTACAAGAGTCAGATCGAATAAAATAAATATTGTAAATTCAAGTGTTCCGAGCGCGCCAGTCTAGAAACTCCACTCGCATATATTTAAATGTGAACGTGTCCATTCGCACAGCAGAGTTACGGTTAAATTCTCTGCCACTTCCAGAACAATCGCGTCGTGACGTCACGAAGGCTAACGGCGAGTCACGCACGCCGTCGTGACGTCACGACGCAAAGGCGTTCATTGTACGTCGTGACGTGATGACGTCATCCTACAAAAGCAAATCATGGGTGGGCGTAGCGAGAGCGCCCGCGTCACGAGGCGGTGACGTCACCGATGCATGACGTCAGCTCCCGTGCCGCCATCGCTCTCTTTTCAAGTCCCTCCTGGCTGCGGGAGGCGCCGCTCCTGTATCGCGCGGCTTCGTCCGTGAAAATCCGCAACCATGGTGAGCCATCGGGCCTCGCTCGACTCGCGTTTACCACGGCACACATCCCGGCTACCTACTACTTCGATTATTTTTGGGATTGTGCGGATATTTTTAGAGTTTTTTTCGCGATTTGTTACGACGGGCGCCACGGCCCGTGTTGGCAGGCCCCGCTCACACCTTACCCGCTATGCGCGCAATGTGTGTCGCACAGGTGGCGGCGTCACGCTCATGCTACTCGAACCGCTGTTATATTTTTAAACGAATGCGGGTTAAGTGACCGGTTATGGTGTCAGTGATTATAGTAATGCGTTATTTGGCGGTGGTTATTAACGTAGCTGTGCGGACGTGGCATGAATGGCGCCCGGCGTTCGGGCCGCGGCCTCGGGAGACTTTAATTTCAATTAAGCGTTATAATGACACTGTCGGGAGATAATAGAAGTGATCTTCATTTATACGCGAATGTTTGGGTATTTTTACGTCTAAATACGTGTAATACGCGAACGAATAGTTTTTCTTGTCTGGCTTAGTGTGTGCTTTTTGTAATTACGGTGAATCGTTTAGTCCTAGTTGCCGGTAATAAGATGGCGGATTTGGTTCGAGCAGAGTTGTACGCAGTTGCACAATTGACTCCTGCGTATCTGGGCGTGCGCATATTTGGACTGCGTTACACAACGGGTGAAAGCGTCCCATTGAAAGCAACGGCTTGTCCTAACATACACTAGCATTACTTTGATTCCTTCACAGACATGAAAATCATGTTTTAGTCCAGAACTTATGTCCAGCCATATGTTTTAAGCCATTGAGCGGTAGACCAGTTAGACTTTGTAGGTCTCGTCAGCAGTCAGGCTTGTTTATATTCGCATTGCTTAAAGTGGCTTAATTACATGAACGCGTGGACTTAATCGCTGAAATATTTACATATTTAAAGAACACAAATTGAACTCGAGCAGAGAAAACAATGAGCCGGCGTTTGTGATGACGTCCCCGCATCCGGCCGCGCATGCGCACAGCGTGTCTGCAGGAGGTACCCTTCCCCCACCCCCCTCACGTAGCCGCAGTGCGCATGCGCGTGATGTTCTCTTGCTCACCTCTCCACGCCGGATCTGACGTTCTTCCAAAATAAGCCCCTCAGGCCACAATGGTTCTTTGCATCTATGAAATAAAAAGCCCTCGTACCTGTCAGGCCACCACTGCGCCTCCCTTTGACGTTTTTATTACCAGCACTGAGCGTATTTAAGGGGTGTTGAGACATTGAAATGTGTATTCGCGTAGTTTCTGCAGCTGAGAGGCGCTTGATTTTAGAATCGACGTCCTTAAACATGAGAACCCATTGAGATTTGAAGTGACGTTATTATGGATCGGCGTTGAAAAATGTACCAACCCGTCGTAACCAATTTGGTGAAATATAGTCAACCAACATGTACTGTAGTCTTTGTCAATGAATACATGAATCATAGAATACATTGCACGGTCAAGCTTAACCAGTCAAAACGTCAATTTGTAATGGACAATATTAAACCAGTGAGCCTATTGCATTATATTTGTGGTTGAAGTTCCTTTAAACAAGAGCAACCCATTGAGAAGTCATCCGATTCAATTCACTCCTTTTAGCAGGTGACTACTGAGGTTAATATGTAAATGTGCATCCTATATTTAACTAGCTGAGCATGTAGTTAACATGCATCTTAAGATTGACGTCAATATAACCAAGCGTGATTCCCACTGACCTATTGAGCCCAATGACGGTGCACTGACTGCGTCATTGACGTTCGTTTCACCTAGAGCCGATTGGGATTATTTAATTTACAATGGTAACATGAGAACACCACGTTATTCGAGCCTTAGTTTTCTACTATTTGGACTGTTACATGTTGACAGTGTCAAACTCAATGCGACACAAAAAAAGTAACGTATTCCCATGTCTTTTGTTGAATATATTTTTGCTTTTACGTGTTTAATCCTCTCATCTCTTACCTGGATTCATTGAAGTGCTTGAGAAATGTCAGGTGACTGGCAGGTAATAATTTACATATGCTTCTAAACTTGCCGAGGAGGCTATAAGATAATTTATCCACCCAATAAAACCCTCTGAATTCCTTAAGTGCCCCACAGATTTCTATCCAATCATAGACCAGATTTTCATCCCTACACATATCTTCGGTTGCACTTGCCCATTGGCGGTCCTTTCATTCCTGTTTTTGAGCTATAGCTGCTTATCTAAACAGACTGTCCACCACTTGAGTTGTGTAGGGTTATTCATTCGAATTGAAGTTTTGGTTAAGTTTCAGGTTTTGTGTTTCAGAACCCGGTTTATCATGCCTAAGGCTGCATTTTTTACCTCACTTGGCAATGCTGTCGTTGATGGCGACGTTGGGCTGCGTGTGTTGAAAGCAACTGTGGTGATGTGCGTAGGGAGTGGAGGTGACGACATTCTTAATGCTGCAGGCAGTGGTGCTTGCGAAACCACCAATTTGCCTTGTAGTTGGGCAGATAAATGTACTCAGGATGCTGCAGACGTTGCCAACTTAAGAGCTGAGTGCCTCTTCAAATGTGTGTTAAAGAATGTCATATATTACACGTGGAATCTTGGCTTAAAGCTTTCGTGACTGCAGGAATTCATATTCTTGAGTCTTTCGGTAAAGTCACGTAGATAGGTTCAAAGAAAATAACCAAAAAAATAACAAAAAACTACGACGTTTCGCTTGTTGCCATCGAAACGTCGTAGTTTTTTGTTATTTTCTTTGAACCTATCTGTGACTTTACCGAAAGACACCAAGAATACACTTGGAATATTATAATTTTTTAATGTTTAACAGACAAAACTTTAGGTCACTGGCAACTCGAACCAATTTGACGTAAGCCAGCACCACTATCTTGGGTTTAAATGTGACCACATGCCAACCGGGCCTGGCTTAAACTTTTAGCTCCATTGTCATTCCCCTGCAGATATATGGCCTCCTTCCATGCCGTGTCAGTCATGGGGTTCTGATGGCCAAAAATCACCATGCTGGTTCATGTTGGTTGGTGAATGGGGTAGGCAGGACCATACTTTGTTTTTTTCGGTATGAATCCTTGCAGTCACGAAAGCTTCAAATCTAGAATTAATAGCCAGGACCATTTCGGATGTGATTTTCCACCGGATAGTGTTGGCTGAGAATCGGAACAGATGGTGCTGGATTCGTAGCACAGGGGGCGATCCACTGCCGCCATTTCTCTGGAGCCTGGTGGTTCAGTCATATATCTCTTGCCCAACTATGAAGGCTTAATTCTGTAAATGTATTGGATGACTTGTGCAAGGACAAACACTTGAGCAGAGTGGTGTGCAAGAGAAGTCTGAAGTGATTCCATAAGTGGTTTGGTGGTGTCATCTCCCAGGGCCTTGCCCTACTAACTGAAACCATTTCTGAAGGGTTTTTATGTCAACACATGGCATGTGCAATACAGTTGAGATGTGATTGCTGATCCTTTTCTCCCATTTCTGCTTTGTTTTAACCTCTTGTCCCATGCCTTCCTGCAGGTGAACTTCACAGTAGACCAGATCCGTGCGATCATGGACAAAAAGTCCAACATCCGCAACATGTCGGTAATTGCGCATGTGGATCACGGCAAGTCGACGCTGACCGACTCGCTCGTGTGCAAGGCCGGCATCATTGCCGGGTCGCGTGCTGGAGAGACACGCTTCACGGACACCCGCAAGGACGAGCAGGAACGCTGCATCACCATCAAATCTACGTGAGTGCCACACTTGCTGACCGTTCACCACATTGCACGTCACAGCATTTCTCACGTGTCGCCAGGTGGACCATTCGTTCAAAGCCATTTCGCCATTCCAGGGCTAGATTAAGGCCTCCCCCTCCCCCCCCCCCCAGCTGCCTGTTATTGAGGTTATTTTATTATACTTCATGCATATTGTGGATTGATCCATCAAGGGGGAGGCGGGTCCAGGACCGGTTTGGATATCATTCGCTAGTTTGTTAGCCTAGGCCTAGAATCGAGCTTGGGTCTCCAGGTTCATAACACTGTGCAATAACCACTGCTGATGCTTGAGCCCTGGATAACTTAAGCCATAGAAATAAGTAAAATGTCTACTCATAAAATTTTATTTTTCTTCTATTGGCTTATTAAAATTTTGGAGAAATGTTAAACTTGGAGTCTTAAGACCACAAGTCTTAAAGGGGTGTTTCAGGGTTAGGGAGTCATTGGCTGAATATTGCGTTAATGACAGTCTGCGACGAGGTATTTATTACCAAATGTGTAGTGTGGTATACTTCCCGTGTTACCATTGCTGTATATTTATTATTGGAATGTTTGATTCTTATTTTGTTATACAAACATTGCCCGAAACTTTAAGCCATAGTTGTGGTTTTATTGTCTCTTTACTGCTGCTTGTATCTTTTACCACCTTTAATAACATTTTCAAGTGTACACATCCATTAATTTAAATAAGTAGAGCAAATTATCTTTGTATACAAATTAATAATTTTGATTGTAAGGGATGGCAAGCTCTGAATTTGCCGAATTGGATTCTCATATTTGCATTGAGGATGCACCAAAGCTGTCGCCCGATAGACGCTGACCCCTCACACCGTGCGCATCCAACAGGGCCATCTCCCTGTACTACGAGCTGCAGGAGACCGATCTGGCCTTCATCAAGCAGTGCAAGGACGGTAACGGCTTCCTCATCAATCTCATTGACTCTCCCGGCCACGTCGACTTCTCCTCCGAGGTCACAGCTGCCCTGCGTGTCACCGACGGTGCGCTGGTCGTCGTCGACTGTGTCTCCGGTGAGTCCTGTCGGGTTTCTCACCGCCACCGTGCTTTTGAATTGAGGGCGAGCATTTAACTTTTTAAAATAAGTACCTAAAGAGGTTGTATTGAAGTTGACCTTAAGGTCCCTCATTCACCCCAAGCATGTGCTTTGGTAATAGAGATTTTTTTTGTAAAGCATTGTTTGAACATCCTTTACGTTAACCACTTTTACTCCAAATTAGGGCCTTATTCTGAGTCACAGCTTTGCACTGGTTTGGCATCGTAACACGGTTAATCTCAGAATCAAACCGCTTGGTTTCTTGTGAAGATGCCTGAGCAACTCTGCTCAAGTTAAGCATGGCTTTTAAGCCCGGCTCACTTGAGCCAGCGCCTAGCTGTGGTTAAGAATACAGGCTTTGATGTTCCTTCGGACACTTTGAATGACCGGCACGAGCGGTGTAACGTTGATGCGTGTGCTCTGTGCAGGTGTGTGCGTGCAGACTGAGACGGTGCTACGCCAGGCTATCGGCGAGCGCATCAAGCCCGTGCTCATGATGAACAAAATGGACCGCGCGCTCCTCGAGCTGCAGCTTGAGCCCGAGCCACTCTTCCAGACCTTCCAGCGCATCGTTGAGAATGTCAACGTCATCATCTCCACCTATGGCGAGGATGAGAATGGACCCATGGGAAACATCATGGTATGTGCATCTGTAAACTGCGCCTGAAATGCGGTACAGGCATACCCCATTTAGCTTGGGAGATGCATGCCTGGAGAACGGGAGCGCGAGGTGAATCGGTGCTATATGGCAGTGGTCCCCAACCTTTTTGGCACAAGGGACCGGTTTCGTGGAAGACAATTTTTTGACGGACCGGGGGGGTGGTTTCCCCCTTTTCAAAGAAGCTCTCCAGCGACGTTTGTTTTTTACTCGGGCCACGGACCGGTACCGGTCTGCCACCTGGGGGTTGGGGACCCCTGCTATAACGGGGTCCGATCATAGGCCCAATGGAGATGTTCCCAACAGTAATTTATCACCTACGACCAACACATTAGTGGTTCATTGGGTTATTGGAACAATAATACAAATGATAAACATTTAAAAATATTGTTAATGGTACAGCATTTTTTATCAAATAAACATTGTACTAGTGCATGGTGAGACCCCGATATGGCAAACTTGGCATAGCTGGGAGACAATGAGAGTTATAGCTTGCACCTGCTGGTGCAGTCCAATCTGTGACTTGACTCCCCCCCGCTTCTAGAGGAAAGTGCTCATTGCTGAAGAGCGAACTCCGTGCCATCTTGAGTGATAGCGCTTGCTCATAGGCTGAGGGTGGAGAGCATACAATGGTGCTAATACTGCACGGTATTTGGATGAGAGAGTACACCGTGTTAACTCAAGTACGGCTTTTCATCCTTGTATTAATGTTTTAAATGTACAAAATATATATTTTTCAAGTAAAATGTTGCCCAAGAACAAACAGCTCTATGACGGGGTAGCGCTAAACGGGGTATGCCTGTACAGTAAAACCTTGGATTGCGAGTAACTTAGTCTGCGAGTGTTTTGCAAGACGAGCAAATTTTTAAAATAGATATTAATTTTATAAACAAGCGAGGTCTTGCAATACGAGTAGTACGTATACGCTTTGTCTGCTGGGCGTCACGTGATCACAACTGATATACGAATGCTTTGATATACGAGTGCTTTGGATTACAAACACGTTTCCGAAACGAATTATGCTCGCAATCCAAGGTTTCACTGTATTTTAAACTGGAGATGAACCGTGCAGATTTCTTGCGCATCAACTTTCGTTGCACATTAAAATGAATGCACATATAATGCATATCTTTGTGTGGTGTTGAATCTACTTGTTTTTCCAGCCTGCACTAATTTTTCTGTTGTGATGGGTTTCCTCATAATTTTCAGATTTTAATTATTGTTGCCTATAGGCACGTGCTAATGGGGTGCCGATAGTATAAAGGTAAATACTCTCCATACATATATGGAGCTCCCGGAGGTATATTTCAGTAGTGAACAATTGATTACTGTCCTCATTAGTCCTAAGGATGAAACCGTCTACAGTTGTATCTTTGTTCCACTGCTGCTTGTTAGTTGGTCATATTTTCTCTCGATGGTCTAAGACAATGTTCACATTACAGTTCTTAACTGGTGGTTTCCTATATAAGCTTTTTGCGCATAGTACAATACAGACTGTGGGAAGGGCTTGATCTGAATCCACCCACCTGCCTGTTTTGTTTGGACTGTTGAGGCCAAAAGGAGTTTTGTGAACCTGACAGGATCAAGGGATCATAAGACAGACATTTTAGAGCAAAGATTAAAGCTGTACGGCAATATTCAGCCTTTGTTTCCGCAGCATTGCAGTACGTGTTAACTTGCGCAACATGGACAAGAACGTTGTTGTGAGCAGGAGATTGGCACCGTTTACTTTGACATACTCGGCGGCTTAATACGGCCGTCACGGGTAACTAACGCTAATGTCCGCCATGTTTGCAGGTGGACCCAGTGGCAGGCACAGTGGGCTTTGGTTCCGGCCTTCACGGTTGGGCCTTCACCCTCAAGCAGTTCGCTGAGATGTACGTGTCCAAGTTTGCAGCCAAGGGTGACAAGAACATCAGCGCGACAGAGCGCTGCAAGAAGGTGGAGGATATGATGAAGAAGCTGTGGGGCGAAAGGTGAGCGCTGAACAGTTTTTTCACTACTGGTGATGTTAGCTGCCCGCATGAGTTAAGTTTTGCCTTTTAGTGCTCGGTCACATGGCGTGTGCTTGGAGGATATAAAGTATAGGAAACCTCAACTTGAAAAACTGACCCATTGTAGACGTATACCTAGGCTGTTTGACTCGTCCGTTCTAGGTGATTTTGAGCCTATGTAATGACAAATTCTTAAGTGACTTTCAGCCAAGTGACTGTCGTGACAATGTTCTGACATCACTGCAGCAATTGTATTTTCAAATCGGTTTATTGTGAAGTTTTCAAATTGTGTCGACTGCTGAATAAAGACAGCCCGAGATGAGACCTTGTGTTGTGCCTTAAAAGGATCTGTTAGACGTCAGGTGCGAAGAGGTTATTTTTATTGAAAATAATTGTTTGCATAACAGCACTGTACATGGGCAATCTGAGTTTGGTGTAATTGGTTGTTGGGGGGACCATAAACAATAGGCTTGGTGTTTTTCGAGAGTCGGTCATACAGCACTGTGCTTGCATAACGTGTGGGTCTGTGCACAGGTATTTCGATCCCGCAACCATGAAGTTCAGCAAGTCTGCCACCAACGCTGCTGGAGAGAAGCTTCCGCGCACCTTCTGCCAACTTGTGCTGGACCCCATCTTCAAGGTGCTTCTCACCCCAAGCTGGGTTCCCCTTGCGCACATCTTGCTTGACGTTATATACCCCAAACGTCGTTCAGCACCATCTTAAGGAGAAACGTTGTGACGAAGCATGCTTAATCATGAGTGGCTTGGAAATCACCTTCACACGGGCTATCAAAACCCATTGATTCTGTAAAATGTTCTCCCTATGAGCTGTTATGTATAAAAAGGGCATCCCAAACTAGATTAGAAGCTTTCGTGACTGCAGGAATGACTCTTTGGTTCTTTTGGTAAAGTTACGTAGAAATAAATTAAATAATATAATACGACGTTTCGATTGCAACACAAGCAACCATCATCAGGTACAAATGAATGAGAAAACAAACATGGTAAACATGGAAATATAATGCAATAAAACACAGAGTCGGCCAACAAAACAGTCAACACCCCACATGGTTGATTACGTGCTTCCAAAGATTGCTAAATTTGTGAGACCAAACATAGACATGGAGACACAGACACAAGCAGAGAGACTCGCAGACAGAGGCACACAGAAAGACAACGTCTCTGTGTCGATGCCTTAAATAGAGAGGGGGGGGGGTGGGTGGGACAGATGGGGAGTTGTGTGGAATTCTTGCCCATCGGGTACGGACGACCTAGACACGACTTCTAAACAAACAAGCAGGGAGCGTTGTGTGGAATTACTGCCCCACGCGGGCCGGAGGAGAGAATGGACCCATAAACAAGCACGGTGGAAAGCAAAACGTATTTTATTGTTATTTAATTTCTTTTTACGTGACTTTACCGAAAGAACCAAAGAGTGTAAGGCATCCCAATTGTTCATCAAATCTATTTGATTCATTTGCTTATGGGGAATGCATTGAAACCATAGTATTAAGAATACATTTACAATTTGTTTTTGTGTAATTGCTTTGTGTGGCTTCTACAGCCACTATATGAATTTCCTTCACTGGTGTGTAAAAGTATATTCTTGAATATTACATTTAGGCTTATGGAGTGATGCGCCCAAACAAAAAATATATTCTTGAAACAAGACCATGACCCGAAATCGTAATGGTCGCAAACAATTTAGTTTCCTTTGCTGATGCTAATATTTTCACACAATGGACACATTTTATTGGCAGACACACTATGGCAATATTTTGGTTGATGTAAAATGTTTAACTATCCATTGTGTAATGGGTTTTAAACTGCAGTAATTGAGGGACTAATGTGCCCGTTTGCATGGCAGTATTTAGCTGCAGACCAGTAATGTGTCGTGCTGGCAGGTGCGCAGTCTTGATGATGACGAAATACAATTCTTCACTTTGACCTGATCTTCATTGATGAGGACCTTTGTTCTGATTGTACTGCGCTCCTGCTATGATGGGTGGGAGCTACGTCGCCATTGGACAAGACTGGTTTTATGCAACTCGCTTGTTTTCTCTCCTTTGCACAGGTTTTCGACGCCATCATGAACTTCAAGAAGGAAGAGACGGCCAAGCTGGTTGAGAAACTGGACATAAAGCTGGACACAGAGGACAAGGACAAGGAGGGAAAGCCCCTGCTCAAGGTGAGGCTTGAGCTGCTGTCTTGGGTTGTTGGTTTATTGTCCACTTTACATAATTTTTCGGAATGGCTTGTCAATCCCAAAATTCATGGTATTAATAACAAAAGTTATGATATTGCTACGGCGAACGTTAAAGCCCACATTCAAATGTGATGAGTGGCAGGCGTCGTCAATAACTCCGTGGTCTGCTTCATCAGACACATTGTTTGGTTGTTGTGAAACATTTGGATGTTTGCACAAACCGATAATTATTTTTGGTGTGGTTGTGAATGGTCATAAGTTATTTATTAAGCTATTGTGCATTGAGGTAGTCATCAAATCATGTTTTTAGCCCTTAGCCAGTGGTCAAAATTCCACATTCCTTTGTCCATAGCAAGTTTATCCATTGGACAAACACATTTTGCTTCCCCACAATGTAGCACTCAATGCTACTCTTAAATGTAGCACTCGTCAAAAAGCACACTAACAACGCTAATTGTGCATTTTTCGCGTGTGTACGTTCGTCAGGCTGTGATGCGCCGCTGGCTGCCTGCTGGAGACGCCCTGCTGCAGATGATCACTATCCACCTGCCGTCGCCCGTCACGGCCCAGCGCTACCGCTGCGAGCTGCTCTACGAGGGACCTGGTGATGACGAGGCCGCCATGGGTATGCTTGAACGCATGCTGCGCTCTTTTACTTAACCTCCGTTGCGTTCAAGTGACTGCATTAAACGCTCCTGATGAAAATTTAGTGGCCGGATGCATGAAATGTCTTAAGTGGTTTTATTTTCCACCCGAATTTACAAAAGTGGTAATTAGAAAATGGAAGTTTTTACCAATAGTGTGTAACCATCTGTAGACTACACCTGTGCAAAAGTACGTTGCTGTTGGCAATCTAAGTTTGAGAGATGCTTTGTTAACAAAGGACTTGCAGGTCTACAATGTATAATTGATGGATGATGAACTCCATATTATCAACACGTGGGGGGTGGGGTTTTGGGTGTGGAGAGGGGATGTGCTGCACCGTGCCAGTCAAGCTGGAGAGGTGATGGGAGAAGTAGGCTGGCACTTGAATTGCGTTGATTTTATAATTACGATTTTAGCGTATTCGTCACACATTGTGCTATTTAAAATTCGCGGGGTTGTATTTTAAATGTTCCTGGCTGTAGGCGCGCTACTTAGCCAATCAAGAAGTAGTGAGCCATTGGAGCGGTGTAGAAGCCCGCGCGACTCCCGCAGCCTGCCTCTGGCTGCCACAATGTTTACACGCTAGTGCTTTCCTTGACAATTTTTTTAAATTGCCTACTGTATAATATTAAATTATATTTACACTTTTAAATATGTTTATGTTAATCATAAGTACAGGTAAGCTAAACACAATATATACATATGAATATCCATACAGTTTGTTTAAATATTATTGTTTGTCCCCTAACCCTAGTTTCCTCAAGCTTTTAAGTATTCATATTTTCGCGGATTTAATATTTAGATCCAACAGGAACGTATATCCCCCGCGAATGAATGGTTTGCGGTGACGTGTCTAAGCAATGATGGAAAACAGCAAATGAGACGAGCGGCTGTGTTATAATTGGGGTAGATTTATTTTGATAGGTTTTACATCTGGCGTGGGAAACGATATGGTCTGATAATTAACAAAAATGTGGCTTGGGTGGCTAGGCATCATGACGTAAATTTGGGTACCTTGTCTTGACTGGTCCCAGGCATCAAGAACTGTGACCCCAAGGCACCACTGATGATGTACATCTCCAAAATGGTACCCACCACCGACAAGGGCCGCTTCTACGCCTTCGGCCGGGTCTTCTCGGGCGTCGTGTCTACTGGACAAAAGGTCCGCATCATGGGGCCCAACTACACCCCTGGCAAGAAGGAGGACCTGTTCATCAAGCCCATTCAGAGGTGGGTGGGGCGCTCATCACATGACACTTTCACTGAGCTCCTATCGTTAATGCAAGTGAGCTTTGAAGTTCCTCTATAGCATTTGAGCTGCTTCAGCTGGCAACATTTGAACTCCTCGGTTGGTGTTTATTGGTGCTATCTGCGAAATCAACACTTAATAATTAATCCTCACGTAAACCTATATAATTGAGTTTAAGAGACCTCAGATGTTATCGTGATCGGAGAGCTCTTAAACAAGTTTGGATGACAAGAGAATTTGTGTTGCGAGGACTTCATTTCAGACAGGTCTGTCTCTTGAGTCTGACCCAATAAATATTTTCAGACCTGGCACACCACATCGATTTTATATTTCTTATCTCACTAGCTGTAGCTATTTGTCACATGCCTCTTACTCCAGTTGACCAGTGGCTTGGGAAAAATTCGATGAGAAATTAAATTAAGTGCTCTTGCACCCTGTATTAAACTGTCTCAAAGAAACAGTTGAGGATTGTTGGTTCACAGTAAATAATGATTATTCTTTGAACAGTAGTGGTTATTAAATCACATTATGGCACCATGTTTTCAAGTGTAGCTAAAGTCTATTGAATAACTTGAAAAGTAGTTGTGACATTTTGGGTGATTCCTCCACAGTGTAGTACAATCTCTATGGGTTCCACACTGACCAATTTTGTCTCCCAGCACTGCTATTTGCACAATTAGGTGCAATAAAATAAGTGTCAATGAGCTAAAAAAAACGATTTTCACTTTTGTTCATGTTGTGTAACGGAGGTCCCTGCTTGTTGACCATAACGTGGATTGCACCTTGCGCAGGACCATCCTGATGATGGGCCGCTACGTTGAGCCCATCGAGGAGGTGCCCTGCGGCAACATCGTCGGCCTCGTTGGTGTGGACCAGTTCCTTGTTAAAACCGGCACAATCAGCACTTACGAGCACGCCCACAATCTGAGGGTGAGACCCCCCCCACCACCCTTCTGCCTTTGCTTCATTGTCCCCAAGCCACTCCGGCAAAGACCGAGTATAGTGGCCTCTATCACCAATTGCGAAGTCTGGACAAGGTTCATCACGCACTTAACGAGGCCAGATGGGGGCATCCATGGATAGCCCAAGCTGTAAATGCAGATGTGTGAATGCTACGACGAATATCGTGAAGGAGGATTTCCCCTATAGTTTAAAACAATACGTTTTTTGTGCTCAAATGAGTGTTTAGATGCTCGTATACTCTTTACAGTACTGCGCTATTGGTGTAAATTCCACATTGAATAGGGCAAGTTGGTCAAAGGAAAACCACAGTGTACCATGTTAGGATGTCATCGCAACCAGGATTGTTCATGCCACCTCACTGCTCCATTGCTTTTTTATAATTACAATTACCACAGCATTGTTAGCTGAAATTACAATTACGTTATGATTGCTATTCCATATTTATCCACTGGTGTTGGTAAGGGGGGAGTAGGTGAACTTTGGAAAGCTTCACGTAAGCCCAACTGTGTCCCTCTGTTTGCCTGCAGGTGATGAAGTTCAGCGTGAGCCCTGTGGTCCGCGTGGCTGTAGAGGCCAAGAACCCCGCAGACCTGCCCAAGCTGGTGGAAGGCCTGAAGCGTCTGGCCAAGTCTGACCCCATGGTGCAGGTGTGTCACCTCGTGGTAGTGGGGTTCTTGTATGAATCCTGATGCTTGTCTTTCCCTCGGTTGTCCCTTCTGTTGTCATGAACACTCCTCTATGGAGGTGGTTTGGGTGGCTCTAAGGACCGAGCGCAGAGCCGACACTGCTGTCCATGTGCCAGCCCATTAACAATCCTTTACAATGTTTGTTTCATTGTGCCTTTCCAGTGTATCATTGAGGAGTCCGGCGAGCACATCATTGCTGGTGCTGGAGAGCTGCACTTAGAGATCTGCCTGAAGGATTTAGAGGAAGACCATGCCTGTATCCCCATCAAGGTAAGGGGTGCATGATTGCAACTGCCAGAAACCAGCTCGTTCACGCGTCTGTTACGGCTTCCTTGCTGCATCTAAATGCAGCAAGGAGGCTGTAACAGACTGCTGCCGGATGAGGTTCACATGCCATGCAGTCTTGGTGGTTATTTGACCATATTTCACCACGCTGGTCAGTACGAGTTTGTGAATATGGGGAGCTATAGGCAAAATCATTGAAGTAAGACGGTTTCCCCACACTGCCTTCTAAGAGTAGGAACGACAGCGGCTGTTTGAACATGGTGGTCACTCGCCCAAGCACTAGCCATCTCTATTCTGCTCGTCTATCGAGATGTGACGAGACCAAGAGTGTTCTGGGCAATTAGGTCATGTCATTAGGCGTCTTGGTTCATTCAAACGCAATTAACCCGCTTTCACAAAATAAACTGATTTGCGCGTTGCTTTCTTGCACAGAAATCGGACCCAGTGGTCTCTTATCGCGAGACGGTGGAGAATGAGTCGGACCAGGTCTGCCTGTCCAAGTCGCCCAACAAGCACAACCGCCTGTACATGAAGGCACGCCCCTTGTCCGACGGCCTGGCCGAGGACATCGACAAGGGTGAAGTGGCGGCGCGGCAGGAGCTGAAGTTACGCGCCCGCTACCTGGTCGATAAGTACGAGTGGGACGTGACGGAGGCGCGTAAGATCTGGTGCTTCGGCCCCGATGGCACAGGCCCCAACATGCTCGTGGACGTCACAAAGGGAGTGCAATACCTCAATGAGATCAAGGACAGCGTGGTCGCCGGCTTCCAGTGGGCCATGAAGGAGGTGGGTGGGTGTGACGTTGGTTGATGTTAACTACCTAGCCTGGTATACAGGAGGTTGTGAGTTTGATCCCGACACCTATATATTTGGAGTTTTCATGTTCTCCGTTTTTTCCCTCCATATTTAGGAATCTGCATTTAGAGTATTTGGCTGCTATACATTTCTACATTCCACTTCGTTGAGCTATCATTTATGGCCTGGTCGCTTATGAAAAGCTGTCGAGCTTGCTGGGTCTTACCTAATAAAATAAAAATGGCTTGGTTTCAGAGTGGATGGGACCCTCTGCTCCAGTCGTTCCCACGCTTTGGGTGAAATGTTGGCCGTGCAATTGACTACTTGCATACGCAACGTCGATGTTATGCTGCCCCTCAGCTATTTTTATCGGGTGTGTGACGGCTGTCTCGTGATTCACACATACTTGTGTTGAATGGGCACAATTTAGGGCGAGATTCCATTGATTAAGCTCTCACCCTCAATTGTCTGGAATCTTTTAGTTGGTAGTTGTGTAACAAAAATCCATTGCGTGCAGAATTTCAATGACACAAATATATTTTTCTATTGATAAATCAATATTCTGAAAGTGGAATATTTGAAGCGAATGCTTAAGAGCAGCAGTTGCTGTTGTTTTGCCCCATGTATGCACATTTTGCTAAAGAGCAGTTGACACCATTCAAATTGTATTTTTAAGGAAATCTAATAAAATAGTCACACCCTGATTTACGCACTCCTACTTTACGGATTTGTGCTATAACCTAAACTTATTGATATCCAATTCCATTTCATGTACTGTACCTCCCCATAACGTATTAGAGATGTACAGACTTAACCATTAAGCCCCATTTTTGTATGTTCCACGTTGAACATTCAGGCACCAGATAGCGCACAAGCATTTGCGTCTGACTGGCTATAGTTTGCTTCATGTGTACTCTTAATATTTTTTCCCCGCATACTGTATGGTGATTTTCTTTGTACAAGTGTAAACTATGATAAGCTAAGAATACAGTGTAATAGACAAGGTAATATATCAATAATATACATTTACTTTTCACACTGGTGGTTGTGCAGTGTAGATACGCAATGGGTTGCTGATAATCCCCTGTTTAGGTACTGAACTATGTAATGATCCACCAAAAATGCTTAGATTTAAGTAAATTTGATTTACTTTAAAATATCACGTAACCAAAGGTCATGTCCGTGTGGCATTTTAGATTTTATCTTTGAGAACGTTAACGATTCTCCCTCCACGTGGTGCTCCCCTCCCCATCGGCGGCAGGGTGTGCTGTGCGATGAGAACATGCGTGGAGTGCGCTTCGACATCCACGATGTGACGCTGCATGCAGACGCCATCCACCGTGGCGGTGGGCAGATTATCCCCACGGCGCGACGCGTCATGTATGCGAGCATGCTGACGGCTGGGCCGCGCCTCATGGAGCCCATCTACCTGGTCGAGATTCAGGTGCGCGGAGCGCTGCCCGGTTGCGAATGATTGCACAAAAAAGCATCGACTAGCTGCACTTGAGAAATTAGTTTCATCACAAATTACGTTTGTGCTGCCTTGTACTCCTTGACTGCTGAGCCAACAACTGCCTTGCTATCATGGAGGAGTTTTAATTGAAACTGGCAAAAAGGAGTTGTCAATTTTAGTGGATGGGCAGGGTGGTAGGGAGAGGCTCCAGAATTAATATGAAAACCCTCTCGACGCACTCATCTCTGCAGTGGGGGGAGATACACTGTGGGGTCAGACTTGGCCATACACTTAAGGCCTTCCTTCCACCAGCTTGGGACATTAAAATAACTTTTCGCAGGGCTGCAATGCCCACTAGTTTTTTTTGCTAGATAACCTCGTGGCTGTAGGAGGCCTAGAGGGGTTCACCACAGGCCTTTTAGCTACGTCAAATCTACTGTTACTGAAATTTAAGGATAGAGCTCAGTTTGGGAGTTTGACAACAGAGGGTGGTTGCTGCTATGCGCTCATAATTTCCTCCACGGTAGAGCCCTGTAATGACTTGGTGTGCATAATCTCTGTGGTTGATAAGATACTTTGTCTTGTCAGCAACTGAGCCTGGTCCTTCCCATAGGAATGTGGAATTTACACAACTGACTCAGGCCCACCAATAGATTTTCATAGTACCATCACATTGCTCGTTTGAGCAAAAATAATTATGAACCGGAAATCCTTACAAAATCTGCAAGGAACGATGGCAGTGGTAGCACCTTGAAGCAGGGCTGACAACTTTGATAAAACCCAAAGCTCTTGATTTCTGACGTAAATTTTTTTGTGTATAATTATTGCTTTTTCTTCAATACATCCTCTAGGTGTTCTTATGAAATACCTGAATCAAGGGTAGTGCCTAACCGAGTACGGTATTGTGGCTTGCAGTGTCCGGAGGCCGTGGTGGGCGGCATCTACGGCGTGCTCAACAGGAAACGTGGCCACGTCTTTGAGGAGTCGCAGGTGGCCGGCACGCCCATGTTTGTCGTCAAGGCTTACCTTCCCGTCAACGAGTCCTTCGGTAAGCACAAGCTGTGGCAGCCTGGGGTTCTGAGCCCGATCTTGTGCAAGTGACAGTCGGCATTGAGGTTGGTAAGGGGGTGGGCAAGAATTACAGTACATTGCCGTCTTGGCGTGTGAATGGCCGTTGAGCCCCGTGTTCTCCGTCTGCAATCCGTGCGCACACTTTTTAGGATTCACGGCCGACCTGCGCTCCAACACGGGCGGCCAGGCCTTCCCGCAGTGCGTGTTCGACCACTGGCAGATCCTGCCCGGCGACCCCTCCGACCCCACCACCCGTCCTGCCCAGGTGGTGGTGGAGACGCGCAAGCGCAAGGGGCTCAAAGAGGGCATTCCGGCGCTGGACAACTACCTGGACAAGCTGTAGAGCGGTGCCGCTGCCATCACCAACGACCACTTTTCCACGAGCACCACCCACGCCTCCATTTTTCAAAGCAGTTTAACACCCGTATTTGATAATACCTGATTAAGTGACTGCCTGAGGACTTGTGACCATCTGGAGGGGGCTAACAAATGTCGCACTACCATGAAGATCATACATCCTCTCTCAAATTAAGCAACCGGAATGTAACCTTGAAAATGCTTAAAATAAAGTTGTAGTGCAAGTGTGCGTCCTGGGTTGAATTGATCTGTTAGCGCTGTGAACGCCAATTGTGGGGTGAAAGTTTTCCAGTTTCTTTGGAAATGTGAAAGTGGTATTATGCAACATGGTGATATTCGTGTAGTTGGAGAAGGTACATTTTTTGGCTCTTGTGTAACATTTGAAGTTTACAAGGTTTCCATGAAAAAATCTTTCAAATCACAGTACTATATGTTCAGAATTTGAGCTGATTGAAAGTCTTATTTCATACATTTGTTTGGCCTTGGAGGGATAAAGCTGTTAAATTGATGTGTATTGATACATGGACATGTGTCCTAGTTGGTAGCCATGCCCAATTGTGTTTTGAAGGACAATCCTTTTTGGGCAGTGCCATCTGGACAAGTTTAATCTGGTGAATGTGCAAGGCTACTGCTCTGCCAAAAGCACTGGAAAGTTATGCCATAGTACTGCGAAAAATATTCACTAACCACTGCATGACATGGAAGGATAAAGGTACAGTTGGAAAGTGAAATGTGTATACAGGTCTTGACAGGTTAAAAATGCATGTCTGCAATGGACCAAAAGCTTTGTAAATTGCTCCAATTCTGTTGTCACTTGATGCTAACTGGGAGCTGCAGTGTGGCATGTACAACAGTGGAAGAACATGTACAATATATATGGTCCGTTGTCAATTTTAATGAGCAACTGAAGAAAACATGTCTACAAGACGTTCCAATACCAAATGTGCAAGGAGACTGACAAACAGGCATCCTGTGAGGATTACCAATGTGGCTAAAAATGACATTTAATCAACTACAAACTGTACATTATTTTTTTACAATATTAAGCTGACTTGACATCCCAAACCATGGAGAGATCTGCTTTTGGCATTATGCAGCCTGTTAAGGTTTCAGCACCACTTGCAGGATAAGGCCATGTTTGTGCAGGTACTTCAGGTCAAGTCTTGTTCTGTGAAATAAATACCTTCAATGGTGGTATTGCTGTAAATTTTAAACGATTTGACACTTGCAAGTAATCAGAGCTGTGTGGTTAACTTGTGGGGGAAGATATTGTAATTTTTACAACCTGAGTGTTAGTGCACAGTTATGTCTCAGCTTTCCTGACCCAATAGGTTTGTGTTAGATGGCATAAATATAGATCAGCACAGCCAAATAGTAAGGTTTATCATGTAAACAAAACATTACAATTAGTTTCTAGTTCAGCACATTTACAATTTGAGTTTTGCTGGTAATTATAACCAGTCCTCTTGAATTGTAAATGTTGGTTTGCTCTTTAACACTGGTGTGCTTAACTCGTAAGGAATTGGCATGCTTTGCTTGCGTACACCTTACTAATTAGCTGTGGTGGTGGGTTGAGCAACACAGAATCTATCCTATCCCTTCCCTGCCTCCCATGCAGAAAAGGTGGTCCATGCTGTCATATCAGACTTTTAATGTCTTACTCTGTGGTGTGGCTAAAGTGCTGCGACACCAGTTTTGGCTTCCCTGAACCATCTTGCCCCGCCTACATTGACATGCTGCACCCATGTCCCCTCAACGGTCACTAAGATCTGGCGATCTCTGCATTGCCAGGTTTAGGTTTTGGTCTGGGTGACAGCTTTTTCCCATGTAGCCCCCAGGCTATAGAAGGCTCCTCAATTAAATTTCAGGATCAGAGTGGACATTTTCCAATGTTCCTTAAAAACCTATACACTTCTTAAACTTTTCGTTTTAGTAAATTATTCTTAAAATGCATTTAATATGCTGAGTGTGTGCTGCTGTCTTGTATATTGCTTTGAGATCCTTGATGAAAAGTGTGATATAGATCTATTTATGCAATCTAGCCCAAAATACATTTTTTTGGTGGTCTTGACACCCCACATGCCCAGGACTGGTTTGATAACTTGAACCGAAGTGTTGGTGAAGCCAGTGTCCAATTTGAATCTTCTCGAATATCAACCCCAAGGTCCGTGGAGGCTGCTGCATTATAAGCACAGTTGACTGGCACAGCCTCTCCCCTGCTTCATGGATAGTCAGTCGAGTGAGATGACATCTGGATAGGCCCTGGCAGCCACCGTGGCAGCAGTACTGGGAGGGTGTGGCTCTTGCAAGCGGCTGGAGGTGGTGGACGTCATGGTGGATGTGGTGAGCGCAGCTGCGTTTGACGACGGATTGTCCAGGTACACTCCGCTGCCGAACTGGGGACAAGACAGTAATGATGTGCAACAAATCTACAAGGTTCCAAGTCGTGCTGCAAGCATGTGTGAACAAACCAGGTACTGTGACAGTGGCCTCGTGGTTGGCACATTGAATGAAGTGCGGTATCGTGCCTTGACTTCCCCTCTTGCAAAGTCCCTCCAGCCTGAGCTCTGCTGCAATTACACCACTGGTGGTATTAAAGGCTGTGCATTAATCCTGGAGGTGTTACATTTGCCAATATAAAATATCTGCAAATTTTGCTGGGTCCAAAACTTCAAGATGAACATACATTTTATATAAGCTATGAAGCTTTTTCACAGATGCCCAAGCTGGTCAGCAAAAATGGAAAATTAGAGGCAGTTACATAGATTTAAATACATCTGCTTGGCGCCAAATGTCGATTTAAAAAAACTGCATGTTTTTATGCAATCAAAAATATGCAAAGGGAACGATGGAATAGATTTGTCTGCAGCACTTGTGGCACAAAAAAAAGCCTTGAGGTGCTAATATTGGGAGACCGGTATAATTAGGTGCAATGTTCAATACAGTAACATGGCACAGTAAGTAGATTGTGAAGTACACTGGTGAATACAGAAATGTAGGTGAATGCCACTTACCTGACTATCCGTCTGCAAGATGGAGTACAAATCCAGGGCTGTAAAATACAGGAATAAAGTTAGAGCACCCAGCACCCGTCTGTATTGCCATAACAGCATTTACAGCCAACAATGTGATGTAGAAGTGTCACCTAGATAAGTTAACATTTGTGGAAATTTCATTCACTTGACAGTTAACGGTAATGCAAAAACCAGTCTTAATGCAATGTTGCAAAAATCTGGTACTCTGGTATAGAGTTCCATCTTTAATGAAAACCTGATGTGGAAAACGCGCACCAAAACTAACCCGAACCTCTTTGGTTATTTCGGTAAAGTCACGTAGAAAATCAAATAATAAAATGCGACGTTTCGGTTGCAGCACAAGCAACCATCAGGAAAGAATGATAAAACAGACACGGGAACAGCATAGGCAGACAAGCAGAGAGAGACACACCAAGACAGGACAACGAATCTGCCGAGGCTTTAAATAGAGGGGAGAGGGGCCGGGGCAGAGAGAGGACTGGGGAGGTGGGACCAGCTGACAAACGTGGGGACAGAGGGAGCAGTGTGGAATTCTGGACCACAGTGGCCGGAGGAGAGGCAATGGTTTAGAGCAAGAAAATCGAAAGTTTGAGAAAGCAAATTTAGTAAAATTAAGAAGCGTAATGCAATGCAACAGGGTCGGTTAACACATAGTTCAGGCATAGCCTGGTTGATTAGCGCTCTTCTAAAGATTGCTAAATTACAAAGTGTGATAAAACACAGACACGGAAACAGCATAGGCAGATCCACAAGCAGAAAGAGATGCAACACTAAGACGCACCGAGCGAGAAATAGAACGTTTGACAGCAAATTTAGCAAAATTAGAGTGTAATGTAATGCAACGCAGAGTCTGCTAAAACACAGTTAACGCAAAGTGCGTGTTTTATCATTCATTCTTACCTTGCTTGTGTTGCAACCGAAACGTCGTATTCTATTATTTGATTTTATTTTCTACGTGACTTCACCAAAAGAATCAGAGTAATTCCTGCAATAGCGAAAGCTTAAAATCTAGTTTTAACCCAAACCTAGCCATAATCTAACCCTAACCTAACTCTAACCTGACGCTTACCTAAACATAACCTAGCCCTAAGGTAACCCAAACCTAACGCTAACCTAACCGTAACCCAAACATAACCTAGCCCTAACATAACCTTAACCTAAACATAATCTAACCCTTACCCAACCCTAACTCTAACCTAGCCCTTATAGACCTAACCCTAACCTAACGCTAAACTAACCCTATCCGAACCTAACCATAACCTAACCGCTGCTTTGCACATTACCGCTTGCTAGGTGATTAATATTGCAGATTGCGATTCAGCTCGTGTAAGAAAGCCATTCGCTTTTATTCTAGGTTTACTTTAATTTGGATCGAGAGTTGGAACCAGTCACACCGAACCGGCAGGGTGCAATGAGATGATTCAAGGGGCTGTAATAATGGCAAGGAAGCTAGAGGCCCAATAGATAACATCAAAGCGTTGATATTCAAAGAGTAGGGCTCCTCAAACTCCAGTGCTGGTGAACCACTTAGTGCAGTTGTCTACATTTTCCGCATCTCCAGTAAAATTAAGGCGGTAACCAAAGAACGAGATTAATTTGATCAAAACTACGTCACGATTAGCTTAGAAAGCTCTAAACCCTATGACGAGGAAAACGTCAATGACATTGTGTGCGTGAACCCCGCACATGTCGTGAGCAGGTGCCTTTTCCAGTTAAGTTGGCCAAAGGTACTCACTGGGCATGTCTGGGGGCATGGTGGACATGGAGTAGGAGGTGAAGTCCGCCAGTGACGTGGGCAGGTAACTCGACACCATGGGGGACACACTGGAGCGGTGCAGGTTCAGCACCCTTAAACACACAGTGCACCACGATTAGAGCACGCAAGCCAACACCCGCAGCGCGTCGCCACTCAACGGACAAATGGCTAGCCGTTGCAAACTTGGGACGCATCTCGTGAACTCAACTTCTTAAATGCGGAGTTGGGCAATCTCTTATAAGCGTTAGTGAAACAATGTGTTTGTGTTATAAGTGATTAGGATAGAGCAGTCCATGCAACACAAGCCATAATCGATGTAAAATTATCTTTCAGTTGGCATCGCACACTTCAAACGCAGGGAAAGAAAGCGACAGTGAGAGTGGCTGCTTTGTGCATGCGTAGGCGTGAACAAGTCTTGTAAATAATGCATTTGCGTCTCACAAAACTATAAAAATAACTTTATTGTAATGTTATCAAATAACAGCACTCCCCATATGGCAGTGTCATCCCCCTGCATATCTTCAAAGGGGCCATGAGATGACAAAACGTAAACAAAATGCATACAACACGTTAAGGCAGGACTCCTCAATCGAGCAACACTCAACATTACTCGAGTACGTACGAACACAAAACGGTGGCTTTAATAGAAAATAAGTTAAAATTATGAAGGACACGAGCACAAGAGTAAGCCATAATTGCAGACATTAAAATGTTAATGACTAACCCCAATGTACAGTTAAGCAATAAAATGTCGATAACATAGACCCTTTATATATAGGGTAATTCAGACAGAACAACAAGAGGAAACATTCTTGCTTCTTCCCTGACACAATGCGATCAAGTGCAGCGCTTCCCGTGACCTCCCTGGTTCAAATAACGAAAACAAGCCCCGCGCTTGAAAACGTACTGCAATAAAACGTCGTGGCTGCTATAAACAATGCATGTCGAACACTTTGTGAACTTCCCCACGCTAGGCCCAACAATTTAACAGTGCCGCCCTTCGATTGAGAACGAGCGGCTACCAATCCTGCGAGAGTTCGTCGTGGTCCAGGACGGGCACCACTAACCCTTTCCCGGGCAGCTCCATGATGGCGCTCGTGCAGAACTTTTTTGTAGGTGGCGGCGGTGGAGGTGAGGGAGATGAGTCGTCATCGTCGTCGTCATCGTCGTCTCGCTCGCTGGCGTCTGATGAGTCGTCGGAGCTTCCCACTGTGAGGTCGATGACCTCGGCACGCTTGCTGCCCGCGCGGCTTGGTTGCGATGCCGATGCTGCCAATGCAGAGTAACCCGAGCTGCCGTAGCCACTCATACCTGCAGAGGTGAACGTTGCGGTTAAATTACTCGGCCTCATGGCACGGTAACGCTGTTGAAAGACTCGAACGTCCACGTTCGGATTTATTGTTGCTCATCACCGATGTCCAGAACTCGTGTGAGCAACGGACAAGAGGCACGTGAGGGCCTGTACAACCGTGGCGAGGTGTGCGGCCACTCACTATCAGCATTGGAGCGGTGCATGGTCGCCACTGTTCGCTCCTTGCTCTCCTTCTTGGGCTTCATTGGACTCCACAGCCCATCCTGCCGAAATTGGATCTCATCTGCGTCCGTGCAAGAGTTGAGAATCTCCACAAACAGCCTGTGGGCGGGCATGGGGGGTCATTTCTCCGCGCATCAAAGGAAATGAGCAGAAGCTGTAAACAAACAACCTGGCATATCCGCGGGGGGGGGGGGGGGCGTGAGAGCACACGGCAGGAAGCTCACCCGTCGATGATTAGCCCGTCGTAGGGTGCCTTCTTGTCGCATACAGGGCAAACCCACGTGGGTTTCTTCTCATTCATCTGCAGGTACAATGCGGCGTCGAAGCACTGCAGGTGCGTGCAGGTGAGCGCCCGGCATGGCAGGCTCAGCCTCATCTTGCCGAGCTGAGGTTGTACAGCAGGAGCACACACATATACACATTCATAATAAAAGCTGTAATTTGCCACGATTACATGGTGTTGTCACCAGTACTTCTGCCATGGTAGTTGCACTTGGAGGCCACGTGAAATGCCAATCACTTGAAATTCAAAGAACAAACCTAGAATGTTATGTATTAATTGACTAATATGCTATACAATTGTAAAAGTGGACGAAGAGGTGTAACTTAAGCAGGGCTCTGTATTTCAGAGAACCATAGCGCATTGGGTTAACCCCTGTGCCATCATTCCACCCTACACATGCCGTATGTGCAGACATGCACGTACGTGGACCCAGACGCAACATGTACACACTTGCACAGATGCGAATACACGTAGGCATACACATACAGGCAAGTGCACACAAATGCAGGCACATAAACAAATACAGGCACAAATTTGCACGCATGCACACATGCAAACTACGTGGGGTCACACTGAAACCAACATTAAGCAAAACTGCGAACCGCTGCTGCGGCATGTGTGCGCAACATATGGGATGAATTATAATTATAATGGTAGGAGCATTGTTACATGATAAGTATAATTACAATTGCATTGTGATTAAAAATCATTGCAAGTTATGCGTGTTGAACATCTTTAGCACCTTACGTAGCCACCCGTGCTAATCGGAGGTGCGAAAATGTATACAATTACAAGTGTAATTCACCCTAGGTCTGATGCATAGGGACCACTCACCGGACACAGCAGGGACACCCTAAGGCTGGTGGTGGCAATCTCGCTGTCGGGATCAGCAGTCAGCTTCTCCTTGACTGCAAAAGACAAGGAGAACCCACCGTAATCTCAGGCCAGCACTTGGGCACCGTTGCGCATCCACACTGTGTGGCAGTCGATAAAAAGCTATGCGACCCAAACGAGATAAAAAAAAAAATCAATATATGCACACTGCCTAGCACGGCCAGGTGACTCAACAGCAAAAGTGAGCTGCTCACGATCAGTTATCCAGTTAGAATCCTGGTTGGGGGTTGACTCAGCCTTTCATCCCTTATCTATATAGAAAAAGTCAAAAATTGTTTGTGTGTGGGTTTGTGGCGGGGTTTGTGGGTTTGTGGCGGGGTTTGTGGGTTTGTGTGTTCGCGCGCTTGCGAAGGATTTGGCTCTCCAACGGTGGGGTTTACGTAAAATAAAAATAGCCAGGTACCACGCAGTAAGACCCGCCGTGAGCAAAGGCTATTACTTTTTCACATCCATCAACTTTTAATTAGTTTAATTAGGGATTTAGTGCAATTTTTGTGCGCTTCTTTTTTATTTATTCATGACGCATGCACGACCATACCAACTCACGCGCCTTTGGTGGGGGGGACGGCCCATGCCAAGTCGCATGCCAAGTCGCATGCCTTGGGTGGGAGTGAGGGGGACATTTTCTTTTGCGTTAAAAATGCAATAAAAATACACAATGCTCAGGTAAATTCTTCACTGTGTGATGTCCCCCCCACCCAGATGCGTGCAGTTACTACTATACAGTCGGTAGATGCTACCAATATAGGCCGTAGATATTACTGCAGAGCGGCCGGGGAGATCGTGGCTGGGGGGGGGCTCAAGGGTAGCAGCCCAGCCCCAGCCTGCCAAGGTGTCACCTCGGCCGGCTGGACAATCTAGGGGAGGCCGGAGGCTTTGCACAGGACTAGGCCTCACCACGCCACTGTCAGGCAAGTACTCTGTGCTATAGAGTCGATAAATACTGCAATAGAGTCAGCATGTACTACTGTAGTGATAGCAGGTACCACCACAGTCGGTATACACTGCTGTAATCATAGCAGGTACCACCAGTCAGTATGCACTGCTGTAATCATAGGTACCACCACAGTCGGTATGCACTGCTGTAATCATTGCAGGTACCACCACAGTATGCACTGCTGCAGTGAAAGCAGGTACCACCACAGTATGCACTGCTGTAATCATAGCAGGTACCACCACAGTATGCACTGCTGTAATCATAGCAGGTACCACCACAGTCAGTACGCACTGCTGTTATATTTTTAAGAGTAGTTTTGAAATATTTTTTAGGCCTGGGTAATGCCGGGTATATAAGCTAGTGGTCAATAAAATAGATAACAGTGGTTGTTATATGGATAGACTAGCCCTCACCATAGGAATGTGGTTTTCCACCACTGGCTTAGGGCTATAAATGGACAATACGCACCCCATTAATGCTCAATGAGCGAGCAATAACTTTATTTTTGGCAAACACGATTCTCAACCTATGTTAATAAAAAAAAAGAAAATACTTCCAAACGACTTCCAGGAACACTCACTCACTGTTGTATAAACTTGGTTCTGTAAAAAAGTCACTACAGTGACACCATGAGGGAACATCTGAATGCTTTATCAGTCTCGTTTCACAATCAAAGCTTCAAACACATATAGGACAACCCAGTACAACGATGGATATTTTGTGCAATCAATGCTGGTGACAGGGCTACAACATTCGAGAACCCATTTAACCCATTTACTTAACGTGTCTTTTGTTTTACAAACCCCAAGAAAATAACTAATCAAACTGTCGAGTCATCCTTTTGTTTTTTTCTCATAGTGCCGGCAAGGCAAGTGCACGCTTCTGTGTGCGGGACGCTGCACTCACTGAGGGCGCGCGAGTGGTCCGAGTTGCGGATGCCCTTCGCCTTGAGCCTGTTGAGCAACACGGCCGATGACAGCTGCTTCACCAGGTGCACGGCCAGCGAGTAGCTCTGTTGGTAGTGCAAGGACAAGAAGAGGAGGAGGGTGGGCGTAAAGAGAATGCGCGAGGAGAAATTGGTCGTACGTCCGCAGTGCAAATGTTTCCCCAGCTTATTAAATGTCTTATTACTATAAATAGCTCAACGACCACACAGGGTAAGATTTAACTTTTCTTTTATTAACGGTTGTTTACCCAGGAAAGTCTTGCCCACTCTCAAGACTACTTGTTCAGGAGGGTCCCACCAAGTTTTCCAGTCGGGGGTGCTGTTGTCACGTATTCCTAATGATCATTTTCAGATTCTTTTTCAGAATTTGGGCGTGTGGTCAATAGCAGTTACAATCCATAATACAGGATTTTTTGGGTTAGATTGCAGAAATATATAAATGCGCTGTTAAACCCGCCACCACCAATGTTGTGGCTCTGCTCTCCAATACACCGGTGTGCTGTACTAGTTACGAATTGGCATGTTATGTTTACGTGACAAACCTTACTAATTGGCTGTGTCGGGTGGTGACGGGTTTAACGACACATTTATATATTTATGCTATCTAACCCAAAAAACCTGTATTATGGATATTGGTCGCGAAAGCCTACGTGTTAAACTGACCAGCTACAATGTTTTGTTAAGCTTGACTCCAAGCAGCAAATAGGAGAGTTAGGCTGAGGTTGGGTAAATTCATGCGTGCTTATACATTTGTGTTACTGTTCTGGAAAGTCCCCTACAACTTAAGGGTAAATACATGATTTTGTTTTCATGCCAAATCAATGCGCCAGCATGTGTATCAATTGAAAAAGTTCCAAAAAAATGGTAATCACGAAAATTTTAAAAGGTTACATGTAAATCTGCACTCATGAACAACAGTGTACAGCCCTTTTGTCAATCAAATGTTAGATAAAATGCCTCCCCACTTGATCATACTTCATCACGCTCTCGTCAGAGCGGGTTGGTGGGCATGAACCGGCTGTAAAAGGTTATTTGCCAGTGCCGTGACGTGGACTGTGCGGTGTGTGCCAGGCACCGACCCTGCCGAAGTCCGTAGACCAGGACACGGTGATGTGGTTGGGCACGGAGGGTGTGAGCCGCACGAGCGACGTCATGTTGACCGCGCGGCTTGACCTCTTGGGCTCCACGCCGTTCTTCTGGGGTGGCAAGCAGCCCTGAGGTGGCACAGTGACGGATATATTGGCAAGAATAGATCACCACAACGCACACCCACACCCCAAGCCAAACACAAAGCTACTGCGTAAGACGTTACGTCCCTTAGCAAGGGGAACCATCCACTGCTGGTACTCATCACTGGGTTACGAAGGCTTCGGACTAGATTCATATCGTGGAGGAGACTATTTGTTTTGTATACTTTAAGTGCAAGAAATGGACCAATTGGTGGAAAACGACGACTTGGATAATTGCATTTACCCAGAACATACATTTGTAAGTGTGTAACAATTACATTTGTAAATGTGTAACAATTCTTTGATGAACAGTGATTCTTATTAAATCTGCACTTAAAGCTTTCGTGACTGCAGGAATTCATATTCTTTGGGTCTTGCCGTAAAGTCACAAAGATAGGTTTAAAGAAAATAACAAAAAATAAAAAAACTATGACGTTTCAATCGCAACACAAGCGTTCGTCATCAGGAAGAACGCTTGTGTTGAGATCGAAGCGTCGTAGTTTTGTTATTTTTGGTTATTTTCTTTGAACCTATCTGCATGACTTTACCGAAAGACCCAAAGAATATAGTGATTCTTATTCTCAAGATATTGGCATAAAAGTAATATGAATGTAATAAACAATTAGAACATATTACACAAAATGCACCCTGTTTATAAAAAGATATTTGAGTGCAAGTGTAGTGGGTTGAATAACTAGAAGAAGGCTTCTCTGAGGCAACACAGTTTTTATTTAACAATTAGCACTTAACACAGAGAGGTAACGGCCCCTCACACCTGATACACTATGGAGGTTACTCTCCAGACACCTACGCCTCTCACTGGCTAATCTACAAGTCCTCCGTGAGTGAAGCTTGAGTCTTCACTGGTATACAAGCTGGAGCCGACCCTTGCCAGGGGTACTGCTCTGCCCTTGGGGCTCATCAGTCTTCAGGCTTCTTGTCTTCAGCTGGATGACAACTGCCGGGACCGTCCAGAGGTCCGGCTTTTATACAGAGCTGTGGCTCGCTCTGCCCTGGCCACACCTTCCTTCTCGTACCTTCGAGAAGGATCCAGGGATGATGTCATCCCCCAGCCCTCCTCCTGGGGTCTGCCCCTTTTACATACTGTTCCATAGGGTAACTGTTGGACCTTATGAAGCATAGACTCTCAGCACTGGGGCTCGGCCCCTCTGTTGCCCCCTATTGAGGCCAGTATTGCCGGCTACCGCATGGGAACGGCGCATCTTGGCCCAATAACGCCGTTAGACAAGTACCCATTTGGGGAAAGCCAATTACCAGTGTCCATTGGCTCAGGAATAAAAAAGCACCTTTGAACGTTCACCGAGCAAGGAAACCACTTTTTACCTGAAAGGGTTCCTGTTCGGCAATCTGCGGCGCTTACCGGCAGCGGGCAGGGCTTCCCGTTGACCTTGACGCACACGTTGAGGGGGAAGTGGTCCTCCTGTGGGCAGCTCGTCTCCGAGAGGCAGAACCTCAGCTGCAGCTGTACCGAGTAGTCGTAGCGTGAACCTGGCAGCAGCTCCCTGCCCCACAAAGCACACGTGCCCATCGAAGGTAAATCTAAACCAAAGCCATTTGCGTCATTGATGATCCCATCTACCTCTATTTATTGCTCTGTTGCCTTGCTTTGCCTTTTCTATGGATACTTCTATGCTCAATGCTATTCTCTAGTCCCGTGTTATTACATCTGTCTGTCGATCCACTCATGTTACTACTGTCACTCCGTCCTCCCACGTGGAGTGTATGTCCTTGCCGGCCCTGCCAAACAAAACGCTTTACCCTAGACGGAACTCATTACTAACCTGTTTGTATACCTGCCTACAAACTGTAGGTGTATTTAAACCTCCATAATACAGGTTTTGTTGGGTTAGATCATGTAAATATATGTGTTGTTAACCCCACCACCACCCGACACAGCAAATTAGTAATGTTTGTCACGTAAACAGAATATACAAATTCGTTCCTAGTACAGCACACCGGTGTGTTGGAGAACAAAGCCACAACATTTACAATCATTTTTAAACCTGTTAATCGCTCACCACTGTCAGAGATATTGACAATTGGTCTAGAAAAAATATTCAGCAACCTTTGAATTGAAAAAGCAGTTTCCATGGGGTGGCATAGCGCCATCCCTTGCCGACGCCCAATTCCACGTACCTAGACGAGGATATCTGAGAGACTTGTTGTGGCGTGAGAGGGAACACAAAGTACGCCTCTTGCATGCGCTGCGTGCTGGTGGCAACTGTGGGGAAACATGCATCAAACTAAAGCTCTGACAGACATGACATTGTGTTGTGTACAAGCAATTACACCAACAGCAAGATTTGCACCCTTTGCTACCATTTAGAGCAGAGCATTTCACAACATATTTTAACCAAGTAAGACAGCAACTCTCTATGAAGAGTGATATCATGCTGCTATTGAACTACTGCTATACCTCACGTCCAGCAAAAAGTCACAAACCATCACGGTCATCATCAGCCATAGTCAATCCAACCGCTGAAGGCAAACAATCACTAAACGTTTAAAACTGCATATGGCGAAGAGCAACGCACACTCTTAGGCGGCTGTGGAGGCTGCATCCACTAACACTGGAGGGCATTGAAGACAGCTTACCCAGGCCAGTCGGTTTCATGATTTCGTCGAGTACATCGTAAAAGGGCAGCTTAGTGAGCCGCACGTCGGGCGGCGCAGGAAGGCGCGGGGGTGATCGGTGACTCATGTCAGCATCCTGCTTGGCACGCACCGACAGCAGAGGGATGGGCCCTGAGGCTGCTAGTACACACAAGCACACAAACACACGCACGCGCGGGTCAACATACGTACTCACGCGCAAGATTTTTCTGTACAATGCAGAAACGGTCAAGATTCACGCTGCATTTTCACACAATCAAAAATTATGCGAATACTTTCAATCAATCCACATAACCACATATCACAAGATAAATATTCTAACCAAAAACGTAACTTACATGCCATAGTTGGATTTGTGGGATAAAAACATATTTGGAAAATGACTATACAATGTAACAATCATAGCTTCAAGAGCCAATCCTTTATTTATACACCCACATTACAAAAACTTCCGAGTAACACCGCACATGCAGTTGTCATGAGCGGAGGCATACACCACTGTGCGAACACCGCACCGAGTGTTGTCGTGTCCAGCAATCCAAGCTTACCGGGAGGAATTTTAGCAGCGGGCGCCTGTGAGGAGCTTGCCGAATGGTGGTAGAGCAGTGCTGTGGGCGACGATAGCGTCTGCGGTCGTGGCGGCGGTGAGGAGTCTACCACCGTAGCAAACTCCGACGGCGACATCGCTTTGCCGGGGTATCGGCGCTGCTGAGTGCCAAACACGGACATGAGCCCAGACCGTAGCCCTTCCATAGCTTCGGAACAGTACACAGGTGCCCCCCCCTCCCCACCTCGCACCCAAAAAGCAATTACTAACATTGCGACACAAAACAGAAACGTTGGCAGATTACTCTGGCAGGCACCATCTACCAAATAAACACAATACATAAACAAACAACTTACATTTATTTTTTTATTTAAAGCTTTCGTGACAGCAGGGATTCATATTCTTGTTTTTTTCGGTAAAGTCACGTAGAAGGGAAACAATAAAATAATAAAAATACAAAACAATAACTTACATTTATATCATGCCCATAAAATAATAAATGTCTCAAGAGCACACATATACAAAAGACAATATGGGAGGGACTGACACTTGACAAATACTCTGGTTTACATGCTCATATACAGCATCATGTGGTTTAATTTTCATAAGGACTCTCAATCAAAACCTGCTTCAGTGGTCTGCCTTCTATGTATGATGAACTTCTTTCGCACCATGTAGCCAACCAAGCTAATCGGAGGTGCGGGGAAGGACAACATAAGTAAAACTATATCCTTGATCAGATGCTTTGTCCCCTCTTGTACTGCATCTTAAGATATTATTTAGACCCTTTCTAAGTATACAGAGAAAATAACTTTCACTTTATTTATAAATTTGCAACAAATGTGCAGAAAAAGCCTTATTGCTAACACAGGTACCAGGACACTGGCTGCGAATGGGAGAGTGCAAGGCAAGGCAGTGATCGGGCAGGTGCGGCCGTGCCTTGCGAATGATTACTTGGTAGAGCTCCCGAATCTTGATCTGCACAGCGGCGCTGCAGCCAGACTTGAGCACCTGGAGGGCAGTCGTCATGAGCTCGTGCTTGCGCCCTGTGCGGCTCCGCCCTATGTAGCCCAGCAGAACCTGCAGCTCCGACACCCTGAAGCTCATCACCATGTGCTGCCGGCCCCAATACGCCAGCGTGTGGTGTGGGAAGGAGAAGGAGAGGTCGGTGGGTGGGCGTGTGGGGGAGCATGGGGGGGAAGGGGCATGGGGGGGGGGGCATGTGAGGTATGGTGTGACAGACGGGGCAGAGGTGCCCGACGGTCGTGTGTCAGTGTGTGTGTCAGGTGTGGTGTTGAGGTGTGTGCGTGTATGCCATTAGATGCGCATGCAAAATTACGCGCAAATTCAAATGTCTAATGTCTATTTTCCCTAAACCCCAAACATAAAATGATCAAACCTTTGCTTTCCCTTCTATTAACTTATTGCTCCTCCTCTGCACTCTTATTCAATGAATTTGCCACTAGTGTGTACAAAGAATACACTGAGCTTTAAATGTTTCCTAATTCTTAAATACCTTCTTGTCTCGCACCAATTGAATATATGTACATGATATCAGCCTACTGTACAACACTGAAAATGTAGTATTTTTTGTAGGGCAGTACCATAACAAATTGAGCCACTTTGCGAGAAAGTGGGTGTTAAATAGTCTGTGACAATTACTAAAAATAGGCTCCTGTGTGCTATTGTAGCCAAAATCCAATATGTGAAAATGATGCCACATTTAATATTTAAACAAAACAGAAACTGTGTCAACACCACTTAATATATATAGTCCACGCTTGCAAAAGAGATATTCTAAACAGACTGTCATACATTTAGATAAGGGGCTTCGATGTATCACAGCAGTACATATACAGTAACGTAAACATACGCACAGCATGCAAAACTATATGTATACAGCACATATACATATTTGATGTCATGCACAGTACACTCAACAGCTCTTCATAACATGCATACACGATTTGTCCACACACTTATCAGACATTAATTGGATAGCCCTCAGCCACGAGCGCCAAATTCCAACATCTTTTTCACAACATTCTACGAATCCCACATTTGGCCTGTGTATGTGGTACGGATACAATGTACAAATACACCACCGACACAAGTATACGTACTGTACATACACTACACACAAAACACATATGTGGAACCTATTGCATAAACACAACACCTTATATACAGAAAATACAGCGTACAACACATATAACTCAGTACTTACACCATAGTACACTTAAATCACAGATACCATATAAAAGTACATACATAGCACATTATAATATTCTACAATGTTTCAGAATCTGAATATTTATTTATCTTTGAGAAATCCGATGAGCTATTAAGCTCTTTTTCACAGATGTCCAGTAGGGGCAGGTCAGAAAGTTACAACAAAAAAACGATAGGAGTGCAAAGTGTTTGTAGATTTACACAACACATACACATCCAGTCTAAAATAAAGATTCTCATTCTGATAGAGGCCGACCGAAATTAGGTTTCGGCGCCGAAAGTTGGCAAATGGCCTCTTTCGGCATACTTTCGGTTTCGGTGGAAACTGATATTGACTTTCGGTCGTCATTCGTCAACCGAAGATCTATTTTTAGAATATAACGCTAGTGCAACGTCTATCACTCTGCCTATCGGCCGGTCAGTCGGCACTAGGCAATCCTATGCGATAGGCTGTAAACACACACACGTCAGCAGCAGCAGCTTGGGAGCGAGGTTACAGCCGCAACCATGGTCTGCTAATGTATATACGACCGGTCAACAGACGACAGCCTGCATCTCCATCCGTGGGTAGAGTCTCTTTTGAGCGGGACGACAACAAAGTGCCTCTGTTGTCTGTTCCCAGCCGCCTGCCCATCTTGGCTAATGTGTTGCGTTTGCTTAAGTCTACACGCATGTTGATACCGAGATTCGAAGTCTGACAATTAGAGGTCGACCTAAATTAGTTTTTTTTGTTTAGGCGCCGAAAGTTGGCAAATGGCCTTTTTCGGCATAGTTTCTGTTTCGGACGAAGCCAAAAAGTGAACTGTTTCTTTTCGGTTTCGGCCCAAAGTCAATTTTAAACTTTCGTTTTTTGTCGAAAGTACATTTTTAACTTTCGGTTTCGGCCGAAAGTAAATTTGTTACTGGTTTTGTTTTCGATCGAAACCAGAAATTCAGTTTTGGTCAGCCTCTACATTCTGATATAGGTACACCTCAACAAACGCAGGGGTTACAGTCCTGGAAAATGCCGTGTTGGGCATAATCACATTCAACAAAGACGTTTAGGGAAATAGGGTTGCGTACCTTTATCACCCCCTCCCTCTTTGTTTTACTCACGCTCCACGATTTCCCCCCCTTATTGTAATAAAGTATGCCGAGTTGCTCTCCATTTCTTGTGTACACTTTCAATATCACCTCAACACTGAACCCCCGTCGTCTCCTTCCTCTTCCCGCATCGCACAATCAAAGCCCAACGTTTGCCCCCGACAATGAATTGCCAGCCCGACGCTCGCCCCTGACACTGAATCCCGAACCTCACTCCCCATTCGTCCATATCTCGATAAACGAATCAACGCCCGAGTTTGGCGTCTGTCCAGATAGTTCAGCCCGGCTCAATGCGTGCGGCAGTGTTGATAATGTGCGTTGTTGCCCATGTGCGTGTCGAGTATCTTCTTCTGTCGTATGGCTGCTGATCAAGATGCAACTACCATTTAACAAATTTTGATCTAAAGCTTTCGTGACTGCAGGGATTCATATTCTTGGTTCTTTCGGTAAAGTTACGTAGAAGGGAAACAATAAAATAATAAAAATATAAAACAATAAAATTCTCACAATGTTTCGACTGCAACACAAGCAAGCATCATCAGGTGTGAAAAACACAGCAATAAAACTTGAAAAAAGTGGCGGTTTTTTAACGTTAGCACCACAGAGATCGATTTGGCAGTTATTCAGATTGACGAGTCGATCTATATTCTTAGTTTTTTCGGTAAAGTCACGTTGAAGAGAAACAACAAAATAACAAAATATATATAAAACATTAAAAAATTCTCACGACGTTTCGACCATAACTCAAACGGTCATCATCAGGTGTGTTGGTTTGCATAAATGTATTTTTAAACAGCACATTTATTTATTTATAAAAAACGTTGGCGTCACGCGCAGCGATTTGGCAGTTTGCCCAGGACTAGTCCATCTATTTTTTTTTTAAAAGAGGATGGGGGAGACGAAATTTTTTATAATGTATGCTGTCTGAAAGCCACTGTAAGCGTGAACAATCAATTAAGAACTGAAATGGTTTATCAAATCTTTCCAATGATTGCTAAGATAGAATCCATCTTCTCGGTTGAAATTGTCTCTGTGCTTGTATATGTGGATAGCCTCATGAACGAATCTCTCATGGAAGCCAGATGGCTTACAAAGAACCTCCGTCTTGGAAAAGTCAATGGCATGTGAGCCTACTGAATTAGAACAATGATCTGCTACGGCCGAGGTGTTGGTCCTACCGTGTTTAAGGTCTGCTTTATGTTCACGAATGCGGTCCGAGACATGGCGTTTGGTTTCTCCAATGTAACTACTACCAAAGAGGCAACTTAGTTTGCAGACACCAGGGTATTGTATGTCCGGAATCACATCTTTTACAGACGGAACCAGATCATGGATTTTATGTAATGTGTTGAAACGGACCTGGATCTTGTGTTTATTCAAGATTTTGGAGATCTTTTTTGTGATCCCAGGATGTAGGGTAAAGTGATGGTTTTGAAAGGCTCCTCAAGAGGGTTCTTCTTCATGGTTTGAGTGATAGCTTTGCGGATTGTATAGTCGGAGTAACCATTAGCCCTAAGAGCTTGGTGTACGTGCTTGAGTTCACTGCTTATGTGTTCCTGGTCGGATATGCATTGGGCTCTATGATACAGAGTCTTGATGAGAGAATTCTTCTGTGATGGATGGTGGTGGGAATCCGGTTTCAGATAAGCATCCGTATGGGTAACTTTCCTGTAGACAGAGTGGCTCATTGAACCATCAGGTCTCTTTTTAATTAGGACATCCAAAAAAGGTATCTTGCCATCTATTTCGACTTCCATGGTAAATCTGATGGCTGGGTGTATGGAATTGATGTGGTCGAAGAATTGGTCTAGAGCAGGCCGGCCATGTGGCCAGATGACAAAAGTGTCATCCACGTACCTCTTCCATAAGGTTGGGCGCAGAGTGGCAGTCTGGATGGCGTCAGTCTCAAATTTCTCCATGAAAATGTTAGCTATAACTGGAGAGAGGGGGGAGCCCATTGGGGTGCCCTCAGTTTGTTTGTAGAAAGTTCCATTCCAAGTGAAGTATGTATTGGTTAAACAGTGTCTCACCAGGGAGGGTACCTCAGTGTTTAGTCCTTGATGAACCAAGTCTTCAATGATTGCAATGGTGTCAGGTACAGGAACCTTGGTGAATAAGGAAACTACATCAAAACTGACAAGCAGGTCGTCTGGGGACAGGGAAATACCCTTGATTGTCGATACCAGGTGAGTAGAATTTTGTACCGCAGAGGTGGTCTTTCCAGTGAAAGGACGCAGGATTTCAGACAAAAAACGAGCTAGTTTGTAGGTGGGGGAGCTGATAGTAGAGACTATGGGACGAAGAGGTGTATCAACTTTATGTATTTTTGGTAAGCCGTATAATCTTGGTGGCCTGGCAGCAGGCCACCAAGTCGATCTATGTTCGGAAAAGAAGAGGGGGGAGACAAAAATAATGGATGCGGTCTGAAAGCCACCGTAAGCGTGATCAATCAAGACCCGAAATGGTTTATCAAATCCTTCCAATGATTGCTAAGCCAGAATCCATCTTCTCGGTTTAAATTGTCTCTGTGTTTGTATATGTGGATAGCCTCATGAACGAATCTTTCATGGTAGCCAGATGGCTTGCAAAGAACCTCTGTCTTGGAGAAGTCAATGTGATGTGAGCCTACTGAATTATAACAGTGATCTGCCATGGCCGAGGTGTTGGTCCTACCGTGTTCTAGGTCTGCTTTGTGTTCACGAATGCGGTCCGAGACATGTCGTTTGGTTTCTCCAATGTAACTACTACCACAGAGGCAACTTAGTTTGTAGACGCCAGGGTACTGTATGTCCGGAATCACATCTTTTACAGACGGAACCAGATAATCGCGTCAGGTGCAGCAGAGTGTATCATCGCTGTGATGACTCCTTTGTATGCTGTATGCATGGATTCGGCATTGCGTCGTTATATGTTGTATGGTCTGTTCTGGATGACCACAGTCGCACACTGGAGAGTTTTTTTTTATTTTTATTTTCTATGTGTGCATCAGGTAACCACATCTGCCATGATTTGTGCGTATGCGGTTTAGCGTGGACCATGAGCTTCGTGAAAGATCAAAACCAGGGATCTTCTGCGTTGGTTTGTTGAGTATGTTACATTAGCACACAAAAACCATACACGGTAAATAAATCACTCACAATCTATTCATTCACAACTGACGGTGCGCAGATGAGAATCTTAGCAGCGTCAAACGTTGCCGAGCCGAAACACGCATTCGATAAAACCTCGTTGAACCAAGCTATAGTGTACATTAGTGGTTTTCGTTTTCTTATTATTTTTTATCTTATTTTTAAAATATATTTTTCTTTTTATATACATTATTTTATTATATTTTTTCTATCTATGTGACTTTACCGAAAGAACCTAAGAATATTAATTCCTGCAGTCACGAAAGTTAAGTAAAAAAAATAAAACCACGTTGGTTAAGGTTTTCCCGTACAGTACACACCATTTCAAAACTCCACATGCACATCGATAGGCAACTAAATTATTACTGTACACTTACACAGCACACATACCATATAAACAGTACATATACCAGAATACACACAGCATAGAGATACCGTATAAAAGGTACACATACACAGCACATATACATTTCAAGAGTTCTCACCGAGCACGATTCCATATGACCAGTGCAAACACCTTGCACAGAAACAATATACACCTACCATACAACATAAACTGCATTTATAAAGCATCTCAAAGCAATGCCTTATCAACAAAATACATTTTAAGACACGCACTAACAGCTGGAAGACGCGCACTAGATGTCTTAAAAGAGCCAGTATTTAAACCAAAAAAGACCAGTTTGTGACCTAACTGGCTTTTGTCTAGCTAGTTTTTCAGTAATGCCCATTTCATCGTTCCGGACGCCTGTCATTGAGTATGGGTATAAAAGTCACAGTAACTACAACTAAGCTGCCACTCTGCAAAGATTACCATATCAGAAAATGCTCTAAACACATGGAGGATTACAAAAATCATTACTAGACTTTGCCACATCAGGTGGTACCAATAAGTATTTTTTTTGGTTTGGCCCCATGGACTAATTGGACAAGATGACAGCCCACTGACACGGACGGCCGGCTGGGCTATAAGGGCTCGGATTATACAGCACCACCATAAACCGCGTTTGCCATCACCACCATCCGCAGTGTTGCACCTCAGCAAGTAACAAATCGACAAGTTTTAACTCTTCACAGCGACAGGCCGCGCTAACATTTTTTTTTAAAACGGAGGTTCGCGGCCTACTCCGCCCGGCACAGCCTGCTCCTTCCACACACAGCGACAAGAGCGAGGCCTCGGCCAACACCTGCTGCCTCACAGCGACAAAGCCGCCAAACATTGTTTTTTTCCCTTTCTCGCGCGCGTCTCGGAGCAATGAAAACAAGACAAGGAGTCCACGCGAGGATAACGCGACACGCCCGGGGGAGGGCTCCAGGAGGGGTTTCGCGGCCCCGAGGAGACAAGACGCCGACGGTACCTTGAGCTCCGCCGTGTCGGCCATCTTCTTCCCTCCTCCGCCCTCGATCCCGCATCACGTGGCGCGCACCTCCACCAATCGCGTGCCGCCAGCCGGCCTTGTCAGAACAGAGGGAGTTTTTCCCTCCGTCGTCGTTGGAGTGAGGGGCGGGGAATTAGGCCCGACCCTCACCAATCACCAAACTCACCAGACATTGACCGCCCATCAAACTCACCTGACCCCTCACCAGACCTTTCAAGTTTCATTTATTAGGCATAGCCCTTTGAGCCATGCGGCTCTTAACTCGGGTGCAACCGCTACAAACACAATTTTAACACAGAACATCTTAAAGCGACAACGCGTAACAGAAACATCCTGGAATAAACCAGCAAATATTCCACACAAAAAAAAAACATGTTAAAACGCTGTGTGTTAAAATCACAATGTGGTGCAAGCCAACAACAACAACCATAAGACAATTTAGATTAACCATGTTTTCGAATCAATAAAATAACGCTATAAAAACAATGTAACAACAGTAATCATAGGAACTGTGATTTCAAATTTAACAATAAACGATATACATAACACGTACGAAAAAACCTGCAGCCATAGCTGGCAGCACGACACTCCCAGTGTATGATGTGTGAGTGAGTCAGCAGCAGCGTGAGTGAGTGTATGATGTGTGAGTCAGTGTATGATGTGTGAGTCAGCGTATGATGTGTGAGTGAGTGTATGATGTGTGAGTCAGCGCACGATGAGTGAGTCAGCGCACGATGAGTGAGTCAGCACATGATGAGTGAGTCAGCGTATGATGAGTGAGTGAGCCAGCGGCAGTGTGAGTGTATGATGTGCGAGTGAGCCAGCACACGATGAGTGTGAATGGGTCAGTGGTTGTGCGAGTGTTATGATGTGAGTGAGTAAGCGCATGATGAGCGAGTCAGTGCACGATGTGTAAGTGAGTCAGTGTATGATGTGTGAGAAAGTCAGTGTCGGCTCCCTCTGCTCGCGCCGTCGCCCCCCCCAGCTCCGTCGCCCCCCCCCAGCTCCGTCGCCCCCCCCCGGCTCCGTCGCCCCGCCCCCGGCCCCGTCGGCCCCCCCGGCTCCATCGGCTCCCTCCGTCGGCTCCCTCGGCCCCCTCACAAACGGCCCCGCCAGCCGCTGCTGGGAGCCCGGCCCGGGAGCGCCCCGGGAGCGCGCGCGCCTCAGCGATTTTGGACGATTTCTGATTCCTCACCCCCTCGTCACACGGCGTCACAAAAAGTCAGACCCCCCTCAAATATGACGTCACAACGCCCCCCCCCCCCCCAAAATAAAACCTGCTTCAAATCGCTTTAAACTATTGTCATTGTAGTGCGTATTTAATGTGGCGCTGCACTCTCATGTTGTAGGTATGTAGGAGAAAACATTTATTTAAAAAGTCTATTAAATTAAGTACCAGATGACACCATCGGAGGGGGTGACACCAAAATGACTGTCTATAACATTTTTGTGCAGTATTTCAGCATAATTTTTTTTAAAAAAAATATATTCCTCCACGTAGTTATAACAACAAAAACATTTTTCATAAGCCCAATATACCTACAAGGCTAAAACTCTATGCTAATTAACTTGTTGAACCTTCGAACGCGCTCCGGTCAGAGCTGTCATTGTTACCCAATTACAATGACGCTTCGAGCCACGTGGTTTCGTTTGCACGCGCTACAAGCACGCGCGATTTTTTCGTCGCTGCTGACGTTTTTATCGTCGCTGATTTTGTCAAATTTTCTGGTGTTTAAGCTACAATATTGTGGTAATTACTATTTGTGAACCTATATGAATAACTTCTCTAAGAATAAAGTAGTATCTTCTTTGGTTCTTTCGGTAAAGTCACGTAGAATGAGAATAAAATAATAAATTGATGAATCATTGCAGTCACGAAAGCTTTAAATCGAAATAAAGTAGTAATTAAAGGAAAATAATAAAAAAAGGCTTCCGCTCAATTACAAATAATGTTGTAACTAACAATGTTGTAATTCAATGTAGAAAGATTTAACAAAACAATGTTATTAGTATTCATATAATTTAAGAAATATCACGTATTATTCTATTATTCAAATTGATAATAAACTTACATGAAGAACAATTATTGATTATATAACTCTTCGATAACTAAATAGAGAAATTGACTATTTAAAACATTAAGTGGGGGGGGGGGGGGGGAATACTATGTTTCTTGATACGTGTTTAGAAATTTTTATTTAAAAACATCACTGTTTTGCAAATATATATCCGATTTCTCTAGCCCCACCCACTCCAAGCATATATAACCTGTGGCTGCAGTGGCTCTGCCTTTGGCTGCAGTAGCCCTCTCGCTATATTTCTTCCTCAGCAGTCCGCCTGCTGTATTTGTTCACCTGAAGACAAATTGCTTGTGTTGCGATCGAAACGTCGTAGATTTTTTCATCATTTTATTATTTTTCTATCTACGTGACTTTACCGAAAGAACCAAAGAATATGAATTCCTGCAGTCACGAAAGCTTCAAGTCAAGATTTAATGTAGTTCTTAAACGTTTTTACTTTTTTACTTCGAATTCTATTGTTTTCTTCCCGAATTTTCACTTTAACCACATGCAACTATGTAAAAGTACATTTAGGCTGTACGTATGCTATTGTAATTTAAAGGTGTAATTTTAATTTTGCTAGTTGTCTACGTCACTACTATTGCCATTACATTCAGTGATATACGGGAATTACGATTTACGAGTAATATTAGTACAAAAAAAACATTACTAAGGATTCTGTATGGTCTGGTAGGGGAGGATGCCCATAAGGGGTGACACCATGAGTTACCGCACTGGGTGACACCAACCCTAGTGACGCCACTGCCACTCACCTGACCCCCCCACCATCAATCCCACCACTCACCTCATCCTCACAAAACTCACCCGACCGTCACCCCTCACCAAAGTCACCTGACCCTCCCTCATCAACACACCCGACCCTCAAAACTCATCAATTTCACTGAATCCTCACCACAAACCAGACCTTCACCAAACCCACCCGACTCACCACTCATCAAGTCTTAAATTTACCTAAACCCTCATCAGCTCACCTGACACCAGTATACATGTAGGTGTCGTTAAATTAATAAACAAATTACCTGCTAGGTCAGGGGTCGGGAACCTATGGCTCGCGAGCCAGATGTGGCTCTTTTGATGATTGCATATGGCTCGCAGATAAAACAAAATATTCTCACTTGTTTTAATCCATCCATCGATTTTTCACTGCGCATGTCCTGTTCAGGGCTGCAGGAGCAATTGTCCATTATTTTAATTGGATGATACTGGCCTACGTTTGCCGTTGCTGGGTAAAACAGGTAAACGCCCCCTTTTGAATCAGTCTGAGACTGCGTCTGCTCGGTCATTAGCTCAAAGCTAACCCTTCGACGAAGAAGATGGCGAAAAGAAAAAAAGACGACGAGTATCGTACATTTCAGGACGAATGGACCGAAGAATTCGCCTTTGTGGAGAGAGCGGGTTCTGCGGTGTGTCTAATTTGCAATGACAAAATTACATCGTTGAAACGGTCGAATGTAAAGCGGCACTTCGACACGCGCCACGCTACCTTTGCATCAAAATACCCTGCGGGAGACAGCAGAAAGAAAGCGTGCCAAGAGCTTCTGAGCAGGGTGCAAGCTAGCCAGCAGCAACTCCGCGTATGGACCCGGAAAGGTGACTATAATTCGGCTAGCTTTGCTGGTTCTTTAGCAATAGTGAGGAACGGAAAACCATTCACAGATGGCGAGTATGCTAAAACGTTCATGCTGGATGTAGCCAATGAACTTTTTGATGATCTTCCGAACAAAGACAAGATAATCAAACGGATACAAGACATGCCTCTGTCGGCAAGAACTGTTCATGATCGTACCATCGTGATGGCAAACAAAGTGGAGGAAACGCAAGTGAAGGACATAAATGCAGCGCCGTTCTTTTCTCTGGCTTTGGATGAGTCAACAGACGTGAGCCATTTGTCGCAGTTCAGCGTGATTGCAAGATATGCTGTTGGTGACACACTGCGCGAAGAAAGTCTTGCTGTTCTGCCATTAAAAGGGTCCACAAGAGGTGAGGATTTATTCAAGTCTTTCATGGAGTTTGCTCAAGAAAAAAGTCTACCTATGGATAAACTTCTCTCAGTGTGTACTGATGGTGCTCTGTGTATGGTGGGGAAAAACAAAGGATTTGTGGCGCTTCTCCGTGAACATGAAAATAGACCAGGGGTCGGGAACCTATGGCTCGCGAGCCAGATGTGGCTCTTTTGATGATTGCATATGGCTCGCAGATAAAACAAAATATTCTCACTTGTTTTAATCCATCCATCGATTTTTCACTGCGCATGTCCTGTTCAGGGCTGCAGGAGCAATTGTCCATTATTTTAATTGGATGATACTGGCCTACGTTTGCCGTTGCTGGGTAAAACAGGTAAACGCCCCCTTTTGAATCAGTCTGAGACTGCGTCTGCTCGGTCATTAGCTCAAAGCTAACCCTTCGACGAAGAAGATGGCGAAAAGAAAAAAAGACGACGAGTATCGTACATTTCAGGACGAATGGACCGAAGAATTCGCCTTTGTGGAGAGAGCGGGTTCTGCGGTGTGTCTAATTTGCAATGACAAAATTACATCGTTGAAACGGTCGAATGTAAAGCGGCACTTCGACACGCGCCACGCTACCTTTGCATCAAAATACCCTGCGGGAGACAGCAGAAAGAAAGCGTGCCAAGAGCTTCTGAGCAGGGTGCAAGCTAGCCAGCAGCAACTCCGCGTATGGACCCGGAAAGGTGACTATAATTCGGCTAGCTTTGCTGGTTCTTTAGCAATAGTGAGGAACGGAAAACCATTCACAGATGGCGAGTATGCTAAAACGTTCATGCTGGATGTAGCCAATGAACTTTTTGATGATCTTCCGAACAAAGACAAGATAATCAAACGGATACAAGACATGCCTCTGTCGGCAAGAACTGTTCATGATCGTACCATCGTGATGGCAAACAAAGTGGAGGAAACGCAAGTGAAGGACATAAATGCAGCGCCGTTCTTTTCTCTGGCTTTGGATGAGTCAACAGACGTGAGCCATTTGTCGCAGTTCAGCGTGATTGCAAGATATGCTGTTGGTGACACACTGCGCGAAGAAAGTCTTGCTGTTCTGCCATTAAAAGGGTCCACAAGAGGTGAGGATTTATTCAAGTCTTTCATGGAGTTTGCTCAAGAAAAAAGTCTACCTATGGATAAACTTCTCTCAGTGTGTACTGATGGTGCTCTGTGTATGGTGGGGAAAAACAAAGGATTTGTGGCGCTTCTCCGTGAACATGAAAATAGACCAGGGGTCGGGAACCTATGGCTCGCGAGCCAGATGTGGCTCTTTTGATGATTGCATATGGCTCGCAGATAAAACAAAATATTCTCACTTGTTTTAATCCATCCATCGATTTTTCACTGCGCATGTCCTGTTCAGGGCTGCAGGAGCAATTGTCCATTATTTTAATTGGATGATACTGGCCTACGTTTGCCGTTGCTGGGTAAAACAGGTAAACGCCCCCTTTTGAATCAGTCTGAGACTGCGTCTGCTCGGTCATTAGCTCAAAGCTAACCCTTCGACGAAGAAGATGGCGAAAAGAAAAAAAGACGACGAGTATCGTACATTTCAGGACGAATGGACCGAAGAATTCGCCTTTGTGGAGAGAGCGGGTTCTGCGGTGTGTCTAATTTGCAATGACAAAATTACATCGTTGAAACGGTCGAATGTAAAGCGGCACTTCGACACGCGCCACGCTACCTTTGCATCAAAATACCCTGCGGGAGACAGCAGAAAGAAAGCGTGCCAAGAGCTTCTGAGCAGGGTGCAAGCTAGCCAGCAGCAACTCCGCGTATGGACCCGGAAAGGTGACTATAATTCGGCTAGCTTTGCTGGTTCTTTAGCAATAGTGAGGAACGGAAAACCATTCACAGATGGCGAGTATGCTAAAACGTTCATGCTGGATGTAGCCAATGAACTTTTTGATGATCTTCCGAACAAAGACAAGATAATCAAACGGATACAAGACATGCCTCTGTCGGCAAGAACTGTTCATGATCGTACCATCGTGATGGCAAACAAAGTGGAGGAAACGCAAGTGAAGGACATAAATGCAGCGCCGTTCTTTTCTCTGGCTTTGGATGAGTCAACAGACGTGAGCCATTTGTCGCAGTTCAGCGTGATTGCAAGATATGCTGTTGGTGACACACTGCGCGAAGAAAGTCTTGCTGTTCTGCCATTAAAAGGGTCCACAAGAGGTGAGGATTTATTCAAGTCTTTCATGGAGTTTGCTCAAGAAAAAAGTCTACCTATGGATAAACTTCTCTCAGTGTGTACTGATGGTGCTCCGTGTATGGTGGGGAAAAACAAAGGATTTGTGGCGCTTCTCCGTGAACATGAAAATAGACCCATCCTAAGTTTCCATTGCATTATACACCAGGAGGCACTTTGTGCTCAGATGTGTGACAGGCAGTTTGGCGAAGTGATGTCGCTGGTCATTCGTGTGATCAACTTTATTGTTGCCCGAGCCTTAAATGATCGCCAGTTTAAAACACTGCTGGATGAAGTTGTAAATAACTATCCTGGTCTGCTTTTGCACAGCAATGTGCGTTGGTTGTCAAGAGGGAAGGTGCTTAGCCGTTTTGCGGCTTGCCTGAACGAAATCCGGACTTTCCTTGAAATGAAAGGCGTCGGGCATCCTGAGCTAGCCGACACCGAGTGGCTCCTCAAGTTTTACTATCTCGTAGATCTGACTGAACATCTGAACCAGCTCAACGTGAAAATGCAAGGCATTGGAAATACAGTGTTATCCCTTCAACAAGCTGTATTTGCTTTTGAAAACAAGCTGGAGCTTTTCATCACGGATCTTGAAACAGGTCGTTTACTACATTTTGAAAAACTGAGCCAATTTAAAGATGCATGCACAGCAAGTGAGCCCATTCAAAACCTTGATCTCCACCAGCTAGCTGGCTGCACATCCAGTCTCCTACAGTCCTTCAAAGCACGCTTTGGAGAATTTCGTGAGCACACTCGTCTTTTTAAGTTCATCACCCATCCAAACGAGTGTTCACTGAACACAGCCGACCTGAATTACATCCCTGGTGTCTCCGTCAGAGATTTTGAAGCAGAAGTGGCTGACCTGAAGGCCTCAGACATGTGGGTGAATAAGTTCAAGTCACTGAATGAAGATTTGGAAAGAATCACACGACAGAAAGCGGAGTTGGCGAGCAAGCACATGTGGACAGAAAAGAAAAAACTCCAACCCGAAGACCAGCTGATTCTCAAAACTTGGAACGCGCTTCCTGTCACATACCACACACTGCAGCGTGTGAGTATTGCTGTATTGACCATGTTTGGATCTACGTATGCATGTGAGCAGTCATTCTCACATCTTAAAAACATCAAGTCCAACCTACGATCACGTTTAACGGATGAAAGCCTCAACGCTTGCATGAAGCTTAACCTCACCAAGTACCAACCCGACTACAAAGACATCAGCAAATCCATGCAGCACCAGAAGTCGCATTAATGGTGAGTGTTATAACAACATTATTTAAAAGAATAAATTCAGAGGCTTATTATACTGACATTTAGTTGAATTCACTTTTAAAATATATTATATGGCTCTCACTGAAATAAATTTCCAAATTTTTTGCTTTCATGGCTCTCTTAGTCAAAAAGGTTCCCGACCCCTGAAATAGACCCATCCTAAGTTTCCATTGCATTATACACCAGGAGGCACTTTGTGCTCAGATGTGTGACAGGCAGTTTGGCGAAGTGATGTCGCTGGTCATTCGTGTGATCAACTTTATTGTTGCCCGAGCCTTAAATGATCGCCAGTTTAAAACACTGCTGGATGAAGTTGTAAATAACTATCCTGGTCTGCTTTTGCACAGCAATGTGCGTTGGTTGTCAAGAGGGAAGGTGCTTAGCCGTTTTGCGGCTTGCCTGAACGAAATCCGGACTTTCCTTGAAATGAAAGGCGTCGGGCATCCTGAGCTAGCCGACACCGAGTGGCTCCTCAAGTTTTACTATCTCGTAGATCTGACTGAACATCTGAACCAGCTCAACGTGAAAATGCAAGGCATTGGAAATACAGTGTTATCCCTTCAACAAGCTGTATTTGCTTTTGAAAACAAGCTGGAGCTTTTCATCACGGATCTTGAAACAGGTCGTTTACTACATTTTGAAAAACTGAGCCAATTTAAAGATGCATGCACAGCAAGTGAGCCCATTCAAAACCTTGATCTCCACCAGCTAGCTGGCTGCACATCCAGTCTCCTACAGTCCTTCAAAGCACGCTTTGGAGAATTTCGTGAGCACACTCGTCTTTTTAAGTTCATCACCCATCCAAACGAGTGTTCACTGAACACAGCCGACCTGAATTACATCCCTGGTGTCTCCGTCAGAGATTTTGAAGCAGAAGTGGCTGACCTGAAGGCCTCAGACATGTGGGTGAATAAGTTCAAGTCACTGAATGAAGATTTGGAAAGAATCACACGACAGAAAGCGGAGTTGGCGAGCAAGCACATGTGGACAGAAAAGAAAAAACTCCAACCCGAAGACCAGCTGATTCTCAAAACTTGGAACGCGCTTCCTGTCACATACCACACACTGCAGCGTGTGAGTATTGCTGTATTGACCATGTTTGGATCTACGTATGCATGTGAGCAGTCATTCTCACATCTTAAAAACATCAAGTCCAACCTACGATCACGTTTAACGGATGAAAGCCTCAACGCTTGCATGAAGCTTAACCTCACCAAGTACCAACCCGACTACAAAGACATCAGCAAATCCATGCAGCACCAGAAGTCGCATTAATGGTGAGTGTTATAACAACATTATTTAAAAGAATAAATTCAGAGGCTTATTATACTGACATTTAGTTGAATTCACTTTTAAAATATATTATATGGCTCTCACTGAAATAAATTTCCAAATTTTTTGCTTTCATGGCTCTCTTAGTCAAAAAGGTTCCCGACCCCTGTGCTAGGTGGTACCTTGTGTTGTGGGCGCGGTGTGGTGCCGTCACTCCTCACCGTGTGGTTGCCTTAAAGGGAAAATACTGCGTATCCAGTCCCGTATTTTAACACCACTATAATGAGGTGTATCATGGGGATGAAATAATTTTAAATATTAGCCAGCCAGCAAAACTGCTGTCTACTATACTGTAGTATGAATTTGAACAGAGGGAGTTTCTAGCCCGGGTGAGTCTTGAACTTGGACTGTATTGCGTTGTCAGCAAAGCGTATAATGAATACTCAGGGAGTGACTCCGTTCAGGCGCTACCCCGAACCCTTTCCATCTGCTAATGTTATCGTCTTCTCCGTTCTTTATGGAACGTCCCCTCCACAGATCCCATTCGTTTATCCTAACGGTTTCCTAACCGATCCCTTCATTTTCATTGGGGTCCCCCCCGGGATTTTTCAAATGACCCTGATGGCCAATCTGATGTAAATGGTTCTCCACCTTCAAATCGGATTGTGCATCCTAAACAAACTGACAACACTTTATTTTATTATGTAAAATCATTTTATTATATGAATGGAGATTACGTTTAGTGATCCGAGTACAGAATGGGCATGGCAATGACAGCTCTCTCTTATCTCTACTGTACTCGGATACTGTACTTTTTCGTGGAGAGACATGGAGACATTGCTCGGCCAAATTGTCTTGGGCAATTATTGCCTGCCTGCAGGTGGCGCTGTGATCACACAAAACGCAGAGCCCATTTTGGCTGCTGCTCCACACACGTGTTAACAGTGACAGGTACACACTGATGAATCCATAAACGCCGTGTTCCAGAGTGTAAATCAGTATCACCTGAGGCGACGTCACTGCAGCCGCACTGATGTCTTTACCTGAGCCATAAAACAAAATGGTGAGTTATTGGACAAGCTACACATCCGACAAAGGTGTTGCTTTTTTTCTTCACTGTATTAAAATCAAATTGATGACATTGTGGTGCTTTGGCATCTCAAGTCGCTCTGACGAGTGAAAACACAAAATGTGCAGCATAATGGTGCATTGGTTCGTTGGATCTTCAGTTTAACATGTAGGCCTTCGCGACCAATATTACTCTCCAACACATCGGTGTGTTGAAGTAGTAACTATTTGGCCTTTTCTTTACGTGACAAACTTTACTCATTGGCTGTGTCGGTTGGTGGCGGGTTTAACGATGCATTTATATTTATGCGATTTAACCCAAACACCTTTATTATGTTTGCATCTTCAGTTCACGATACGTGCATTAAAGCATACGTGTACGCATCCATAGTTTTTGACGTGTATACATCGTATGTTATGGGTTCATAGAACGTACTGTATATATGTTATTTGACTATAGAGGCCAATCATGACATTTTACAACCACATGCAAACGGTGGCCCAACGTTAGCGTGTTTACTGGGTATACACACTGCACTACTACCATTCACCACATTATATACTATATATAAAACTAATAATCCATTATTGAATAGCACTATGAACCTGAATTGCTACGTTTCATTGAAGCACTTGGCGCAAGTGAATTGTTCCATCCCTAATTAAGTGTTCTACTTCTATACATACCACATTTCGTGAAACTAAAATTGTTTTTTTTCAAGGTCAAAATATTAAAGACTCAACACATTCGTCAGAAATACTGCTTGTGTGGCCTTTAAAGAAAACATAAAAATGAGACGTTTTGGGAAGTGGCCTTTCTTCATAGAACAGTAAAATAGTTTTGTTTTAATCTGCAACAGTTCCACGGACCACTTCCTGCAGGCCTTTCAGACTACCATTAACCCATGGGATCACGTCCTGCAGGCCTTTCGGACCACCAGTGATTCACGGGACCACGTCCCACTATTCTTTCAGACCACCAGTAGCCCACAGGACCTCTTCTCGCGGTTCTTTCAGACCACCAGTGGCCCACGGGACCATTTCCCCCTGGCCATTTATACCACCAGTAGCCCACAGGACTTCTTCCCGCAGGCTTTTCAGACTACCAGTGCCCCACAGGATCACTTCCCCCAGGCCTCTGAGACCACCAGTGGCCCACGGATCGCAATTGGGAACCACTGCTTCTAGAAACTGCAAAACTGTGAAGTGAAACAGTTGGGTAATGCACATTAAAAAGGACTATGGAAAATGTAATCACGTCTGCACGTTTGACACTGTTAAATGCACTGATGGTAGTTTTAAGATAATCATATGCAGTTGAGACGGAGATGGGGCCATAATCTGGATTTAAATTGTGGTTGCCTTTCCTAAGTGTGGTCATCAAATTTGACGTCGTCCCAGACGTTTTCAACACGGGAGTTGGCAGCGAGATCGGTGGATCACGCACATTTCAATGTACGCTACGACACTCCCAACCTGCTGGGCTGCAAGGTGGCCAGGAAATGGCAGTACCGAAAGTGGGTTTGTGTAACTATGTGCTCAGATTTTTTTTACGTTATCCCCTCGTTTACATGGCTGGTTGACTCGGGGTTCTGCAGTTTCTTGGCACGTGCAGAACACTCGTTACAAAAACAAAAATGGAAATTGGCAAAACATCCCAATGCAGGATCCTCCTGAGAAAAAACAATCTTGAGACGCAGTCAGGCTCTACTGGGAAAATGATTGGCACCATTATGTAACAGATTTAGTAGTATGGCGTGACGGTGATTCATGCATCGACGTTTGAACACAACCAGGCGACCCACATAGCATGAGTGTGAAGCAAAATATAACGTTGCCTTAATAAATTATAAATCAAAAAGTGATACAATAATTGCATGTCATGTGGGGGAGCAGGGAGGACACTTGGGGGTGGGGGGGATTGTTGCCTTCCTCAATCCGACCCCCACAGTGACTAGCCTGTAACGGACGTGATAACACTATGTAACACAATTTTGTTCCTGGGTAGTAAGTGTTATTTCGTAATTGCTTATGCCTAAAAAGTATAGAAAATGGCTATTAATTCCCACACACTTTGCTTTTGTGACCAGGGCAGTGATATTTAAAAAATTACCTATTTTCAATGAGAAAACGGGCGAATCTGTGTCTTTGCGTTCACATAAAGTCAGAAAAAAACAACATATGAATCAAAATTAACATGTATTTATACTAAAGTAATGAAAAATGAATACGAAAGATTTAGAAAAGAGTAGTTTTTCGAGATTTACGATTATACTGTAAATCACTTTCACGAATCAGCCCCCAATTGTAGTCTTCCCATCATGTTCTCGTTATACTGTTCTTGGTAGCAGCGTTCAAAGTCCAGTATATCCTGGTGGACGTGCTCGCCTTGCTCCTTCGAGTACGCTCCCATGTTCTCCTTGAATTTATCAAGATGAGCATCAAGGATATGTACTTTGAGGGACATCCTACAGCCCATTGTGCCATAGTTCTTCACCCGAGTCTCAACCAGCTCCACATAGTTTTCGACCTTGTGATTGCCCAGTAAGCCATGAACCACTGCGACAAAGCTGTTCCAAGCCACTTTCTCCCTACTAGTGAGCGTCTTGGGGAATTCATTGCACTCCAGGATCTTCGTTATCTGTGGTCCGACGAAGACACCGGCTTTGACCTTTGCCTCAGACAGCTTAGGGAAGAAGTCTTGAAGGTTGCCGACTCCTTATCTACAGCTCTGACAAATTGTTGCATAATGCCCAATTTGATGTGCAATGGTGGCATCAGCACCTTCTGGGGGTCCACCAGTGGCTCCCACTTGACGTTGTTCGTCCCCACAGAGAACTCGGTCCGCTGTGGCAAGTCCCGCCTGTGGTAGTGCGCCTTGGTGTCTAAATCTTTAGTAGTAATTTTTGTATTACTTTTGTATAAATACATGTACATTTTGATTCATATGTTTTTTCTGACGTTATGTGAACGAAAAGACACAAATTTGCTATTTTCTCATTGAAAATAGGTAATTTTCAAAATATTACTGTCCTGGTCACGAAAGCAAAGTTTGTGGGGAATAATAGCCATTTTGTGTACTTTTGAGGCATAAGCAATGAGGAAATAACACTTACTACCCAGGAACAAAACAACATCGTTACACTGTGTAATTAACAGGGCGACGAAGCTCACGGATCGCCCGCATCATAGCGTGGGCCATTAAAAGCAATGTGACACCTTTTCTTTTGGCTGGCCATCGAACAAAGATGACCACCGCATCGCACGCTTTCAGATGCACTTGTGCGGCCGTCTGGAACGCTCTTCCAATATTAGGAAGCCACTGGAACTATGCACTTTTGAATTTCGATTGAAAACGAATATCTTTAGAACTGCATTTTGTGTTTAGTTTGTTTTCCTTCCCCCGCACCTCCGATTAGCACGGTTGGCTATGTACGGTGCAAAGAAGTTCAACATACATACATACATACAACACACGTGTCGGCTTTTACGTCCAATGTTATGATTTGTAGTTGATGTTTGTTGGGTCGTCAGATCGCGAAGGTAAAATGTGTGTCCTACACCCTCATCCACCCCACAACGCCAGTTATCAACGTTGTCACGTGATGAATAAACGTAGCAAATGTTATTACTGCTTCAGCATCATCACCACCGGTGGTGTGTTGTTGGGGAGCGATCCACAACAAACATACGTACACTATTGCGGCGTTCATGCGCGCTGGCGTGGCGGTGGTGGCGATGGTGGCGGTGGCTATTTTTGAGTCGGCAGCGGTGTTTACACGGCCAGTGAACCCGCGCGTTCGGCCTCGTCAGGATGTTTAAGCCAGAATGTCACACTAGCACAACATATAATACCGGACGCCGTACAGTTCCATTGTTTTCATAATTTTTGCACTTAAAATAGGAAGCGCGCACCACGCCACATCAGCCTCAAGCTCCAGTGGAACGTTAACGACGCTCACAACAACGCAAGAGTTCAGATGGGCGACTGTGTGATGGAAACAGTTTACAGTAAGACCTGGTGAAGACCTCTGGCCAGAATTGTTGACCCAAACTTCGAAGTCAATATTGCACCATTCGTTAAAGCTCGCGAAGTATCGTCACCAGCCATCGTGGTTGCTCCCATTACGTATCTCTGAGTCAGATTCTGCAAATGAATCATCAGAACTTTGACCTTGCCCACCGAGGTCACCTGTTTATTTGGATGACCCAAAATGTCTGTGACGACTCCGTGTTGTGTGTAAGTTTGATATTTCATCCTCGTTCCAAGTTTACATAAAAGTCCATACTATTTAAGATGTATATGTGAGACATTCGTGGAAGGCGCTATACAAATAAATGTAAATTATTATTGTTATCTATATTTCATATCGCGTCACGGGTAAAAAAAGGACAGGTCATGGACACGTATCCAGATGTTCCGTTTCATGTACACACGGAACTCTGCTCTTCCGACCGAGAGGTCGACGCTCGGTTGCATTCTTTGTGGTTTTCCACGTAACAGGGTGGGCCGGGTAAAGGCTGTCATCTTCGACCCCATTTTGTGCTTGTCGGGGCGGCGAGGTGTCTTAATTGCCTCGCCCTCGGCGGCTTTGCTAATTCCATCACGCACGGCTGTGGTAACGGTGGCCTTAAGTTAAAGAACCGCAGGTTTAGAGTCCTCGGGTGGTGGGATGTTGGGGGTCGAGGCGTTCTTTTTGATTTACGGTCAAGTCACTGGGAAAACCCCCAGTGGTTGGCTTACTCGCCTTCGATTCGATATGCATCGGTTCGCAAGTTCAATCTCTCCGCAAGCACGGTACTGCTATGGGCCGTTACCAAAACACCGCATGTAGCGTGGACGGTCAGTAGCCTGTAATATCATGTACGAGCGTAGCGTTTGCCAGCGGTGTGCCTCACGTTTGCCGATTGCTAGAATTCGCCACAGTGGCGAACTTAAAATGTAAAAAAAGAAACACAAGTCAGACTGCATTTTTTTTTAGAATGATCGAGCCAAACAATGCATCTTCTTTTCAACCAAATATCCCATTATTGCACGAAGGATGACTGCTCACATCGTATTTTTCCACGTAGCCGCACGATACAATAAAACAAACAAACGGATTATGGAAAAACGGAAACCAAATAATGAGTCTTCACTGAAGTTGACGTTTTGTTGCTGTTACGTCATGGCGTTGCGAGTTACTCCTCCAACACGGCGATGCCTTCGAGATGTCAGCTTGGCACTTGGCGCTCCAGAGCGGCGGTCAACAAAACGCCCAGCAACTCGCAAATGGTTTGATTTTGGAGGATGAGTGGTGTGGTTAGACTCCACCGATATCTGGGTTGATTTCGCCAAATCCAAGGGAGGAAAAATCGCGCCCCGACTTGAAGCCAAACCCACCTGGATCCACTGCAGTCTTCCAGTCCGAGCGCCCTTCTCACCGGCGGCCACTTCTCCATGACACCGTTGTACGATGAACCCATTGCGTGGCACTATAACGAAATAAATTGGCGATATATTTTTTTGTTCCTTACATTGTGTTTCAAAAACAAAACCCGTTAGCCTGATCTGCGTATACATCTGCACTGCACTGGAAGATCACACGTATCAACCCGTTTACTGAAATAAAGATGCGTTATCTCATGGAGTAGTGCTTTTTCAAAAGTGGCTCATGTGGAACTAGTCGATCTTGTTTCCAAAAAGTGAAATACTGTGGAATATATTAAATAGTGACATCAATAGTACTCAATTGTGCATTTTGTGTTACTATGCCCCTTGGAAATGTGTCAACCTCTTGAAACTGGCACAACGCATGTTTGCGTAAAGATGGGAAGCGAAGCAGTGTCGGTGCCCAGCTGTCCTCTCATCTACTTGTGCATATTTTTTTCATTTGAATCTACCTGCGTGACAGGAGAGGTGGATCGAGAAGCTTGGCACATGTGGGGTAGCGGAGGGGGCGGAGGTTGGGCGCTGGGTGGTCTCAAAATTTCAAGAGAATTAAAGCTTATTAAACAGGGCCCTATGGTAATAAATAAAAAAATCAACAATCTATTTTCTCTGGTAAATATCAATAAAATACACATTTTCCTCCCCTCCTTGGATCCGCCACTGGTTAAACGTAATCTGAGCTTCCCTGCGGAACGTTGTTTATCGGCAATACAGAACAATATTTGGTTATTTCATACTAAGGTTGAGCTTAGGGTAAGAGAGACCCACTCCACTCACTTCGTATAAACAAAGCAGCAGCCAAACACTGACAATAAGCGGTGTTTGGTTATCTCAATTGCAGCAATATTTATATATACGTAATGTGATTATGTATATTTAATTATTGTACAGCATTGTGAGATGCATTTGCATAAAACATAAATTATTATGAATTATTATGACCCAACTGTGCTGCCCCTAAAACTTGCTGAGATCCCAAAATCTGTCATATTCCTAATATTCTGTTTCACCCTCAAAACCTATTCGACCCCTAAAACCAATCATACCCCTAACACCTCCCATGCCCCTAAACCCATTCTTACCTCCAAACACCACGCTTTTAAAACCCTAAAACCTGTCTCGGTACCTACAAAAAATATCTCCGGTCCTTAACCCCCCCCCCCTCCCCTTGGATGTTAAAGCCCGAAAACTGTGATCATAAAACCCCCTTTCTTCCCTAAAACCGACTAAACCCCTAAAACCTTCTGCAATCCAAAAACCCCGTTCGACTCCCAAAGTGTGCCGTGCCTATAGCGTTACTTTGTGAATCCCCGTAGAGCCTGCTGGAAGGGGCTGTTGCGATCCCCCAATCTCGATGGGGGGGCAGCTCGCGTGCGGCGCGGGGGGGCGTGCGGCGCGGGGGTGCGTGCGTCTGTGCGACTGTGGGATTTTCCGTGCAGCCTTGCAACTGGCACCGGCTCGCGTGTAACGGATAGCGTGAAAGAAGGCATTACTGTACGTATAACGATCTTCTCTTCCGGCCGGCTAAACTTAGCGGCACGCATCTCGACATTTAATGTTCCCATGTGTGCCCTTCCGAGCTGTTTACCTGATACAGTTAAACCTGCATTCAGGCACACCTTTATATAGCGACCACCTGGCCACGAGGGCTGATTGATGAGTGGCTGGGCAGGCGTCTTTGCTTTATTTAAAGGCGCGCCTCCGCTCGATGCCGCTGTTTGTCAAATAGCCAGGGATACATTGTGGGGGCAGAGAGAGGGTAATTTAATTGTCTTTGAAGTTGTTCTGAAGTTTGTTGCGAATAATAAGGGAACTCTTATTTTGGTGGCACATTTGTAGAGTGTGTGTGTTGTTCATTGTTGGGAAACAATTATATTACTCTAATTATACTCTTTGGTTCTTTCGGTAGCCACGTACAGATCAAGCCCGCTGTAGAATTTGTAACTCACACATTTCGCACAGTGGCGCGGGTCGCCTGCAAGACAGTGGCTTTGAGAAAAAGGCATCCCTGTCGGGAATTTTGGCGTCTACTTGCTCAATTAAAGGATTCGAGGAATCCTCACCATAAATTCCCCAAAAACGTACAGAGATATCAAACGCCCGAGCAAGGTCGCCCATTCTCCTCTGCTGCCATCCTCGTCTGCAACTTACATCCAGTAATCCGTGCTGTCGACTCCCTGTTCAATTCAAGGTTAAAGACCTTCCTTTTTTTCTTTCCTCAAATGCATACCTCCGTTAAATAAATAAATACGCCCACTGTTTGTGCACCGCGCCTCGGGGCGCGGTCGCATTTGATCGCTACATAAACCCAAATTGTAATGTACTGTATATGTATGCATGTTGCATTTCTTTCGCATCGGACGTGGGTCAACCATGCTAATCGGAGGTGCGGTGCATGACCGCTTGGTTGAAAGAATTTCCTGCCGTTCGCATGTCCCAACTCACCCGGTCCCCTGCGTCTGACTCTGTTGCTACCGGCACAGCCATTCCAAGCGTGGCCGTGCATGAGGCCACGCTTATCCAGAGTGGCAGCAGCAGCGGCAGCAGCAGCAGCAGCATATTTGATCGATATTGGAGAAAGGGGCAACTTTATAAATAATGGCACAAAGGCCTGGAATGCAGCCGAGTGTTCCTCCCTCCCAGGGACGGAGTCGGGGGTGCCGTAAATTTTGACATTTCGTCTTTGTTTATTTACCCCGCAGGTTCTGGGCCTCTGGCCAAGAGAGAGAAAGGGGGGGGGGGGGTGGTGTTTTGGTGAGTACACATTTATAAAGGGGGTCCTTGCCTCTCATTACCACTTCGGAAAGAACGAGTCGGTTCCGTTATTCAGGAGCTGTCCCGCTGACGGTTGCTCCGTTCGCGCGCCGCATGGCTGTAAGTATTTACGGAACGTCGCATTCCCTGTGGTCTTTTTTTCAGAGGCACTGTTTTAAAAACACACGGTAATGGCACCGCAGCGCCAGGCTAGGTGCACCTTGAGGCCGCTGCACCTTGAGGCCGCTGCACATTGACGACGCTGCACATTGACGACGCTGCACTACCGCTTCCGGTTCCGATACCCACGAGACGAAGACACAAGATAAAGACAAAGATCCCCCATGTAGCCATATAATACTTTTGGGGCAAGCGCTGTGAGTGAGCACCTACGAAGGCTGGCATCACGTCTGGCCGCCTTTATCTCTCCAGTGACATTGTTTTTACACACCACACCAGGTACTAATTTGAGGCTGAGTTCACCTAAGAGAGGCCCAGGGAATCGAACTCGGGTGGCTGGGTTCGTATCATAGCGCGCTAATCGCTACACCACTGCACTGCTCTTTCTACCCACACAAAGACCTTAACAGACTGTAGGGACAAGTGCAGTTAGCGAGCACCTATGAAGGCCGGCACGGCACACGAGGGGGTGGGTGATCAACACCACGCCCGGCCGCCTTGTCTCCCTAGTGACGATGTTTACACATCGCACCAGGTACTCATTAGAGGCTGAGTCGACCTAGGGGAGACCCGGGGCCGGTTCAGATAATCGTCACCGGTGTTGGCCGTGAGCAGGAATCGAACCCGGGCAGGCAGATTTATAGCGCAGCGCGCTAACCGCTGCACTACCGCTACCCACACACGCACATTCACACAAAGATCCCCCATATAGCCTGTAACAGACTGTAGGGGCAAGTGCTGTTAGCGAGCACCTATGAAGGCCGGAACGGTACACGAGGGGGTGGGTGGCCAGCACCACGCCCGACCGCCTTTGTCTCCCTAGTGGCGATGTTTACACACCGCACCAGGTACTCATTTGAGGCTGAGTCGACCATTCACACACACAAACACATACGCCCTTTGGCACTGGACTTGCAATGTGCGAATGCACGGAGGGGGTGAGGAGCGTGGCTTCGTGTGGCAGGAAGGAGGACTCGGTATGGGGACTGCTCTTTTCGAGCGGGGCATTTGCTACCAAAGCTCCACAGAGTTACAAAAAACGCTGCCCACCGTTGCCCACTTCGAGCCACAACGCACATTGGCCGCGAAATAAAGGCAGAGCAGAAATACAGAACACAGTAACAAAACACACACACCAAGTTTTCAGCGCCCTCGGCATGGGCGGTGTATCCCTGCTCGTTTCGGTGCGAGGCTTGATTTATTCCGGGAGTGTTGCTGCAGGCCCCTAGCTCGCTCACTTGCTCGCACACTCTCCGTGCATATATTACCCAGCGGAGCAATAGTCCATTTTATATATATGAATCACATTTAACAGTGTGGAGTTTGGGTGAATGCACTAACACAAACCAGCCTGAAGCCCAGGCAACGCAGGTCACGCTCTGCTTCAGCTAAATTGATGGAACCTCACCGTGTGATGTGCCCTTATTTGGCTATCTCATGCGGTTTTGCACACGTTCGACATAGTCACCCGTGAAATGGGCCCTGCTTTGTTGGAATCGTTGTGGCCTTGACATTCATTGCTCGTTGTGTGTTCGCTCTCGCCATGAAATGAGCAGTGCACAACGTTGTGGCAAAAGAGACAGCAGCCAATAAGCAAGTTGATGTCGCAGAACTACTTCTGAGGTCAACTTTGTAGGACTCTCGTGCAAACAGACAATGTTATTCGTATGTCGGTCAAATAAAAAATATAACCTTTTCAGAGCTTTAGTAAATACTATTGATTGAAAAACGACATTTTATGCGGTGGAATTTTATATTTAAATTTAATGTGGTGGAGGTGTTTTGGCGTTCAATAAATGTGAATCAACCCAGCGCTAAGAAGTAAAAATTTGTTTTTAATTGACTGACATTCAACTCACGCTTGTCAATCGTAAGCGGCCACGTGGCTTAATGGTAGAGCGAACAACTCACAAGCAGAGGGTCGCGAATTCAAATCCTGGTTGGAGGTTGACTCCATCATCCCTCCGGGCCCGATAAAATGAGGACAGCGTAATGGTGAAGTCATCAGTAGGTGTCCTATGGGTTGACTCGCTCCGCCATAAGAACGTGGAATTTACACAACTAGCTCAGGGCTGTAAACGGTAGATGAGCACATCATCTCGATGCCCATTGAAGCTAGAAATATTTGACTTATGTGCAGTCAGTGCTTGCGGTGACTGGGCTCAGATCGGCGACTCGCTGTGCTTGAGACCTGGTGCAATTACGATTTGCTAATACCCAAATTCGAATCCACGATCTCAGGGATGCTGGCCCAGCACTTTAACGCCATCTGGACACCTTCGAAAGCCACAGTGGCGAGGAGATGTTATCTCCCTTGCCCAGTAACCAGGAGATTGTGGGATCAATCCCAGACCCTGCCAATACCTGTTGTACATTTTGAGTTTGCGTGTTTTCTCTCTCCCCGTGGTGGTCGCGTGTATATTTCTCTGGGTTCTTTGGTTTTGCCCTCCGCATTTAAAATCAACACGCGTTTAGATTATTTGGGCAGAGTGAAGTGTGCGAATTACGGACCCGAATTTATAAGGGGCGTCACGTTGGTGAGATATTATCTCCTTCGTCTGATATGCAGGAGGCCATGGGTTCAATCCCAACCCTGATGCCTGTATATTTGGAGTTTGTATGTCTCTCTGTCTCCGTGGTCGTGTAGATTTTTCTCCGGGTCCTCCGGTTTTTCCATCCACATTTATACACACGCGTATTTGGCTGCTATAAATTTCCACGTGATACGCCATTTTCGTTGAGCCATCATTTGTGGCCAGGTCGCTTCTGAAAAAGTGCGAAATAGCTCAGTGGGCCTTGCCTGGTAAAACAATTTTAGTTTTTTAGATAAACCATGTGAAGGGGTTCTGTGGTGCCGCCGCAGCGGAGCCGCTCCAGCGGAGCCGTACCCACCCCCGCGACGCCGCCACCGATGCCTCGGATTTCCCGCCACTCTCCCGGGGCCGGTGCCTTCTCAGACGTCCGCGTTTTGCCACTGCACAGTCGTGAGGCCGCCGCAGCAGAGCCGCTCTGCCGAGGCAGTGCCCACCGTCGTGAAGCCGCCACCGGGGGGATGCCGACGCCGACGCTGCGCACCCCCCCCCCCCCCCCCGGATGAACGCACACACGCCCCACGTAGAGTCGGGAGGGGAGGTCACCCGGCCGATAGGTTTTTTTTCCAGAAGTCCCTAATGGGATCGAACTTCATGGATTCCTGCGGCCGGGAAATTGGGCGATCTTCCCTCCGTAGCTGACATGCACTGCGGCGCCGTGACATAATATTAAAGTTGCATGGGCACGGCAGGGGCCGTCGGGCCACCGCGGTTGGAACCACACACACACAAGTACGGGTCAGTGGACTGGTAGCAAGAAACCACTGCGGTGATGTCACCAGCGCTAGGATCCGCACATCAAAGAACATGGGTGTGGAAAATGGGGGCACCACGGAATGCCTTTGTAATAGGTAGGATAAGAGGAGGTGATTGAGGCAGTATTAGGGACTTCTTCTTCAAGATCATCGCGGTCCCGGGAGCAGCAGAGTGAGCCGTCCGAGACGTCCGTGGGACGTACTGCAGCACCGCCAGGCTCGCCCCTCTACAGAGTCAACTCTCGTCCCCCTATAGCGTTCAGCGCAGCAGGGTGGAAGTAAGTGCGAGGGAGAGAGACGTAAGTTTAAGTGTTTTTAATCCAGGGTAGAGAGCGGGACGATCGGTAGGAGAAATTGAATCGAAGACCTCCGAGGGATAGACTAGCGTCCACTGACCCACACCATCACACGTAGATTAAACTGGTTACTCGTGGCAAATAAAATCGCTAGCAGGGGGATAAACTGCGTCGTGCGGTCTTTGAGAGTGTGGAGTGTGCTTGGTATCCACGCATCTGTACGATTGTTTACAGTAGTGTTTAGCGCTCGCGTACCTGCGCAATCACTTACAATAGTGCTTAGCGCTCGCACGCCGGTGTGACTGTGTTGCGATCGCTCGCCTGCACGAGTGTCTATAGCGAGGTAGCGAGCGACACGCCAGGTGTGCACGTATTCGCGCGGCGGTTTAAATGGCCCCCTTTGAATCAGAACACAGGGATCCACTTTAACCAGCGTAGCGCGCTGCAAGCGTAAAGCGTACCGCCCCGCTAATAGAAATATGCCAACGCGGGCAGCAACAAAGTCAGGGGTACAGGGAGGCGAGGGAGTGGAGGCCGGTAGCCCGGACCCCACAGAACAGCCGGGGGGTAGCGGTACGAGCGTCACGGGGGAATCGGGGGACAGCGGCCCCGACAATTCGGCGATGGCGGGGGACGGTAGCCCCCACAGTTCACCGTTGTTTGTAAAGAAGCCACTTCCACAGAACAACTGCCGTGCTCGCCTGGGCACGCGGTGTGGCAATGTGAATTCATGAGCGTCTGATAATAATAATTGAAACAACCTCGTCACATGTAATTTCAAAAGCACAGTATTACATGTTTTAAACGAAATCATCTAAGCGTTGTTCAAGGTGCTGCACTCGCTGTAAACTACAAGTCAGCGTTTTTGTCCTTTTCCATCTCTGAAATAGTACCCAATATTATTTAAACTGTTACAAGGCAATTTATTTCCGACAAGCCACGACAACAACAGCTAGATATGACGTTGGCAAAGAGCGAGGGATAATTATACACGTGGTTTGATTTTTTTCAATAGTTGTATTTTTGTTATTAGACCATCAAATGGAGCTTAAACACCACAGTCTTGTGAAACAACAACTGAAGACTCAATGTCTCCTCTGTATGTACTACTAACTGGCTGGAAAACCATCCTCAATAAGGTAAACCATCCTCAATCAGATATCATTACATTCTGCTGTCAATTCATAAAGATGTCACGTGACAGCATTTACCAATTCAACGTTGTTGTGGATTGCCCTCCAGCAACACACAGCTGGTGGAGATGATGCTGAAGCAGCAGCAATACCATTGGCCACGTTTGTTCATCACGTGACAACGTTGTTAATTGGCTGTCGGGTATATCAGGGTGTGCGACACATATTTTACCTTCGCGATCTGACTCCTCAAACATCAGCTACGAATCATATGTATTGGACACGAATGTCGACACGCGTGTTATATGTGTAGTGGAGTATGAAGGTGTGTTGTGGAAACTGCGCGATTGCATGATCACACGGACAGTGTGGGGTTATTTGGGGTCGGCCTATGGAGAAGGCGTAAACAGTGTGGGTCGTCTTAGAACAGCCAGGTGCAAAGGCTGGGATGATGAGGTAACGGTTGGGCCAATTAAGCCAGAAGATCAGCAACGGCAGTGATTGGTTGGTACTGTTGCTGGGGCTGGAGAGGCGTCGAGAAGTCTGGTGAGAAGCAGGTGCGATGGTCACGCAGAGCGTCGGTTGAGACGCGGGTTAATTAATTGGGGGTGTAATGAGAGCGGGTATAAGAGCGGGAGTCGGAGTCAACTGAGGTTGGTTGGAGTTGGGAGCTGGACGATGAAGACGCAGAGTTAGGAACGGAGTAGAAGCAGAGTCTAGAAACAGAGTTTGGAAACAGAGTAGAAACAGTTCAGAACAGAGTTGGAGACAGAGTGAGAAACAGAGTTGGAATAGCGTTAGCGGAGCTGAAGCAAGACGAAGTAGTTAGCAGTAGAGTGAGCGTAGCATTAGCGGAGCTGAAGCAAGACGAAGTAGTTAGCAGTGGAGTGAGCGTAGCGTTAGCGGAGCTGAAGCAAGACGAAGTAGTTAGCAGTGGAGTGAGCGTAGCGTCAGCGGAGCGAAGACGCTGTGTGCGAGTTGCTGAACGGAGACTCGCTGTGTGCGAAGGCGCTGTGCGAGGAGGAGCTGAGGAGAATAGTTAACAGTGGAGAGAGCGTAGCGGTAGCGGAGCGAAGACGCTGTGTGCGAGTTGCTGAACGGAGACTCGCTGTGTGCAAAGACGCTGTGTGCGGAGAAGTGAAGTGATAGTGGGGAGACAAAGGTGGTGAGCGAGACGGGCGGAGCACGGCGAGCGAGCCGTGGTGACCAGGATACTGTGGAGTGTGGAGGACATGTTGAATGATGTAAATAAAGCGGTGTTTGAAGAAAGACAGAAGTTGTCCGCGTAAAGTCAAACACTACATATGTATGACGTCTTTCGCACCATACGTAGACAATCATGCTAATCGGACGTGCGTGGAAGGACAACAAATGAACACCAAAAGAAGTTATATAGAAATAAGTTTTAAATCGAGATTTAAAAGTGCATATCTCCAGTTGTCTTCCTAGTATCGAAAAGAACGTTCCAAGAAGCGCATCTGAAAGCACGCGATGCAGTGACCATCTTTGTTCGACGGCTCGTCAAAAGCCGCTGCTGCTGCGAGGATGATGATGGTTTATGCTCCGTGTTAAAAATGCGCGCTGCAAATGAAATGTTCCGCAGGACGAAAAGGGCACCGATATAATCCCATGAGGCATCAGCAAGGACCCGACAGCCAAAGTGCACCCCCCCCCCTCTGGGAGTCTCCACCCCCAGTTTCATCCTGTTGAGATGCTTGTGCAGCCATCCGTAAGCCCACAACAATGTACGTACTTGCTATCCACACACACCCTGCCTCTTGACGCGGTCTCTTCTTGCAATGGTTTTAAACGTTCTCCAGCTAAATGTTGCCAAAACAGAAGTACCCCTCATGGCCAAAGAGTCCACTCAAGAGTAAAGAAGGAACACACAACAACAAACTCCCGTTTTCGGGCGCACCTCTTAAACTCTAGCATCACCCTGGTGAAGACACGGAGCGTGGCGAAACTTTGGAGTTGTCGTCGATTCCAAGCTCCTTTCTCGCTCTCTCCTCACGAATATCAAAACTCAGCAGGGTCTCATTCCTATCGGTGCTACATCTCGAGTCTGAGGTTAATGTCGATTCATTAACACGGATGATGATCCCGTTTCACCAGTTTCCTGGCTGTTACACGGCAGATCCATGGTACGTGAGCGCAATAGCACCAACATTAAACAAATACAAAAACGTTCAGATGACGATTACACCATGACCCCTTAAGAAATATTGCACAGCTGATGAACGAGGTATTTAACGGTCCTAAACGAAACGCAGGCAAATCGAAAAAACAACTGCACAAAATGTAAATGTGCTCGCTAACTGCACGTGCCTCATCCGGTCTACAGCACTGGCTATGCGGAGGGTCTTAATATGCTGTTACAAACAGCTCTTGCCTATGTGCGAGTGTGCCTTGTGCAGAATATTTGCCCTTTATTGGTGATTTCAAAGTGAGTTCTGTTAAATGTCACGGCATACTTGTGTCCTCTGGGCCATTTCCTGGCCTGCGCGGGGATGCGGGAAGGAGTTTGGGGTGGGGGCATAGGAGGGGGGAGCATTGGGTGGGCGGGGGGCGTTTACATCAGCACAAGTACTGGGGAATTCGGCCATAAAGAACGATTGTTTATCATGGAAAATCGTGCCACCAGCCAGTAGGTTGGTTGCGGCCAACTAAAGTGGAGCAATTGTAAGACGTCTGTGACGGTGCGCGATGCTTTACCGGGTTTGACGACAGAATGCGGGCATATCTATTCCTACACAAATTGCCCTCCCAGCCACCGCCCCTCCCCCGCCCCCCCATCAAATAAATCCAGGGATGAGAGCTGTTAAATCGAGTTAATTGGGCAGAATGTAAAAGTCGAATGAAACAAAAAGAAGCGTTCGTAAACATATTCTTTGGTTTCGGTAAAGTCACGTAGATAGATTTTTTTTAAAAAATAAAGTGAATAAAAATATCACGAAGTTTCGATCGCAACACAAGCGGTCGTCATCAGGCAAAGGAGTCAGCCTCTAAAGGCAAACTTTTTTTTAATAAAGGTTTGGGGATGGGCGTAGCCCAAGTGTATCAGCAGTACCAGGAGCATGGGCGGTGCACGAATGCCAATGCAGCAGCAATGCCAATGCAGCAGCAATGCCAATGCAGCAGCAATGCCAATGCAGCAGCAATGCCAATGCAGCAGCAATGCCAATGCAGCAGCAATGCCAATGCAGCAGCAATGCCAATGCTGTATTGGCACTGTTGCTGCATTGGCATTCGTGCACCGCCCATGCTTCTGGTGCTGCTGATACACTTAGGCTACGCCCATCCCCAAACTTTTATAAACATTATGAGACCTCCTTTGCCAGTACAAAAATAAAGGTTTTCCCCTTTTTTCTGGCAACAAAACAGGTGTTAAGATGTTAAAACACCAAACTGAAACCTTTTACAAGGAATCATGTCTGCATTAACCACAATACTTGTGGTCAATGCAAAAAAACACATACTCTGATAGTATATCTATTGTCTTTGAAACTGATTGGTCCACACCAGACTATAAACAGTTTGCCTTGAGAGGCTGACTCCTTTGCCTGATGACGACCGCTTGTGTTGCGATCGAAACGTCGTGATATTTGTATTCAATTTATTTGTATTATTTTTTCTATCTACGTGACTTTACCGGAAGAACCAAATAATATGAATTCCTGCAGTCACGAAAATTTTAAGTTAAAATTCATTCGTAAACAGTGCAACTTACTTACCCAAGAAAGCAACTCTGACTTGGTCGGTCTCACAGCTCGGGTTGCCACCGGTCCGGGTTTAAGCGGGACACTCCGGGAATTGCCATTTGTATGTATGTTGAACATCATTCGCACAGTACGTAGCCAACCGTGAAAACCTGATGCGCAGACGGGTGGCAGGAATTGAATTGTACCAAGATCCGGTAGCAGTATTGTCGCTTTGAATTTGGTCACAATAGACTGCACAGTAGTTTTGATTGACCTAGGATGAGTGGTAAATGTCAGGGTTTGGTCTACATGGGAAATAGTGGAAACAGCTACTCAAGACGCTCTTGCAGGAGGCTCTTGCATTGGGACGTTTGGATGGTACCATTGATGAGTGTTTGGCTTCATGTGGGAGAAATCTAGAGAACCCGGAGAAAGCTCAGCATTACCATTTCATGGCCACCTCACAGCCACACGCCTACAACACCCGGCAAGCCCTATCGGTTACCCACCCAAGTACTAACCAGGCGCAACCTGCATAGCATTCGAAATCTGATGCTATCGCCGCATTATGAGGGATTTGGTTGTTTTACCATACTTCACCACACCGATCAGTATGGGTTGGTGAAGGAGTGGTGTCCAGGACACACATAATTATCGCTCGCTATTGAAGGTGGTGGTTGCTCGCACCTCACTGCACTCGCCTCTGCGCCACCGCTTCTACCTGGTCACAAATAATCGTCATCAGCCGTCCAGCGATTTCGCTGGGAATCTGTGACCCGGTAACAGCGTCGCGGATCTAAACAGAGCCTGCTGCCCTCACCCCAGGGCAACGCCTTCCCGTACCGACGCCGCCGTCGCCGCCTCCACCGCCACATTCCAGATGTGGCGGCCCGGCTCCGACTTCCACCGCCCAGAATAGGAGGCTCGGCCGGGGTTGCGTGGAGGGCGGCGCGTGTCGAGCGGCAGGCAAGACAGGCGGCCTCCCGGCGATGGCGGATCAGTAACACCGACGCTGCAAGTTGCCGCTGCTTGTCTGCGTCCTAGGGAGACAAAGGCGGCCAGGTGTGCTGCTGGCCACCCCCTCTCCCTTCTTGTGTGCCGTGCCGGCCTTGCTAGGTGCTACTTTCTAACAGCTCTTGCCCAAACAGGAATACAGAGCGCTGAAAAGCAGGGGCTGCATTCGTGAAGTTTGGCAAGCTGACCCCGAAATCTACGCTGAGGGTGTGTTGTGTGCCTCACACCGGCCGGTCAATCACAAATTAAACTGCTATATATACAGCCTTCGCGATTCGTGCATCTGTGAAATGGCATGCTTAATTGATGTGGAAGCTTAAGAATACAAGCCAGTGCCGGCCCATCATGACAAGTGTTTTTTTCTCTCCAAACTGCAATCTTTAACGACACTGGATTGCGTGAGTGGTGTGAATCCTGGTCAGGGTTAAAATGTCAGAAGCGATCGCTATTCGAAATTATTTTGGAGACTGTTACAGTTTACCCTGAATCAATGGTCATAGTTAATGCACGCCTGTCGCTTTTTGGCTTATTCCAGTCAGAATGAGTCCTCAACTCGACTTTGTTCATTGGAAATTACTCAAGTGCTGTGGCTATTTGACTAACTCGGTCGGACAGGTGACGTTTCTCTATCAGGTCACATGGCCCCCAGCGGCAGGGCAGTCACCACGCGTTGCCGAGGTCTGCGGTTCATGTCCGAGAGTCCGCCCTGGGTAAAGACTTGAGCGCATTGTAACCGTGAAGTATGACGCGCCTTCCGCTTCACGGTGGACATTCAAGGTGCCTGCCCTTGATGCCATTCGAAGACTAGGGGCCCCTTTGTGTGGGAAACACTGAAGCAGTCGTTGCCCTCTCCTGCAATATAAAATAAAAACTTAGCAGGACCCTCCAGAAAAAAAGTCTTCAGACGCAGGGATACTTGCGTGGGTAAACAAGTGTATCACATAAATACATACAACATGAATCAAAAGCAGATAATTGTGTGCACCCACACCAATTATATATTTGGGTAAAAATAAACTGTTCACCCAACTTGCATTTTACTCGTGCTCGTGTGAAGATGTTTAATCGGTGACCCTCCTGGATGTGGCTGCCTGCCTGCACACATGCAGTGCCTATCTGGAACATACCTAAAAAAAACAGTCGACTTATATTCACACGCACAAAACACAGTCATCAGCAAAGCAGCTCCCCAGACACGGTGGCAAAGACGGGAGGTTTTCCCGTTTGTGTTACTGGTTTTGGAGGAGCGGTAGCACAATGGTTTGCACACCGCACGATATCGCTATCAAACTAAGTTCCTTTCATCAGCAATGCACTCTTTCAGTGGCACATGGTGTTCGAATCTTTCCTGGCTGGGTTCCCGCTTGGTTGCCTCAGCCTGAAATGAGAACTCGGTGCGCTGTGTGGAAGCATCAGCAAGCGGGGGAGACCAAGGCGACCAGGATGTTTGTGTGCTGTGCCCATCTTTAATAGGCGCTCCCTCTCTGCCCTCTACACCAGCGGTTCTCAACCTTCTTTGGCTAGTGTACCCCGCTTGGTGAATTTTGTTTCAACCGAGTAACCCCCCTTGCTTGACCCAACATGGTTCTGAGAAATAAATGTATGAATAAGTAACGTCAATATTGTTTAACCATTTGTCCATTTTGTAAGGTTAACTGGCTAGTAACTGCAAGCGAATAAACAAATTCAACGGACGCTCTGCATGCGTGACGTAATTTGTTTGCACTCGCTGGCTACTCTTGGGAACCACATTATTTACGATCAGTGAGTTTAGAAAGGTATTTTATATCGTTCTCGGTCACTATATGAATTACAATTGTATTGTAGTTATTTTATATTGGCAGATTCATACAACATGATTATTCACTAATGACTCTCACGTATGATATTATTTCACGCATGTGTAGTGAGTCACTTCGGAGACATAAATAGTAGGAGGCATGCACGTTTATTCTACACTTTCTACAGTATACGGGATAACTATGTACGGGCAGGACAGCCGGCACACTGCCTGACCCAACACCGACGAGGAGGACGAAGACTTCGTGGACGATGGCTCCATTCCCAAACCACACTGCTCTGACCCAGCGTCGGGGCCTACCTTTTATCCTCTCTCTTCTGGAACCTACCAGAAGGTTCTGGGCTCTGCCCCACGTGTCCCCTCTGTCACCTTTATCCGTGCCTGTTACGTGCCCTACTGGCAGACCGACCACTGTATCCTCAAATGCCCTTCACTGCCAGCAACCGGCGCTACGCACTCCAGTGGCACACTTCACCTGCCCTGCTCGTAGACCATGCTATTACACCCACGATCCCGCTCTCTACCAGTAGCCAGCGCGATGCGCCGCAGTGACCCCTTCTATGTCACTACACATTTATTAATCACCTCACATACCCCCTGGGGCATTGCCACGTTACCCCCAGGGGTCCGCGTACCCCCGGTTGAAAACCACTGCTTTAGAGCTACACAGAGGTGTTTGTGTGAGTGGCGACGCAGGCATGTGACACTCATGGCTCGTTCATCCTCGTTGATTAACTTTAGCGGAAGCTAAAATAAGCGCGTGGACAATGTGCTGATAACTGATTAAAACCCGTCCGAGTTTGACTCAGAAAGTCCAGAGGATTGGCATCTGTGTTAGGGTGGCAGGGATTGATTTGTACCACCACTACTGGATACTGCCGCACGGTGGATTGGAAAGACCTTCGGCTCACTGAGAATTGCGTGCGGGGTTTGATCTTTGGAAAAGGTGGCAACTCTACCACTCACTCTCTAACTCAAGGGCTTCAACGGATGATTGCGCTATGACACATTGGTTCTGAATATAATTGTTATTGGGTCATACCATGGCCGGATTTAGGTTATGAGGGGCATAAAGCTAATAGGAGGGAAGGGCCTAAGTATGTGTTACATATTGCAAAAACAATGTATGAGGTAATCAACTATATTTATTTATTTACCTATGCAAACTTAGCATGTGTATTCGACTCAAGGTAAACTTCCGATGGCCGCGCTCCCGTTGCTCAGCTGTTCCTGCAACATGGAATGGAGGCCCTAAAGGAGGGCCTGCAAAAATATGACCCTTATTAGCCTCTGGATTATTGAGGCCAATGGGTCATACTGAACTTGTTTATTGCAGATAATTTTTTTGCGACAAAGCTGATGGCACCATTTTCTCTGCGGTAGCAGCATCATGAATAATGAATCATTGTATAAACCTATAATTGAGTTGATGACACAGTCTCGTGGCCCTGCAGGCTCGTGCCAATGTTCTGTAGCTTGCAATGTATCTAGAGGGGGGGGGGGGGGGGGTGATCGCTCGCCACTGCAATCGTGGGCCTCGTTGGCAAGGCTCGGATGCCACGTGCAGTTTCCGTTCAGGGCTTTTTCGCAGCCGAGGGTTTGTCCGAGTTCGTTCATTCATCGCTCGTAGTCGGCGAAGGACGGTTGCGCCAAACGTGTCTGAGTGAGCGACCCGTGAACAATTTCCGCACCTAGCACAGCACATCCCGTTGTATGAATTTCGCTATGTGGCTACTGCTCGTCACGTGATAAATTAAGCCCTCGTTGTTTATCGTCTGCTCTCGCGATCTGTTTGGTTTTCCAGAGGAATTTATCATTATCGGTGGGGGGCCCTGTTACTTCAGAGTGTGTTGCAAGTTTCAACTTAATCACGTGCTGTTTGTTTTTTGGTCTATCTGTGTGCAGGAGAGTGAACCCGATTGCTATCGAATTTAGCCTCATTGGTATAAGTCTTGAGTTCAAATCCTGATCAGAGTCCTCTGCCTATTAGATTCTCATGATCTTTTCTGCCAATGACTGAATGTTATCACTATATATATTTTAAATCCCTGTGATGTGCATCTCCTGTGTACAGCATCTTGAAATGTAGTTGCGTTATAAATCCTGATGGTGTTGTGGCCTAAATGCACGTGAAATCGTGGTTGTTAATAGAGGCCCTGTGTCTATCCACTCACTGCCTCATGTTCGAGTAAGTGCTTTCTGGTTAGAGGACGAATGTATTGGGGATGGGCGTGGGGGGGGAACCCCAACAACACATCGCGGCTTGGCGCCGGTGCCTCCTCTGCTATAAGGTCACCAGCCCTCACACGCCCTTGTTAACCTGGGCTGCACAAATATCGGCTACTTTGTGATAAGCACGGCCAGATTAAGGTTATGAGGGGGCTCATTCTTCCGAGGGAACGGTTAAAGTATGTATCACATATTGTATTTTTTACTGAAGTCATCAAACATGTATTAATTTACCTATGCAAACTTTACAAATGTAGAATATTCGACTCAAAGTAAATTCATCAAACATGAATCACTCACTACACTCATGTCATCAAACAAACAAAACATTTTTAAATTTTCGATTTAAAGCTTTCGTGACTGCAAGGATTCATCTTCTTTGGTTCTTTCGGTAAAGTCACGTAGAATGAGAATAAAATAATAAATTAATAAAATAAAATAACACAACAATATTCTCACGACGTTTCGGCCACAACCCAAGCAGCCTTCATCGGTGAAGGGGACGAGACTGTCTGGAGGACAGCGCTGGAGTGAGAAAGCCACGCTTTTCTGTGACCAGTCACAAGCTAATCACTCAGCCATTTCAATGCTAAATTATATGCTAACTCCTTTGTCAAGGCGCTTTGTTTCTTCTCACACAGCTTAAAGGTCGTGATCTCAGCGTGGCTTTCTCACTCCAGCGCTGTCCTCCAGACAGTCTCGTCCCCTTCACCTGATGAAGGCCGCTTGTGTTGTGGCCGAAACGTCGTGAGAATATTATTGTGTTATTTTATTTTATCAATTTATTATTTTATTCTCATTCTACGTGACTTTACCGAAAGAACCAAAGAAGATGAAACGAAACATTGTTCCTAGCCTTAGCTGCTGAGACCTAGAATTATGTCATTGTAATTCAAAGGCAAATCGGAGGGCCGCACAACCATCGGTCAGCTGTTACTTCAACGTGGGATGGAGGGCCTAAACAAGAGCCTCCAAAATATGAGGGCCTTGAGCCCTTATTAGCCTAGGGGTTAACCCTGCCCTGTCGATAAGGAATTTATAAACTTGAAGCCAGGTGGCGTGGGTGTCAGAACACGCAGCAGGCACCACTGAGATCCTGGGTTTGACTCCATGTCTCTGTTGCCTGTGATTAAATTAGTTGTTTAAATGTAGTGAGTTGAGGGTCACAACCCATTTTACTAATAACTATATTTAACAAACATCCATTATATTAAATCGTACGACGTTCCAGCTCTGCAAATGTAAAACTAGTTATTTGACTGCCATGCAATGAACATTTCGTTGTGTAGAGCATATGGAAAGGTGCAGTGCCTCTGGTGTGTGGATAAGAAGTCACTCGAAGGGAGCTCAGAAGCAGTTCTGTGATATCTCCTTTTGCGGGCTATTATCCAACACAGGGAGTACACTGCCCCTGTGAGAGATCCGAATCGACTCTTCATGGCAATAAAACAGGTGTCAAGATTTCGATTTAAAGCTTTCGTAACTGCAAGGATTCATCTTTTTTGGTTTTCTCGGTAAAGTCACGTAGAATGAGAATAAAATAATGAATTAATAAAAAAATAACAATAAAATTCTCACGTTTCGGCCACAACACAGACCTGTCGTCCCGACAACAGACCTGTCGTCCCGACAGGTCTGTTCCTTTCACCTGAAGGCCACTTGTGTTGTGGCCGAAACGTCGTGAGAATTTTATTGTGTTATTTCATTTTATTAATTCATTATTTTATTCTCATTCTACGTGACTTTACCGAAAGAACCAAAGAAGAGGTGTCAAGATGTTAAAACACCAAACAGAATCTTTATTCAAGGAATCATGTCTGCATTAACCACACGTACTTGTGGTGAACTTGCAGTCAAAAAACATGCTTTGATAATATATGCATTGTCTTTGAAACTGATTGGTCCACACCAGAGACAGCTTTCTTTTGAGCCAAGTCTCAAAGTGTTAGACCAGAGAACATCTTGACACCTGTTTTATTGCCAGAAAGGGTAAAACCTATTGTTATATTTTAATACTGGCAAGAAAGGTCCCATATCATTATGTAATGTTTGTGTTTAGTTTGTTGTCCTTCCACAGCACCTCCCAATTAGCCTGGTTGGCTAGATATGGTGAGAAAGAAGTTCAACGTACATACAAACATATGTGCCGCCGATTGTATATTTTCAACAATGGAAAAAATCCAAAAACACGCGTTCTTTGTTACTCCAAAAAGGAATCTCTAAACGTGAACAAACCTCCCACATCCCCCCCCTCTCTCTCTAGCGCTCTCCTCCCATGAGCCAGCCAATTTGACTCCCGTTGGTCACGGAGCCGTTTCACAAACGTGTGGAGATTTATCTCGTGCAGAAAACGCAGCGGTCGCGCACAATCTCTCGAATCTTGTCGGGATGCGAACGACGGCGGCTGTGGCGAGCGGAGGATGGAGGAGGAAGCGGTGGTGGTATTGGTGGCGACGCGGCAATGTCCAGCGCTGGGTTCGCCAGCCTCACCGAGCAGAAGGAAGGGGTCGCGAGGGTGACATTTTACGTGGAAAAGTGCAGTGGGCGGGTGAGTGGGTAGTGTCGACGCCTGGCCTGGCATTTATTTTGGCTGGCACGAGCAACAGGAGCCAGACTGTCTGACTGCACTGGTGGGTGGGCACCGGCCAAGAGATCTGTTAACCCCGGTTGGCGGAGTGGGAAATGGGGGAGGGGCGGGGGGTTGAGTGGGGTGGGTGCAAGGCCCAGAATTTGGTGGGGGGGGGGGTTAGCGGTAGGGGGTGCGGTGCTATGAGTAGAGAGGAAATGGAGAGAGGGCAGGGGTTGTGGATGTGGGAAGCTGGGGTCAGCAAACACCGCCGCTGCTAACGTCCGCCTGTCCGTCACTGAGCCACGCTCACAGAAGCGAACCGCCACGGCGCGGTCAGGCGAGCAGACGCCCAGACGGCGGCTATCAACAAACAGCCCCCCGGCACTACCGTGCCCGGTAGATTGACGCCCCAAAAACTGCAGCGTCAGCATCTTCTTATAGTTATTTAAAACGCGTTGCGTTCGATTTTAACGGCTGGCCAGCGAGAGAAAGTCGTCGCTTGCCTGGTTGGGTGTCCCACTCAATGAGGCGTTTGAGTGCACGCCTTGAGTTTCAAGTTGATGATGTTGTTCGACCAGGCGAGAGCTCAAGAGTCCAGGAAGAGTCTCGTTTTTGTTTGCAAGAGTGACCTGTTACATTGTTTTTTAATGTTGTTAAATTTATTTCACACCGTACGTAGCCAACCGTGATAATCGGAGGTGCCAGTTAGGGGGTGATGATTGGGCGCCACGGCGGCGAGATGGTACATACCTCGCCAGGCATAAAGGAGGTTATGAGTTCGATCCCGACCCTTATGCCTGTGTATTTAGATTTTTCTCCGGGTCCTCTGGTTTTCCCCTCCACATTTAGAATCAACATCACGCGTTTAGAATATTTGGTTGCTGTACATTTGCACCTCATGGCGGGACCCCGGGGTCCCATAAGCCCCCGGCTCTCGCATAAACTGAATTGCGACGTCATTTGATGTCTGTTGAAGGCGAACGATACAGCAATCTATTCTTCTCGAAGAGCTCTACACGATGCGCTAAACAAAGTTTAAAAGTTTTGTTTCTTCTGCGCATTCGTCCTCGCTTCTGCGCTTCGACATGACATGGCAACAGAATGATCCACGCCAGGTGGGTTGCGGTGTTCATGCGCGCGGTGAGACCGAGTCGACAAAAATAAATAAATTAATTACGATTTTGACTTCCGTTTATTCGGGACCCCAGGGGCCGCCATAAGGTTCATTTGCACACGATAAACCACTTCGTTGAGCTATCATTTTTGATAGCCAGGTCGCTTCTGAAAAAAGAGCGATATCGCTCAGTGGGCTTTACCTGGTAAAATGGAAACAGTTTAGTTCTAGATCGCTATGTCGAGTCCTAATTGAGTAATTCATGGTGTCATTTTTTTATTTGGCAGATTTGGACCCTGACGCCAGCACACAATGGCCTCTGCTACTCTCGTGAATGACGCCACTGAGATCTTTAACGTCCATTGGGAAGCGGATGGCGTCCTGTAGTCCGGCTACGGCGATTACACCCAAGGCAGGAAATACACGAATACAGAGTGTGCATGCCTCACCATGCCTCACCATGGCATCATGCAGCCCCAGCTCCTCACCACAGTGAGGTGAGCAGTGTCAAGGTACTCACCTACTCACCACAATGAAATTAGCAGTGTCAAGGTACTCACCTGCTCACCACAGTGAGGTGAGTATCTGGTGGTGGTCGGGAGTGGTATGGCGCACCACACTACGAACCCCGCCGATTAAGTTCAATTCCCTCTCACGACCAACACCAGTGACAATTATCTGAATCGGTCCTGGGCCTCCCCTAGGTCGACTCAGCCTCAAATGAGTACCTGGTGCGATGTGTAAACATGGTGACCGGGCGTGGTGCTGGCCACCTGTCCCCTCCTTGTATCGACCCAGCCTTCATAGGTGCTCGCTAACAGCACTTGCCCCAACAGTCTGTGAAGGCTATACGGGGGATCTCTGTCTTTGGTGGTAAGGTGGTGGTGGTACATGCAGGCAGTTCAACGCACCACATGAGGATCTGCTCAGCCAGAGGTTCACCCCCAACTGTCTGGACATCGTGGGTTCGCTGTCAACCATCAACATTTTTCACAGACCGCCGTGTGGTGGCAAAAAATAAGTCTTGTGCTTTGTGAAAACAGATAGGGATCTGTGGATCCCTTCCCACGGTCTTGCGGGGACCATAGATTTGGAAAGCAACAGCACTTGGCGGAGTGAGTGGGGATGGTCGCTTGTAGGTCGCTTCACCACTTGGCATGGGCCACCCCATGCTGTGCACAGCAAGATTTCCTGGCCGAGCCAGCCACCCTTCGCCACTCAGTGAATCTTCTCCTCCCTCGAAAGAAGACATTTCTCTCCGAGATAGAGGTGTTTCCCTATCGCTTGAGTGAGGTCGCCAGAGTCTGGAAGGCTTAGGAAAGATGCGAGCTGACTTTTGGAGAGATAAAACCTTTGCCTGGCGAGGCAATTTTAAATATACTGAGAAAAATACTGTTTACGCTCAAAGAAGCAAGTTATTCACTTGTTTTTCGTGCGTTTGATGAATGGCTTTTGGTGCCATCACAGTTTTCTCCCGACACTTGCTAGATACTTGGATCGCTTGAAAATATATTTTTGGATGTCCTAATTAAAAAGAGACCTGATGGTTCAATGAGCCACTCTGTCTACAGGAAAGCTACCCATACGGATGCTTACCTGAAACCGGATTCCCACCACCATCCATCACAGAAGAATTCTCTCATCAAGACTCTGTATCATAGAGCCCAATGCATATCCGACCAGGAACACATAGGCAGTGAACTCAAGCACGTACACCAAGCTCTTAAGGCTAATGGTTACTCCGACTATACAATCCGCAAAGCTATCACTCAAACCATGAAGAAGGACCCTCTTGAGGAGCCTTTCAAAACCATCACTTTACCCTACATTGCGGGGATCACAAAAAATATCTCCAAAATCTTGAATAAACACAAGATCCAGGTCCGTTTCAACACATTACATAAAATCCGTGATCTGGTTCCGTCTGTAAAAGATGTGTTTCCGGACATACAGTACCCTGGTGTCTACAAACTAAGTTGCCTCTGTGGTAGTAGTTACATTGGAGAAACCAAACGCCATGTCTCGGACCGCATTAATGAACACAAAGCAGACCTTAAACACGGTAGGACCAACACCTCGGCCGTGGCAGATCATTGTTATAATTCAGTAGGCTCACATCACATTGACTTTTCCAAGACAGAGTTTCTTTGTAAGCCATCTGGCTACCATGAGAGATTCGTTCATGAGGCTATCCACATATACAAGCACAGAGACAATTTCAACCGAGAAGATGGATTCTGGCTTAGCAATCATTGGAAAGATTTGATAAACCATTTCAGGTCTTAATTGATTGTTCACGCTTACAGTGGCTTTCAGACAGCATACATTAATTTTTCGTCTCCCCCCTCCTCTTTTCAGAACATAGATGGACTAGTCCTTCTAAATAAACTGTCAAATCGCTGCGCGTGGCGCTGACGTTTTTTTTTATAAATAAATACACCGTTTAAAAATAAATAAATTAATGCGAACCGACACACCTGATGACGACCGTTTGTGATATGGTCGAAACGTCGTGAGAATTTTTATTGTTTTATATACATTTTATTATTTTATTGTTTTCGTTCAACGTGACTTTACCGAAAGAGCTAAGAATATGAATATATTTTACGTTTGGAGTCTTAAAGTCTCTGGATTCACACATCGGTTTCAGGCAGCGGGCACGTCACCTTTACACCACCCTGCGCACGATTAATTGAAGACGCGACCAATAAAACCAAAGCGCAGCCCTGCAATTGCTCGCTCACCACTTCTGGCAGAAGGGCCTCCATGAATAGGCCGAACTCGCGAGCCACCTCCAGTGGAGGGACACCATGTCGCGTATGGAGGCTTTTCGGGCTACTTGATAGTTCTAAACACTTTTTTTTTAATCAGGTGTTTTGTAAGAGGTGGAACTAACCCACACTTGAGCCTACCAGACGATATATGGTTGTACTAATTTATACTCACGGCTACACTGAGGTGGTAGAGGGTAAGGTGGGGAGATTAAAGAAACGTTCCCATTATTTTAACGGCCGCGCCGGGAGATATAACCGGCAACGTCTGGATTTCAAGTCTGGCATGGGCCCCAGGGGTCGGCAAAACAATTTGAGGCATTTTTTTCGAATTCAGTAAAAAAACCCTCAATATTTCAAGAGCCACAATACACTCTGGTGAATACAAGACGGTGGTCGGTGAATACAAGACGGTGGCCCTTAATGAATAACGCCACAAAGCAGTTTTAAGGAGCCGCAGGTTGCCGACCCCTACCCGCATGGCCAACCTCATCACTGCCCACATGGCCAACCTCATCACTGCCCGCATGGCCAACCTCATCACTGCCCGCATGGCCAACCTCATCACTGCACCGCCCGCTCGCTCGCTTCAGCATCTTCTCACGAGGCGAAATGGCCAGGCAAAATGGCTGCATTTAATGAAAGAACAAGAATCCAGTTCGGGATTCTCCTCCCTCGCAGCTTCTCCTCCTCCTCTCCTCGACCATCCATGGGGGAGAGGGGGAGGTAGGTGGAGGTGTTTTGCCGTAGACGCTGATCAAGAGAGGGCGGCCCCAGTCGCTCCGCAGGCTCCGGCGGGGCCGCGTGTCTGGCGGTGTCCGGTTCCGCGCGGCGGGCCCCGGCGGCCGTCAGGGGTTGATGTTTGTTGATGTAATTACTGTGGCTCCACGGTCTCACGAGGGCCATGCCCCGAGGCGGCGGCCGCTGCGAGACGTCGCCGCCGAGTCGGAGAGCTGCGCGGGGCGGGAGCTGCTCCTGCTGTTGCTGCTACTACTATTGTGTTCGAATGTTGCTGCTGTTGATGTTGCTACTATTGTGTTCTATTGTTGCTGCTCCTGCTGTTGTTGTTGCTACTATTGTGTTCTATTGTTGCTCCTGCTGCTACTATTGTGTTCTAGTGTTACTTCTGCTACTGTTGTTGTTGCGCCTGCTGCTACTATTGTACTCTAATGTTGCTACTGTTGATGTTGCTACTACTATTGTGTTATATTGTTGCTCCTGCGACTGTTGATGTTGCTGCTACTATTGTGTTCTATTGTTACTTCTGCGACTGTTGCTGCTACTATTGTGTTCTATTGTTGCTCCTGCTGCTACTATTGTGCTCTATTGTTACTTCTGCGACTGTTGCTGCTACTATTGTGTTCTATTGTTGCTTCTGCTGCTACTATTGTGTTCTATTGTTACTTCTGCGACTGTTGCTGCTACTATTGTGTTCTATTGTTGCTCCTGCTGCTACTATTGTGCTCTATTGTTACTTCTGCTACTGTTGTTGTTGCTCCTGCTGCTACTATTGTGTTCTATTGTTGCTGCTCCTGCTGCTACTATTGTATTCTATTGTTACTTCTGCTACTGTTGTTGCTGCTGTTGCTGCTACTATTGTGTTCTAATGTTACTTCTGCTACTGTTGTTGTTGCTGCTCCTGCTGCTACTGTTGTGTTCTATTGTTACTTCTACTGTTGTTGTACCTCCTGCTGCTACTTTTGTGTTCTAATGTTGCTCCTGCTACTGTTGTTGCTGCTGTTGCTGCTACTTTTGTGTTCTATTGTTGCTGCTCCTGCTGCTACTATTGTATTCTATTGTTACTTCTGCTACTGTTGTTGTTGCTCCTGCTGCTGCTATTGTGTTCTATTGTTACTTCTGCTACTGTTGTTGCTGCTGTTGCTGCTACTATTGTGTTCTATTGTTACTTCTGCTACTGTTGCTGTTGCTCCTGCTGCTACGTTTGTGTTCTAATGTTGCTCCTGCTACTGTTGTTGCTGCTGTTACTGCTACTGTGTTCTATTGTTACTTCTGCTACTGTTGTTGTTGCTGCTGTTCCTGCTACTATTGTCTTCTATTGTTACTTCTGCTACTGTTGTTGTTGCTCCTGCTGCTACTATTGTATTCTATTGTTACTTCTGCTACTGTTGTTGCTGCTACTATTGTGTTCTATTGTTACTTTTGCTACTGTTGCTGCTGTTGCTGCTGCTACTATTATATTCTATTGTTACTTCTGCTACTGTTGTTGCTGCTCCTGCTGCTACGATTGTGTTCTATTGTTACTTATGCTACTGTTGTTGCTGCTACTATTGTGTTCTATTGTTACTCCTGCTGCTGTTGTTGTTGCTCTTGCTGATACTATTGTGTTCTATTGTTGCTCCTGCTACTGCTACTATTGTGTTTATTTTTACTACTGCTACTGTTGTTTTTAATATTATTGTGTTTTATTGTTACTCCTGCTGCTGCTGTTGTTGCTGCTGCTACTCCTATTGTGTTTTATTGTTACTCTTGCTGCTATTGTTGTTGTTAGTGTTTTTATTCCTGCTGATTTTATTTCTTTTCTTGTTCCGATTATTGCTGCTGATGCTTCTATTGCTCCTGCAGCTGTCTGCAACTGAGGTGGTGAGACGTTAACTACCTCGCCTGGTATACAGGAGGCCGCGTGGATTTTTATTGGGGTCCGCCGGTTTTCCCCTCCACATTACGAATATGAGCCAAGAATGTGTGTGTGTGTCCCGCACATGACGTCACTCCTCATGAAGCTCACCCCTGCGTGACGTCATACCACATGAGGCCCATCCCCTAATTAATATTCATAAGTAGGTGGATTTTTATACAAACGCAGAGAAAGGTCGAGCTGAATTAAAAATGAATCTACGCAGTACAGTGCTACATTCGTACGTGACGTCACTGCAAAAGAGCCCCCCCTCCCCCCTTCATTAATATTCATGCTCGCGCGAAAATTTACACGAACACAAGAAGGTCACACTCCACATGCCGCACCCCCTCCCCTCATTAATCATGACAAGCCACTTCATTGAACTATCATTTGTTGCCAGGTCGATTCGAAAGTGGAGGAAAAAACCGGGGGACCTGAAGAAAAATCCACGCGACCACAGAGAGAGAGACACGACCTCCTGCATACCAGGCGAGGTAGTTAACACCTCACCACCGCAAGCAGCCACCACAACTAGCCACCTCCATTGACTGACATGACCTCGAATCTCGTCGCTTTACCGCGACTTCCAGTTAACTGCACTTTACCATCTCGTCGTCCCGCGTTGGACTCCAGGTTAGGCACATGTCATTGCGACAGAACTGTAATTGGTTCGTGCAGCTGGTACCTTCTTAGGCTGTCCCAACCTAAAATAAAATAAATAAGCAGACCAATACGTCTCCTTCCATATTGTTCCTTGAACCACCCATGTTGATGAACTGGCCAGGTGTTTATGGGCAAGGGCACTCTTTATTAGATATGGGTTCTCGTAAAATGTCTCCCAAAGTCATAATTTTGGGGAGACAAAGGTGGCTGGGCATGGAGCTTGTTACTCTACACCCACTGCTATGCTTTGCCGGTCAATGGGAAGCGGAGTCATCGCCTCCCCCTTCCCCATATAATTCGATGAACTCTCACTTTCGGATTTGCGATTTTATTAAAGAAAGCATTCGCCTATTGTGGGTGACTGAAGCGGCTTCTGGTGGAAGCATGTGAAGCAATGACATATGCAGAATACAAGTTGTGTGTGTGTGTGTTTTGCGTTGAGGGACAGGCATGTGACGAAAAGCCATGGATGCGTGGATTTTTCTCCGGGTCCTCTGGTTTTTACCTTCACATTTAGAAACATGCGTTTAGGGTATTTGGTTTGCCATAAATGTCCACATCATAAGCCACTTCGTTGAGCTATCCGTTTGTGGTGACCAGGTCGCTTCTCAAAAAGAGCTACATAGCTCAGTGTGCCTTACATGTACCTAGTAAAATATAAAATAGTTCACAGTTTGTTTTAGTTTTATAAAGATTATTTAACATCACGTAAGAGGAGGAATACACCATTGCGTGAGTGTAATTACGTGCGATTATATCGGATGTATCGTAACGGCAAGTCGATGTTTTTTTTTAATTAATCTCTGCATTGTTTACAAATCCTATTTAATAGGCACTCGCCAACAGCACACGGCCCAGAGGTCTCAGAGCATTTTACGGAAACTCTTGACAAACGCACACAATCTACATAAAAAGTAAACCAATTCATAATATAAGAATATGTTTTACCCTTTCTGGAAATAAAACAGATGTTAAGTTGTTAAAACACCAAACAGATTCCTTACAAAAGGTTTGTGTTTGGTGTTTTAGCATCTTAACACCTATTTTATTGCCAGAAAAGGTCAAAACTATTCTTATATTTTGGTACTGGCAAAGGAGGTCCCATGATAACCAATTCAGTTGGTGAATGCTGCTGCAGCTGCGTTAGCAGTGGTGCACAAACACCAATAACAATAACAACACACTCGACACATTCGTCAATCACAGCGTGTGGCCTTAAAAACTAAATAAATATAACAGGCGACGATTCGTGCAGTGGACCTTCTTTATGGTACATACGTAAGTGCGCTATGAAGGACCATTAAAGGGTAATTGCTCGAAACGTCACCTGTTATATACACGTATTTTTTTTGTATAATGGCCCAGTGCTATGACGAATGTATGAAGTTTATTTGCTGTTATATATTTATTTAATCCGCGTGTGGGTGTGTTGCCCACTTTGGCGTCACATTGCGTAGGATGCGATTTACTTGAATCATTTGATGACGGGGGTCGATCATTTGTGAGCGTTCATAATCACGCGACTCAAAGGAAACGTCAAACTTTAGTCTGAGCCTTGCCTTATGAGTGAACCCAATCAATCTCTGGGCCATAATAATTTGGAACCCAAAATATTAAAAAAATGTTTGTTTTTAATTGTTACCATAGCAATCAAATTCTAAACCTATTCCTGCGTTCTACCCCTCTCGCCTCCTGTAGAACATCATGAGAATCTACTTCAGCCGGCTCACTCAGTCACGACCCTGTGCACGTGTTAAACGAGCAGGTGGATGCAACTTTGTTGTGATTACCTGCAGCTGTTGTGACAGTTGCTCGTAAACAACAAGAGCCGGCATTGTCTGCAGACGCGTGCGGGTGGGGCGGGCGAGTCGGTGCAATACTCAGCCTCGAGCGATCTACCAACTCCAGTCTCGTCTCACCCCGGCCATAATTAAAGGCCTGCTGTGCTGTGTGTACAGCCTCAACTGGTCACATGTCGTGTAGCTCGTGATGTCTGCCCGGGGACGCTAATTATCCCCGCCAAATATCACTGCCCGCTGCTGTCAGCCCCTCTCATGCTGCCCATGAATGCCCCGGCTCCATCGGAAAATGCGTTCGCGTTTCGTCGGTTGCTGAGTTGGGAGCGTTTTCGGCTGTGGCCGAGGAAGCTGAACCTCAACCATTTCACACGTGCTGGGGGGAGGTGGGCGGCTAGGTGTCTCATAGCACTTAGCCGGCGCCGTTGGGTTGATGGGTTCGAACCTGGGTTCTCGCACGCGTCACGTTGGGTGGTCTTAGCTCGGACACCTGCAACATTATTTTTAACTGAGGTTGTCTCGAGTGCGCAATATTTATACTCGCCCACCCACTCACCTACGCAGCAGTCCATCGGCCTGAGACTCATCTACCCACTCACCTACTCAACCACCCACTCACCGACTGACCCACCCACTCACCTACTCAACGGTCCATCGGTCTGGAACTGACCTACCCATTCACTCACCTACTCACCCTCCCATTGAGTAGGTAAGTGCGTGGGTGAGCAGGTGAGTGAATGGTAGGTCAGTTCCAGGCCGATGGATGGGTGAGTACGTGAGTGGTGGGTGAGTAGGTGAGTGATTGGATAGCTGAGTTTGAGGCCGTTAACCGCTGCTTAGGTAAATGGGAGGGTGAGTGGGTGAGTGAGTGGGTAGATAAGTTCCAGGCCGATGGACGGTTGAGTAGGTGAATGAGTGGGTAGGTGAGTTCTAGGCCGATGGACTGCTGAGTAGGTGAGTGGTTAGGTGAGTTCCAGGCCAATGGACTGCTGAGTAGGTGAGTGGGTGGGTGAGTAGGTAAGTGAATGGGTAGGTGAGTTCCAGGTCGATGGACTGCTGAGTAGGTGAGTGGGTGGGTGAGAAGGTGATTGAGTGGGTAGGTGAGTTCCAGGCCAATGGACTGCTGAGTAGGTGAGTGGGTGGGTGAGTAGGTGAGTGAGTGGGTAGGTGAGTTTGAGGCCGGTGGATCGGTGAGTCGGTGAGTGAGGGCGAGTAGATAAGTGAGTCGGTGGGTGAGTAGGTGAGCGAGTGGGTAGCTGAGTTCCAGGCCAATGGACCGCTAACCACAAAGGTCCAAATCTCTTTATCTGAGTGCGCCGAATGATCAGGGTTGTCATGAGCGGCCCAACGAAGACGGTGACGATTCATGTTAACATTCAATGTTCAGTTTAATGTTGGCACGCACTGAGCGGCTGTGGTGGAAGTACTACACTGCGTACATGTCGAGACACCAGCGCGATCGTGGCAAAGGAGACAGACACCGCCGCGTGAATGAGCCAGAAACTCTGCGCGCCGCGTGCTTCACAGCGCGTGTTAAAGATCCTTTGGAGCGTAAGTCACGTGTACCGGATTTATGGTCCAAATTTTGAAAACAAATCCTCACAAATGATGACGTCGGGATACACCACACATGAGCATTGCTCCCTTGGGGTAGACTCTACTCATGTCTGCATCACAGCCTCTTGGTGATTGTAGCCTTGCGCTTTAAGAGTATAGCGTATACAGTTTTCCTTTTAAAGCTACGGCGTTATTGACGATCGTGTTGAGTTTTTGGGTGAATTTACTGTGTGCTTTTCCATCACTATCAACGCAGCAACAACATCACCATCCCCAAACAATGCTGTTCTCAATAAAGAGCGGCTAAATGAACTCCATGACCCGCACGGCAGTTCACTTGTCGTGACAGGGACTGCAAGATCTGACCACGTCCGTCCAGTGCTCGCCGAGTTGCATTGGCTTTCGGTTGCCGAACGAACACATTATATGATCGCACTCATTACGCACGAAGTGCTTGCCACAATGAGCCACAATGCCTCGCTGATCTCGTCAAGCAGCATAAACCATCACGCAAACCCCGGTCATCCTCGCAGTGGCTTTTGGCTAGCCATTTGTCGAGGCATTAATCGGCACTCCCCATGCTGTTAGCAGGTAGCTCCCCCTTCTCGTCAACAGGGGGCAGAAGCGTGATCACGCCAGTGTAAATGATCATGGCCCAAGGGGCCAACGACAATCCCTGGGAAACGGATCCTGGGACACATTCCCAAAACCCCGGGAGGGGGGACTGGGGGATGATGTCACCTTCCAGAAGGTTCTGGAAGGGAGGCATGGCTAGGGCGGAGCAAGCCATGGACCTGTATATAAGCCGGATCTCTGAAGGGTCTGGCTCAGTCATCTCCAAGCCGAAGACCGAAGACAGAGCTGAAGATAGGGCCCTGGACTCCAAGCTCCGCTGTCCTTCTAAGGGCCAGAGCTCAGTGAGGCCAGCGGTCAAGACCCGGAGACCTTGGCACGGTCGGGTCAGCGTAGCTTCCCCTAGGTCCCCTAGCCAGAGGGCTAAGAATTAGAGTGGTCCCAGTCTAAGGCAGCAGTGTAGCCCAGAGGCCATACCTCCTCAGGTATCGGGTGAAAGGGGCCATTACCCCTTTGTGTTAAGGACCCTGTATTCAGAGCAGTTAAATAAATATCGTGTTGCCTCACAGAAGTTCTCCTCTGGTTATTGACCCACTACAACTGGTGTCAGAAGTGGCCAAGTATGGAAACTAGGAGGAAAAATCGTACCGGGAGCCCGGGCGAAGACTGGAAGATGTGGCTGCAGGGACAGCGAGCCCTGCCAATGATGGCGAGATGCTGCCGGCTGCTCAGCTACCAGCCCAGCCAGCAGAAGGATCGCCAGCGCCGGACGGTGCGCTCATAGTCGCGCACGCCCGCCACGCCGAGCTGCTCTATGCCGCGGCTTCCATTCTGGAATAAATAAATAGCAGGGGGTCATCGGCGGAGGTGGTGGATGGAGCAGGGCTGACGCCAACAGCCGTTTCCGCCAGCGAGTCGGCCGTACCTTTGGAAAATCCCGCTGAGGGCGGAGGAATTTCTACCAGAAGCAGAGGAACTTCCACCAGAGGCGGAAGTTGGTTGCATCCTGGGAGTGCCCTGGACCAATCACAGAGCACCGCATCATCGGCGGTGGACGTACGTGGGTCTGACCAACCAGTAGACACCGCGTCATCACCCGAGTGACCTGCTGCAGAGGACGCCAAGCCGCTCGCCACAGGACACGCGCCGTCTTTCCAACAGCACCTGCCTGTCCTCAAGGAGTTCGTGGTGGCGGGGCGGTGACTGGCTGGCGTTCCAGCGCCATTTCCTTGCCCACCAGGAGATGGCGGCCTGGACCGAGGCAGAAGCGGTGCATGCGCTCCCAGCCATCTTGGATGATGATGCCCTCGCAGCCTTCATCACCATCCCCAAGAAGGACCGATCCACTCTGCACTCAGCGCTCTGGCGCATGGCAGACATCTACGGGCCGCCATCAGGCATTCGACACCAGTTCGGGGTACATCGGCGGGGTGCAACGGAGTCACGTTTCGCCTACCGCAGTGCCTTACTGGCCATGGCAAGGGCTGCGTTCCTGCAAATGGACGACAAAGCTATCAATGCCGTGGTCCTGCAGAAACTGTTGGCGCTTGCTCGGGAGCTTTGCATCATTATCCAGGCTGTGGACGATGACGATGTGTTCTCTGCGCGCCGCCAAAAGCATACATGCACACTTTCTGCTCCAATGCAACTCGAGCATCGCCGTCTGCGCGTCGACTTCGTAGCCTGTCTGCACGACCGACGACGACCAAGCCTTCGCCACGACATGGCCTTCGGGATGGAGGGTGTCCGAACGCCCACAATACCGGAACGACCGCCAGTGGGGACGGACTTCCCCGCGCACGGACATCCCCGCGCACGGACGACACCTGTTTTTACTGCGGTCTGCGGGGCCACATGTCTGCCGACTGCTGAGCACCACGACACCGCACCTCTGGACCACGGTCATCCGACCCTGGGACGCCTACGTCGTCAAGGCAGAACCAGGCAAGTCGCGGCACCTCACGTGTTCAGCCCCCGCTCTCACCTCGCACACCTCAATGCGCCACGCCGTGTGTTCGCCGGTCGACGGGTGTCGGGGCACGCGATTTTTGGGATTCCGAACGGGAGCTGTTCAGTGGTCAGAACTGACCCACAGGGTTTTCGTTGCGGCCGCGAGATCTTCCGTTGTCATCGGTTCGATCGAAGGGGTTGAGTTCCACGTGCTCGTCGATACGAGTACATCAGCTACTATTATTTCCGACCTAATCTACAACATTTTGTCCGTTCGGTGTCAACCCCTGCAACGGGTTTCCGTCCCGTGTTACACACTAACGGGGGCTCACTTGGCAGAATCGGACAAATTCACGCGCAAATTTCAATTGGCGATATCAAATTGGCGGGGCCTATTTTGGTTTCTTCGTCTCTCGCTGTACCTTGTCTGCTAGGGACAGATTTCCTAGCCAAGATGCAGATAAGAATCCTTGTCGGTCAAGGATGTATCGAACTCCCTTCTGGTCGTCGCATGGCAATTTGCCCTCCCCCACGCATCTGCGCACTGCCTGTACCACTGTGCAGGCACTGGTTGCTCGCACGGTGCGTATTCCGCCGGGTGCGCAGATGCTAGTACCCCTTCGCTTACGAAAACTGCTCGACTCGGAAGCCTCTGCGAACGGCGTTTTGTTGGGACCATCGAATGCTGCAGTCAAGGGCCTTGAACTAGTAGCCGCACAGACTCTCATGGCGGGTGACAGGGATCTGTCCTGAATGTTGGGCTGTGCACGACCGTTGTTCCACAGGGGACCATGCTCGCCAAGGCGACGCCGGCGCCCCTGGGGAACACGGTCATTGGCCACATCGATGTCGGTCCTGGGTCGCAGCCACGTTCAGACCTGGATGAGAGTTGGCTGGATTCGCTTTGTGCGGGGGCTAGTGACCTGTCCGGGTTACAGCAGTCTAAATTACGTACGCTTTTAAGGGAATTTACTGACATTTTCAATTTAAAAAAAAATTGACATTGGATGCACCAAATTGCTTCGTCATCATATCGACACTGGTGACGCTGCCCCCATCCGGCAAAACCCATTTCGGCTTAGCTCAGCTCAAAAACAGCATGTGAAATTGGCAGTTGATGACATTCTGGCCGCCGACATAATCTCTCCTTTGACCAGCCCTTGGGGCGCTCCCATACAGTGAGGGAAAAAAGTATTTGATCCCCTGCTGATTTTGTACGTTTGCCCACTGACAAAGAAATGATCGTCTATAATTTTAATAGTAGGTTTATTTGAACAGTGAGAGACAGAATAACAACAACAAAAAACCAAAAACGCATGTCAAAAATGTTATAAATTTATTTGCATTTTGATGAGGGAAATAAGTATTTGATCCCTCCTCAAAACATGACTTAGTACTTGGTGGCAAAACCGTTGTTGGCAATCACAGAGGTCAGACGTTTCTTGTAGTTGGCCACCAGGTTTGCACACATCTCAGGAGGGATTTTGTCCCACTCCTCTTTGCAGATCTTCTCCAAGTCATTAAGGTTTCGAGGCTGACGTTTGGAAACTCGAACCTTCAGCTCCCTCCACAGATTTTCTATGGGATTAGGTTCTGGAGACTGGCTAGGCCACTCCAGGACCTTAATGTTCTTCTTCTTGAGCCACTCCTTTGTTGCCTTGGCCATGTGTTTTGGGTCATTGTCATGCTGGATTACCCATCCACGACCCATTTTCAATGCCCTGGTTGAGGGAAGGAGGTTCTCACCCAAGATTTAACGGTACATGGCCTCGTCCATCGTCCCTTTGATGCGGTGAAGTTGTCCTGTCCCCTTAGCAGAAAAACACCCCCAAAGCATAATGTTTCCACCTTCATGTTTGACGGTGGGGATGGTGTTCTTGGGGTCATAGGCAGCATTCCTCCTCCACCAAACACGGCGAGTTGAGTTGATGCCAAAGAGCTCCATTTTAGTCTCATCTGACCACAACACTTTCACCCAGTTGTCCTCTGAATCATTCAGATGTTCACGAATCACGAATTTTGTGTACTGTATTGAACCGGACCTGGATCTTGTGTTTGTTTAGAATTTTGGAAATCTTTTTAGTAACGCCTGCTATATATGGAAGTGTGATGGTTTTGACCAGAGTATCAAGTGGTTGTTTCTGTATGGAGGGAGAAACAGCTTGGCGGATGGTACGGTTAGAGTAACCATTCCTTTTGAGGGCCAGGTGTACATGTTTTAATTCACTGGTCAGGTGGTGTTGGTCTGAAATGCAATGAGCCCTATGGTATAAAGTTTTGATGAGATAATTATTTTGGGCTGGGTGGTGGTGGGAATCAGGTTTCAAGTAGGAATCTGTGTGGGTTCAATATAGTACACAAAATTCGTGATCTGATCCCATCCGTGAAGGATGTCATTCCTGACTTACAGTACCCCGGGGTTTACAAATTGAGTTGTACCTGCGGTGATTGCTATATCGGGGAGACAAAGCGACATGTCTCTGACCGAATTCACGAGCACAAATCAGATTTGAAACACGGCAAAACGAATTCCTCTGCCGTTGCTGATCACTGTTACAACGCTGTGGGGGATCACGATATAATTTTCTCCGATACCAAGGTTCTTTGCAAACCCACGGGCTTTTATCAGAGATTTGTTCATGAAGCAATTCAGATCTCGATTTAAAGCTTTCGTGACTGCAAGGATTCATCTTCTTTGGTTCTTTCGGTAAAGTCACGTAGAATGAGAATAAAATAATAAATTGATAAAATAAAATAACACAATAATATTCTCACGACGTTTCGGCCACAACACAAGCGGCCTTCATCAGGTGAAGGGGACGAGACTGTCTGGAGGACAGCGCTGGAGTGAGAAAGCCACGCTGAGATCACGACCTTTAAGCTGTGTGAGAAGAAACAAAGCGCCTTGACAAAGGAATTATCATATAATTTAGCATTGAAATAGGTGAGTGATTAGCTTGTGACTGGTCACAGAAAAGGCTATGTTAAAGTTAAAGCATACACATCCGCAAAGGCACCCCTTGACAAATGAATTAGCATAACATTTAGCATTGAAATAGCTGAGTGATTAGCTTGTGACTGGTCACAGAAATGGCTATGTTGAAGTTAAGGCCTACACATCTGAGCTATTCACAGTAACTGGGTATACAATACAATATATAATGAATACTATATAGTGAACCAATAAAAAATACTAAAATATAAATTACCTCAATGTTATCAATAAACTCTATATTCTCCAATCAGCCAAGCTACCAACAATAAGTCGTTATATATCACAATGCTATATGGCGAAAAATGGGTGGATTCTTACCCTCAACTTTAGCAACACGGATAGCTACGGATTCCCACCACCATCCATCCCAGAAGAACTCCCTCATCAAGACTCTATACCATAGAGCCCAATGCATTTCCGACCAGGAACATATTACCAGTGAACTCAAGCACGTACACCAGGCTCTCAGGGCTAATGGTTACTCCGACTACACAATCCGCAAAGCCATCACTCCAGTCATGAAGAAGGATCCTCTTGTGGAGCCACTCAAAACCATCACCTTACCCTACATTGCAGGGGTCACTAAAAAGATCTCCAAAATCCTGAATAAACACAAGATCCAGGTCCGATTCAGCACAGTACATAAAATCCGTGATCTAGTTCCATCTGTAAAAGATGCTGTTCCCGACATACAGTACCCGGGCGTTTACAAACTAAAGTGCCTCTGTGGTAGTAGCTACATTGGAGAAACCAAACGACATATCTCGGACCGCATTCGCGAACATGAAGCAGACTTGAAACACGGTAGAATGAACTCCTCTGCCGTGGCAGATCACTGTTATAATTCAGTGGGCTCACATGACATTGACTTCTCCAAGACGGAGGTTCTTTGCAAACCAACCGGCTACCATGAGAGATTCGTTCATGAGGCCATTCACATATACAAGCACAGAGACAATTTCAACCGAGAAGATGGATCCTGGCTTAGTAACCATTGGAAAGATGTTTTAAACCATTTCCGTTCTTAATTAATTGTATTTTACGATGACCTTCAGACCGCAGCTCTTTCGCTGGCATTGACTCTTAATACCTCTCACACCACGGTTAATGGTATGGTTTACAACATGGAGTATAACAGTGCCTCGCAGCTGTCTCTCTCCCCCTCCTCTGTTCCGACCATGGATGAACTCGTCCGTCTGAACGGGACCCGTAGCTATCCGTGTTGCTAAAGTTGAGGGTAAGAATCCACCCATTTTTCGCCATATAGCATTGTGATATATAACGACTTATTGTTGGTAGCTTAGCTGATTGGAGAATATAGAGTTTATTGATAACATTGAGGTAATTTATATTTTAGTATTTTTTATTGGTTCACTATATAGTATTCATTATATATTGTATTGTATACCCAGTTACTGTGAATAGCTCAGATGTGTAGGCCTTAACTTCAACATAGCCATTTTTGTGACCAGTCACAAGCTAATCACTCAGTTATTTCAATGCTAAATTCGCCTAGTTATTTCAATGCTAAATTCTCCTGTTTGATTTGTACTAGGTGCCTCGGTGAATGTATATGCTCTGACTTTAACATAGCTGTTTCTGTGACCAGTTACAAGCTAATCACTCACCTATTTCAATGCTAAATTCTATGCGAATTCCTTTGTCAAGGAGTGCTTCTGCGGATGTGTATACTTTAACTTAGCTATTTCAATGCTAAATTTTATGCTAATTCCTTTGTCAAGGGGTGCCTTTGCGGATGTGTATGCTTTAACTTTAACATAGCCTTTTCTGTGACCAGTCACAAGCTAATCACTCAGCCATTTCAATGCTAAATTATATGCTAATTCCTTTGTCAAGGCGCTTTGTTTCTTCTCACACAGCTTAAAGGTCGTGATCTCAGCGTGGCTTTCTCACTCCAGCGCTGTCCTCCAGACAGTCTCGTCCCCTTCACCTGATGAAGGCCGCTTGTGTTGTGGCCGAAACGTCGTGAGAATATTATTGTGTTATTTTATTTTATCAATTTATTATTTTATTCTCATTCAACGTGACTTTACCGAAAGAACCAAAGAAGACAATTTATATCTACAAACACAGACACAATTTCAACCGAGAAGATGGTTTCAAATTAAGCAACCATTGGAAAGATGTTCTAAATCGAACTATACATTAAACTAATTTCAATGGTACAGTATAATTTTTCAAGTAGTGGTACCCCAAACTTTCGCAGCTCTTATAAATTCCCTTTTCACACCATCAATAGGTAAACTCCCCCTCCCCCCCACCTGCGCCAAACGGCAAGTCCACCGGCACGTACACCACCTCTTTCCTAAAATCCACCAATCAAATGCTATTTTCTATGCTAATTTCTTTGTCAGAACACCTTGTTTGCTCGCACACAGTTTAAAGGTCCGCTGTCTGAGCGTGGTTGTGTTTCGCTAAATTCTCCTGTTTGATTAGTACTAGGTGCCTCGGTGAATGTATATGCTCTGACTTTAACATAGCTATTTCTGTGACCAGTTACAAGCTAATCACTCAGCTATTTCAATTCTATGCTAATTCCTTTGTCAAAGGGTACCTCTGCGGATGTGTATACTTTAACTTAGCTATTTCAATGAGCCATTTCAATGCTAAATTATATGCTAATTCCTTTGTCAAGGCCCTTTGTTTTCTTCTCACACAGCTTAAAGGTCGTGATCTAAGCGTGGCTTCTCTCACTCCAGCGCTGTCCTCCAGACAGTCTCGTCCCTTTACCTGATAAAGGCCGCTTGTGTTGTGGCCGAAACGTCGTGATTTTTTGTTATTTTATTTTCACCTACGTGACTTTACCCAATAGAACCAAAGAGTAAGGTGACAACAGTTGGTGCGATTATTCGCAAATGGAAGAAACACAAAAGAACTGTTAATCTCCCTCGGCCTGGGGCTCCATGCAAGATCTCACCTCGTGGACTTGCAATGATCATGAGAACGGTGAGGAATCAGCCCAGAACTACACGGGAGGATCTTGTCAATGATCTCAAGGCAGCTGGGACCATAGTCACCAAGAAAATAATTGGTAACACACTACGCTGTGAAGGACTGAAATCCTGCAGCGCCCGCAAGGTCCCCCTGCTCAAGAAAGCACATATACATGCCCGTCTGAAGTTTGCCAATGAACATCTGAATGATTCAGAGGACAACTGGGTGAAAGTGTTGTGGTCAGATGAGACTAAAATGGAGCTCTTTGGCATCAACTCAACTCGCCGTGTTTGGTGGAGGAGGAATGCTGCCTATGACCCCAAGAACACCATCCCCACCGTCAAACATGGAGGTGGAAACATTATGCTTTGGGGGTGTTTTTCTGCTAAGGGGACAGGACAACTTCACCGCATCAAAGGGACGATGGACGAGGCCATGTACCGTTAAATCTTGGGTGAGAACCTCCTTCCCTCAACCAGGGCATTGAAAATGGGTCGTGGATGGGTATTCCAGCATGACAATGACCCAAAACACATGGCCAAGGCAACAAAGGAGTGGCTCAAGAAGAAGAACATTAAGGTCCTGGAGTGGTCTAGCCAGTCTCCAGAACCTAATCCCATAGAAAATCTGTGGAGGGAGCTGAAGGTTCGAGTTTCCAAACGTCAGCCTCGAAACCTTAATGACTTGGAGAAGATCTGCAAAGAGGAGTGGGAAAAATCCCTCCTGAGATGTGTGCAAACCTGGTGGCCAACTACAAGAAACGTCTGACCTCTGTGATTGCCAACAACGGTTTTGCCACCAAGTACTAAGTCATGTTTTGAGGAGGGATCAAATACTTATTTCCCTCATCAAAATGCAAATAAATTTATAACATTTTTGACATGCGTTTTTGGTTTTTTTTTGTTGTTATTCTGTCTCTCACTGTTCAAATAAACCTACCATTAAAATTATAGACTGATCATTTCTTTGTCAGTGGGCAAACGTACAAAATCAGCAGCGGATCAAATACTTTTTTCCCTCACTATAGTTCTCGTTAAAACGCACGATGGCAGTCTGAGATTTTGCATGGATTTTCATCGCCTAAACAAAATTTCGGTGGCCGACGCTTACCCGCTCTCACGCATGGAAGAGTTGTTGGACGTCCTGGCAGGAGCACGTTACTTCTCCACGTTGAACCTTCTGTCGGGGTTCTGGCAACTCCCCCTCAACGAAGCGTCAAAACCCAAGACAGCCTTTCGAACGCCACAGCGCCTTTTCGAATTTAATAGGTTGCCCATGGACCTCCACTCAGCCCCAGCTACGTTCCAACGGCTCATGGAGCTTGTTCTCGCTGTGCTTCAGTGGGACTCATGTTTGAGTTACTTAGACGACATCATCGTCTTTAGCCGCACCTTCAACGAACACCTTGATCGGTTGCGAGCTGTTTTTTTCTGGAAATGCGTGCTGCGGACTTGAAATTCAACCCATAGAAGTGTCACCTTCTGCGTGAGTCTGTTCGATACTTGGGCCATATTGTCTGCCACTCGGGTATTTCCACTGATCCCGAGAAAACTAAGTGTGTAAGCTCGTGGCCAACTCCCACCTCGGTGGGGGAGGTCCGCAGCTTTATTGGTTTTGCATCCTACTATCGCCACTTTGTGGCTGATTTCGCATCAATCGCCAAACCACTCCATGCTCTGATAGCCAAAGGAGTGAAATTTCGCTGGGGGGATGTAGAACAGTCCGCATTTGATTCCCTGTGCGATGCCCTGGTTAAGGCGCCACCCTTGAGTTATCCCAACTTCTCAGAAACCTTCACACTTGATACAGACGCCAGCAACACCAGTATTGGCGGGGTGCTCTCTCAAACCATCGGGAGCGTCGAACGGAACAACGCTACTGTGTGATCCACCGCGAACTACTGGCCATAGTTTTCTTTATTCAGCAATATAAGCCTTACTTGTACTGTAGACACTTTACCATTAGGTCTGACCACTCTGCGTTACAATATGCTTTGCGTGTGGACAAACCGTCTGGTCAGCTTTCTAGGTGACTTCACTGTCACCTATCGCAAGGGTACCCGCCACACCAATTCCGACGCACTGTCACGACTCCCGCCAGTTGAAAAATGCGCATGTTTTTTCGGGTCGGGTCGTTGCAAGCCGCCAGGGGTTGGGCCCGTTCTGCCCCTCGCAGCGGTGGCCGCCGCACTCCCCTCCGACCAGGGTCCACCGGATAACCCATCGACCCGGTTGGCCGTGATGACCTGCTGGGCTTGACCCTGGCAGAATGGGGTCACCACCAGCTAGAAGATGTGTCCTTGCTTGCCTTACGCCATCGCGCCGGGAATCCGGCCAATACCCGGGGTGGGTTCACTTCCCTTGCCCTGCGTCACGGTCTTCTCATTCATTAGGATGGGGATTCCTGTCAGTAAAAAATTGATGTGCCCGCTGCCTTGTGAGGTAAGGTCATTTGGGCACTCACAAAACCCTAGGCCTGCTGCGACTTCAATTCTTTTGGCCGGGTAAGTTGCGCGACGTGACCGATCTCCTGCAGGGCTGCACCCAGTGCGCACGCCCAAAACCACCATCGAAGCCAGCATGCCCGCCCTTGCAACCCATCATTGTGTCTCACGTCAACGAGCTGGTGGCTCTAGACATTTTGGAACCCTTCCCTACCACACCTAGGGGTAATAAGTACCTACTGGTTGGGGTGGAGTATTTTACACGCTGGCCCATGGCCTGGCCACTCCCCAACCAGTCGGCAGCAGCCATCGTCGAGGCTTTTGTCCAGGGCTATGTCCTGGACAAGGGCGCTCCGGAATGGCTGCTGATCGACCAGGGAAGAAATTTTTCGAGCACCCTCTTGCGCGACGTATGCAACCTTTTGGGCACAGAAAGGTGCGCACCTCTCTGTACCACCCACAAACCGATGGTATGGTGGAGCATCTCCACAGGATGCTCACCTCTATGTTGTGTGGCCAAGTTGATGATTTGCAGCTCGTCTGGGATCTGTAAATCCCTGGGGTCCTGGCCACATACCGGATGACACCTCACGTGCCAACCGGATTTTGGCCATTCTTCTTAATGTATGGCAGGGATGCGGTCCCCCTTGCCGATGTTCACTTGCATGTTCACCTTCTGTCGCCAAAATCCAAACTCGCAGGCCACCTGCATTTAAACATGTGTAAATTGACTGCAGCACGAGAGGCCGCCATTGAAAACTCGGCCTCTCGACAATGAGCCAACTTGGCTCATTGTCGAAATCCACGCATGATTGGACCACGGGGGACAAGGCCTGGCTCCATTGTCCCCAGGTGCCTTTGTCCATGTCGCCCAAACTGCTAAAACCATGGAAGGGTCCCATCGAAATCGTTGAGGTTGTCCGCCCCCAGTGCGTTAAGGTCCTGTGGGGGCAGGCAATGTTGGTTCATGCATCCCTCGTGGTTGAAGCCCTTAGTCGCGCCGCGCATCCCTCCGTCACCTACACACCGCGGGGCCAGAGCGTGTGATGTGTCCGGCGAGCCAGGTGATGCCTCCGTGGTGCCTAACCCTCAGCACAGCCATGTTGTCACTCCTGCAGGTGATGTGGGAGTAACGGCCACCTCACGCGGCGACCGGATTTTAGTCCACACCGGCCATCCCCTGCCGCCGAGTTCTCACACGGCTTGCAGATGTGCCCGCCAACAGACCCGTCAACCTGCACCGCCAAGGAAGCCTTCCGTCCCCTATGACGGGCCAGCGACACGCACGCACGCTAAAACTCTACGCTTTTCATGACAACCCTTGTTAATTTTCCCTCACACACACACACACACCGTATTACCCACTTACCTTGCGCCGCCGGTCACTTACGTCGTAGCCTTTTCCTTACCTGTTGCCGGTCGTGCGTGTTTCTTCTCCGTTGAATTGACGGTTGCATTGTGAGGGATCATGTGTGTGGCCGTACGCCACCCTATGTGTATATATGTATATTGTGTGTATTTGTACAGGGGGTTGGGGTATTTATGTAGGGTTGTTGTTGTTGCATTTTTAATGAGGCACACGCGTTCTCTTTTTTGGTATTTACATTTTTTTATTCGTTAGAATTGTTGCAGCTGGGACGGCTGCGTGCTACGGAGGGGGGGGGGGGTGATGTAGAGGCATTAATCGGCACTCCCCATGCTGTTAGCGGGTAGCTCCCCCTTCTCGTCAACAGGGGGCAGAAGCGTGATCACGTCAGTGTAAATGATCAAGGCCCAAGGGGCCAACGCCAATCCCTGGGAAACAGATCCTGGGACACAATCCCCAAACACCGGGAGAGGGTACTGGGGGATGATGTCACCTTCCAGAAGGTTCTGAAAGGGAGGCGTGGCTAGGGTGGAGCAAGCCATGGACCTGTATATAAGCCGGATCTCTGAAGGGTCTGGCTCGGTCATCTCCAAGCCGAAGACCGAAGATGGAGCTGAAGATAGGACCCTGGACCCCAAGCTCCGCAGTCCTACTAAGGGCCGGAGCTCAGTGAGGCCAGTGGTCAAGGGAGGATAGGACCCTGGACCCCAAGCTCCGCTGTCCTTCTAAGGGCAGGAGCTCAGTGAAGTCAGTGATCAATACCCGGAGACCTTGGTACGGTCGGGTCAGCGTAGCCTCCCCTAGGGCCCCTAGCTGGAGGGCTAAGAATTAAAGTGGTCCCAGTGTTAGGCGGCAGTGTAGCCCGGAGGCCATACCTCCTCAGGTATCGGGTGAAAGGGGCCGTTACCCCTTTGTGTTAGGGATCCTGTATTCAGAGCAGTTAAATAAATATCGTGTTGCCTCACGGAAGTTCTCCTCTGGTTATTGACCCACTACACATTGAACAAAGACGGTCACCGCATCGCGTGCTTTCAGATGCGCTTCTGCGGTCGTCTGGAACGCTCTTCCAATATTAGGAAGCAACTGGAGCTATGCAGTGTAAAATCAAGATTTAAAACGAATTTATATCGAACTACTTTTTGTGTTTAGTTTGTTGTCCTTCTTCCGCACCTCCGATTAGCATGGTTGGCTACGTTCGGTGCGAAAGAAGTTCAATACACGCACAGATACAGCGACCTAACGAAGGGGCCCATGCGTGCCCTCGACCAGCTGGATGGCCGCGCATGTCTTCTCTTGCTCGTCTTCGTGGGCACGTTGCGACGCGTCGCCGGGGATTTTGGAGTCTGTGCGAGCCTCGTGCTAAAGTCAGCCCCGGCCGACGCTTTAACAGTTTCCGCCGTTTGTTGGAGGGTGGCCAAACCCCCGAGCCTATGAACTGAGCTCTGAAAAAAGGGTGCTGCTGTCAGTTAGACCAATTTAAAAATATATATCCTGCAAGCAACAAATACATTTGCTTGCTCAGCAAAGGAATGTTTTAGTTGGCAAATGTGATTATGCTAAGTAGCAATGGTTTGGCCAACAGGGGATGTTTGTGCTGTGAAAGTTGACAAAGAAGTATTATTCCGGGGCTGATTTCCTTCTGAAAACATTACATTTACCTTTTTTTCTCTCTCTCTTTGTTTGCAACTTTTACGCACAGCCCCTCAACGTCAACTTTCGTCCGCATCAATACAAATTAAGTCAAAATCCACCAAGACACGATAATTATTGTGACCGAAGGGACGTCTGCACAACTGTAAATGTTGTATTTGGAAGGTCTCGCCATTATTTTTTACAATAACAACAATATTAATATTTTTAATGATGATTTACAGCCTTTTCTCAATCCAGATCTGAATGAAGGCCTCCCTTTGCTGATCAGTCATGGGGGAGGGGGGGGCGCTATATGATTTGACCATACTTCACGCTGGTCACGGCGGGTTCGTAAATATGATTAAGCACAGGCCGGGCTGATCTGTGGAGTCACGCTGTAATGGAATCCTTTGAGGTTTACTTGCAAAAGTTCGTTTAAGCTGCAATGGCACCATTGATCGGGGAGTCCAAGCCGGCAGGAGGCCACGACCCCCAGGATTTGTCGATGTTCGGTGAAGGTGGATGCAGGACAGTGGGACAGCATGCTCGAGTTGACCAGGGTTCAGTGACAACCGATACCACAGCTTTCCGTTACAAGGCAGCAGTGACGTGCGGTGAGGTCAATGGCTGGGGAGGCACTGGCTAGTGTCAGAGCCAGATTCACACACTTAGGGGGGCATGGCCTCACGGAGGGGGGCGTGGCCTCACTGAGGGGGGCGTGCTCTCACTGAGGGGGGCGTGTCTAACACGCCCTCCTGAGTGAGGCAGATGTGATAGCTGCCTCCCCTGGTGCTTTTTCATTGCAATTTCATGACGAGACCAGCGAGCCTAAATATCTTTATACACATACGTGAAGTAAGTTACCTGGAGTATGGAAGGCGAGCACATGAAATGAAGGGGTCTACAAACATTACATTGGTGACATACTGAGATAGTAACAGGCAAGCGCTTTTTGCCCACGCTCCATCCAGTTACTAAGGGGTTGTGCAATCAGAGGGGAGGCTGAGCTCGTCACTGCCTCACCTCTCATCTCTTCCTGTATTTGCAGCAGAGCTCCGCAAATTTCGCGATTTTGACTATAAAAATGATTGGAATCGTACAGAAATGACATTTATAATACAGATCAGTGTAAAAATCTTCATATTTATTTTATTTGATTATTCTTTTTTTTACTTTTCGTAACAGCTATTTTCATTGGGGTATGACAGGTGAGGCTGTGCCTCCCCTGCCTCCCCTGACCGCACGTCCCTGCAAGGCAGGCATGGATAGGCCACGCGGAGAGACTGCCCTGTGATATCTTGGTGGAGGATATAAGTAACGAACGGGATATCATTCTCCACAAAGGCAGAGTTCCCATATCTAGGCCTATAACGTCTGGCAGTTTCACCGGCATTGAGTCAAGTAAGCCCGATTCTGTTAATCAGACACTGTGTCGAAACCGATCCAGGGTTTTGTTTGTACTCAGTCAAGGACTTGACATTCTAGACACCCCAGAAGGCCGTGGAGCAGATGAGTTGTGTAATAAATACACTTTACGTGGAGTGACGGATACGCGGAGTCATTGTCTGCTTGGCCATGTTATTACTGCAGCTTTGACAGTGCTGTTTGTTGCTGGCCGGTGGACATCTTCTAATCTTTAGTCCTCAATGACCCAGTAATGTGGAATTTTCAATGCTGGCTTAGTACCTGTGTAGCGACATCGTCGCATGTCGCTGTGTGTGGGACTTACCTGGCCAGGGCACGCCACGCGACGTCCTGTCAGGATGCAGTACCAGCCCCAGGGTAAAGGGGGCAAGAAGGGGGACCTACCCGAGGACCCCCAGAGGGGGGGCTGAGGGGACCCCGGGCCGGGGGAGGAGCCCTACGCGTGGGCCCATAAAGGAGGTGGGCCTGAGGGCGGAGCAAGCCCCGCACAGGGGGATAGAAAGCCGGTCCTCGGTGGGGATCGGTGAGTAAGGAATGCTGTGAAGATGCTCTGCCCCAGCTTGAAGAGGAGCGACACATGGGAACTCGGACTCGAGTAGGGCAGTGGGGTGGTTACGTCGTGGCGTGTGTTAGGTTAGCTCGTTCGGTGGGTTACCACCGTAGCTAACCGGGTAAAGGGGCCGTTACCCCTTTTGTGTTAATGCAATAAACGTGTTGCCTCCAATGCTTCGAAGAGTCTCCGTTTTACCCACCACACCTGGATAAGCAGTGCCCCGTTATTTGGGCACAGTTGCTACATCATCATTACCATTGTCGTCGTAACGTCATCACTTCCGTGATATTGTCATCATTATCATGGCACCATCATTACCATCACTTTAACGCTACCATATCGTGTTCAATATCACCATCTTGGAGAGAGCATTGCTCTTCGGGTTTAATGTTTTTATCCCAAATTTTGAAATCACTGCCAGATAAATAAAAAACTCAAAAAAAATATTCGTGCGTGAGCATCACGGTCTTACGACTCTCAAAGCTGTTTTCTATTCAATCGTAGCGCCCGCCGCTTGAATATCAGGTATCATTTAGCCACCGCGGGACAATTGAATTCCATCAAGATTGGCTCGTGGGATGATGTAAATCAGCGTGTGTGAGTGTGTGTTCTTGTCTCTCTGTGAGGAGCCGTAGTGTAGCGGTTAGTGTGCTGCGCGACGAACCTGAGTTCGATTCCCGCTCACGGCCAACACCAGTGGCGATTATCTGAACTGGACCTCCCCTAGGTCGACTCAGCCTCAAATGAGTACCTGGTACGGTGTGTAGTAAACATCGTCACTGGGGAGACAACGGCGGCCGGGCGTGGTGCTGGCCACTCACCCGTTCGTGTGGCGTGCCAGCCTTCATAGGTGCTCGCTAACAGCACTTGCCCTAACAGTTTGTTCAGCCTATATGGGGAGGGGTTCTTTGTCTTTGGTACGAGAGTGTGGGGGGTGGGAACTGGGGACGGCCTCTGCCCGCGCCCGTCCTGCTGGCGCCCCCCGTGTGCCCCCCCCCCACCCCGTCCCACTCGCAGCCCCGACGCGGTGAGCGTGGATCCAATTTCTCTCCGACCCTCCTTTATGGCCGTGCCAGAAAACTCGCAGCGAGAGGTATCGGTCGTTTCGTTTCACAAAGGCTCACGACTGATATGATATTAACCAGTCAGCCAGAGCCATTATTGATCAATCTGTCCGTCTATCCTACCCACCAGACCCCTGCCACCGCTACCCCCTGTCTGTCTGTTTGCCTTTAAAGTTGAGCGCATCTTAAGTTTCCGCGATATTGCGGCGGCGTCCGTGGCTCGGCGTCGCATTTGTCTGCGTTAAACGGACGGCGGAGATTTGTTTTTGAGCGAGGGTGCGGGAACAAGCGGCCGCGTTGTCCGCGCCGGCGGCGAGGTCTGTGCAGCGTCCGCTCGCGTTTGATCCCCCCACCCCCACAGCCCCCCTACGCCCCCACCCCCCGCAGCACAGAGAGCCAGGCCGAGAGCGAGAGAGAGATAAATTCCCACTCGCACAGGAAACAGCCCCGGCCTTGTTCGAGAAGCCTCGTAAATATGTTTGATTTTATTTTTATTCGGAAATGCGGCGGTGCGCCTACCGACATCCGCCTTTGCTGCTTTAAGCGCAGAGTTTTGTTTTTTTTCCTCCCCAATGTTGAGGCGCGCCGCCTTTAATCACAACCACCTTCAGGTCACGGCGCTCCCCCTAGATATTGCATCGTTTCTTGCCAACGGCCGTGTCTGTGTCTTTGTAGGAGCCCTTATAATCCACCGCAGATTTAATGGGGCATGGGCGAGAGGGGGAGTGGTTGAAACAAAAAAAGATAAACCACATCTCGGCTCTGCGAGATACATCCTTCTGGCAGAGCGGCATCCAGGCCGCTCTCCAGGTCACCAGCGCGCCACTGTCGGAAGCGCCGGGCACGGGCCGGTTGATTGTGACGAAGGAATCTGGATGAAGACCGCTGCTCCCGGAGTGACTGATCACGCGAGCACGTGGCTTTGGACACTGTCCTCCCAGCATCAGAGCGCCTCCGGCTAAACGCACCCTGGGGTCTCTTCGCAGGGAGAGATAGAGAGAGCGAGAGAGAGTGATGGAGAGTGGCCTTATATCTTATTCACCTGTCGCTCAGAACGCTGGCAGGCACTCGAGATGAATAATTTATGGAGGGGGCAGGGAGGGGGGAAGGGGGATGAGTGGTGCTTGAAACATTCCCGCAAGAGTTGGTGGGGCTTGGGAAGGCCGCTGTCCGTTTTCGGGTCGTGCGGTGAATCGCCGCAGTGGGATCTGCCGGTGGCCGTTGGGGAGAGCTGGGAGCTGAGAGCGTTGCGGCGCTGCAGTTGCACTGCGTGGAGGAGGCGAAGAACGCTGCGCTCCGTGCTGTGACTCTGTCTGGCCGGTTAATTAATCTTTAATGTGCACGGAGCAGTTACAACGCTGCATGGCACAATAGGTGTTAGCGCAGAGATATTAAATATACTCGAGAGACTACTCATTGTTTTTTTCGGTAAAGTCACGTATGTAGGAATACCATATAATTATATTAAAACAAATCAATCACGACGTTTCGACCGCAACACAAGCGATATTCATCAGGTGTAAGAAACAAATCACGGAGGTAAATACAACAAAAAGATGAGAGACGAGAATTCAACAAACCAAAGAAAAAATATGTGATGCACAACCAGTCAGGTCAACAACACAGTTAGACACTTACACAGTTAGACACTTACCTGGTGTCTGAAGGGGAGAGTGTGTTGGGGGGAGTGAGATGGGGGGAATGATTTGTCTGGGTGAGATGGGGAGAGTGTGATGGGGGAGTGCGTTAGGGGAATTAGTTGGGGGAGTGATTTGGAGGAATGAGTTGGGGGAGTGAGTTGGGGGAGTGAGTTTGGGGGGTGAGTTGGAGGAGTGAGTTGTGTGGGGAGAGTGAGTTTTGGGAGTGAGCTGTGAGAGTGAGTTAGGGGGGTGAGATGGGGGGAGTGAATTGGGGGAGTGAGTTGGGGGAGTGAGTTGGGGGAGTGAGTGGGGGGAGTGATTTGGGTTTGACTGAGTTTTGGGGGAGTGAGATGGAGGGAGTGAGTTGGGGGAGTGAGATGGGGAGTGTGTGATGGGGGAGTGAGTTTGGGGGAGTGAGATGGAATGAGTGAGATGGGGGAGTAAGATGGGGAGAGTGTGATGGGGGGAGTGTGATGGGGGGAGTGAGATGGGGGAAGTGAGATGGGGGAAGTGAGATGGGGGAAGTGAGTTGGGGGAGTGAGATGAGGGGAGTGTGATGGGGGGAGTGAGATGGGAGGAGTGAGTTGGGGGAGTGAGTTGGGAGAAAGAGTTGGGAGAGTGAGTTGTAAGAGTGAGTTGGAGGAGTGAGTTGTGGGGGGGGGGGGGAGTGAGTTGGGAGAGTGAGTGGGCAGAGTGAGTGGGCAGAGTGAGTTGGGGGAGTTAGTTGGGGGAATGAGTTGGGAGAGTGATTGGGGGGAGTGAATTGGGTTTGACTGAGTTGGGGGGAGTGAGATGGGGAGGGGGGGGGGTGAGTTGGGGGAGTGAGTTGGGGGAGTGAATTGGGTTTGACTGAGTTGGGGGGAGTGAGATGGGGGGAGTGAGTTGGGGGAGTGAGATGGGGAGAGTGTGATGGGGGGAGTGAGTTAGGGGAATTAGTTGGGGGAGTGATTTGGGGGAATGAGTTGGGGGAGTGAGTTGGGGGAGTGAGTTTTGGGTGTGAGTTGGAGGAGTGAGTTGTTATGGGGGAATGAGTTAGGGGAGTGCGATGGGGGGAGTGAGATGGGGGGTGTGAGTTTGGGGAGTGAGTTGTGAGAGTGAGTTAGGGGAGTGAATTGGGTTTGACTGAGTGGGGGGGGGAGTGAGATGGGGGGAGTGAATTGGGGGAGTGAGTTGGAGGAGTGTGATGGGGGGAGTGAGATGGGGGAGTGAGTTTGGGGAGTGAGATGGGGGGAGTGAGATGGGGGGAGTGAGTTGGGGGAGTGAGTTGGGGGAGTGAGTGGGGGGAGTGAATTGGGTTTGACTGAGTTGGGGGAGTGAGATGGAGGGAGTGAGTTGGGGGAGTAAGATGGGGAGAGTGTGATGGGGGAAGTGAGATGGGGTAAGTGAGTTGGGGGAGTGTGATGGGGGGAGTGAGATGGGGGGAGTGAGATGGGGGAGTGTGATGGGGGAGTGGGATGGCGGCATGAGTTATGGGAGATAGTTTATTAATTGATTTGAGGGAGTGAGATGGGGGGAGTGAGTTGGGGGGAGTGAGATGGAGGGAGTGAGTTGTGCGAGTGAGATGGAGGGAGTGAGTTGGGGGAGTAAGATGGGGAGAATGTGATGGAGGGAGTGTGATAGGGGAAGTGAGATGGGGTAAGTGAGTTGGGGGAGAGAGATGGGGGGAGTGAGATTAGGGGAGTGTGATGGGGGGAGTGAGATGGGGGGAGTGAGATGGGGGGAGTTTGATGGGGGGAGTGGCATGGCGGCATGAGTTATGGGAGATAGTTAACTAATTGATTTGAGGGAGTGAGATGAGGAGAGTGAGTTGGGGGGAGTGAGATGGGGGGAGTGAGTTGGGGAATGAGTTGGGGGAGTGTAATGGGGAGAGTGAGATGGGGGAGTGAGATGGGGAGAGTGTGTTCATTTCTTAATTGTATGGTTGGGGGAGTAGTTGCTAAGTTGGGAGTGAGTTGTGAGTAATTTGAGTTATTTGATCAAGTTGCTAGTGAGTGCTGAATGTGCGAACAAAGACTTCTCTACAAATCTGGCTGTCGCCTGCTGAAGATTTGTCATTACGGCGAAACGTTTGTACTCAATTTGTGCACATGCAAGTGGCTTGGCTCTCCACACACCGGTGTGCTGTAATAGTGACGAATTGGAATGTTCTGTTTATGTGACAACCCTTACTAGTTGGCTGTGTCGGGTGGTGGCAGGTTTTAACAACACATTTATATAATTACGCGATCTAACCCCAAAACCTTTAATATGGATGATATTGGTTGCGAAAGCCTACTTGTTAAACTGGGGAGAATGAGTTGGGGGAGTGAGATTGGGGAGTGAGTTTTGGGGGCGTGAGTTGGGGGGGTGGGGGTTTGTGTGAGATGGGGGGAGTGAGTTGGGGGTGTGAGTTGGGGGGAGTGAGTTGGGGGAGTGAGTTGGGAGAATGAGTTTGGAGATTGAGTTGGAAGAGTGGGTTGGCACAATGAGTTGAAAGAGTGAGTTGTAGGGGGGGGGGGGGAGTGAGTTGGAAGAGTGAGTTGGGAGAGTGAGTTGGGAGAGTTAGTTGGTAGAGTGAGTTGGGAGAGTGAGTTGGAGGAGTGAGTTGTGGGGGGGGGGGGAGTGAGTTGGAAGAGTGAGTTGGGAGAGTGAGTTGGGAGAGTGAGTTGGAAGAGTGAGTTGGAGGAGTGAGTTGTGGGAGGGAGGGGGGGAGTGAGTTGGGAGAGTGAGTGGGAGAGTGAGTGGACAGAGTGAGTGGTCAGAGTGATTTGGGGGAGTGAGTTGGGGGAGTGAGTTGGGAGAGTGATTTGGGGGAGTGAATTGGGTTTGTCTGAGTTGGGGGGAGTGAGATGGGGGGAGTGATTTGGGTGAGTGAGTTGGGGGACTGAGTTGCGAGAATGAATTGGGTTTGACTGAGTTGGGGGGAGTGAGATGGGGCGAGTGAGTTGGGGGAGTAAGATGGGGAGAGTGTGATGGGGGGAGTGAGATGGGGGGAGTGAGTTGGGGGAGTGAGATGGGGGGAGTGAGTTTGGGGAGTGAGTTGGGGGAGTGAGTTGGTGGAGTGAGTTGGGAGAGTGAGTTCGGAGAGTGAATTAGGGAAGTGAGTTGGGGAGTGAGTTGCGGGAGTGAGATATGGGGGAATGAGTTGAGGTGTGAGTTGGGGGAGTGATTTGGGGGAGTGATTGTAGGGGAGTGAGTGGGCGGAGTGAGTTGGGGGAGAGTTGTGGGAGTGAGTTGTGGTGTGAGTTGGGGGAGTGATTTGGGGGAGTGCGTGGGGGGAGTGAGTGGGGGGGAGTGAGTGGGGGCGAGTGAGTGGGGGGCAGTGAATGTGCGAAACATTAAGACTTCTCTACAAATCTGGCTGTCGCCTGATGAAGCTAGTTGTCATTACTGGTGAAACGTTGTACTCAATTTGTAAATGATGTGGCTTGGCTCTCCAACACACCGGTGTGCAGTAATCGTGACGAATTGGAATGTTCTGTTTACGTGACAACCTTTACTAGTTGGCTGTGTCGGGTGGTGGCAGGTTTTAACAACACATTTATATATTTACGCGATCTAACCCCAAAACCTTTAATATGGATGATATTGGTCGCGAAAGCCTACGTGTTAAACTGGGGAGAATGAGTTGGGGGAGTGAGATTGGGGAGTGAGTTTTGGGGGCGTGAGTTGGGGGGGGGGGGTTTGCGTGAGATGGGGGGAGTGAGTTGGGGGTGTGAGTTGGGAGAATGAGTTGGGAGAGTGAGTTGGAAGAGTGAGTTGGGAGAGTGAGTTGGAAGAGTGAGTTGTGGGGGGGGGGGTGTCAGTTGGGAGAGTGAGTTGGAGAAGTGAGTTGTGGGAGGGGGGGGGGAGTGAGTTGGGAGAGTGATTGGGAGAGTGAGTGGGCAGAGTGAGTGGGCAGAGTGAGTTGGGGGAGTGAGTTGGAAGAGTGAGTTGTTGGGGGGGGGGTGTCAGTTGGGAGAGTGAGTTGGAGAAGTGAGTTGTGGGAGGGGGGGTGGGGAGTGAGTTGGGAGAGTGAGTGGGAGAGTGAGTGGGCAGAGTGAGTGGGCAGAGTGAGTTGGGGGAGTGAGTTGGGGGAGTCAGTTGGGAGAGTGATTGGGTGGAGTGAATTGGATTTGACTGAGTTGGGGGGAGTGAGATGGGGGGAGTGAGTTGGGTGAGTGAGTTGGGGGAGTAAGTTGCGAGAGTGAATTGGGTTTGACTGAGTTGGGGCGAGTGAGATGGGGAGAGTGAGTTGGGTGAGGAAGATGGGGAGAGTGTGATGGGAGGAGTGAGATGGGGGGAGTGAGATGGGGGGAGTGAGTTGGGGGAGTAACATGGGGAGAGTGTGATGGGGGGAGTGAGTTGGGGGGAGTGAGTTGGGGGAGTGAGTTGGGGGAGTGAATTGGGTTTGACTGAGTTGGGGGGAGTGAGATGGGGAGAGTGAGTTGGGGGAGTAAGATGGGGAGAGTGTGATGGGGGGAGGGAGATGGGGGGAGTGAGTTGGGGGAGTGAGATGGGGAGAGTGTGATAGGGGGAGTGAGTTAGGGGAATTAGTTGGGGGAGTGATTTGGGGGAATGATTTGGGCCAGTGAGTTGCGGGAGTGAGTTGTGAGAGTGAATTGGGGGAGTGAGTTATGGGAGTGAGTTAGGGGAGTGAAATAGGGGAAATAGTTGGGGGAGTAATTTGGGGGGTGAGTTTTGGGAGTGATGTTGGAGAGTGATTGGGGGGAGTGAGTGGGGGAGTGATTTGGGAGAGTGCATTGGTGGAGGGAGTTGTGGGAGTGAATTGGGGTGTGAGTTGAGGGATTGAGTTGGGGGAGTGTGTGGGGGGGAGTGAGTGCGTGGAGTGAGTGGGCAGAGTGAGTTCGGGGAGTGAGTTGGGGAGTGAGTTGGGAGGGTGAGTTGGGAGAGTGAGTTGGATGAGTGAGTTGGTGGAGTGAGTTGGGAGGGTGAGTTGGGAGAGTAAGTTGGGAGAGTGATTTGGGGGAGTGAGTTTGGCGGGTGAGTTTTGGGAGTGATTGGGGTGAGTGAATTGGGTTTGACTGAGTTTGGGGGGAGTGAGATGGGGGGAGTGCGTGAGTGGAGTGAGTTGGTGGAGTGAGTTAGGGGAATTAGTTGCGGGAGTGATATGGGGAATGAGTTGGAGGAGTGAGTTGCGGGAGTGAGCTGGGGGAGTGAGAAAGTTTGGGGTACCACTACTTGAAAAAAATATACTGTACCATTGAAAATTAGTTTAATGTTTGGTTCGATTTAAAACATCTTTCCAATGGTTGCATTGGAAAGATGTTCTAAAACGTTCGCCGCTCTTAAAATTCCCTTTTCACACCATCGAAGTGTATACCCAGTTGCTGTTAATAGCTCAGCTTATTGAAGAATATATTGAGTATATTTATTATATTGATGTTATTTAGCCTTAGTTTTTTCACATCGGTTCTTAAAATTCCCTTTTCATAGCATCGAAGTGTATACCCAGTTGCTGTTAATAGCTCAGCTTATTGAAGAATATATTGAGTACATTTATTATATTGATGTAATTTAGACTTAGTTTTTTCACGTCGTTTTACTGTATGATAGTTGGGTAGCGCAGCCCCTTTGGCGTCCATGTACTAGGTGCCTCTGTGGATGTGTTAACTTTGACTTTAACCTAGCTATTTCTGTGACCAGTCACAAGCTAATCCCTCAGCTATTTCAATGCTATTTTTTTCATATCGGTTTACTGTATGATAGTTGGGTAGCACAGCCCCTTTGGCGTCCATGTACTAGGTGCCTCTGTGGATGTGTAAACTTTGACTTTAACATAGTCTATTTCTGTGACCAGTCACAAGCTAATCCCTCAGCTATTTCAATGCTAGTTTTTTTCACATCGGCTTACTGTATGATAGTTGGGTAGCACAGCCCCTTTGGCGTAATGTACTAGGTGCCTCTGTGGATGTGTAAACTTTGACTTTAACATAGCTATTTCTGTGACCAGTCACAGGCTAATCCCTCAGCTATTTCAATGCTAAATTCTCCTGTTTGATATGTAAACTCCTTTGTCAAGGTGCCTCACTTCTCTCACCCAGCTCAAAAAGACGCCACGAATCTTAGCAGCGTTCATTGAAGCTATGTCTTCCCGACAGTTCTGTTCCTTCACCTGAAGAAGGCTACTTGTGTTGTGGCCGAAACGTCGTGATTTTTGGTTGTTTTATTTTTTACCTACGTGACTTTACCGAATATAACCAAAGAGTATGGATCCTTGCAGTCACGAAAGCTTCAAATATAGAATTGTGGGAGGGAGTTGTGCGAGGGAGTTGTGGGAGTGAGTTGGGGGAGGGAGTTGGGGGAGTGAGTGGGGGGGGGGGAGTGGCCAGAGTGAGTTGGGGGAGTTTGGAGGGGGGAGTTTGGGGGAGTGAGATGGGGGAAGTGATTTTTGGGGGAGTGAGTTGGGGGAGTGAGATGAGGGGAGTGAGATGGGGGGAGTGAGTTGGAGAATGAGTTGGGGGAGTGAGATGAGGGGAGTGTAATGGGGGGAGTGAGATGGGGGAAGTGAGATGGGGGGAGTGAGTTGGGGGAGTGAGTTAGGGGAATTAGTTGGGGGAGTGATATGGGAGAATGAGTTGGGGGAGTGAGTTGGGGGAGTGAGTTGGTGGAGTGACTGGGGGGAGTGAATTGGGTTTGACTGAGTTGGGAGGAGTGAGATGGAGGGAGTGAGTTGGGGGAGTAAGATGGGGAGAGTGTGATGGGGGAAGTGAGATGGAGGTAGTAAGTGGGGAGAGTGAGTTGGGGGAGTGAGATGGGGGAGTGAGATTAGGGGAGTGAGATGGGGGGAGTAAGTTGTCGGACTGAATTGGGAGAGTAAATTGGGAGAATGAATTGGGAGAGTGAATTGGGAGAGTGAGTTAGGGGAGTGAGTTAGAGGGAGTGAGTTGGGGGAGTGAGATGGGGGGAGTGGGTTTGGGGTGTGAGTTGGGGGAGTGAGTTGGGGGAGTGAGTTGGGGGAGTGAGTTGGGGGAGTGAGTGGGGGGGAGTGAATGTGCCAAACAGTAAGACTTAATAAAGTATTAAAGCTTTCGTGACTGCATAAAATTGCTCATTGGTTTTTTCGGTAAAGTCACGTATGTAGAAATACAATAAAATTATATTTAAACAAAAAACAATCACGACGTTTCGATCACAACGCAAGCGATCTTCATCAGGTGTCAAGAACAAATCATTGAGGTAAATATAACAAAAAGATGAGAGACAAGAATTCAACAAACCTGAAAAAACATTATGTGAAGCACATCCAGTCAGGCCAACAACACAGTTAGACACTTCCTGGCGGACCACGAATTTCAGAAGAGTGTTAAATTTCGTGTTCAACCTTTGGATTGCACATACCAGCATAGATAGAATGAAAAATACGAGTTACACAGTTAGTAGAAATACATATACAAGTCCACAAAGAGGTAAGGAGGGAGGAAAGACAGACAGGGAGGCAGAGAGAGGGGGGGGGGGGGGGGGGGCGGAGGGATGAACAGAAGCTTAATAGGAAATACGGTTGGGCGGGGGGAGGGGCCAGAGCGAGAGCGGCAGCTCAAACACGCACATCTTACACATACAAAACGGCAGGTCGTTTTGGCAGGTCAAAACGGCAGCTCAAAAAAGGGCACATCTGCCGTGTGTAAGATGTGCCCTTTTTTGAGCTGCCGTTTTGTATTTACAAGAGGTGGTAATTTTTTGAGCTGCCGTTTTGTATTTACAAGAGGTGGTCCTTTTTTGAGCTGCCGTTTTGTATGTGTAAGATGTGCGTGTTTGAGCTGCCGCTCTTGCTCTGGCCCCTCCCTCCCTCCAACCGTATTTCCTATATAAGCTTCTGTTCATCCCTCCACCCCCCCCGCCACCCCCCCCTCTCTCTTTGCCTCCCTGTCCCTCTTTCCTCCCTCCTTACCTCTTGGTGGACTTGTATATGTATTTCTACTGACCGTGTACCTCGTATTTTTCATTCTATCTATGCTGGTATGTGCAATCCAAAGGTTGAATACGAAATTTAATACTCTTCTGAAATTTGTGGTCTGCCAGGAAGTGTCTAACTGTGTTGTTGGCCTGACTGGATGTGCTTCACATAATGTTTTTTCAGGTTTGTTGAATTCTTGTCTCTCATCTTTTTGTTATATTTACCTCCGTGATTTGTTCTTGACACCTGATGAAGATTGCTTGCGTTGTGATCGAAACGTCGTGATTGTTTTTTGTTTTAATGTAATTTTATTGTATTTCTACATACGTGACTTTACCGAAAAAACCAATGAGTAATTTATGCAGTCACGAAAGCTTTAATACTTTATTATGACACTTCTACGGGGAAGTTACCGTTGTAATTATGTGTAAGATGTGCCCTTTTTTGAGCTGCCGTTTTGTATTTACAAGAGGTGGTAATTTTTTGAGCTGCCGTTTTGTATTTACAAGAGGTGGTCCTTTTTTGAGCTGCCGTTTTGTATGTGTAAGATGTGCATGGTTGAGCTGCCGCTCTCGCTCTGGCCCCTCTCCCCTCCAACCGTATTTCCTATATAAGCTTCTGTCCATCCCTCCGGCACCCCCCCCCCCCCCTCTCTCTCTGCCTCCCTGTCCCTCTTTCCTCCCTCCTTACCTCTTGGTGGACTTGTATATGTATTTCTACTGACCGTGTACCTCGTATTTTTCATTCTATCTATGCTGGTATGTGCAATCCAGAGGTTGAACACGAAATTTAACACTCGTCTGAAATTCGTGGTCTGCCAGGAAGTGTCTAACTGTGTTGTTGGCCTGACTGGATGTGCTTCACATAATGTTTTTTCAGGTTTGTTGAATTCTTGTCTCTCATCTTTTTGTTGTATTTACCTCCATGATTTGTTCTTGACACCTGATGAAGATCGCTTGCGTTGTGATCGAAACGTCGTGATTGTATTTTGTTTAAATATAATTTTATTGTATTTCTACATACGTGACTTTACTGAAAAAACCAATGAGTAATTTTATGCAGTCACGAAAGCTTTAATACTTTATTATCACACTTCTACGGGGAAGTTACCGTTGTAATTACGTGTAAGATGTGCCCTTTTTTGAGCTGCCGTTTTGTATTTACAAGAGGTGATAATTTTTTGAGCTGCCGTTTTGTATTTACAAGAGGTGGTCCTTTTTTGAGCTACCGTTTTGTATGTGTAAGATGTGCGTGTTTGAGCTGCCGCTCTTGCTCTGGCCCCTCCCTCCGTCCAACCGTATTTCCTATCTAAGCTTCTGTTCATCCCTCCACCCCCCCGCCACCCCCCCATCTCTCTCTCTCTCTGCCTCCCTGTCCCTCTTTCCTCCCTCCTTACCTCTTGGTGGACTTGTATATGTATTTCTACTGACCGTGTACCTCGTATTTTTCATTCTATCTATGCTGGTATGTGCAATCCAGAGGTTGAACACGAAATTTAACACTCTTCTGAAATTCGTGGTCCGCCAGGAAGTGTCTAACTGTGTTGTTGGCCTGACTGAATGTGCTTCACATAATGTTTTTTCAGGTTTGTTGAATTCTTGTCTCTCATCTTTTTGTTGTATTTACCTTCGTGATTTGTTCTTGACACCTGATAAAGATCGCTTGCGTTGTGATCGAAACGTCGTGATTGTTTTTTGTTTAAATATCATTTTATTGTATTTCTACATATGTGACTTTACAGAAAAAACCAATGAGTAATTTTATGCAGTCACACAAGCTTTAATACTTTATTATCACACTTCTACGGAGAAGTTACCGTTGTAATTACGTGTAAGATGTGCCCTTTTTGAGCTGCCGTTTTGTATTTACAAGAGGTGGTCCTTTTTTGAGCTGTCGTTTTGTACGTGTAAGATGTGCGTGTTTGAGCTGCCGCTCTCGCCCTGGCCCCTCCCCCCCTCCAACCGTATTTCCTATTTAAGCTTCTGTTCATCCCTCCCCCCCCCCCTCGCTCTCTGCCTCCCTGTCCGTTTTTGCTCCCTCCTTACCTGTTGGTGGACTTGTATATGTATTTCTACTGACCGTGTACCTCGTTTTTTTCATTCTATCTATGCTGGTATGTGCAATCCAAAGGTTGAACACGACATTTAACACTCTTCTGAAATTCGTGGTCCGCCAGGAAGTGTCTCACTGTGTTGTTGGCCTGACTGGATGTGCTTCACGTAATGTTTTTTCAGGTTTGTTGAATTCTCGTCTCTCATCTTTTTGTTGTATTTACCTCAATGATTTGTTCTTGACACCTGATGAAGATCGCTTGCGTTGTGATCGAAACGTCGTGATTGTTTTTTGTTTAAATATAATTTTATTGTATTTCTACATATGTGACTTTACCGAAAAAACCAATGAGTAATTTTATGCAGTCACACAAGCTTTAATACTTTATTATCACACTTCTACGGGGAAGTTACCGTTGTAAATACATGTAAGATGTGCCCTGTTTTGAGCTGCCGTTTTGTATTTACAAGAGATGGTCCTTTTTTGAGCTACCGTTTTGTACGTGTAAGATGTGCGTGTTTGAGCTGCCGCTCTTGCTCTGGCCCCTCCCTCCCTCCAACCGTATTTCCTATTTAAGCTTCTGTTCATCCCTCTGCCCCCTCCCCTCTCTCTCTGCCTCCCTGTCCCTCTTTCCTCCCTCCTTACCTCTTGGTGGACTTGTATATGTTTTTCTACTGACCGTGTACCTCGTATTTTTCATTCTATCTATGCTGGTATGTGCAATCCAAAGGTTGAACACGAAATTTAACACTCTTCTGAAATTCGTGGTCTGCCAGGAAGAGTCTAACTGTGTTGTTGGCCTGACTGGATGTGCTTCACATAATGTTTTGTCAGGTTTGTTGAATTCTTATCTCTCATCTTTTTATTGTATTTACCTCCATGATTTGTTCTTGACACCTGATGAAGATCGCTTGCGTTGTGATCGAAACGTCGTGATTGTTTTTTGTTTAAATATAATTTTATTGTATTTCTACATATGTGACTTTACCGAAAAAACCAATGAGTAATTTTATGCAGTCACACAAGCTTTAATACTTTATTATCACACTTCTACGGGGACGTTACCGTTGTAATTACGTGTAAGATGTGCCCTTTTTTGAGCTGCCGTTTTGTATTTACAAGAGGTGGTCCTTTTTTGAGCTGCCGTTTTGTACGTGTAAGATGTGCGTGTTTGAGCTGCCGCTCTCGCCCTGGCCCCTCCCCCCCTCCAACCGTATTTCCTATTTAAGCTTCTGTTCATCCCTCCGCCCCCCTCCCCCCCTCGCTCTCTGCCTCCCTGTCCGTTTTTGCTCCCTCCTTACCTGTTGGTGGACTTGTGTATATGTATTTCTACTGACCGTGTACCTCGTTTTTTTCATTCTATCTATGCTGGTATGTGCAATCCAAAGGTTGAACACGAAATTTAACACTCTTCTGAAATTCGTGGTCCGCCAGGAAGTGTCTCACTGTGTTGTTGGCCTGACTGGATGTGCTTCACGTGATGTTTTTTCAGGTTTGTTGAATTCTCGTCTCTCATCTTTTTGTTGTATTTACCTCCGTGATTTGTTCTTGACGCCTGATGAAGATCGCTTGCGTTGTAATCGAAACGTTGTGATTGATTTTTGTTTAAATATCATTTTATTGTATTTCTACATATGTGACTTTACCGAAAAAAACAATGAGTCATTTTATGCAGTCACACAGGCTTTAATACTTTATTATAACACTTCTACGGAGAAGTTACCATTGTAATTACGTGTAAGATGTGCCCTTTTTTGAGCTGCCGTTTTGTATTTACAAGAGGTGGTCCTTTTTTGAGCTGCCGTTTTGTACGTGTAAGATGTGCGTGTTTGAGCTGCCGCTCTCGCCCTGGCCCCTCCCCCCCTCCAACCGTATTTCCTATTTAAGCTTCTGTTCATCCCTCCGCCCCCCCCCCCTCGCTCTCTGCCTCCCTGTCCGTTTTTGCTCCCTGTTGGTGGACTTGTATATGTTTTTCTACTGACCGTGTACCTCGTATTTTTCATTTTATCTATGCTGGTATGTGCAATACAAAGGTTGAACACGAAATGTAACACTCTTCTGAAATTCGTGGTCTGCCAGGAAGAGTCTAACTGTGTTGTTGGCCTGACTGGATGTGCTTCACATAATGTTTTGTCAGGTTTGTTGAATTCTTATCTCTCATCTTTTTATTGTATTTACCTCCATGATTTGTTCTTGACACCTGATGAAGATCGCTTGCGTTGTGATCGAAACGTCGTGATTGTTTTTTGTTTAAATATAATTTTATTGTATTTCTACATATGTGACTTTACCGAAAAAACCAATGAGTAATTTTATGCAGTCACACAAGCTTTAATACTTTATTATCACACTTCTACGGGGACGTTACCTTTGTAATTACGTGTAAGATGTGCCCTTTTTTGAGCTGCCGTTTTGTATTTACAAGAGGTGGTCCTTTTTTGAGCTGCCGTTTTGTACGTGTAAGATGTGCGTGTTTGAGCTGCCGCTCTCGCCCTGGCCCCTCCCCCCGAGCGAGAGCGGCAGCTCAAACACGCACATCTTACACATACAAAACGGCAGGTCGTTTTGGCAGGTCAAAACGGCAGCTCAAAAAAGGGCACATCTGCCGTGTGTAAGATGTGCCCTTTTTTGAGCTGCCGTTTTGTATTTACAAGAGGTGGTAATTTTTTGAGCTGCCGTTTTGTATTTACAAGAGGTGGTCCTTTTTTGAGCTGCCGTTTTGTATGTGTAAGATGTGCGTGTTTGAGCTGCCGCTCTTGCTCTGGCCCCTCCCTCCCTCCAACCGTATTTCCTATATAAGCTTCTGTTCATCCCTCCACCCCCCCCCCGCCACCCCCCCCCCTCTCTCTTTGCCTCCCTGTCCCTCTTTCCTCCCTCCTTACCTCTTGGTGGACTTGTATATGTATTTCTACTGACCGTGTACCTCGTATTTTTCATTCTATCTATGCTGGTATGTGCAATCCAAAGGTTGAATACGAAATTTAATACTCTTCTGAAATTTGTGGTCTGCCAGGAAGTGTCTAACTGTGTTGTTGGCCTGACTGGATGTGCTTCACATAATGTTTTTTCAGGTTTGTTGAATTCTTGTCTCTCATCTTTTTGTTATATTTACCTCCGTGATTTGTTCTTGACACCTGATGAAGATTGCTTGCGTTGTGATCGAAACGTCGTGATTGTTTTTTGTTTTAATGTAATTTTATTGTATTTCTACATACGTGACTTTACCGAAAAAACCAATGAGTAATTTATGCAGTCACGAAAGCTTTAATACTTTATTATGACACTTCTACGGGGAAGTTACCGTTGTAATTATGTGTAAGATGTGCCCTTTTTTGAGCTGCCGTTTTGTATTTACAAGAGGTGGTAATTTTTTGAGCTGCCGTTTTGTATTTACAAGAGGTGGTCCTTTTTTGAGCTGCCGTTTTGTATGTGTAAGATGTGCATGGTTGAGCTGCCGCTCTCGCTCTGGCCCCTCTCCCCTCCAACCGTATTTCCTATATAAGCTTCTGTCCATCCCTCCGGCACCCCCCCCCCCCCCCCTCTCTCTCTGCCTCCCTGTCCCTCTTTCCTCCCTCCTTACCTCTTGGTGGACTTGTATATGTATTTCTACTGACCGTGTACCTCGTATTTTTCATTCTATCTATGCTGGTATGTGCAATCCAGAGGTTGAACACGAAATTTAACACTCGTCTGAAATTCGTGGTCTGCCAGGAAGTGTCTAACTGTGTTGTTGGCCTGACTGGATGTGCTTCACATAATGTTTTTTCAGGTTTGTTGAATTCTTGTCTCTCATCTTTTTGTTGTATTTACCTCCATGATTTGTTCTTGACACCTGATGAAGATCGCTTGCGTTGTGATCGAAACGTCGTGATTGTATTTTGTTTAAATATAATTTTATTGTATTTCTACATACGTGACTTTACTGAAAAAACCAATGAGTAATTTTATGCAGTCACGAAAGCTTTAATACTTTATTATCACACTTCTACGGGGAAGTTACCGTTGTAATTACGTGTAAGATGTGCCCTTTTTTGAGCTGCCGTTTTGTATTTACAAGAGGTGATAATTTTTTGAGCTGCCGTTTTGTATTTACAAGAGGTGGTCCTTTTTTGAGCTACCGTTTTGTATGTGTAAGATGTGCGTGTTTGAGCTGCCGCTCTTGCTCTGGCCCCTCCCTCCTTCCAACCGTATTTCCTATCTAAGCTTCTGTTCATCCCTCCACCCCCCCGCCACCCCCCCATCTCTCTCTCTCTCTGCCTCCCTGTCCCTCTTTCCTCCCTCCTTACCTCTTGGTGGACTTGTATATGTATTTCTACTGACCGTGTACCTCGTATTTTTCATTCTATCTATGCTGGTATGTGCAATCCAGAGGTTGAACACGAAATTTAACACTCTTCTGAAATTCGTGGTCCGCCAGGAAGTGTCTAACTGTGTTGTTGGCCTGACTGAATGTGCTTCACATAATGTTTTTTCAGGTTTGTTGAATTCTTGTCTCTCATCTTTTTGTTGTATTTACCTTCGTGATTTGTTCTTGACACCTGATAAAGATCGCTTGCGTTGTGATCGAAACGTCGTGATTGTTTTTTGTTTAAATATCATTTTATTGTATTTCTACATATGTGACTTTACAGAAAAAACCAATGAGTAATTTTATGCAGTCACACAAGCTTTAATACTTTATTATCACACTTCTACGGAGAAGTTACCGTTGTAATTACGTGTAAGATGTGCCCTTTTTGAGCTGCCGTTTTGTATTTACAAGAGGTGGTCCTTTTTTGAGCTGTCGTTTTGTACGTGTAAGATGTGCGTGTTTGAGCTGCCGCTCTCGCCCTGGCCCCTCCCCCCCTCCAACCGTATTTCCTATTTAAGCTTCTGTTCATCCCTCCCCCCCCCCCCCTCGCTCTCTGCCTCCCTGTCCGTTTTTGCTCCCTCCTTACCTGTTGGTGGACTTGTATATGTATTTCTACTGACCGTGTACCTCGTTTTTTTCATTCTATCTATGCTGGTATGTGCAATCCAAAGGTTGAACACGACATTTAACACTCTTCTGAAATTCGTGGTCCGCCAGGAAGTGTCTCACTGTGTTGTTGGCCTGACTGGATGTGCTTCACGTAATGTTTTTTCAGGTTTGTTGAATTCTCGTCTCTCATCTTTTTGTTGTATTTACCTCAATGATTTGTTCTTGACACCTGATGAAGATCGCTTGCGTTGTGATCGAAACGTCGTGATTGTTTTTTGTTTAAATATAATTTTATTGTATTTCTACATATGTGACTTTACCGAAAAAACCAATGAGTAATTTTATGCAGTCACACAAGCTTTAATACTTTATTATCACACTTCTACGGGGAAGTTACCGTTGTAAATACATGTAAGATGTGCCCTGTTTTGAGCTGCCGTTTTGTATTTACAAGAGATGGTCCTTTTTTGAGCTACCGTTTTGTACGTGTAAGATGTGCGTGTTTGAGCTGCCGCTCTTGCTCTGGCCCCTCCCTCCCTCCAACCGTATTTCCTATTTAAGCTTCTGTTCATCCCTCTGCCCCCTCCCCTCTCTCTCTGCCTCCCTGTCCCTCTTTCCTCCCTCCTTACCTCTTGGTGGACTTGTATATGTTTTTCTACTGACCGTGTACCTCGTATTTTTCATTCTATCTATGCTGGTATGTGCAATCCAAAGGTTGAACACGAAATTTAACACTCTTCTGAAATTCGTGGTCTGCCAGGAAGAGTCTAACTGTGTTGTTGGCCTGACTGGATGTGCTTCACATAATGTTTTGTCAGGTTTGTTGAATTCTTATCTCTCATCTTTTTATTGTATTTACCTCCATGATTTGTTCTTGACACCTGATGAAGATCGCTTGCGTTGTGATCGAAACGTCGTGATTGTTTTTTGTTTAAATATAATTTTATTGTATTTCTACATATGTGACTTTACCGAAAAAACCAATGAGTAATTTTATGCAGTCACACAAGCTTTAATACTTTATTATCACACTTCTACGGGGACGTTACCGTTGTAATTACGTGTAAGATGTGCCCTTTTTTGAGCTGCCGTTTTGTATTTACAAGAGGTGGTCCTTTTTTGAGCTGCCGTTTTGTACGTGTAAGATGTGCGTGTTTGAGCTGCCGCTCTCGCCCTGGCCCCTCCCCCCCTCCAACCGTATTTCCTATTTAAGCTTCTGTTCATCCCTCCGCCCCCCTCCCCCCCTCGCTCTCTGCCTCCCTGTCCGTTTTTGCTCCCTCCTTACCTGTTGGTGGACTTGTGTATATGTATTTCTACTGACCGTGTACCTCGTTTTTTTCATTCTATCTATGCTGGTATGTGCAATCCAAAGGTTGAACACGAAATTTAACACTCTTCTGAAATTCGTGGTCCGCCAGGAAGTGTCTCACTGTGTTGTTGGCCTGACTGGATGTGCTTCACGTGATGTTTTTTCAGGTTTGTTGAATTCTCGTCTCTCATCTTTTTGTTGTATTTACCTCCGTGATTTGTTCTTGACACCTGATGAAGATCGCTTGCGTTGTAATCGAAACGTTGTGATTGATTTTTGTTTAAATATCATTTTATTGTATTTCTACATATGTGACTTTACCGAAAAAAACAATGAGTCATTTTATGCAGTCACACAGGCTTTAATACTTTATTATAACACTTCTACGGAGAAGTTACCATTGTAATTACGTGTAAGATGTGCCCTTTTTTGAGCTGCCGTTTTGTATTTACAAGAGGTGGTCCTTTTTTGAGCTGCCGTTTTGTACGTGTAAGATGTGCCTGTTTGAGCTGCCGCTCTCGCCCTGGCCCCTCCCCCCCTCCAACCGTATTTCCTATTTAAGCTTCTGTTCATCCCTCCGCCCCCCCCCCTCGCTCTCTGCCTCCCTGTCCGTTTTTGCTCCCTGTTGGTGGACTTGTATATGTTTTTCTACTGACCGTGTACCTCGTATTTTTCATTTTATCTATGCTGGTATGTGCAATACAAAGGTTGAACACGAAATGTAACACTCTTCTGAAATTCGTGGTCTGCCAGGAAGAGTCTAACTGTGTTGTTGGCCTGACTGGATGTGCTTCACATAATGTTTTGTCAGGTTTGTTGAATTCTTATCTCTCATCTTTTTATTGTATTTACCTCCATGATTTGTTCTTGACACCTGATGAAGATCGCTTGCGTTGTGATCGAAACGTCGTGATTGTTTTTTGTTTAAATATAATTTTATTGTATTTCTACATATGTGACTTTACCGAAAAAACCAATGAGTAATTTTATGCAGTCACACAAGCTTTAATACTTTATTATCACACTTCTACGGGGACGTTACCGTTGTAATTACGTGTAAGATGTGCCCTTTTTTGAGCTGCCGTTTTGTATTTACAAGAGGTGGTCCTTTTTTGAGCTGCCGTTTTGTACGTGTAAGATGTGCGTGTTTGAGCTGCCGCTCTCGCCCTGGCCCCTCCCCCCCTCCAACCGTATTTCCTATTTAAGCTTCTGTTCATCCCTCCGCCCCCCTCCCCCCCTCGCTCTCTGCCTCCCTGTCCGTTTTTGCTCCCTCCTTACCTGTTGGTGGACTTGTGTATATGTATTTCTACTGACCGTGTACCTCGTTTTTTTCATTCTATCTATGCTGGTATGTGCAATCCAAAGGTTGAACACGAAATTTAACACTCTTCTGAAATTCGTGGTCCGCCAGGAAGTGTCTCACTGTGTTGTTGGCCTGACTGGATGTGCTTCACGTGATGTTTTTTCAGGTTTGTTGAATTCTCGTCTCTCATCTTTTTGTTGTATTTACCTCCGTGATTTGTTCTTGACACCTGATGAAGATCGCTTGCGTTGTAATCGAAACGTTGTGATTGATTTTTGTTTAAATATCATTTTATTGTATTTCTACATATGTGACTTTACCGAAAAAAACAATGAGTCATTTTATGCAGTCACACAGGCTTTAATACTTTATTATAACACTTCTACGGAGAAGTTACCATTGTAATTACGTGTAAGATGTGCCCTTTTTTGAGCTGCCGTTTTGTATTTACAAGAGGTGGTCCTTTTTTGAGCTGCCGTTTTGTACGTGTAAGATGTGCGTGTTTGAGCTGCCGCTCTCGCCCTGGCCCCTCCCCCCCTCCAACCGTATTTCCTATTTAAGCTTCTGTTCATCCCTCCGCCCCCCCCCTCGCTCTCTGCCTCCCTGTCCGTTTTTGCTCCCTGTTGGTGGACTTGTATATGTTTTTCTACTGACCGTGTACCTCGTATTTTTCATTTTATCTATGCTGGTATGTGCAATACAAAGGTTGAACACGAAATGTAACACTCTTCTGAAATTCGTGGTCTGCCAGGAAGAGTCTAACTGTGTTGTTGGCCTGACTGGATGTGCTTCACATAATGTTTTGTCAGGTTTGTTGAATTCTTATCTCTCATCTTTTTATTGTATTTACCTCCATGATTTGTTCTTGACACCTGATGAAGATCGCTTGCGTTGTGATCGAAACGTCGTGATTGTTTTTTGTTTAAATATAATTTTATTGTATTTCTACATATGTGACTTTACCGAAAAAACCAATGAGTAATTTTATGCAGTCACACAAGCTTTAATACTTTATTATCACACTTCTACGGGGACGTTACCGTTGTAATTACGTGTAAGATGTGCCCTTTTTTGAGCTGCCGTTTTGTATTTACAAGAGGTGGTCCTTTTTTGAGCTGCCGTTTTGTACGTGTAAGATGTGCGTGTTTGAGCTGCCGCTCTCGCCCTGGCCCCTCCCCCCCTCCAACCGTATTTCCTATTTAAGCTTCTGTTCATCCCTCCGCCCCCCTCCCCCCCTCGCTCTCTGCCTCCCTGTCCGTTTTTGCTCCCTCCTTACCTGTTGGTGGACTTGTGTATATGTATTTCTACTGACCGTGTACCTCGTTTTTTTTTCATTCTATCTATGCTGGTATGTGCAATCCAAAGGTTGAACACGAAATTTAACACTTTTCTGAAATTCGTGGTCCGCCAGGAATTGTCTCACTGTGTTGTTTGCCTGACTGGATGTGCTTCACGTAATGTTTTTTCAGGTTTGTTGAATTCTCGTCTCTCATTTTTTTGTTGTATTTACCTCCGTGATTTGTTCTTGACACCTGATGAAGATCGCTTGCGTTGTAATCGAAACGTCGTGATTGATTTTTGTTTAAATATAATTTTATTGTATTTCTAGATACGTGACTTTACCGAAAACAACAATGAGTACGGTAAGACTTCTCTACAAATCTGTCTGTTGCCTGATGAAGCTAGTTGTCATTACTGGCGAAACGTTGTACTCAATTTGTAAATGATGTGGCTTGGCTCTCCAACACACCAGTGTGCTGTAATAGTGACGATTTGGAATGTTCTGTTTACGTGACAACCCTTACTAGTTGGCTGTGTCAGGTAGTGGCGGGTTTTAACAACACATTTATATATTTACGAGAGTGGGCAGAGTGAGTTGGGGGAGTGAGTTGGGGGAGTGAGTTGGGAGAGTGATTGGGGGGAGTGAATTGGGTTTGACTGAGCTGGGGAGAGTGAGATGGAGGTAGTGAGTTGGGTGAGTGAGTTGGGTCAGTGAGTTGGGGGAGTGAATTGGGTTTGACTGAGTTGGGGGGAGTGAGATGGGGGGAGTGAGTTGGGGGAGTGAGTTGGGGGAGTGAGTTGGGGGAGTGAGTTGGGGGAGTGAATTGGGTTTGACTGAGTTGGGGGGAGTGAGATGGGGGGAGTGAGTTGGGGGAGTTAGATGGGGAGAGTGTGATGGGGGAGTGAGATGGGGGGAGTGAGTTGGGGGAGTGAGATCGGGAGAGTGTGATGGGGGGAGTGAGTTAGGGGAATTAGTTGGGGGAGTGATTTGGGGGAATGATTTGGGGGAGTGAGTTGGGGGAGTGAGTTGTGAGAGTGAGATAGGGGAATTAGTTGGGGGAGTAATTTATGGGGTGAGTTTTGGGAGTGATGTTGGAGAGTGATTGGGGTAGTGAGTGGGGTAGTGAGTTTGGGGAGTGATTTTGGAGAGTGCATTGGTGGAGGGAGTTGCGGGAGTGAATTGGGGTGTGAGTTGAGGGATTGAGCTGGGGGAGTGAGTGGGGGGGAGTGAGTGGGCGGAGTGAGTGGGCGGAGTGAGTTCGGGGATTGAGTTGGGGAGTGAGTTGGGAGGGTTAGTTGGGAGAGTGAGTTGGGTGAGTGAGTTGGTGGAGTGAGTTGGACGAGTAAGTTGGAGGAGTGAGTTGAGGGGGGGGGGGAGTCAGTTGGGAGAGGGAATGGGCGGAGTGAGTTCGGGGAGTGAGTTGGGGAGTGGGTTGGGAGGGTGAGTTGGGAGAGTGAGTTGGGGGAGTGAGTTGGTGGAGTGATTTGGGTGGAGTGGGATAGCGGAGTGAGTTGGGGAGTGAGTTGCGGGAGTGAGTTGGGAGGGTGATTTGGGAGAGTAAGTTGGGAGAGTGAGTTGGGGGAGTAAGTTGGGTGGGTGAGTTTTGGGAGTGATTGGGGGGAGTGAATTGGGTTTGATTGAGATGGGGGGGAGTGAGATGGGGGGGGGGGTGCGTTGGGGGAGTGAGTTGGGGAGTGAGTTGCGGGAGTGAGCTGGGGGAGTGAGTTGGGGGAGTGATTTGGGTGGAGTGAGTTGGGAGAGTGAGTTGCTGGAGTGGGTTGGGAGAGTGAGTTCGGAGAGTGAGTTAGGAAATTGATTTTGGGAGTGAGTTGCGGGAGTGAGATATGGGGGAATGAGTTGGGGTGTGAGTTGGGGTGTGATTTGGAGGAGAGAGTTTGGGGAGTGAGTGGGTACGAGTGAGTGGGGGGAAGTGAGTTGGGAGAGTTAGTTAGGAGAGTGAGTGGGGGGGAGTGAGTGGGGGAGAGTGATTTGTGGGAGTGAGTTGGGGGAGGGAGTTGGGGGAGTGAGTGGGGGGGGGGAGTGAGTGGGTGGAATGAGTTTGGAGGGTGAGTTGGGAGAGTGAGTTGGTGGAGGGAGTTGGGGGAGTGAGTTTTGTGAGTGAGTTGGAGGAGTGAGTTGGGGGAGTGAGTTGGTGTAGTGAGTTGGAAGAGTGAGTGGGCGGAGTGAGTTGGGGGATTTTGGAGGGGGGGAGTTTGGGGGAGTGAGATGGGGGAAGTGATTTTTGGGGTAGTGAGTTGGAGGAGTGAGATCGGGGGAGTGAGATGGGCGGAGTGAGTTGGGGGAGTGAGTTTGGGGAGTGAGTTGGGGGAGTGAGTTTGGGGAGTGAGTTGGTGGAGTGAGTGGGGGGAGTGAATTGGGTTTGACTGTGCTGGGGGGGAGTGAGATGTGGGGAGTGAGTTTGGGTGAGTGAGTTGGGGGAGGGAGTTGGGGGAGTGAGATGGGGCGAGTGAATTTGGGGAGTGAGTTGGGAGAGTGAGTTTGGGGAGTAAATGGGGGGGGAGTGAATGAGTTGGAGTGATTTGGCGGAGAGAGCGGAGTGAGCCAGCGGTGGATGAGGATTCACGCGAATTCATTGGTCACGGCGGCGAATTCGTGACACCAGTAGTGGGCTAGGCGAGTGGTGGTGGGGGATGTGTGTGGGGGGGGGGTCAAACAGTGGCGTGCGGATCCCTCCTGCACCCCCATTGCCCCCCACCCCACCCCATCCCACACCCACCCACCGCCCGCCCATCACCTCACCGTGAAAGTCATATCTGTTGTTACTCGTACGAGCCCTTTGTGGTGCGTGACTGCCGCGACTTTAGCCGCGCGGCCTTTCACTGCTCGTCAAAGCGCAGAGGGCCGCTGGCGCTTCTCGTGCATGCTGATGACCGGCGCCGGTAGCCCCCCCCCTCGCTACCACCACTCTGGGGGGTGGACGGCGTAGCCACAGATTATTAAAGGTTGGGGGGGGGGGGGCTGACACCTTCCCCCCGTGCGATGTAATATTAATGAGAGATTCAACGTGGGGGTGTTTGTCGATTGTTGTTTGTGAATAATTGGGGGTTGAACGGAGGCAAAAAGGGCTTTTATCGTCCGGCGCTGCCAACCCGGTCACGTGAGTTGCGTTCCGAATCACGGCTATCGTCAGTTGGTGGCGATGGCCGTGCACGTTGTTGTTGTTAACGTTAGGTGAATTGCACGTCGACTTTGAGTCGATGCACGGTGTTTGGAGCGACATTTAACGACGTGATTCCTGTGGCTGCAATCGAGTTGTTCTGTAGGCATTTTCGGTGCCCTCTTTTTGATCATGGGGAGCCCTAAATTCAGCTGGTGCGTTGACAAAAGGGCTGTAAATATAATTCGATTTTCCAGAGCAAAACTCGTGTTCTGCAGAGTGGCCATCTTCAGAGCCAGGGCGGTGCTCACCGCGTTCTGTAAGTTGCATTCAAAGGCAAGAGAGAAATCAAAAGCGATTGCGCGTCGAGTCGCATTGCGGCACTTGGTACTCAGCACATGCTGACAGACCAGCAGAGCCAGGGGTGGAAATTCCACTTCCCTATGGTGGGGTTGAGTCTATCCATAGGTCAACCACTGTTCATCCGCTCACCACATGGCATTCACTTTTATCGACCGCGGAGAATGATGATGAGCTGAGTCGATCTCAAGCCAGGATTTGAGCTCACGACCTTACGGTCTACCGGCAAGCCACCAAACTATCGATACTTTAATGTTACATATTTATATATAACGACCGTGTTGAGTTTGCTACTCATGTGTTGTGGTGTTATTTTAACAAAAGTCGAAAATATTTTTTTGAAGGAAGGAGGACGGGCGGGAGGGGGAGAGATGACGGTGCCAGGGATGTGGCCATTCTACCCCGGAGTGTGAGCTCCGCGGGACGGAGATGGTCTTCCCCCTCCTCTTCAGGGCTCTCTCCTCTTCCCCTTGCGGTGCCTCTCAGCGTGAGAGCGACATGTCCGTGCCATTAGGATGCGGCGATGCACGCCGTCGCCTCGCCCCGCGAAATTAATGGCGAGCGCTTTAGACGTCGTTTTCTTAACGGCACCTTAATTGCCGGAGCGCCGCGCGCCCCAGCTCCGAGTGCCGATCTCGATCGGCCATCAGCCTCTGCCCACTGGGATTGCGTGGTCCGTCCCTTTTCACTCACCGCCGATGATGCCTCGTGCGCTATGGAAGTAGATAGAAGACGGTATAAGGACTAAAGAAGTTCTTTTTTTTTATATGTATGCTGAGACTACTAGTAATGATGACAGTAATCAGTAATGTCCTTTGTCCAAGAGGGCCTCGCTCAGTCAGTGCAAATATTATCTTTTCACGACGTCCAGGCATGGGGATATTTGTTCAGTTCCATTACGAATGGGTGTTTAGTCCTTACGGATCCTGTACTCGTTCGCTGCAATGTTCACGGCTTTTTTGTGTTTTTGTTGTCGATCCTGCACTCACGCAGCGCCACGGATCTCCCCTATAAATTATCTGCGCAAGTGGCTAAGCAGGACCATCATCCGTGTCACGAGTCAAATGAACTCAACACTCGCAACGTGGGACGAAACGTGAGAAACCTACGCTTACGTGGGGATAACACTCAAAGCTCCGCACAGATTAATTAAATCCACTTGTTGTGATGCCATCGCCTTGCAGCTCAGCCAAGGGTTCTGGAGTTTGATAAATCCCTCCATGATTCCCCAACGCTTGCCTCAAAAGCCCTGGATTCACAGCCGTGCTCCACCAAGCCAATGTAATGGAATACACGCGTTTACACGTAAGCCTCTGACAGCAATTAGAATATCAAACTGCAAACCTTCATTTCGCTGTTGGGGATTTAATTTGCGTCAACTGCAGAGCAGGAATCCATATCAACCGTGGCGCATAAATGATATCAGTGTAATAATTCCCTGCAGATCCGATGAACTTTTGAAAAGTATTATTTAATATGTACAGAGCGCCTTAGGGTCTAAAAAAATAAAAGATAGTGTTTGAGATGGCGAGAGCTTGCACGGTTCGAGGAATGAGTGACCGTAACCACGTTGAACCTCTTTCGCACAGTACGTAGCGAACTGTGCTAATCGGAGGTGTGGGTGGAAGGACAACAAACTATAGACAAAAAGCAACAGCGGGCACGCGGGGGGTCACGAAAGGGCTACAGGGAAGGGACAGAACGGAGTGGAGGGGCGAGAGGAGGGGTGGGAAGAGAAGGGGATGAGCAATGGAGAACAGGCGAGGCATTAATCGAGGAACCATTCAGTGCCGCGATTCCATTCAACAAAAATTCGTTGTTTTTCACACATTTGTCGCGAATGTAGCGACCACTAGTGGCTGCAGAGGTCACGTGAACCAACTGCATACAACATATATGCTGATTAAAAAAATATAAATATACATAGATTCTTATGGACGTACATGCAGGCACGTTTTCATGCATGTATCGCGTGTGTAGGATTTGATACCGATCGATGCGTCGATACTAATCGATGCATTGTTGCACCCTCGGTGCGAATAAAGAACATGAAACCATTCCACGCCGTGCCCACGCACACTGTGAGTTTTGAGTTGATTTGATTCGTAACGTGAATGGCGATCCCGTTTAGCCAATGACCTGACTATTTTCCGCGGGAGATCCGTCGTGCGTGAGTATAACAGAGAGCACAGCAACAACAAAATGCAGACATAATAAACATCGATAGTACAGACAGCGACCATGACAAGGGCTCTTTAATGAAGACTGGACGTTGAGATCTCATCGAACACAGAACCACTTTATTTGAGATGTGCTCTAATTTAGTTAACAAACTAAAACTGGATGTTCCGCGGCGCCTTTCCACACGAGGCCTCACAGCACTTTCATATGTTATAATGACAACCAAACCATGCACAAAATCTTCAACGAATACAACTGAAAGGTGATGAAATCTTTTTTGTGTTAAATGTTGGGGTTTTTTGTCAAACGAGCTATCAGTTATGTTATGCCACCACTCCCTTCACATTCTGCTGCTTCACTCAGGCTGTCACCTTCGGCCACTTGCGCCATTGGCGGCCGCTGTCGTCCTGCCGAGTCGGAACGTTGCAGAGGAGACGAACGTTGCTTGCAAAGCACAACCCTCCAATACACAACTCTACAAAAAACAACCCTCCAAACATAACCCTCCATAACACAACCCTCCATAACACAAACCTCCAAAATACAACCCTCCAAAACACAACCCTCGAAAACACAACCCTCCATAACACAACCCTCCAAAACACAACCCTCCAAAACACAGCCCTCCAAAACACAACCCTCCAAAACACAACCCTCCAAAACACAACCCTCCAAAACACAACCCTCTAAAACACAACCCTCCAAAACACAGCCGTCCAAAACACAACCCTCCATAACACAGCCCTCCAAAAATACAGCCCTCCATAACACAACCCTCCAAAACACAACCCTCCAAAACAAAGCCCTCCAAACACACAACCCTCTAAAATACAACCCTCCAAAACACAGCCCACGAAAAACACAGCCCTCCATAACACACCCCTCCAAAACACAACCCTCCAAAAAACAACCCTCGAAAATACAACTCTCCAAAACAGAACCCTCCAAAACACAACCCTCTAAAATACAACCCTCCAAAACACAGCCCTCCAAAAACACAGCCCTCCATAACACACCCCTCCAAAACACAACCCTCCAAAACACAACCCTCTAAAATACAACCCTCCAAAACACAGCCCTCCAAAAACACAGCCCTCCATAACACAAACCTCCAAACAACCCTCCATAACACAAACCTCCAAAACACAACCCTCCAAAACACAACCCTCCAAAACACAACACTCTAAAACAACCCTGCAAAACACAGCCCTCCAAAACACAACCCCGCAAAACACAGCCCTCCAAAACACAACCCTCCAAAACACAATCCCTCAAAACACAACCCTGTAAAACACAACTCTCCAAACACAACCCTCCATAACACAACCCTCCATAACACAACCCTCCAAAACACAACCCTTCAAAACACAACCCTCTAAACACAACCCTCCAAAACACAACCCTCCAAAACACAACCCTCCAAAACACAACCCTTCAAAACACAACCCTCTAAACACAACCCTCCAAAACACAACCCTCCAAAACACAACCCTCCAAAACACAACCCTCCAAAACACAAGCCTCTTAAACACAACGCTCCAAAACATAGCTCTTCAAAACACAACCCTCCAAACACTACCCTCCAAAACACAACCCTCCAAAACACAACAATCCAAAACACAACCCTCCAAAACAAACCCTCCAAACACAACCCTCCATAACACAACCCTCCATTTCACAACCCTCCAAAACACAACCTTCCAAAACACAGCCCTCCAAAACACAAGCCTCCAAAACACAACCCTCCAAAACACAACCCTCCAAAACACAACTCTCCAAACACAACCCTCCATAACACAACCCTCCATAACACAACCCCGCAAAACACAGCCCTCCAAAACGCAACCCTCCAAAACACAATCCCTCAAAACACAACCCTGTAAAACACAACTCTCCAAACACAACCCTCCATAACACAACCCTCCATAACACAACCCTCCAAAACACAACCCTTCAAAACACAACCCTCTAAACACAACCCTCCAAAACACAACCCTCCTAAAAACACAAGCCTCCAAAACACAACCCTCCAAACCACAAACCTCCGAAGCACAGCCCTCCAAAACACAACCCTCCAAAACGCAACCCTCCAAAACACAACCCTCCAAACACAACCCTCCAAAACACAGCCCTCCACAACACAAGCCTCCAAAACATAACCCTACAAAACACAAACCTCCAAAACACAGCCCTCCAAAACACAACCCTCCAAAACACAAACCTCCAAAACACAACCCTCCAAAACACAACACTCCAAAACACCAACCTTCAAACGCAACTCTCCAAACGCAACCCTCCATAACACAACCCTCCCTAACACAACCCCCCAAAACACAGTCCTCCAAAACACAACCCTCCATATCACAACCTTCCAAAACACAACCCTCTAAAACACAACTCTCCAAACAACCCTCCATAACACAAACCTCCAAAACACAACCCTCCAAAACACAACCCTCGAAAACACAACCCTCCATAACACAACCCTCCAAAACACAACCCTCCAAAACAAAGGCCTCCAAAACACAACCCTCCAAAACACAACCCCCCAAAACACAACCCTCTAAAACACAACCCTCCAAAACACAGCCGTCCAAAACACAACCCTCCATAACACAGCCCTCCAAAAATACAGCCCTCCTTAACACAACCCTCCAAAACACAACCCTCCAAAACACAACCCTCCAAAACACAACCCTCTAAAACACAACCCTCCAAAACACAACCCTCCAAAACAAAGCCCTCCAAACACACAACCCTCTAAAATACAACCCTCCAAAACACAGCCCACGAAAAACACAGCCCTCCATAACACACCCCTCCAAAACACAACCCTTCTAAAAACAACCCTCGAAAATACAACTCTCCAAAACAGAACCCTCCAAAACGCAATCCTCTAAAATACAACCCTCCAAAACACAGCCCTCCAAAAACACAGCCCTCCATAACACACCCCTCCAAATCACAGTCCTCCAAAACACAACCCTCTAAAATACAACCCTCTAAAACACAGCCCTCCAAAAACACAGCCCTCCATAACACAACCCTCCAAACAACCCTCCATAACACAAACCTCCAAAACACAACCCTCCAAAACACAACCCTCCAAAACACAACCCTCTAAAACAACCCTGCAAAACACAGCCCTCCAAAACACAACCTTCCAAAGCACAGCCCTACAAAAGATAACCCTCCAAAACACAACCCCCCAAAACACAACCCTCCAAAACACAACACTCCAAAACACAACCCTCTAAAACACAACCCTCCAAAACACAGCCCTCCAAAACACAACTCTCTAAAATACAACCCTCCAAAACACAGCTCTCCAAAAACACAGCCCTCCATAACACACCCCTCCAAAACACAACCCTCCAAAACACAACCCTCTAAAACACAACTCTCCAAAACACAACCCTCCAAAACACAACCTTCTAAAATACAACCCTCCAAAACACAACCCTCCAAAACACAGCCCTCCATAACACACCCCTCCAAAAACACAACTCTCCAAAACACACCCCTCTAAAATACAACCCTCCAAAACACAGCCCTCCAAAAACACAGCCCTCCATAACACACTCCTCCAAAACACAACCCTCAAAAACATAACCCTCCAAAACACAACCCTCCAAAACACAACCCTCTAAAACACAACCCTCCAAAACACAGCCCTCTAAAACACAACCATCCAAAACACAACCCTCCAAAACACAACCCTACAAAACACAACCCTCCAAAACACAACCCTCCAAAACAGAACGCTCCAAAACACAACCCTCCAAAGCACAACACTCCAAAAGACAAACCTTTAAACGCAACTCTCCAAACACAACCCTCCATAACACAACACTCCATAACACAACCCCACAAAACACAGCCCTCCAAAACACAACCCTCCATAACACAACCTTCCAAAACACAACCCTCTACAACACAAATCTCCAAACAACCCTCCATAACACAAACCTCCAAAACACAACCCTCCAAAACACAACCCTCCAAAACACAACCCTCTAAAACAACCCTCCAAAACAGAGCCCTCCAAAACACAACCCTCCAAAACACAACCCTTCAAAACACAACCCTCTAAACACAACCCTCCAAAACACAACCCTCCTAAAAACACAAGCCTCCAAAACACAACCCTCCAAAACACAAACCTCCGAAGCACAGCCCTCCAAAACACAACCCTCCAAAACGCAACCCTCCAAAACACAACCCTCCAAACACAACCCTCCAAAACACAGCCCTCCACAACACAAGCCTCCAAAACACAACCCTACAAAACACAAACCTCCAAAACACAGCCCTCCAAAACACAACCCTCCAAAACACAAACCTCCAAAACACAACCCTCCAAAACACCACACTCCAAAACACAAACCTTCAAACGCAACTCTCCAAACGCAACCCTCCATAACACAACCCTCCATAACACAACCCCCCAAAACACAGCCCTCCAAAACACATCCCTCCATATCACAACCTTCCAAAACACAACCCTCTAAAAAACAACCCTCGAGAACACAACCTTCCATAACACAACCCTCCAAAACACAACCCTCCAAAACACAGCCCTCCAAAACACAACACTCCAAAACACAACCCTCCAAAACACAACCCCCCAAAACACAACCCTCGAAAACACAACCCTCCATAACACAACCCTCCAAAACACAACCCTCCAAAACAAAGGCCTCCAAAACACAACCCTCCAAAACACAACCCCCCAAAACACAACCCTCTAAAACACAACCCTCCAAAACACAGCCGTCCAAAACACAACCCTCCATAACACAGCCCTCCAAAAATACAGCCCTCCTTAACACAACCCTCCAAAACACAACCCTCCAAAACACAACCCTCCAAAACACAACCCTCTAAAACACAACCCTCCAAAACAAAGCCCTCCAAACACACAACCCTCTAAAATACAACCCTCCAAAACACAGCCCACGAAAAACACAGCCCTCCATAACACACCCCTCCAAAACACAACCCTCCCAAAAACAACCCTCGAAAATACAACTCTCCAAAACAGAACCCTCCAAAACGCAATCCTCTAAAATACAACCCTCCAAAACACAGCCCTCCAAAAACACAGCCCTCCATAACACACCCCTCCAAATCACAGTCCTCCAAAACACAACCCTCTAAAATACAACCCTCTAAAACACAGCCCTCCAAAAACACAGCCCTCCATAACACAACCCTCCAAACAACCCTCCATAACACAAACCTCCAAAACACAACCCTCCAAAACACAACCCTCCAAAACACAACCCTCTAAAACAACCCTGCAAAACACAGCGCTCCAAAACACAACCTTCCAAAGCACAGCCCTACAAAAGATAACCCTCCAAAACACAACCCCCCAAAACACAACCCTCCAAAACACAACACTCCAAAACACAACCCTCTAAAACACAACCCTCCAAAACACAGCCCTCCAAAACACAACTCTCTAAAATACAATCCTCCAAAACACAGCTCTCCAAAAACACAGCCCTCCATAACACACCCCTCCAAAACACAACCCTCCAAAACACAACCCTCTAAAACACAACTCTCCAAAACACAACCCTCCAAAACACAACCTTCTAAAATACAACCCTCCAAAACACAACCCTCCAAAACACAGCCCTCCATAACACACCCCTCCAAAACACAACTCTCCAAAACACACCCCTCTAAAATACAACCCTCCAAAACACAGCCCTCCAAAAACACAGCCCTCCATAACACACTCCTCCAAAACACAACCCTCAAAAACATAACCCTCCAAAACACAACCCTCCAAAACACAACCCTCTAAAACACAACCCTCCAAAACACAGCCCTCTAAAACACAACCATCCAAAACACAACCCTCCAAAACACAACCCTACAAAACACAACCCTCCAAAACACAACCCTCCAAAACAGAACGCTCCAAAACACAACCCTCCAAAGCACAACACTCCAAAAGACAAACCTTTAAACGCAACTCTCCAAACACAACCCTCCATAACACAACACTCCATAACACAACCCCACAAAACACAGCCCTCCAAAACACAACCCTCCATAACACAACCTTCCAAAACACAACCCTCTACAACACAAATCTCCAAACAACCCTCCATAACACAAACCTCCAAAACACAACCCTCCAAAACACAACCCTCCAAAACACAACCCTCTAAAACAACCCTCCAAAACACAGCCCTCCAAAACACAACCCTCCAAAACACAACCCTTCAAAACACAACCCTCTAAACACAACCCTCCAAAACACAACCCTCCTAAAAACACAAGCCTCCAAAACACAACCCTCCAAAACACAAACCTCCGAAGCACAGCCCTCCAAAACACAACCCTCCAAAACGCAACCCTCCAAAACACAACCCTCCAAACACAACCCTCCAAAACACAGCCCTCCACAACACAAGCCTCCAAAACACAACCCTACAAAACACAAACCTCCAAAACACAGCCCTCCAAAACACAACCCTCCAAAACACAAACCTCCAAAACACAACCCTCCAAAACACCACACTCCAAAACACAAACCTTCAAACGCAACTCTCCAAACGCAACCCTCCATAACACAACCCCCCAAAACACAGCCCTCCAAAACACATCCCTCCATATCACAACCTTCCAAAACACAACCCTCTAAAACACAACCCTCGAAAACACAACCTTCCATAACACAACCCTCCAAAACACAACCCTCCAAAACACAGCCCTCCAAAACACAACACTCCAAAACACAACCCTCCAAAACACAACCCCCCAAAACACAACCCTCTAAAACACAACCCTCCAAAACACAGCCGTCCAAAACACAACCCTCCATAACACAGCCCTCCAAAAAATCAGCCCTCCTTAACACAACCCTCCAAAACACAACCCTCCAAAACACAACCCTCCAAAACACAACCCTCTAAAACACAACCCTCCAAAACAAAGCCCTCCAAACACACAACCCTCTAAAATACAACCCTCCAAAACACAGCCCACGAAAAACACAGCCCTCCAAAACACACCCCTCCAAAACACAACCCTCCAAAAAACAACCCTCGAAAATACAACTCTCCAAAACAGAACCCTCCAAAACACAACCCTCTAAAATACAACCCTCCAAAACACAGCCCTCCAAAAACACAGCCCTCCATAACACACCCCTCCAAATCACAGCCCTCCAAAACACAACCCTCTAAAATACAACCCTCTAAAACACAGCCCTCCAAAAACACAGACCTCCATAACACAACCCTCCAAACAACCCTCCATAACACAAACCTCCAAAACACAACCCTCCAAAACACAACCCTCCAAAACACAACCCTCTAAAACAACCCTGCAAAACACAGCCCTCCAAAACACAACCTTCCAAAGCACAGCCCTACAAAAGACAACCCTCCAAAACACAACCCCCCAAACACAACCCTCCAAAATACAACGCTCCAAAACACAACCCTCTAAAACACAACCCTCCAAAACACAGCCCTCCAAAACACAACTCTCTAAAATACAACCCTCCAAAACACAGCCCTCCAAAAACACAAGCCTCCAAAACACAACCCTCCAAAACACAAACCTCCGAAGCACAGCCCTCCAAAACACAACCCTCCAAAACGCAACCCTCCAAAACACAACCCTCCAAACACAACCCTCCAAAACACAGCCCTCCACAACACAAGCCTCCAAAACACAACCCTACAAAACACAAACCTCCAAAACACAGCCCTCCAAAACACAACCCTCCAAAACACAAACCTCCAAAACACAACCCTCCAAAACACCACACTCCAAAACACAAATCTTCAAACGCAACTCTCCAAACGCAACCCTCCATAACACAACCCTCCATAACACAACCCCCCAAAACACAGCCCTCCAAAACACAACCCTCCATATCACAACCTTCCAAAACACAACCCTCTAAAACACAACCCCCCAAAACACAACCCTCTAAAACACAACCCTCCAAAACACAGCCGTCCAAAACACAACCCTCCATAACACAGCCCTCCAAAAAATCAGCCCTCCTTAACACAACCCTCCAAAACACAACCCTCCAAAACACAACCCTCCAAAACACAACCCTCTAAAACACAACCCTCCAAAACAAAGCCCTCCAAACACACAACCCTCTAAAATACAACCCTCCAAAACACAGCCCACGAAAAACACAGCCCTCCATAACACACCCCTCCAAAACACAACCCTCCAAAAAACAACCCTCGAAAATACAACTCTCCAAAACAGAACCCTCCAAAACACAACCCTATAAAATACAGCCCTCCAAAACACAGCCCTCCAAAAACACAGCCCTCCATAACACACCCCTCCAAATCACAGACCTCCAAAACACAACCCTCTAAAATACAACCCTCTAAAACACAGCCCTCCAAAAACACAGACCTCCATAAGACAACCCTCCAAACAACCCTCCATAACACAAACCTCCAAAACACAACCCTCCAAAACACAACCCTCCAAAACACAACCCTCTAAAACAACCCTGCAAAACACAGCCCTCCAAAACACAACCTTCCAAAGCACAGCCCTACAAAAGACAACCCTCCAAAACACAACCCCCCAAACACAACCCTCCAAAATACAACGCTCCAAAACACAACCCTCTAAAACACAACCCTCCAAAACACAGCCCTCCAAAACACAACTCTCTAAAATACAACCCTCCAAAACACAGCCCTCCAAAAACACAGCCCTCCATAACACACCCCTCCAAAACACAACCCTCCAAAACACAACCCTCTAAAACACAACTCTCCAAAACACAGCCCTCCAAAACACAACCCTCCATATCACAACCTTCCAAAACACAACCCTCTAAAACACAACCCTCGAAAACACAACCTTCCATAACACAACCCTCCAAAACACAACCCTCCAAAACACAGCCCTCCAAAACACAACACTCCAAAACACAACCCTCCAAAACACAACCCCCCAAAACACAACCCTCTAAAACACAACCCTCCAAAACACAGCCGTCCAAAACACAACCCTCCATAACACAGCCCTCCAAAAAATCAGCCCTCCTTAACACAACCCTCCAAAACACAACCCTCCAAAACACAACCCTCCAAAACACAACCCTCTAAAACACAACCCTCCAAAACAAAGCCCTCCAAACACACAACCCTCTAAAATACAACCCTCCAAAACACAGCCCACGAAAAACACAGCCCTCCATAACACACCCCTCCAAAACACAACCCTCCAAAAAACAACCTTCGACAATACAACTCTCCAAAACAGAACCTTCCAAAACACAACCCTCTAAAATACAACCCTCCAAAACACAGCCCTCCAAAAACACAGCCCTCCATAACACACCCCTCCAAATCACAGCCCTCCAAAACACAACCCTCTAAAATACAACCCTCTAAAACACAGCCCTCCAAAAACACAGACCTCCATAACACAACCCTCCAAACAACCCTCCATAACACAAACCTCCAAAACACAACCCTCCAAAACACAACCCTCCAAAACACAACCCTCTAAAACAACCCTGCAAAACACAGCCCTCCAAAACACAACCTTCCAAAGCACAGCCCTACAAAAGACAACCCTCCAAAACACAACCCCCCAAACACAACCCTCCAAAATACAACGCTCCAAAACACAACCCTCTAAAACACAACCCTCCAAAACACAGCCCTCCAAAACACAACTCTCTAAAATACAACCCTCCAAAACACAGCCCTCCAAAAACACAGCCCTCCATAACACACCCCTCCAAAACACAACCCTCCAAAACACAACCCTCTAAAATACAACTCTCCAAAACACAACCCTCCAAAACACAACCCTCTAAAATACAACCCTCCAAAACACCGCCCTCCAAAAACACAGCCCTCCATAACACTCCCCTCCAAAACACAACTCTCCAAAACACACCCCTCTAAAATACAACCCTCCAAAACACAGCCCTCCAAAAACACAGCCCTCCATAACACACTCCTCCAAAACACAACCCTCCAAAACATAACCCTCCAAAACACAACCCTCCAAAACACAACCCTCTAAAACACAACCCTCCAAAACACAGCCCTCTAAAACACAACCATCCAAAACACAACCTTCCAAAACACAACCCTACAAAACACAACCCTCCAAAACACAACCCTCCAAAACACAATGCTCCAAAACACAACCCTCCAAAGCACAACACTCCAAAAGACAAACCTTTAAACGCAACTCTCCAAACACAACCCTCCATAATACAACACTCCATAACACAACCCCACAAAACACAGCCCTCCAAAACACAACCCTCCAATACACAACCTTTCAAAACACAACCCTCTACAACACAACTCTCCAAACAACCCTCCATAACACAAACCTCTAAAACACAACCCTCCAAAACACAACCCTCCAAAACAAAAACCTCCGAAGCACAGCCCTCCAAAACACAACCCTCAAAAACGTAACCCTCCAAAACACAACCCTCCAAACACAACCCTCCAAAACACAGCCCTCCACAACACAAGCCTCCAAAACACAACCCTACAAAACACAAACCTCCAAAACACAGCCCTCCAAAACACAACCCTCCAAAACACAAACCTCCAAAACACAACCCTCCAAAACACAACACTCGAAAACACAAACCTTCAAACGCAACTCTCCAAACGCAACCCTCCATAACACAACCCTCCATAACACAACCCCCCAAAACACAGCCCTCCAAAAGACAACCCTCCATATCACAACCTTCCAAAACACAACCCTCTAAAACACAACTCTCCAAACAACCCTCCATAACAAAAACCTCCAACACACAACCCTCCAAAACACAACCCTCCAAAACACAACCCTCCATAACACAACCCTCCAAAACACAACCCTCCAAAACACAGCCCTCCAAAACACAACCCTCCAAAACACAACCCTCCAAAACACAACCCCCCAAAACACAACCCTCTAAAACACAGCCCTCCAAAACACAGCCATCCAAAACACAACCATCCATAACACAGCCCTCCAAAAATACAGCCCTCCTTAACACAACCCTCCAAAACACAACCCTCCAAAACACAACCCTCCAAAACACAACCCTCTAAAACACAACCCTCCAAAACAAATCCCTCCAAACACACAACCCTCTAAAATACAACCCTCCAAAACACAGCCCACGAAAAACACAGCCCTCCATAACACACCCCTCCAAAACACAACCCTCCAAAAAACAACCCTCGAAAATACAACTCTCCAAAACAGAACCCTCCAAAACACAACCCTCTAAAATACAACCCTCCAAAACACAGCCCTCCAAAAACACAGCCCTCCATAACACACCCCTCCAAATCACAGCCCTCCAAAACACAACCCTCGAAAATACAACCCTCTAAAACACAGCCCTCCAAAAACACAGCCCTCCATAGCACAACCCTCCAAACAACCCTCCATAACACAAACCTCCAAAACACAACCCTCCAAAACACAACCCTCCAAAACACAACCCTCTAAAACAACCCTGCAAAACACAGCCCTCCAAAACACAACCTTCCAAAGCACAGCCCTACAAAAGACAACCCTCCAAAACACAACCCCCCAAAACACAACCCTCCAAAACACAACCCTCCAAAACACAACCCTCTAAAACACAACCATCCATAACACAGCCCTCCAAAAATACAGCCCTCCTTAACACAACCCTCCAAAACACAACCCTCCAAAACACAACCCTCCAAAACACAACCCTCTAAAACACAACCCTCCAAAACAAAGCCCTCCAAACACACAACCCTCTAAAATACAACCCTCCAAAACACAGCCCACGAAAAACACAGCCCTCCATAACACACCCCTCCAAAACACAACCCTCCAAAAAACAACCCTCGAAAATACAACTCTCCAAAACAGAACCCTCCAAAACACAACCCTCTAAAATACAACCCTCCAAAACACAGCCCTCCAAAAACACAGCCCTCCATAACACACCCCTCCAAATCACAGCCCTCCAAAACACAACCCTCTAAAATACAACCCTCTAAAACACAGCCCTCCGAAAACACAGCCCTCCATAACACAACCCTCCAAACAACCCTCCATAACACAAACCTCCAAAACACAACCCTCCAAAACACAACCCTCTAAAACAACCCTGCAAAACACTGACCTCCAAAACACAACCTTCCAAAGCACAGCCCTACAAAAGACAACCCTCAAAAACACAACCCCCCAAAACACAACCCTCCAAAACACAACCCTCCAAAACACAACCCTCTAAAACACAACCCTCCAAAACACAGCCCTCCAAAACACAACTCTCTAAAATACAACCCTCCAAAACACAGCCCTCCAAAAACACAGCCCTCCATAACACACCCCTCCAAAACACAACCCTCCAAAACACAACCCTCTAAAACACAACTCTCCAAAACACAACCCTCCAAAACACAACCCTCTAAAATACAACCGTCCAAAACACCGCCCTCCAAAAACACAGCCCTCCATAACACACCCCTCCAAAACACAACTCTCCAAAACACACCCCTCTAAAATACAACCCTCCAAAACACAGCCCTCCATAACACACTCCTCCAAAACACAACCCTCCAAAACATAACCCTCCAAAACACAACCCTCCAAAACACAACCCTCTAAAACACAACCCTCCAAAACACAGCCCTCTAAAACACAACCATCCAAAACACAACCCTCTAAAACACAACCCTCCAAAACACAGCCGTCCAAAACACAACCCTCCATAACACAGCCCTCCAAAAATACAGCCCTCCTTAACACAACCCTCCAAAACACAACCCTCCAAAACACAACCCTCCAAAACACAACCCTCTAAAACACAACCCTCCAAAACAAAGCCCTCCAAACACACAACCCTCTAAAATACAACCCTCCAAAACACAGCCCACGAAAAACACAGCCCTCCATAACACACCCCTCCAAAACACAACCTTCCAAAAAACAACCCTCGAAAATACAACTCTCCAAAACAGAACCCTCCAAAACACAACCCTCTAAAATACAACCCTCCAAAACACAGCCCTCCAAAAACACAGCCCTCCATAACACACCCCTCCAAATCACAGCCCTCCAAAACACAACCCTCTAAAATACAACCCTCTAAAACACAGCCCTCCAAAAACACAGACCTCCATAACACAACCCTCCAAACAACCCTCCATAACACAAACCTCCAAAACACAACCCTCCAAAACACAACCCTCCAAAACACAACCCTCTAAAACAACCCTGCAAAACACAGCCCTCCAAAACACAACCTTCCAAAGCACAGCCCTACAAAAGACAACCCTCCAAAACACAACCCCCCAAACACAACCCTCCAAAATACAACGCTCCAAAACACAACCCTCTAAAACACAACCCTCCAAAACACAGCCCTCCAAAACACAACTCTCTAAAATACAACCCTCCAAAACACAGCCCTCCAAAAACACAGCCCTCCATAACACACCCCTCCAAAACACAACCCTCCAAAACACAACCCTCTAAAACACAACTCTCCAAAACACAACCCTCCAAAACACAACCCTCTAAAATACAACCCTCCAAAACACCGCCCTCCAAAAACACAGCCCTCCATAACACTCCCCTCCAAAACACAACTCTCCAAAACACACCCCTCTAAAATACAACCCTCCAAAACACAGCCCTCCAAAAACACAGCCCTCCATAACACACTCCTCCAAAACACAACCCTCCAAAACATAACCCTCCAAAACACAACCCTCCAAAACACAACCCTCTAAAACACAACCCTCCAAAACACAGCCCTCTAAAACACAACCATCCAAAACACAACCCTCCAAAACACAACCCTACAAAACACAACCCTCCAAAACACAACCCTCCAAAACACAACGCTCCAAAACACAACCCTCCAAAGCACAACACTCCAAAAGACAAACCTTTAAACGCAACTCTCCAAACACAACCCTCCATAATACAACACTCCATAACACAACCCCACAAAACACAGCCCTCCAAAACACAACCCTCCATAACACAACCTTTCAAAACACAACCCTCTACAACACAACTCTCCAAACAACCCTCCATAACACAAACCTCCAAAACACAACCCTCCAAAACACAACCCTCCAAAACACAACCCTCCAAAACAAAAACCTCCGAAGCACAGCCCTCCAAAACACAACCCTCAAAAACGTAACCCTCCAAAACACAACCCTCCAAACACAACCCTCCAAAACACAGCCCTCCACAACACAAGCCTCCAAAACACAACCCTACAAAACACAAACCTCCAAAACACAGCCCTCCAAAACACAACCCTCCAAAACACAAACCTCCAAAACACAACCCTCCAAAACACAACACTCGAAAACACAAACCTTCAAACGCAACTCTCCAAACGCAACCCTCCATAACACAACCCTCCATAACACAACCCCCCAAAACACAGCCCTCCAAAAGACAACCCTCCATATCACAACCTTCCAAAACACAACCCTCTAAAACACAACTCTCCAAACAACCCTCCATAACAAAAACCTCCAACACACAACCCTCCAAAACACAACCCTCCAAAACACAACCCTCCATAACACAACCCTCCAAAACACAACCCTCCAAAACACAGCCCTCCAAAACACAACCCTCCAAAACACAACCCTCCAAAACACAACCCCCCAAAACACAACCCTCTAAAATACAGCCCTCCTTAACACAACCCTCCAAAACACAACCCTCCAAAACACAACTCTCCAAAACAGAACCCTCCAAAACACAACCCTCTAAAATACAACCCTCCAAAACACAGCCCTCCAAAAACACAGCCCTCCATAACACACCCCTCCAAATCACAGCCCTCCAAAACACAACCCTCGAAAATACAACCCTCTAAAACACAGCCCTCCAAAAACACAGCCCTCCATAGCACAACCCTCCAAACAACCCTCCATAACACAAACCTCCAAAACACAACCCTCCAAAACACAACCCTCCAAAACACAACCCTCTAAAACAACCCTGCAAAACACAGCCCTCCAAAACACAACCTTCCAAAGCACAGCCCTACAAAAGACAACCCTCCAAAACACAACCCCCCAAAACACAACCCTCCAAAACACAACCCTCCAAAACACAACCCTCTAAAACACAACCATCCATAACACAGCCCTCCAAAAATACAGCCCTCCTTAACACAACCCTCCAAAACACAACCCTCCAAAACACAACCCTCCAAAACACAACCCTCTAAAACACAACCCTCCAAAACAAAGCCCTCCAAACACACAACCCTCTAAAATACAACCCTCCAAAACACAGCCCACGAAAAACACAGCCCTCCATAACACACCCCTCCAAAACACAAACCTCCAAAAAACAACCCTCGAAAATACAACTCTCCAAAACAGAACCCTCCAAAACACAACCCTCTAAAATACAACCCTCCAAAACACAGCCCTCCAAAAACACAGCCCTCCATAACACACCCCTCCAAATCACAGCCCTCCAAAACACAACCCTCTAAAATACAACCCTCTAAAACACAGCCCTCCAAAAACACAGCCCTCCATAACACAACCCTCCAAACAACCCTCCATAACACAAACCTCCAAAACACAACCCTCCAAAACACAACCCTCTAAAACAACCCTGCAAAACACTGACCTCCAAAACACAACCTTCCAAAGCACAGCCCTACAAAAGACAACCCTCAAAAACACAACCCCCCAAAACACAACCCTCCAAAACACAACCCTCCAAAACACAACCCTCTAAAACACAACCCTCCAAAACACAGCCCTCCAAAACACAACTCTCTAAAATACAACCCTCCAAAACACAGCCCTCCAAAAACACAGCCCTCCATAACACACCCCTCCAAAACACAACCCTCCAAAACACAACCCTCTAAAACACAACTCTCCAAAACACAACCCTCCAAAACACAACCCTCTAAAATACAACCGTCCAAAACACCGCCCTCCAAAAACACAGCCCTCCATAACACACCCCTCCAAAACACAACTCTCCAAAACACACCCCTCTAAAATACAACCCTCCAAAACACAGCCCTCCATAACACACTCCTCCAAAACACAACCCTCCAAAACATAACCCTCCAAAACACAACCCTCCAAAACACAACCCTCTAAAACACAACCCTCCAAAACACAGCCCTCTAAAACGTAACCATCCAAAACACAACCCTCTAAAACACAACCCTCCAAAACACAGCCGTCCAAAACACAACCCTCCATAACACAGCCCTCCAAAAATACAGCCCTCCTTAACACAACCCTCCAAAACACAACCCTCCAAAACACAACCCTCCAAAACACAACCCTCTAAAACACAACCCTCCAAAACAAAGCCCTCCAAACACACAACCCTCTAAAATACAACCCTCCAAAACACAGCCCACGAAAAACAGCCCTCCATAACACACCCCTCCAAAACACAACCCTCCAAAAAACATCCCTCGAAAATACAACTCTCCAAAACAGAACCCTCCAAAACACAACCCTCTAAAATACAACCCTCCAAAACACAGCCCTCCAAAAACACAGCCCTCCATAACACACCCCTCCAAATCACAGCCCTCCAAAACACAACCCTCTAAAATACAACCCTCTAAAACACAGCCCTCCAAAAACACAGCCCTCCATAGCACAACCCTCCAAACAACCCTCCATAACACAAACCTCCAAAACACAACCCTCCAAAACACAACCCTCCAAAACACAACCCTCTAAAACAACCCTGCAAAACACAGCCCTCCAAAACACAACCTTCCAAAGCACAGCCCTACAAAAGACAACCCTCCAAAACACAACCCCCCAAAACACAACCCTCCAAAACACAACCCTCCAAAACACAACCCTCTAAAACACAACCATCCATAACACAGCCCTCCAAAAATACAGCCCTCCTTAACACAACCCTCCAAAACACAACCCTCCAAAACACAACCCTCCAAAACACAACCCTCTAAAACACAACCCTCCAAAACAAAGCCCTCCAAACACACAACCCTCTAAAATACAACCCTCCAAAACACAGCCCACGAAAAACACAGCCCTCCATAACACACCCCTCCAAAACACAACCCTCCAAAAAACAACCCTCGAAAATACAACTCTCCAAAACAGAACCCTCCAAAACACAACCCTCTAAAATACAACCCTCCAAAACACAGCCCTCCAAAACACAGCCCTCCATAACACACCCCTCCAAATCACAGCCCTCCAAAACACAACCCTCTAAAATACAACCCTCTAAAACACAGCCCTCCAAAAACACAGCCCTCCATAACACAACCCTCCAAACAACCCTCCATAACACAAACCTCCAAAACACAACCCTCCAAAACACAACCCTCTAAAACAACCCTGCAAAACACTGACCTCCAAAACACAACCTTCCAAAGCACAGCCCTACAAAAGACAACCCTCAAAAACACAACCCCCCAAAACACAACCCTCCAAAACACAACCCTCCAAAACACAACCCTCTAAAACACAACCCTCCAAAACACAGCCCTCCAAAACACAACTCTCTAAAATACAACCCTCCAAAACACAGCCCTCCAAAAACACAGCCCTCCATAACACACCCCTCCAAAACACAACCCTCCAAAACACAACCCTCTAAAACACAACTCTCCAAAACACAACCCTCCAAAACACAACCCTCTAAAATACAACCGTCCAAAACACCGCCCTCCAAAAACACAGCCCTCCATAACACACCCCTCCAAAACACAACTCTCCAAAACACACCCCTCTAAAATACAACCCTCCAAAACACAGCCCTCCATAACACACTCCTCCAAAACACAACCCTCCAAAACATAACCCTCCAAAACACAACCCTCCAAAACACAACCCTCTAAAACACAACCCTCCAAAACACAGCCCTCTAAAACGTAACCATCCAAAACACAACCCTCTAAAACACAACCCTCCAAAACACAGCCGTCCAAAACACAACCCTCCATAACACAGCCCTCCAAAAATACAGCCCTCCTTAACACAACCCTCCAAAACACAACCCTCCAAAACACAACCCTCCAAAACACAACCCTCTAAAACACAACCCTCCAAAACAAAGCCCTCCAAACACACAACCCTCTAAAATACAACCCTCCAAAACACAGCCCACGAAAAACAGCCCTCCATAACACACCCCTCCAAAACACAACCCTCCAAAAAACAACCCTCGAAAATACAACTCTCCAAAACAGAACCCTCCAAAACACAACCCTCTAAAATACAACCCTCCAAAACACAGCCCTCCAAAAACACAGCCCTCCATAACACACCCCTCCAAATCACAGCCCTCCAAAACACAACCCTCTAAAATACAACCCTCTAAAACACAGCCCTCCAAAAACACAGACCTCCATAACACAACCCTCCAAACAACCCTCCATAACACAAACCTCCAAAACACAACCCTCCAAAACACAACCCTCCAAAACACAACCCTCTAAAACAACCCTGCAAAACACAGCCCTCCAAAACACAACCTTCCAAAGCACAGCCCTACAAAAGACAACCCTCCAAAACACAACCCCCCAAACACAACCCTCCAAAATACAACGCTCCAAAACACAACCCTCTAAAACACAACCCTCCAAAACACAGCCCTCCAAAACACAACTCTCTAAAATACAACCCTCCAAAACACAGCCCTCCAAAAACACAGCCCTCCATAACACACCCCTCCAAAACACAACCCTCCAAAACACAACCCTCTAAAACACAACTCTCCAAAACACAACCCTCCAAAACACAACCCTCTAAAATACAACCATCCAAAACACCGCCCTCCAAAAACACAGCCCTCCATAACACACTCCTCCAAAACACAACCCTCCAAAACATAACCCTCCAAAACACAACCCTCCAAAACACAACCCTCTAAAACACAACCCTCCAAAACACAGCCCTCTAAAACACAACCATCCAAAACACAACCCTCCAAAACACAACCCTACAAAACACAACCCTCCAAAACACAACCCTCCAAAACACAACGCTCCAAAACACAACCCTCCAAAGCACAACACTCCAAAAGACAAACCTTTAAACGCAACTCTCCAAACACAACCCTCCAAAACACAGCCCTCCACAACACAAGCCTCCAAAACACAACCCTACAAAACACAAACCTCCAAAACACAGCCCTCCAAAACACAACCCTCCAAAACACAAACCTCCAAAACACAACCCTCCAAAACACAACACTCGAAAACACAAACCTTCAAACGCAACTCTCCAAACGCAACCCTCCATAACACAACCCTCCATAACACAACCCCCCAAAACACAGCCCTCCAAAAGACAACCCTCCATATCACAACCTTCCAAAACACAACCCTCTAAAACACAACTCTCCAAACAACCCTCCATAACAAAAACCTCCAACACACAACCCTCCAAAACACAACCCTCTAAAACACAACCCTCCAAAACAAAGCCCTCCAAACACACAACCCTCTAAAATACAACCCTCCAAAACACAGCCCACGAAAAACAGCCCTCCATAACACACCCCTCCAAAACACAACCCTCCAAAAAACAACCCTCGAAAATACAACTCTCCAAAACAGAACCCTCCAAAACACAACCCTCTAAAATACAACCCTCCAAAACACAGCCCTCCAAAAACACAGCCCTCCATAACACACCCCTCCAAATCACAGCCCTCCAAAACACAACCCTCTAAAATACAACCCTCTAAAACACAGCCCTCCAAAAACACAAACCTCCATAACACAACCCTCCAAACAACCCTCCATAACACAAACCTCCAAAACACAACCCTCCAAAACACAACCCTCCAAAACACAACCCTCTAAAACAACCCTGCAAAACACAGCCCTCCAAAACACAACCTTCCAAAGCACAGCCCTACAAAAGACAACCCTCCAAAACACAACCCCCCAAACACAACCCTCCAAAATACAACGCTCCAAAACACAACCCTCTAAAACACAACCCTCCAAAACACAGCCCTCCAAAACACAACTCTCTAAAATACAACCCTCCAAAACACAGCCCTCCAAAAACACAGCCCTCCATAACACACCCCTCCAAAACACAACCCTCCAAAACACAACCCTCTAAAACACAACTCTCCAAAACACAACCCTCCAAAACACAACCCTCTAAAATACAACCATCCAAAACACCGCCCTCCAAAAACACAGCCCTCCATAACACACCCCTCCAAAACACAACTCTCCAAAACACACCCCTCTAAAATACAACCCTCCAAAACACAGCCCTCCATAACACACTCCTCCAAAACACAACCCTCCAAAACATAACCCTCCAAAACACAACCCTCCAAAACACAACCCTCTAAAACACAACCCTCCAAAACACAGCCCTCTAAAACACAACCATCTAAAACACAACCCTCCAAAACACAACCCTACAAAACACAACCCTCCAAAACACAACCCTCCAAAACACAACGCTCCAAAACACAACCCTCCAAAGCACAACACTCCAAAAGACAAACCTTTAAACGCAACTCTCCAAACACAACCCTCCATAATACAACACTCCATAACACAACTCCACAAAACACAGCCCTCCAAAACACAACCCTCCATAACACAACCTTTCAAAACACAACCCTCTACAATACAACTCTCCAAACAACCCTCCATAACACAAACCTCCAAAACACAACCCTCCAAAACACAACCCTCCAAAACACAACCCTCCAAAACAAAAACCTCCGAAGCACAGCCCTCCAAAACACAACCCTCAAAAACGTAACCCTCCAAAACACAACCCTCCAAACACAACCCTCCAAAACACAGCCCTCCACAACACAAGCCTCCAAAACACAACCCTACAAAACACAAACCTCCAAAACACAGCCCTCCAAAACACAACCCTCCAAAACACAAACCTCCAAAACACAACCCTCCAAAACACAACACTCGAAAACACAAACCTTCAAACGCAACTCTCCAAACGCAACCCTCCATAACACAACCCTCCATAACACAACCCCCCAAAACACAGCCCTCCAAAAGACAACCCTCCATATCACAACCTTCCAAAACACAACCCTCTAAAACACAACTCTCCAAACAACCCTCCATAACAAAAACCTCCAACACACAACCCTCCAAAACACAACCCTCCAAAACACAACCCTCCAAAACACAACCCTCCAAAACACAACCCTCCATAACACAACCCTCCAAAACACAACCCTCCAAAACACAGCCCTCCAAAACACAACCCTCCAAAACACAACCCTCCAAAACACAACCCCCCAAAACACAACCCTCTAAAACACAGCCCTCCAAAACACAGCCATCCAAAACACAACCATCCATAACACAGCCCTCCAAAAATACAGCCCTCCTTAACACAACCCTCCAAAACACAACCCTCCAAAACACAACCCTCCAAAACACAACCCTCTAAAACACAACCCTCCAAAACAAATCCCTCCAAACACACAACCCTCTAAAATACAACCCTCCAAAACACAGCCCACGAAAAACACAGCCCTCCATAACACACCCCTCCAAAACACAACCCTCCAAAAAACAACCCTCGAAAATACAACTCTCCAAAACAGAACCCTCCAAAACACAACCCTCTAAAATACAACCCTCCAAAACACAGCCCTCCAAAAACACAGCCCTCCATAACACACCCCTCCAAATCACAGCCCTCCAAAACACAACCCTCGAAAATACAACCCTCTAAAACACAGCCCTCCAAAAACACAGCCCTCCATAGCACAACCCTCCAAACAACCCTCCATAACACAAACCTCCAAAACACAACCCTCCAAAACACAACCCTCCAAAACACAACCCTCTAAAACAACCCTGCAAAACACAGCCCTCCAAAACACAACCTTCCAAAGCACAGCCCTACAAAAGACAACCCTCCAAAACACAACCCCCCAAAACACAACCCTCCAAAACACAACCCTCCAAAACACAACCCTCTAAAACACAACCATCCATAACACAACCCCACAAAACACAGCCCTCCAAAACACAACCCTCCATAACACAACCTTTCAAAACACAACCCTCTACAACACAACTCTCCAAACAACCCTCCATAACACAAACCTCCAAAACACAACCCTCCAAAACACAACCCTCCAAAACACAACCCTCCAAAACACAAACCTCCGAAGCACAGCCCTCCAAAACACAACCCTCCAAAACGTAACCCTCCAAAACACAACCCTCCAAACACAACCCTCCAAAACACAGCCCTCCACAACACAAGCCTCCAAAACACAACCCTCCAAAACACAAACCTCCAAAACACAACCCTCCAAAACACAACACTCGAAAACACAAACCTTCAAACGCAACTCTCCAAACGCAACCCTCCATAACACAACCCTCCATAACACAACCCCCCAAAACACAGCCCTCCAAAAGACAACCCTCCATATCACAACCTTCCAAAACACAACCCTCTAAAACACAACTCTCCAAACAACCCTCCATAACAAAAACCTCCAACACACAACCCTCCAAAACACAACCCTCCAAAACACAACCCTCCATAACACAACCCTCCAAAACACAACCCTCCAAAACACAGCCCTCCAAAACACAACCCTCCAAAACACAACCCTCCAAAACACAACCCCCCAAAACACAACCCTCTAAAACACAGCCCTCCAAAACACATCCGTCCAAAACACAACCCTCTAAAATACAACCCTCTAAAACACAACCCTCCAAAACAAAGCCCTCCAAACACACAACCCTCTAAAATACAACCCTCCAAACAACCCTCCATAACAAAAACCTCCAACACACAACCCTCTAAAACACAACCCTCCAAAACACAACCCTCCATAACACAACCCTCCAAAACACAACCCTCCAAAACACAGCCCTCCAAAACACAACCCTCCAAAACACAACCCTCCAAAACACAACCCCCCAAAACACAACCCTCTAAAACACAGCCCTCCAAAACACAGCCGTCCAAAACACAACCATCCATAACACAGCCCTCCAAAAATACTGCCCTCCTTAACACAACCCTCCAAAACACAACCCTCCAAAACACAACCCTCCAAAACACAACCCTCTAAAACACAACCCTCCAAAACAAAGCCCTCCAAACACACAACCCTCTAAAATACAACCCTCCAAAACACAGCCCACGAAAAACACAGCCCTCCATAACACACCCCTCCAAAACACAACCCTCCAAAAAACAACCCTCGAAAATACAACTCTCCAAAACAGAACCCTCCAAAACACAACCCTCTAAAATACAACCCTCCAAAACACAGCCCTCCAAAAACACAGCCCTCCATAACACACTCCTCCAAATCACAGCCCTCCAAAACACAACCCTCTAAAATACAACCCTCTAAAACACAGCCCTCCAAAAACACAGCCCTCCATAGCACAACCCTCCAAACAACCCTCCATAACACAAACCTCCAAAACACAACCCTCCAAAACACAACCCTCCAAAACACAACCCTCTAAAACAACCCTGCAAAACACAGCCCTCCAAAACACAACCTTCCAAAGCACAGCCCTACAAAAGACAACCCTCCAAAACACAACCCCCCAAAACACAACCCTCCAAAACACAACCCTCCAAAACACAACCCTCTAAAACACAACCATCCATAACACAGCCCTCCAAAAATACAGCCCTCCTTAACACAACCCTCCAAAACACAACCCTCCAAAACACAACCCTCCAAAACACAACCCTCTAAAACACAACCCTCCAAAACAAAGCCCTCCAAACACACAACCCTCTAAAATACAACCCTCCAAAACACAGCCCACGAAAAACACAGCCCTCCATAACACACCCCTCCAAAACACAACCCTCCAAAAAACAACCCTCGAAAATACAACTCTCCAAAACAGAACCCTCCAAAACACAACCCTCTAAAATACAACCCTCCAAAACACAGCCCTCCAAAAACACAGCCCTCCATAACACACCCCTCCAAATCACAGCCCTCCAAAACACAACCCTCTAAAATACAACCCTCTAAAACACAGCCCTCCAAAAACACAGCCCTCCATAACACAACCCTCCAAACAACCCTCCATAACACAAACCTCCAAAACACAACCCTCCAAAACACAACCCTCTAAAACAACCCTGCAAAACACAGACCTCCAAAACACAACCTTCCAAAGCACAGCCCTACAAAAGACAACCCTCAAAAACACAACCCCCCAAAACACAACCCTCCAAAACACAACCCTCCAAAACACAACCCTCTAAAACACAACCCTCCAAAACACAGCCCTCCAAAACACAACTCTCTAAAATACAACCCTCCAAAGCACAGCCCTCCAAAAACACAGCCCTCCATAACACACCCCTCCAAAACACAACCCTCCAAAACACAACCCTCTAAAACACAACTCTCCAAAACACAACCCTCCAAAACACAACCCTCTAAAATACAACCGTCCAAAACACCGCCCTCCAAAAACACAGCCCTCCATAACACACCCCTCCAAAACACAACTCTCCAAAACACACCCCTCTAAAATACAACCCTCCAAAACACAGCCCTCCATAACACACTCCTCCAAAACACAACCCTCCAAAACATAACCCTCCAAAACACAACCCTCCAAAACACAACCCTCTAAAACACAACCCTCCAAAACACAGCCCTCTAAAACACAACCATCCAAAACACAACCCTACAAAACACAACCCTACAAAACACAACCCTCCAAAACACAACCCTCCAAAACACAACGCTCCAAAACACAACCCTCCAAAGCACAACACTCCAAAAGACAAACCTTTAAACCAAACTCTCCAAACACAACCCTCCATAACACAACACTCCATAACACAACCCCATAAAACACAGCCCTCCAAAACACAACCCTCCATAACACAACCTTCCAAAACACAACCTTCTACAACACAACTCTCCAAACAACCCTCCATAACACAAACCTCCTAAACACAACCCTCCAAAACACAACCCTCCAAAACACAACCCTCTAAAACAACCCTCCAAAACACAGCCCTCCAAAACACAACCTTCCAAAGCACAGCCCTACAAAATACAACCGTCCAAAACACAACCCCCCAAAACACAACCCTCCAAAACACAACCCTCCAAAACACAACCCTCGAAAACACAACCCTCCATAATACAACCCTCCAAAACACAACCCTCCAAAACACAGCCCTCCAAAACACAACCCTCCAAAACACAACCCTCTAAAACACAACCTTCCAAAACACAGCCGTCCAAAACACAACCCTCCATAACACAGCCCTCCAAAAATGCAACCCTCCATAACACAACACTCCAAAACACAACCCTCCAAAACACAGCCCTCCAAAATACAACCCTCCAAAACACAACCCTCCAAAACACAACCCTCCAAAAAGCAACCCTCTAAACACAACCCTCCAAAACACAACCCTTCAAACAATACCCTCCAAAACACAACCCTCTAAAATACAACCCTCCAAACACAACCCTCCAAAACACAGCCCTCCAAAACACAACCCTCCAAACACAAGCCTCCAAAACACAACCCCTTTAAACACAACTCTCCAAAACAAAACCCTCCAAAACACAACCCTTTAAAACACAACCCTCTAAAACACAACCCTCCAAAACACAACCCTCCAAAACACAACCCTCCATAACACCACCTTCCAAAACACAACCTTCTACAAAACACAACTATCCAAACAACCCTCCATAACACAAACCTCCAAAACACAACCCTCCAAAACACAACCCTCCAAAACACAACCCTCTAAAACAACCCTCCAAAACACAGCCCTCCAAAACACAATTTTCCAAAGCACAGCCCTACAAAAGACAACCGTCCAAAACACAACCCCCCAAAGCACAACCCTCCAAAACACAAGCCTCCACAACACAACCCTCAAAAACACAACCCTCGAAAACACAACCCTCCATAATACAACCCTCCAAAACACAACCCTCCAAAACACAGCCCTCCAAAACACAACCCTCCAAAACACAACCCTACAAAACACAACCCTCCAAAAAGCAACCCTCTAAACACAACCCTCCAAAACACAACCCTTCAAACACTACCCTCCAAAACACAACCCTCTAAAATACAACCCTCCAAACACAACCCTCCAAAACAAGGCCTCCAAAACACAACCCTCCAAACACAAGCCTCCAAAACACAACCCTCCAAAACAGAACCCTTTAAAACACAACCCTCTAAAACACAACCCTCCAAAACACAACCCTCCAAAACACAACCCTCCAAAACACAACCCTCAAAAACACAACCCTTTAATACACAACCCTCTAAAACACAACCCTCCAAACACAACTCTCCAAACACAGCCCTCCAAACAACCCTCCATAACACAACCCTCCAAAACACAGCCGTCCAAAACACAAACCTCCATAACACAGCCCTCCAAAAATACAACCCTCCATAACACAACACTCCAAAACACAACCCTCCAAAACACAGCCCTCCAATATACAACCCTCCAAAACACAACCCTCCAAAACACAACCCTCCAAAAAGCAACCCTCTAAACACAACCCTCCAAAACACAACCCTTCAAACAATACCCTCCAAAACACAACCCTCTAAAATACAACCCTCCAAACACAACCCTCCAAAACACAGCCCTCCAAAACACAACCCTCCAAACACAAGCCTCCAAAACACAACCCCTTTAAACACAACTCTCCAAAACAAAACCCTCCAAAACACAACCCTTTAAAACACAAACCTCTAAAACACAACCCTCCAAAACACAACCCTCCAAAACACAACCCTCCATAACACCACCTTCCAAAACACAACCTTCTACAAAACACAACTCTCCAAACAACCCTCCATAACACAAACCTCCAAAACACAACCCTCCAAAACACAACCCTCCAAAACACAACCCTCTAAAACAACCCTCCAAAACACAGCCCTCCAAAACACAACCTTCCAAAGCACAGCCCTACAAAAGACAACCGTCCAAAACACAACCCCCCAAAGCACAACCCTCCAAAACACAAGCCTCCACAACACAACCCTCCAAAACACAACCCTCGAAAACACAACCCTCCATAATACAACCCTCCAAAACACAACCCTCCAAAACACAGCCCTCCAAAACACAACCCTCCAAAACACAACCCTACAAAACACAACCCTCCAAAAAGCAACCCTCTAAACACAACCCTCCAAAACACAACCCTTCAAACACTACCCTCCAAAACACAACCCTCTAAAATACAACCCTCCAAACACAACCCTCCAAAACAAGCCCTCCAAAACACAACCCTCTAAAACACAACTCTCCAAAACACAACCCTCCAAAACAGAACCCTTTAAAACACAACCCTCCAAAACACAACCCTCCAAAACACAACCCTCCAAAACACAACCCTCAAAAACACAACCCTCTAAAACACAACCCTCCAAACACAACTCTCCAAACACAGCCCTCCAAACAACCCTCCATAACACAACCCTCCAAAACACAGCCCTCCAAAACACAACCCTCCAAACACAACCCTCCAAACACAACTCTCCAAACACAGCCCTCCAAACAACCCTCCATAACACAACCCTCCAAAACACAGCCCTCCAAAACACAACCCTCCAAACACAACTCTCCAAACACAGCCCTCCAAACAACCCTCCATAACAGAACCCTCCAAAACACAGCCCTCCAAAACACAACCCTCCAAACACTACTCTCCAAAAGACATCCCTCCAAAACACAGCCCTCCAAAACACAAACCTCCGAAGCACAGCCCTCCAAAACACAACCCACCATAACACATACTCCATTACACAACCCTCCAAAACACAACCCTCCAAAACACAGCCCTCCAAAACACAACCCTCCAAACACTACTCTCCAAAAGACATCCCTCCAAAACACAACCCTCCAAAACACAAACCTCCGAAGCACAGCCCTCCAAAACACAACCCTCCAAAACACAACCCTCCATAACACAACCCTCCATAACACAATCCCCCAAAACACCGCCCTCCAAAACACAACCCTACATAACACAACCCTCCAAAATACAACCCTCCAAACCACAACCCTCCAAAACACAACCCTCCAAAACACAACGCTTCAAAACACAACCCTCCAAAACACAACCCTCCAAAACACAACCCTCCAAAACACAGCCCTCCAAAACACAACCCTCCAAAACAAAACCCTCCAAAACACAACCCTTTAAAACACAACCCTCTAAAACACAACTCTCCAAAATACAACCCTCCAAACCACAACCCTCCAAAACACAACCCTCCAAAACACAACGCTTCATAACACAACCCTCCAAACACAACCCTCCAAACAACCCTCCATAACAAAAACCTCCAAAACACAACCCTCCAAAACACAACCCTCCAAAACACAGCCCTCCAAAACACAGCCCTCCAAAACACAGCCCTCCAAAACACAACCCTCCAAACACTACTCTCCAACAAACAACCCTCCAAAACACAACCCTCTAAAATACAACCCTCCAAAACACAGCCCTCCAAAAACACACCCCTCCATAACACACCCCTCCAAAACACAACCCTCCAAAACACAACCCTCCAAAACACAACCCTCCGAAACACAGCCCTCCAAAACACAACCCTCTAAAACACAACCCTCCAAAACACAACCCTCCAAAACACAACCCTCCATAACACCACCTTCCAAAACACAACCCTCTACAAAACACAACTCTCCAAACAACCCTCCAAAACACAACCCTCTAAAATATAACCCTCCAAACACAACCCTCCAAAACACAGCCCTCCAAAACACAACCCTCCAAACACAAGCCTCCAAAACACAACCCCTTTAAACACAACTCTCCAAAACAAAACCCTCCAAAACACAACCCTTTAAAACACAAACCTCTAAAACACAACCCTCCAAAACACAACCCTCCAAAACACAACCCTCCATAACACCACCTTCCAAAACACAACCTTCTACAAAACACAACTCTCCAAACAACCCTCCATAACACAAACCTCCAAAACACAACCCTCCAAAACACAACCCTCCAAAACACAACCCTCTAAAACAACCCTCCAAAACACAGCCCTCCAAAACACAACCTTCCAAAGCACAGCCCTACAAAAGACAACCGTCCAAAACACAACCCCCCAAAGCACAACCCTCCAAAACACAAGCCTCCACAACACAACCCTCCAAAACACAACCCTCGAAAACACAACCCTCCATAATACAACCCTCCAAAACACAACCCTCCAAAACACAGCCCTCCAAAACACAACCCTCCAAAACACAACCCTACAAAACACAACCCTCCAAAAAGCAACCCTCTAAACACAACCCTCCAAAACACAACCCTTCAAACACTACCCTCCAAAACACAACCCTCTAAAATACAACCCTCCAAACACAACCCTCCAAAACAAGCCCTCCAAAACACAACCCTCTAAAACACAACTCTCCAAAACACAACCCTCCAAAACAGAACCCTTTAAAACACAACCCTCTAAAACACAACCCTCCAAAACACAACCCTCCAAAACACAACCCTCCAAAACACAACCCTCAAAAACACAACCCTTTAATACACAACCCTCTAAAACACAACCCTCCAAACACAACTCTCCAAACACAGCCCTCCAAACAACCCTCCATAACACAACCCTCCAAAACACAGCCCTCCAAAACACAACCCTCCAAACACAACTCTCCAAACACAGCCCTCCAAACAACCCTCCATAACAGAACCCTCCAAAACACAGCCCTCCAAAACACAACCCTCCAAACACTACTCTCCAAAAGACATCCCTCCAAAACACAGCCCTCCAAAACACAAACCTCCGAAGCACAGCCCTCCAAAACACAACCCACCATAACACATACTCCATTACACAACCCTCCAAAACACAACCCTCCAAAACACAGCCCTCCAAAACACAACCCTCCAAACACTACTCTCCAAAAGACATCCCTCCAAAACACAACCCTCCAAAACACAAACCTCCGAAGCACAGCCCTCCAAAACACAACCCTCCAAAACACAACCCTCCATAACACAACCCTCCATAACACAATCCCCCAAAACACCGCCCTCCAAAACACAACCCTACATAACACAACCCTCCAAAATACAACCCTCCAAACCACAACCCTCCAAAACACAACCCTCCAAAACACAACGCTTCAAAACACAACCCTCCAAAACACAACCCTCCAAAACACAACCCTCCAAAACACAGCCCTCCAAAACACAACCCTCCAAAACAAAACCCTCCAAAACACAACCCTTTAAAACACAACCCTCTAAAACACAACTCTCCAAAATACAACCCTCCAAACCACAACCCTCCAAAACACAACCCTCCAAAACACAACGCTTCATAACACAACCCTCCAAACACAACCCTCCAAACAACCCTCCATAACAAAAACCTCCAAAACACAACCCTCCAAAACACAACCCTCCAAAACACAGCCCTTCAAAACACAGCCCTCCAAAACACAGCCCTCCAAAACACAACCCTCCAAACACTACTCTCCAACAAACAACCCTCCAAAACACAACCCTCTAAAATACAACCCTCCAAAACACAGCCCTCCAAAAACACACCCCTCCATAACACACCCCTCCAAAACACAACCCTCCAAAACACAACCCTCCAAAACACAACCCTCCGAAACACAGCCCTCCAAAACACAACCCTCTAAAACACAACCCTCCAAAACACAACCCTCCAAAACACAACCCTCCATAACACCACCTTCCAAAACACAACCCTCTACAAAACACAACTCTCCAAACAACCCTCCAAAACACAACCCTCTAAAATACAACCCTCCAAACACAACCCTCCAAAACACAGCCCTCCAAAACACAACCCTCCAAACACAAGCCTCCAAAACACAACCCCTTTAAACACAACTCTCCAAAACAAAACCCTCCAAAACACAACCCTTTAAAACACAAACCTCTAAAACACAACCCTCCAAAACACAACCCTCCAAAACACAACCCTCCATAACACCACCTTCCAAAACACAACCTTCTACAAAACACAACTCTCCAAACAACCCTCCATAACACAAACCTCCAAAACACAACCCTCCAAAACACAACCCTCCAAAACACAACCCTCTAAAACAACCCTCCAAAACACAGCCCTCCAAAACACAACCTTCCAAAGCACAGCCCTACAAAAGACAACCGTCCAAAACACAACCCCCCAAAGCACAACCCTCCAAAACACAAGCCTCCACAACACAACCCTCCAAAACACAACCCTCGAAAACACAACCCTCCATAATACAACCCTCCAAAACACAACCCTCCAAAACACAACCCTTCAAACACTACCCTCCAAAACACAACCCTCTAAAATACAACCCTCCAAACACAACCCTCCAAAACAAGCCCTCCAAAACACAACCCTCTAAAACACAACTCTCCAAAACACAACCCTCCAAAACAGAACCCTTTAAAACACAACCCTCTAAAACACAACCCTCCAAAACACAACCCTCCAAAACACAACCCTCCAAAACACAACCCTCAAAAACACAACCCTTTAATACACAACCCTCTAAAACACAACCCTCCAAACACAACTCTCCAAACACAGCCCTCCAAACAACCCTCCATAACACAACCCTCCAAAACACAGCCCTCCAAAACACAACCCTCCAAACACAACTCTCCAAACACAGCCCTCCAAACAACCCTCCATAACAGAACCCTCCAAAACACAGCCCTCCAAAACACAACCCTCCAAACACTACTCTCCAAAAGACATCCCTCCAAAACACAGCCCTCCAAAACACAAACCTCCGAAGCACAGCCCTCCAAAACACAACCCTACATAACACAACCCTCCAAAATACAACCCTCCAAACCACAACCCTCCAAAACACAACCCTCCAAAACACAACGCTTCAAAACACAACCCTCCAAAACACAACCCTCCAAAACACAACCCTCCAAAACACAGCCCTCCAAAACACAACCCTCCAAAACAAAACCCTCCAAAACACAACCCTTTAAAACACAACCCTCTAAAACACAACTCTCCAAAATACAACCCTCCAAACCACAACCCTCCAAAACACAACCCTCCAAAACACAACGCTTCATAACACAACCCTCCAAACACAACCCTCCAAACAACCCTCCATAACAAAAACCTCCAAAACACAACCCTCCAAAACACAACCCTCCAAAACACAGCCCTCCAAAACACAGCCCTCCAAAACACAGCCCTCCAAAACACAACCCTCCAAACACTACTCTCCAACAAACAACCCTCCAAAACACAACCCTCTAAAATACAACCCTCCAAAACACAGCCCTCCAAAAACACACCCCTCCATAACACACCCCTCCAAAACACAACCCTCCAAAACACAACCCTCCAAAACACAACCCTCCGAAACACAGCCCTCCAAAACACAACCCTCTAAAACACAACCCTCCAAAACACAACCCTCCAAAACACAACCCTCCATAACACCACCTTCCAAAACACAACCCTCTACAAAACACAACTCTCCAAACAACCCTCCAAAACACAACCCTCTAAAATACAACCCTCCAAACACAACCCTCCAAAACACAGCCCTCCAAAACACAACCCTCCAAACACAAGCCTCCAAAACACAACCCCTTTAAACACAACTCTCCAAAACAAAACCCTCCAAAACACAACCCTTTAAAACACAAACCTCTAAAACACAACCCTCCAAAACACAACCCTCCAAAACACAACCCTCCATAACACCACCTTCCAAAACACAACCTTCTACAAAACACAACTCTCCAAACAACCCTCCATAACACAAACCTCCAAAACACAACCCTCCAAAACACAACCCTCCAACACACAACCCTCTAAAACAACCCTCCAAAACACAGCCCTCCAAAACACAACCTTCCAAAGCACAGCCCTACAAAAGACAACCGTCCAAAACACAACCCCCCAAAGCACAACCCTCCAAAACACAAGCCTCCACAACACAACCCTCCAAAACACAACCCTCGAAAACACAACCCTCCATAATACAACCCTCCAAAACACAACCCTCCAAAACACAGCCCTCCAAAACACAACCCTCCAAAACACAACCCTACAAAACACAACCCTCCAAAAAGCAACCCTCTAAACACAACCCTCCAAAACACAACCCTTCAAACACTACCCTCCAAAACACAACCCTCTAAAATACAACCCTCCAAACACAACCCTCCAAAACAAGCCCTCCAAAACACAACCCTCTAAAACACAACTCTCCAAAACACAACCCTCCAAAAAACAGAACCCTTTAAAACACAACCCTCTAAAACACAACCCTCCAAAACACAACCCTCCAAAACACAACCCTCCAAAACACAACCCTCAAAAACACAACCCTTTAATACACAACCCTCTAAAACACAACCCTCCAAACACAACTCTCCAAACACAGCCCTCCAAACAACCCTCCATAACACAACCCTCCAAAACACAGCCCTCCAAAACACAACCCTCCAAACACAACTCTCCAAACACAGCCCTCCAAACAACCCTCCATAACAGAACCCTCCAAAACACAGCCCTCCAAAACACAACCCTCCAAACACTACTCTCCAAAAGAGATCCCTCCAAAACACAGCCCTCCAAAACACAAACCTCCGAAGCACAGCCCTCCAAAACACAACCCACCATAACACATACTCCATTACACAACCCTCCAAAACACAACCGTCCAAAACACAGCCCTCAAAAACACAACCCTCCAAACACTACTCTCCAAAAGACATCCCTCCAAAACACAACCCTCCAAAACACAAACCTCCGAAGCACAGCCCTCCAAAACACAACCCTCCAAAACACAACCCTCCATAACACAACCCTCCATAACACAATCCCCCAAAACACCGCCCTCCAAAACACAACCCTACATAACACAACCCTCCAAAATACAACCCTCCAAACCACAACCCTCCAAAACACAACCCTCCAAAACACAACGCTTCAAAACACAACCCTCCAAAACACAACCCTCCAAAACACAACCCTCCAAAACACAGCCCTCCAAAACACAACCCTCCAAAACAAAACCCTCCAAAACACAACCCTTTAAAACACAACCCTCTAAAACACAACTCTCCAAAATACAACCCTCCAAACCACAACCCTCCAAAACACAACCCTCCAAAACACAACGCTTTAATGCACAACCCTCTAAAACACAACCCTCCAAACACAACTCTCCAAACACAGCCCTCCAAACAACCCTCCATAACACAACCCTCCAAAACACAGCCCTCCAAAACACAACCCTCCAAACACAACTCTCCAAACACAGCCCTCCAAACAACCCTCCATAACAGAACCCTCCAAAACACAGCCCTCCAAAACACAACCCTCCAAACACTACTCTCCAAAAGACATCCCTCCAAAACACAGCCCTCCAAAACACAAACCTCCGAAGCACAGCCCTCCAAAACACAACCCACCATAACACATACTCCATTACACAACCCTCCAAAACACAACCCTCCAAAACACAGCCCTCCAAAACACAACCCTCCAAACACTACTCTCCAAAAGACATCCCTCCAAAACACAACCCTCCAAAACACAAACCTCCGAAGCACAGCCCTCCAAAACACAACCCTCCAAAACACAACCCTCCATAACACAACCCTCCATAACACAATCCCCCAAAACACCGCCCTCCAAAACACAACCCTACATAACACAACCCTCCAAAATACAACCCTCCAAACCACAACCCTCCAAAACACAACCCTCCAAAACACAACGCTTCAAAACACAACCCTCCAAAACACAACCCTCCAAAACACAACCCTCCAAAACACAGCCCTCCAAAACACAACCCTCCAAAACAAAACCCTCCAAAACACAACCCTTTAAAACACAACCCTCTAAAACACAACTCTCCAAAATACGACCCTCCAAACCACAACCCTCCAAAACACAACCCTCCAAAACACAACGCTTCATAACACAACCCTCCAAACACAACCCTCCAAACAACCCTCCATAACAAAAACCTCCAAAACACAACCCTCCAAAACACAACCCTCCAAAACACAGCCCTCCAAAACACAGCCCTCCAAAACACAGCCCTCCAAAACACAACCCTCCAAACACTACTCTCCAACAAACAACCCTCCAAAACACAACCCTCTAAAATACAACCCTCCAAAACACAGCCCTCCAAAAACACACCCCTCCATAACACACCCCTCCAAAACACAACCCTCCAAAACACAACCCTCCAAAACACAACCCTCCGAAACACAGCCCTCCAAAACACAACCCTCTAAAACACAACCCTCCAAAACACAACCCTCCAAAACACAACCCTCCATAACACCACCTTCCAAAACACAACCCTCTACAAAACACAACTCTCCAAACAACCCTCCAAAACACAACCCTCTAAAATACAACCCTCCAAACACAACCCTCCAAAACACAGCCCTCCAAAACACAACCCTCCAAACACAAGCCTCCAAAACACAACCCCTTTAAACACAACTCTCCAAAACAAAACCCTCCAAAACACAACCCTTTAAAACACAAACCTCTAAAACACAACCCTCCAAAACACAACCCTCCAAAACACAACCCTCCATAACACCACCTTCCAAAACACAACCTTCTACAAAACACAACTCTCCAAACAACCCTCCATAACACAAACCTCCAAAACACAACTCTCCAAAACACAACCCTCCAAAACACAACCCTCTAAAACAACCCTCCAAAACACAGCCCTCCAAAACACAACCTTCCAAAGCACAGCCCTACAAAAGACAACCGTCCAAAACACAACCCCCCAAAGCACAACCCTCCAAAACACAAGCCTCCACAACACAACCCTCCAAAACACAACCCTCGAAAACACAACCCTCCATAATACAACCCTCCAAAACACAACCCTCCAAAACACAGCCCTCCAAAACACAACCCTCCAAAACACAACCCTACAAAACACAACCCTCCAAAAAGCAACCCTCTAAACACAACCCTCCAAAACACAACCCTTCAAACACTACCCTCCAAAACACAACCCTCTAAAATACAACCCTCCAAACACAACCCTCCAAAACAAGCCCTCCAAAACACAACCCTCTAAAACACAACTCTCCAAAACACAACCCTCCAAAACAGAACCCTTTAAAACACAACCCTCCAAAACACAACCCTCCAAAACACAACCCTCCAAAACACAACCCTCCAAAACACAACCCTCAAAAACACAACCCTTTAATACACAACCCTCTAAAACACAACCCTCCAAACACAACTCTCCAAACACAGCCCTCCAAACAACCCTCCATAACACAACCCTCCAAAACACAGCCCTCCAAAACACAACCCTCCAAACACAACTCTCCAAACACAGCCCTCCAAACAACCCTCCATAACAGAACCCTCCAAAACACAGCCCTCCAAAACACAACCCTCCAAACACTACTCTCCAAAAGACATCCCTCCAAAACACAGCCCTCCAAAACACAACCCACCATAACACATACTCCATTACACAACCCTCCAAAACACAACCCTCCAAAACACAGCCCTCCAAAACACAACCCTCCAAACACTACTCTCCAAAAGACATCCCTCCAAAACACAACCCTCCAAAACACAAACCTCCGAAGCACAGCCCTCCAAAACACAACCCTCCAAAACACAACCCTCCATAACACAACCCTCCATAACACAATCCCCCAAAACACCGCCCTCCAAAACACAACCCTACATAACACAACCCTCCAAAATACAACCCTCCAAACCACAACCCTCCAAAACACAACCCTCCAAAACACAACGCTTCAAAACACAACCCTCCAAAACACAACCCTCCAAAACACAACCCTCCAAAACACAGCCCTCCAAAACACAACCCTCCAAAACAAAACCCTCCAAAACACAACCCTTTAAAACACAACCCTCTAAAACACAACTCTCCAAAATACAACCCTCCAAACCACAACCCTCCAAAACACAACCCTCCAAAACACAACGCTTCATAACACAACCCTCCAAACACAACCCTCCAAACAACCCTCCATAACAAAAACCTCCAAAACACAACCCTCCAAAACACAACCCTCCAAAACACAGCCCTCCAAAACACAGCCCTCCAAAACACAGCCCTCCAAAACACAACCCTCCAAACACTACTCTCCAACAAACAACCCTCCAAAACACAACCCTCTAAAATACAACCCTCCAAAACACAGCCCTCCAAACACACACCCCTCCATAACACACCCCTCCAAAACACAACCCTCCAAAACACAACCCTCCAAAACACAACCCTCCGAAACACAGCCCTCCAAAACACAACCCTCTAAAACACAACCCTCCAAAACACAACCCTCCAAAACACAACCCTCCATAACACCACCTTCCAAAACACAACCCTCTACAAAACACAACTCTCCAAACAACCCTCCATAACACAAACCTCCAAAACACAACCCTCCAAAATACAACCCTCCAAAACACAACCCTCTAAAACAACCCTCCAAAACACAGCCCTCCAAAACACAACCTTCCAAAGCACAGCCCTACAAAAGACAACCGTTCAAAACACAACCCCCCAAAACACAACCCTCCAAAACACAAGCCTCCAAAACACAACCCTCCAAAACACAACACTCGAAAACACAACCCTCCATAATACAACCCTCCAAAACACAACCCTCCAAAACACAGCCCTCCAAAACACAACCCTCCAAAACACAACCCTCCAAAACACAACCCTCCAAAAAGCAACCCTCTAAACACAACCCTCCAAAACACAACCCTTCAAACACTACCCTCCAAAACACAACCCTCTAAAATACAACCCTCCAAACACAACCCTCCAAAACAAAGCCCTCCAAAACACAACCCTCCAAACAGAAGCCTCCAAAACACAACCCTCTAAAACACAACTCTCCAAAACCCAACCCTCCAAAACAGAACCCTTTAAAACACAACCCTCTAAAACACAACCCTCCAAAACACAACCCTCCAAAACACAACCCTCCAAAACACAACCCTCAAAAACACAACCCTTTAATACACAACCCTCTAAAATACAACCCTCCAAACACAACTCTCCAAACACAGCCCTCCAAACAACCCTCCATAACACAACCATCCAAAACACAGCCCTCCAAAACACAACCCTCCAAACACAACTCTCCAAACACAGCCCTCCAAACAACCCTCCATAACAGAACCCTCCAAAACACAGCCCTCCAAAACACAACCCTCCAAACACTACTCTCCAAAACACAGCCCTCCAAAACACAACCTTCCAAAGCACAGCCCTACAAAAGACAACCGTTCAAAACACAACCCCCCAAAACACAACCCTCCAAAACACAAGCCTCCAAAACACAACCCTCCAAAACACAACACTCGAAAACACAACCCTCCATAATACAACCCTCCAAAACACAACCCTCCAAAACACAGCCCTCCAAAACACAACCCTCCAAAACACAACCCTCCAAAACACAACCCTCCAAAAAGCAACCCTCTAAACACAACCCTCCAAAACACAACCCTTCAAACACTACCCTCCAAAACACAACCCTCTAAAATACAACCCTCCAAACACAACCCTCCAAAACAAAGCCCTCCAAAACACAACCCTCCAAACACAAGCCTCCAAAACACAACCCTCTAAAACACAACTCTCCAAAACCCAACCCTCCAAAACAGAACCCTTTAAAACACAACCCTCCAAAACACAACCCTCCGAAACACAGCCCTCCAAAACACAACCCTCTAAAACACAACCCTCCAAAACACAACCCTCCAAAACACAACCCTCCATAACACCACCTTCCAAAACACAACCCTCTACAAAACACAACTCTCCAAACAACCCTCCAAAACACAACCCTCTAAAATACAACCCTCCAAACACAACCCTCCAAAACACAGCCCTCCAAAACACAACCCTCCAAACACAAGCCTCCAAAACACAACCCCTTTAAACACAACTCTCCAAAACAAAACCCTCCAAAACACAACCCTTTAAAACACAAACCTCTAAAACACAACCCTCCAAAACACAACCCTCCAAAACACAACCCTCCATAACACCACCTTCCAAAACACAACCTTCTACAAAACACAACTCTCCAAACAACCCTCCATAACACAAACCTCCAAAACACAACTCTCCAAAACACAACCCTCCAAAACACAACCCTCTAAAACAACCCTCCAAAACACAGCCCTCCAAAACACAACCTTCCAAAGCACAGCCCTACAAAAGACAACCGTCCAAAACACAACCCCCCAAAGCACAACCCTCCAAAACACAAGCCTCCACAACACAACCCTCCAAAACACAACCCTCGAAAACACAACCCTCCATAATACAACCCTCCAAAACACAACCCTCCAAAACACAGCCCTCCAAAACACAACCCTCCAAAACACAACCCTACAAAACACAACCCTCCAAAAAGCAACCCTCTAAACACAACCCTCCAAAACACAACCCTTCAAACACTACCCTCCAAAACACAACCCTCTAAAATACAACCCTCCAAACACAACCCTCCAAAACAAGCCCTCCAAAACACAACCCTCTAAAACACAACTCTCCAAAACACAACCCTCCAAAACAGAACCCTTTAAAACACAACCCTCCAAAACACAACCCTCCAAAACACAACCCTCCAAAACACAACCCTCCAAAACACAACCCTCAAAAACACAACCCTTTAATACACAACCCTCTAAAACACAACCCTCCAAACACAACTCTCCAAACACAGCCCTCCAAACAACCCTCCATAACACAACCCTCCAAAACACAGCCCTCCAAAACACAACCCTCCAAACACAACTCTCCAAACACAGCCCTCCAAACAACCCTCCATAACAGAACCCTCCAAAACACAGCCCTCCAAAACACAACCCTCCAAACACTACTCTCCAAAAGACATCCCTCCAAAACACAGCCCTCCAAAACACAAACCTCCGAAGCACAGCCCTCCAAAACACAACCCACCATAACACATACTCCATTACAAAACCCTCCAAAACACAACCCTCCAAAACACAGCCCTCCAAAACACAACCCTCCAAACACTACTCTCCAAAAGACATCCCTCCAAAACACAACCCTCCAAAACACAAACCTCCGAAGCACAGCCCTCCAAAACACAACCCTCCAAAACACAACCCTCCATAACACAACCCTCCATAACACAATCCCCCAAAACACCGCCCTCCAAAACACAACCCTACATAACACAACCCTCCAAAATACAACCCTCCAAACTACAACCCTCCAAAACACAACCCTCCAAAACACAACGCTTCAAAACACAACCCTCCAAAACACAACCCTCCAAAACACAACCCTCCAAAACACAGCCCTCCAAAACACAACCCTCCAAAACAAAACCCTCCAAAACACAACCCTTTAAAACACAACCCTCTAAAACACAACTCTCCAAAATACAACCCTCCAAACCACAACCCTCCAAAACACAACCCTCCAAAACACAACGCTTCATAACACAACCCTCCAAACACAACCCTCCAAACAACCCTCCATAACAAAAACCTCCAAAACACAACCCTCCAAAACACAACCCTCCAAAACACAGCCCTCCAAAACACAGCCTTCCAAAACACAGCCCTCCAAAACACAACCCTCCAAACACTACTCTCCAACAAATAACCCTCCAAAACACAACCCTCTAAAATACAACCCTCCAAAACACAGCCCTCCAAAAACACACCCCTCCATAACACACCCCTCCAAAACACAACCCTCCAAAACACAACCCTCCAAAACACAACCCTCCGAAACACAGCCCTCCAAAACACAACCCTCTAAAACACAACCCTCCAAAACACAACCCTCCAAAACACAACCCTCCATAACACCACCTTCCAAAACACAACCCTCTACAAAACACAACTCTCCAAACAACCCTCCATAACACAAACCTCCAAAACACAACCCTCCAAAATACAACCCTCCAAAACACAACCCTCTAAAACAACCCTCCAAAACACAGCCCTCCAAAACACAACCTTCCAAAGCACAGCCCTACAAAAGACAACCGTTCAAAACACAACCCCCCAAAACACAACCCTCCAAAACACAAGCCTCCAAAACACAACCCTCCAAAACACAACACTCGAAAACACAACCCTCCATAATACAACCCTCCAAAACACAACCCTCCAAAACACAGCCCTCCAAAACACAACCCTCCAAAACACAACCCTCCAAAACACAACCCTCCAAAAAGCAACCCTCTAAACACAACCCTCCAAAACACAACCCTTCAAACACTACCCTCCAAAACACAACCCTCTAAAATACAACCCTCCAAACACAACCCTCCAAAACAAAGCCCTCCAAAACACAACCCTCCAAACAGAAGCCTCCAAAACACAACCCTCTAAAACACAACTCTCCAAAACCCAACCCTCCAAAACAGAACCCTTTAAAACACAACCCTCTAAAACACAACCCTCCAAAACAAAACCCTCCAAAACACAACCCTCCAAAACACAACCCTCAAAAACACAACCCTTTAATACACAACCCTCTAAAATACAACCCTCCAAACACAACTCTCCAAACACAGCCCTCCAAACAACCCTCCATAACACAACCATCCAAAACACAGCCCTCCAAAACACAACCCTCCTAACACAACTCTCCAAACACAGCCCTCCAAACAACCCTCCATAACAGAACCCTCCAAAACACAGCCCTCCAAAACACAACCCTCCAAACACTACTCTCCAAAACACAGCCCTCCAAAACACAACCTTCCAAAGCACAGCCCTACAAAAGACAACCGTTCAAAACACAACCCCCCAAAACACAACCCTCCAAAACACAAGCCTCCAAAACACAACCCTCCAAAACACAACACTCGAAAACACAACCCTCCATAATACAACCCTCCAAAACACAACCCTCCAAAACACAGCCCTCCAAAACACAACCCTCCAAAACACAACCCTCCAAAACACAACCCTCCAAAAAGCAACCCTCTAAACACAACCCTCCAAAACACAACCCTTCAAACACTACCCTCCAAAACACAACCCTCTAAAATACAACCCTCCAAACACAACCCTCCAAAACAAAGCCCTCCAAAACACAACCCTCCAAACACAAGCCTCCAAAACACAACCCTCTAAAACACAACTCTCCAAAACCCAACCCTCCAAAACAGAACCCTTTAAAACACAACCCTCTAAAACACAACCCTCCAAAACACAACCCTCCAAAACACAACCCTCCAAAACACAACCCTCAAAAACACAACCCTTTAATACACAACCCTCTAAAATACAACCCTCCAAACACAACTCTCCAAACACAGCCCTCCAAACAACCCTCCATAACACAACCCTCCAAAACACAGCCCTCCAAAACACAACCCTCCAAACACAACTCACCGAACACAGCCCTCCAAACAACCCTCCATAACAGAACCCTCCAAAACACAGCCCTCCAAAACACAACCCTCCAAACACTACTCTCCAAAAGACATCCCTCCAAAACACAACCCTCCAAAACACAAACCTCCGAAGCACAGCCCTCCAAAACACAACCCTCCATAACACATACTCCATTACACAACCCTCCAAAACACAACCCTCCAAAACACAGCCCTCCAAAACACAACCCTCCAAACACTACTCTCCAAAAGACATCCCTCCAAAACACAATCCCCCAAAACACAGCCCTCCAAAACACAACCCTCCATAACACAACCCTCCAAAACACAACCCTCTAAAACACAACTCTCCAAACACAACCCTCCAAAACACAACCCTCCAAAACACAGCCCTCCATAACACAGCCCTCCAAAAACACAGCCCTCCATAACACAACCCTCCAAAACACAACCCTCCAATACACAACCCTCCAAAACACAACCCTCCAAAACACAGCCCTCCATAACACAGCCCTGCAAAAACACAGCCCTCCAAATCACAAACCTTCAAACACAATTTTCCAAACACACCCCTCCAAAACACAACCCCCCAAAACACAGCGCTCCAAAGCACAACCCTCCATAACACAACCATCCAAAACACAACCCTCTAAAACACAACTCTCCAAACACAACCCTCCATAACACAACCCTCCATAACACAACCCTCCAAAACACAACCCTCCAAAACACAACCCTCCAAAACACAAGCCTCCAAACCACAACCCTCCAAAACAAAGCCCTCCAAACACACAACCCTCTAAAATACAACCCTCCAATATACAACCCTCCAAAACACAACCCTCCAAAACACAACCCTCCAAAAAGCAACCCTCTAAACACAACCCTCCAAAACACAACCCTTCAAACAATACCCTCCAAAACACAACCCTCTAAAATACAACCCTCCAAACACAACCCTCCAAAACACAGCCCTCCAAAACACAACCCTCCAAACACAAGCCTCCAAAACACAACCCCTTTAAACACAACTCTCCAAAACAAAACCCTCCAAAACACAACCCTTTAAAACTAAAACCTCTAAAACACAACCCTCCAAAACACAACCCTCCAAAACACAACCCTCCATAACACCACCTTCCAAAACACAACCTTCTACAAAACACAACTCTCCAAACAACCCTCCATAACACAAACCTCCAAAACACAACCCTCCAAAACACAACCCTCCAAAACACAACCCTCTAAAACAACCCTCCAAAACAAAGCCCTCCAAAACACAACCTTCCAAAGCACAGCCCTACAAAAGACAACCGTCCAAAACACAACCCCCCAAAGCACAACCCTCCAAAACACAAGCCTCCACAACACAACCCTCCAAAACACAACCCTCGAAAACACAACCCTCCATAATACAACCCTCCAAAACACAACCCTCCAAAACACAGCCCTCCAAAACACAACCCTCCAAAACACAACCCTACAAAACACAACCCTCCAAAAAGCAACCCTCTAAACACAACCCTCCAAAACACAACCCTTCAAACACTACCCTCCAAAACACAACCCTCTAAAATACAACCCTCCAAACACAACCCTCCAAAACAAGCCCTCCAAAACACAACCCTCTAAAACACAACTCTCCAAAACACAACCCTCCAAAACAGAACCCTTTAAAACACAACCCTCTAAAACACAACCCTCCAAAACACAACCCTCCAAAACACAACCCTCCAAAACACAACCCTCAAAAACACAACCCTTTAATACACAACCCTCTAAAACACAACCCTCCAAACACAACTCTCCAAACACAGCCCTCCAAACAACCCTCCATAACACAACCCTCCAAAACACAGCCCTCCAAAACACAACCCTCCAAACACAACTCTCCAAACACAGCCCTCCAAACAACCCTCCATAACAGAACCCTCCAAAACACAGCCCTCCAAAACACAACCCTCCAAACACTACTCTCCAAAAGACATCCCTCCAAAACACAGCCCTCCAAAACACAAACCTCCGAAGCACAGCCGTCCAAAACACAACCCACCATAACACATACTCCATTACACAACCCTCCAAAACACAACCCTCCAAAACACAGCCCTCCAAAACACAACCCTCCAAACACTACTCTCCAAAAGACATCCCTCCAAAACACAACCCTCCAAAACACAAACCTCCGAAGCACAGCCCTCCAAAACACAACCCTCCAAAACACAACCCTCCATAACACAACCCTCCATAACACAATCCCCCAAAACACCGCCCTCCAAAACACAACCCTACATAACACAACCCTCCAAAATACAACCCTCCAAACCACAACCCTCCAAAACACAACCCTCCAAAACACAACGCTTCAAAACACAACCCTCCAAAACACAACCCTCCAAAACACAACCCTCCAAAGCACAGCCCTCCAAAACACAACCCTCCAAAACAAAACCCTCCAAAACACAACCCTTTAAAACACAACCCTCTAAAACACAACTCTCCAAAATACAACCCTCCAAACCACAACCCTCCAAAACACAACCCTCCAAAACACAACGCTTTAATACACAACCCTCTAAAACACAACCCTCCAAACACAACTCTCCAAACACAGCCCTCCAAACAACCCTCCATAACACAACCCTCCAAAACACAGCCCTCCAAAACACAACCCTCCAAACACAACTCTCCAAACACAGCCCTCCAAACAACCCTCCATAACAGAACCCTCCAAAACACAGCCCTCCAAAACACAACCCTCCAAACACTACTCTCCAAAAGACATCCCTCCAAAACACAGCCCTCCAAAACACAAACCTCCGAAGCACAGCCCTCCAAAACACAACCCACCATAACACATACTCCATTACACAACCCTCCAAAACACAACCCTCCAAAACACAGCCCTCCAAAACACAACCCTCCAAACACTACTCTCCAAAAGACATCCCTCCAAAACACAACCCTCCAAAACACAAACCTCCGAAGCACAGCCCTCCAAAACACAACCCTCCAAAACACAACCCTCCATAACACAACCCTCCATAACACAATCCCCCAAAACACCGCCCTCCAAAACACAACCCTACATAACACAACCCTCCAAAATACAACCCTCCAAACCACAACCCTCCAAAACACAACCCTCCAAAACACAACGCTTCAAAACACAACCCTCCAAAACACAACCCTCCAAAACACAACCCTCCAAAACACAGCCCTCCAAAACACAACCCTCCAAAACAAAACCCTCCAAAACACAACCCTTTAAAACACAACCCTCTAAAACACAACTCTCCAAAATACGACCCTCCAAACCACAACCCTCCAAAACACAACCCTCCAAAACACAACGCTTCATAACACAACCCTCCAAAAACAACCCTCCAAACAACCCTCCATAACAAAAACCTCCAAAACACAACCCTCCAAAACACAACCCTCCAAAACACAGCCCTCCAAAACACAGCCCTCCAAAACACAGCCCTCCAAAACACAACCCTCCAAACACTACTCTCCAACAAACAACCCTCCAAAACACAACCCTCTAAAATACAACCCTCCAAAACACAGCCCTCCAAAAACACACCCCTCCATAACACACCCCTCCAAAACACAACCCTCCAAAACACAACCCTCCAAAACACAACCCTCCGAAACACAGCCCTCCAAAACACAACCCTCTAAAACACAACCCTCCAAAACACAACCCTCCAAAACACAACCCTCCATAACACCACCTTCCAAAACACAACCCTCTACAAAACACAACTCTCCAAACAACCCTCCAAAACACAACCCTCTAAAATACAACCCTCCAAACACAACCCTCCAAAACACAGCCCTCCAAAACACAACCCTCCAAACACAAGCCTCCAAAACACAACCCCTTTAAACACAACTCTCCAAAACAAAACCCTCCAAAACACAACCCTTTAAAACACAAACCTCTAAAACACAACCCTCCAAAACACAACCCTCCAAAACACAACCCTCCATAACACCACCTTCCAAAACACAACCTTCTACAAAACACAACTCTCCAAACAACCCTCCATAACACAAACCTCCAAAACACAACCCTCCAAAACACAACCCTCCAAAACACAACCCTCTAAAACAACCCTCCAAAACACAGCCCTCCAAAACACAACCTTCCAAAGCACAGCCCTACAAAAGACAACCGTCCAAAACACAACCCCCCAAAGCACAACCCTCCAAAACACAAGCCTCCACAACACAACCCTCCAAAACACAACCCTCGAAAACACAACCCTCCATAATACAACCCTCCAAAACACAACCCTCCAAAACACAGCCCTCCAAAACACAACCCTCCAAAACACAACCCTACAAAACACAACCCTCCAAAAAGCAACCCTCTAAACACAACCCTCCAAAACACAACCCTTCAAACACTACCCTCCAAAACACAACCCTCTAAAATACAACCCTCCAAACACAACCCTCCAAAACAAGCCCTCCAAAACACAACCCTCTAAAACACAACTCTCCAAAACACAACCCTCCAAAACAGAACCCTTTAAAACACAACCCTCTAAAACACAACCCTCCAAAACACAACCCTCCAAAACACAACCCTCCAAAACACAACCCTCAAAAACACAACCCTTTAATACACAACCCTCTAAAACACAACCCTCCAAACACAACTCTCCAAACACAGCCCTCCAAACAACCCTCCATAACACAACCCTCCAAAACACAGCCCTCCAAAACACAACCCTCCAAACACAACTCTCCAAACACAGCCCTCCAAACAACCCTCCATAACAGAACCCTCCAAAACACAGCCCTCCAAAACACAACCCTCCAAACACTACTCTCCAAAAGACATCCCTCCAAAACACAGCCCTCCAAAACACAAACCTCCGAAGCACAGCCGTCCAAAACACAACCCACCATAACACATACTCCATTACACAACCCTCCAAAACACAACCCTCCAAAACACAGCCCTCCAAAACACAACCCTCCAAACACTACTCTCCAAAAGACATCCCTCCAAAACACAACCCTCCAAAACACAAACCTCCGAAGCACAGCCCTCCAAAACACAACCCTCCAAAACACAACCCTCCATAACACAACCCTCCATAACACAATCCCCCAAAACACCGCCCTCCAAAACACAACCCTACATAACACAACCCTCCAAAATACAACCCTCCAAACCACAACCCTCCAAAACACAACCCTCCAAAACACAACGCTTCAAAACACAACCCTCCAAAACACAACCCTCCAAAACACAACCCTCCAAAGCACAGCCCTCCAAAACACAACCCTCCAAAACAAAACCCTCCAAAACACAACCCTTTAAAACACAACCCTCTAAAACACAACTCTCCAAAATACAACCCTCCAAACCACAACCCTCCAAAACACAACCCTCCAAAACACAACGCTTTAATACACAACCCTCTAAAACACAACCCTCCAAACACAACTCTCCAAACACAGCCCTCCAAACAACCCTCCATAACACAACCCTCCAAAACACAGCCCTCCAAAACACAACCCTCCAAACACAACTCTCCAAACACAGCCCTCCAAACAACCCTCCATAACAGAACCCTCCAAAACACAGCCCTCCAAAACACAACCCTCCAAACACTACTCTCCAAAAGACATCCCTCCAAAACACAGCCCTCCAAAACACAAACCTCCGAAGCACAGCCCTCCAAAACACAACCCACCATAACACATACTCCATTACACAACCCTCCAAAACACAACCCTCCAAAACACAGCCCTCCAAAACACAACCCTCCAAACACTACTCTCCAAAAGACATCCCTCCAAAACACAACCCTCCAAAACACAAACCTCCGAAGCACAGCCCTCCAAAACACAACCCTCCAAAACACAACCCTCCATAACACAACCCTCCATAACACAATCCCCCAAAACACCGCCCTCCAAAACACAACCCTACATAACACAACCCTCCAAAATACAACCCTCCAAACCACAACCCTCCAAAACACAACCCTCCAAAACACAACGCTTCAAAACACAACCCTCCAAAACACAACCCTCCAAAACACAACCCTCCAAAACACAGCCCTCCAAAACACAACCCTCCAAAACAAAACCCTCCAAAACACAACCCTTTAAAACACAACCCTCTAAAACACAACTCTCCAAAATACGACCCTCCAAACCACAACCCTCCAAAACACAACCCTCCAAAACACAACGCTTCATAACACAACCCTCCAAAAACAACCCTCCAAACAACCCTCCATAACAAAAACCTCCAAAACACAACCCTCCAAAACACAACCCTCCAAAACACAGCCCTCCAAAACACAGCCCTCCAAAACACAGCCCTCCAAAACACAACCCTCCAAACACTACTCTCCAACAAACAACCCTCCAAAACACAACCCTCTAAAATACAACCCTCCAAAACACAGCCCTCCAAAAACACACCCCTCCATAACACACCCCTCCAAAACACAACCCTCCAAAACACAACCCTCCAAAACACAACCCTCCGAAACACAGCCCTCCAAAACACAACCCTCTAAAACACAACCCTCCAAAACACAACCCTCCAAAACACAACCCTCCATAACACCACCTTCCAAAACACAACCCTCTACAAAACACAACTCTCCAAACAACCCTCCAAAACACAACCCTCTAAAATACAACCCTCCAAACACAACCCTCCAAAACACAGCCCTCCAAAACACAACCCTCCAAACACAAGCCTCCAAAACACAACCCCTTTAAACACAACTCTCCAAAACAAAACCCTCCAAAACACAACCCTTTAAAACACAAACCTCTAAAACACAACCCTCCAAAACACAACCCTCCAAAACACAACCCTCCATAACACCACCTTCCAAAACACAACCTTCTACAAAACACAACTCTCCAAACAACCCTCCATAACACAAACCTCCAAAACACAACCCTCCAAAACACAACCCTCCAAAACACAACCCTCTAAAACAACCCTCCAAAACACAGCCCTCCAAAACACAACCTTCCAAAGCACAGCCCTACAAAAGACAACCGTCCAAAACACAACCCCCCAAAGCACAACCCTCCAAAACACAAGCCTCCACAACACAACCCTCCAAAACACAACCCTCGAAAACACAACCCTCCATAATACAACCCTCCAAAACACAACCCTCCAAAACACAGCCCTCCAAAACACAACCCTCCAAAACACAACCCTACAAAACACAACCCTCCAAAAAGCAACCCTCTAAACACAACCCTCCAAAACACAACCCTTCAAACACTACCCTCCAAAACACAACCCTCTAAAATACAACCCTCCAAACACAACCCTCCAAAACAAGCCCTCCAAAACACAACCCTCTAAAACACAACTCTCCAAAACACAACCCTCCAAAACAGAACCCTTTAAAACACAACTCTCCAAAACACAACCCTCCAAAACACAACCCTCCAAAACACAACCCTCCAAAACACAACCCTCAAAAACACAACTCTTTAATACACAACCCTCTAAAACACAACCCTCCAAACACAACTCTCCAAACACAGCCCTCCAAACAACCCTCCATAACACAACCCTCCAAAACACAGCCCTCCAAAACACAACCCTCCAAACACAACTCTCCAAACACAGCCCTCCAAACAACCCTCCATAACAGAACCCTCCAAAACACAGCCCTCCAAAACACAACCCTCCAAACACTACTCTCCAAAAGACATCCCTCCAAAACACAGCCCTCCAAAACACAAACCTCCGAAGCACAGCCCTCCAAAACACAACCCACCATAACACATACTCCATTACACAACCCTCCAAAACACAACCCTCCAAAACACAGCCCTCCAAAACACAACCCTCCAAACACTACTCTCCAAAAGACATCCCTCCAAAACACAACCCTCCAAAACACAGCCCTCCAAAACACAACCCTCCAAACACAAGCCTCCAAAACACAACCCCTTTAAACACAACTCTCCAAAACAAAACCCTCCAAAACACAACCCTTTAAAACACAAACCTCTAAAACACAACCCTCCAAAACACAACCCTCCAAAACACAACCCTCCATAACACCACCTTCCAAAACACAACCTTCTACAAAACACAACTCTCCAAACAACCCTCCATAACACAAACCTCCAAAACACAACCCTCCAAAACACAACCCTCCAAAACACAACCCTCTAAAACAACCCTCCAAAACACAGCCCTCCAAAACACAACCTTCCAAAGCACAGCCCTACAAAAGACAACCGTCCAAAACACAACCCCCCAAAGCACAACCCTCCAAAACACAAGCCTCCACAACACAACCCTCCAAAACACAACCCTCGAAAACACAACCCTCCATAATACAACCCTCCAAAACACAACCCTCCAAAACACAGCCCTCCAAAACACAACCCTCCAAAACACAACCCTACAAAACACAACCCTCCAAAAAGCAACCCTCTAAACACAACCCTCCAAAACACAACCCTCCATAATACAACCCTCCAAAACACAACCCTCCAAAACACAGCCCTCCAAAACACAACCCTCCAAAACACAACCCTACAAAACACAACCCTCCAAAAAGCAACCCTCTAAACACAACCCTCCAAAACACAACCCTTTAAACACTACCCTCCAAAACACAACCCTCTAAAATACAACCCTCCAAACACAACCCTCCAAAACAAGCCCTCCAAAACACAACCCTCTAAAACACAACTCTCCAAAACACAACCCTCCAAAACAGAACCCTTTAAAACACAACCCTCCAAAACACAACCCTCCAAAACACAACCCTCCAAAACACAACCCTCCAAAACACAACCCTCAAAAACACAACCCTTTAATACACAACCCTCTAAAACACAACCCTCCAAACACAACTCTCCAAACACAGCCCTCCAAACAACCCTCCATAACACAACCCTCCAAAACACAGCCCTCCAAAACACAACCCTCCAAACACAACTCTCCAAACACAGCCCTCCAAACAACCCTCCATAACAGAACCCTCCAAAACACAGCCCTCCAAAACACAACCCTCCAAACACTACTCTCCAAAAGACATCCCTCCAAAACACAGCCCTCCAAAACACAAACCTCCGAAGCACAGCCCTCCAAAACACAACCCACCATAACACATACTCCATTACACAACCCTCCAAAACACAACCCTCCAAAACACAGCCCTCCAAAACACAACCCTCCAAACACTACTCTCCAAAAGACATCCCTCCAAAACACAACCCTCCAAAACACAAACCTCCGAAGCACAGCCCTCCAAAACACAACCCTCCAAAACACAACCCTCCATAACACAACCCTCCATAACACAATCCCCCAAAACACCGCCCTCCAAAACACAACCCTACATAACACAACCCTCCAAAATACAACCCTCCAAACCACAACCCTCCAAAACACAACCCTCCAAAACACAACGCTTCAAAACACAACCCTCCAAAACACAACCCTCCAAAACACAACCCTCCAAAACACAGCCCTCCAAAACACAACCCTCCAAAACAAAACCCTCCAAAACACAACCCTTTAAAACACAACCCTCTAAAACACAACTCTCCAAAATACAACCCTCCAAACCACAACCCTCCAAAACACAACCCTCCAAAACACAACGCTTCATAACACAACCCTCCAAACACAACCCTCCAAACAACCCTCCATAACAAAAACCTCCAAAACACAACCCTACAAAACACAACCCTCCAAAACACAGCCCTCCAAAACACAGCCCTCCAAAACACAGCCCTCCAAAACACAACCCTCCAAACACTACTCTCCAACAAACAACCCTCCAAAACACAACCCTCTAAAATACAACCCTCCAAAACACAGCCCTCCAAAAACACACCCCTCCATAACACACCCCTCCAAAACACAACCCTCCAAAACACAACCCTCCAAAACACAACCCTCCGAAACACAGCCCTCCAAAACACAACCCTCTAAAACACAACCCTCCAAAACACAACCCTCCAAAACACAACCCTCCATAACACCACCTTCCAAAACACAACCCTCTACAAAACACAACTCTCCAAACAACCCTCCATAACACAAACCTCCAAAACACAACCCTCCAAAATACAACCCTCCAAAACACAACCCTCTAAAACAACCCTCCAAAACACAGCCCTCCAAAACACAACCTTCCAAAGCACAGCCCTACAAAAGACAACCGTTCAAAACACAACCCCCCAAAACACAACCCTCCAAAACACAAGCCTCCAAAACACAACCCTCCAAAACACAACACTCGAAAACACAACCCTCCATAATACAACCCTTCAAAACACAACCCTCCAAAACACAGCCCTCCAAAACACAACCCTCCAAAACACAACCCTCCAAAACACAACCCTCCAAAAAGCAACCCTCTAAACACAACCCTCCAAAACACAACCCTTCAAACACTACCCTCCAAAACACAACCCTCTAAAATACAACCCTCCAAACACAACCCTCCAAAACAAAGCCCTCCAAAACACAACCCTCCAAACAGAAGCCTCCAAAACACAACCCTCTAAAACACAACTCTCCAAAACCCAACCCTCCAAAACAGAACCCTTTAAAACACAACCCTCTAAAACACAACCCTCCAAAACACAACCCTCCAAAACACAACCCTCCAAAACACAACCCTCAAAAACACAACCCTTTAATACACAACCCTCTAAAATACAACCCTCCAAACACAACTCTCCAAACACAGCCCTCCAAACAACCCTCCATAACACAACCATCCAAAACACAGCCCTCCAAAACACAACCCTCCAAACACAACTCTCCAAACACAGCCCTCCAAACAACCCTCCATAACAGAACCCTCCAAAACACAGCCCTCCAAAACACAACCCTCCAAACACTACTCTCCAAAACACAGCCCTCCAAAACACAACCTTCCAAAGCACAGCCCTACAAAAGACAACCGTTCAAAACACAACCCCCCAAAACACAACCCTCCAAAACACAAGCCTCCAAAACACAACCCTCCAAAACACAACACTCGAAAACACAACCCTCCATAATACAACCCTCCAAAACACAACCCTCCAAAACACAGCCCTCCAAAACACAACCCTCCAAAACACAACCCTCCAAAACACAACCCTCCAAAAAGCAACCCTCTAAACACAACCCTCCAAAACACAACCCTTCAAACACTACCCTCCAAAACACAACCCTCTAAAATACAACCCTCCAAACACAACCCTCCAAAACAAAGCCCTCCAAAACACAACCCTCCAAACACAAGCCTCCAAAACACAACCCTCTAAAACACAACTCTCCAAAACCCAACCCTCCAAAACAGAACCCTTTAAAACACAACCCTCTAAAACACAACCCTCCAAAACACAACCCTCCAAAACACAACCCTCCAAAACACAACCCTCAAAAACACAACCCTTTAATACACAACCCTCTAAAATACAACCCTCCAAACACAACTCTCCAAACACAGCCCTCCAAACAACCCTCCATAACACAACCCTCCAAAACACAGCCCTCCAAAACACAACCCTCCAAAAACAACTCTCCAAACACAGCCCTCCAAACAACCCTCCATAACAGAACCCTCCAAAACACAGCCCTCCAAAACACAACCCTCCAAACACTACTCTCCAAAAGACATCCCTCCAAAACACAACCCTCCAAAACACAAACCTCCGAAGCACAGCCCTCCAAAACACAACCCTCCATAACACATACTCCATTACACAACCCTCAAAAACACAACCCTCCAAAACACAGCCCTCCAAAACACAACCCTCCAAACACTACTCTCCAAAAGACATCCCTCCAAAACACAACCCTCCAAAACACAAACCTCCATAACACAACCCTCCATAACACAATCCCCCAAAACACAGCCCTGCAAAACACAACCCTCCATAACACAACCCTCCAAAACAAAACCCTCTAAAACAAAACTCTCCAAACACAACCCTCCAAAACACAACCCTCCAAAACACAGCCCTCCATAACACAGCCCTCCAAAAACACAGCCCTCCATAACACAACCCTCCAAAACACAACCCTCCAATACACAACCCTCCAAAACACAACCCTCCAAAACACAGCCCTCCATAACACAGCCCTGCAAAAACACAGCCCTCCAAATCACAAACCTTCAAACACAATTTTCCAAACACACCCCTCCAAAACACAACCCCCCAAAACACAGCGCTCCAAAGCACAACCCTCCATAACACAACCATCCAAAACACAACCCTCTAAAACACAACTCTCCAAACACAACCCTCCATAACACAACCCTCCATAACACAACCCTCCAAAACACAACCCTCCAAAACACAACCCTCCAAAACACAAGCCTCCAAACCACAACCCTCCAAAACAAAGCCCTCCAAACACACAACCCTCTAAAATACAGCCCTCCAATATACAACCCTCCAAAACACAACCCTCCAAAACACAACCCTCCAAAAAGCAACCCTCTAAACACAACCCTCCAAAACACAACCCTTCAAACAATACCCTCCAAAACACAACCCTCTAAAATACAACCCTCCAAACACAACCCTCCAAAACACAGCCCTCCAAAACACAACCCTCCAAACACAAGCCTCCAAAACACAACCCCTTTAAACACAACTCTCCAAAACAAAACCCTCCAAAACACAACCCTTTAAAACACAAACCTCTAAAACACAACCCTCCAAAACACAACCCTCCAAAACACAACCCTCCATAACACCACCTTCCAAAACACAACCTTCTACAAAACACAACTCTCCAAACAACCCTCCATAACACAAACCTCCAAAACACAACCCTCCAAAACACAACCCTCCAAAACACAACCCTCTAAAACAACCCTCCAAAACACAGCCCTCCAAAACACAACCTTCCAAAGCACAGCCCTACAAAAGACAACCGTCCAAAACACAACCCCCCAAAGCACAACCCTCCAAAACACAAGCCTCCACAACACAACCCTCCAAAACACAACCCTCGAAAACACAACCCTCCATAATACAACCCTCCAAAACACAACCCTCCAAAACACAGCCCTCCAAAACACAACCCTCCAAAACACAACCCTACAAAACACAACCCTCCAAAAAGCAACCCTCTAAACACAACCCTCCAAAACACAACCCTTCAAACACTACCCTCCAAAACACAACCCTCTAAAATACAACCCTCCAAACACAACCCTCCAAAACAAGCCCTCCAAAACACAACCCTCTAAAACACAACTCTCCAAAACACAACCCTCCAAAACAGAACCCTTTAAAACACAACCCTCTAAAACACAACCCTCCAAAACACAACCCTCCAAAACACAACCCTCCAAAACACAACCCTCAAAAACACAACCCTTTAATACACAACCCTCTAAAACATAACCCTCCAAACACAACTCTCCAAACACAGCCCTCCAAACAACCCTCCATAACACAACCCTCCAAAACACAGCCCTCCAAAACACAACCCTCCAAACACAACTCTCCAAACACAGCCCTCCAAACAACCCTCCATAACAGAACCCTCCAAAACACAGCCCTCCAAAACACAACCCTCCAAACACTACTCTCCAAAAGACATCCCTCCAAAACACAGCCCTCCAAAACACAAACCTCCGAAGCACAGCCCTCCAAAACACAACCCACCATAACACATACTCCATTACACAACCCTCCAAAACACAACCCTCCAAAACACAGCCCTCCAAAACACAACCCTCCAAACACTACTCTCCAAAAGACATCCCTCCAAAACACAACCCTCCAAAACACAAACCTCCGAAGCACAGCCCTCCAAAACACAACCCTCCAAAACACAACCCTCCATAACACAACCCTCCATAACACAATCCCCCAAAACACAGCCCTCCAAAACACAACCCTACATAACACAACCCTCCAAAACACAACCCTCTAAAACACAACTCTCCAAACACAACCCTCCAAAACACAACCCTCCAAAACACAGCCCTCCATAACACAGCCCTCCAAAAACACAGCCCTCCATAACACAACCCTCCAAAACACAACCCTCCAATACACAACCCTCCAAAACACAACCCTCTAAAACACCACCCTCCAAAACACAGCCCTCCAAAACACAACACTCCAAAACACAGCCCTCCATAACACAGCCCTCTAAAAACACAGCACTCCAAAACACAAACCTTCAAACACAACTTTCCAAACACACCCCTCCAAAACACAACCCACAAAACACAGCCCTCCAAAGCACAACCCTCCTAAACACAACCATCCAAAACACAACCCTCTAAAACACAACGCTCCAAACACAACCCTCCATAACACAACCCTCCATAACACAACCCTCCAAAACACAACCCTCCAAAACACAACCCTCCAAAACACAAGCCTCCAAACCACAACCCTCCAAAACACAACCCTCCAAAACACAACGCTTCATAACACAACCCTCCAAACACAACCCTCCAAACAACCCTCCATAACAAAAACCTCCAAAACACAACCCTCCAAAACACAGCCCTCCAAAACACAACTCTCTAAAATACAACCCTCCAAAACACAGCCCTCCAAAAACACAGCCCTCCAAAACACAGCCCTCCAAAACACAACCCTCCAAACACTACTCTCCAACAAACAACCCTCCAAAACACAACCCTCTAAAATACAACCCACCAAAACACAGCCCTCCAAAAACACACCCCTCCATAACACACCCCTCCAAAACACAACCCTCCAAAACACAACCCTCCAAAACACAACCCTCCGAAACACAGCCCTCCAAAACACAACCCTCCAAAACAAAACCCTCCAAAACACAACCCTTTAAAACACAACCCTCTAAAACACAACCCTCCAAAATACAACCCTCCAAACCACAACCCTCCAAAACACAACCCTCCAAAACACAACGCTTCATAACACAACCCTCCAAACACAACCCTCCAAACAACCCTCCATAACAAAAACCTCCAAAACACAACCCTCCAAAACACAACCCTCCAAAACACAACCCTCTAAAACACAACCCTCCAAAACACAGCCCTCCAAAACACAACTCTCTAAAATACAACCCTCCAAAGCACAGCCCTCCAAAAACACAGCCCTCCATAACACACCCCTCCAAAACACAACCCTCCAAAACACAACCCTCTAAAACACAACTCTCCAAAACACAACCCTCCAAAACACAACCCTCTAAAATACAACCGTCCAAAACACCGCCCTCCAAAAACACAGCCCTCCATAACACACCCCTCCAAAACACAACTCTCCAAAACACACCCCTCTAAAATACAACCCTCCAAAACACAGCCCTCCATAACACACTCCTCCAAAACACAACCCTCCAAAACATAACCCTCCAAAACACAACCCTCCAAAACACAACCCTCTAAAACACAACCCTCCAAAACACAGCCCTCTAAAACACAACCATCCAAAACACAACCCTACAAAACACAACCCTACAAAACACAACCCTCCAAAACACAACCCTCCAAAACACAACGCTCCAAAACACAACCCTCCAAAGCACAACACTCCAAAAGACAAACCTTTAAACCAAACTCTCCAAACACAACCCTCCATAACACAACACTCCATAACACAACCCCATAAAACACAGCCCTCCAAAACACAACCCTCCATAACACAACCTTCCAAAACACAACCCTCTACAACACAACTCTCCAAACAACCCTCCATAACACAAACCTCCTAAACACAACCCTCTAAAACAACCCTCCAAAACACAGCCCTCCAAAACACAACCTTCCAAAGCACAGCCCTACAAAATACAACCGTCCAAAACACAACCCCCCAAAACACAACCCTCCAAAACACAACCCTCCAAAACACAACCCTCCATAATACAACCCTCCAAAACACAACCCTCCAAAACACAGCCCTCCAAACCACAACCCTCCAAAACACAACCCTCTAAAACACAACCTTCCAAAACACAGCCGTCCAAAACACAACCCTCCATAACACAGCCCTCCAAAAATACAACCCTCCATAACACAACACTCCAAAACACAACCCTCCAAAACACAGCCCTCCAAAATACAACCCTCCAAAACACAACCCTCCAAAACACAACCCTCCAAAACACAACCCTCTAAAACACAACCCTCCAAAACACAGCCCTCCAAAACACAACTCTCTAAAATACAACCCTCCAAAGCACAGCCCTCCAAAAACACAGCCCTCCATAACACACCCCTCCAAAACACAACCCTCCAAAACACAACCCTCTAAAACACAACTCTCCAAAACACAACCCTCCAAAACACAACCCTCTAAAATACAACCGTCCAAAACACCGCCCTCCAAAAACACAGCCCTCCATAACACACCCCTCCAAAACACAACTCTCCAAAACACACCCCTCTAAAATACAACCCTCCAAAACACAGCCCTCCATAACACACTCCTCCAAAACACAACCCTCCAAAACATAACCCTCCAAAACACAACCCTCCAAAACACAACCCTCTAAAACACAACCCTCCAAAACACAGCCCTCTAAAACACAACCATCCAAAACACAACCCTACAAAACACAACCCTACAAAACACAACCCTCCAAAACACAACCCTCCAAAACACAACGCTCCAAAACACAACCCTCCAAAGCACAACACTCCAAAAGACAAACCTTTAAACCAAACTCTCCAAACACAACCCTCCATAACACAACACTCCATAACACAACCCCATAAAACACAGCCCTCCAAAACACAACCCTCCATAACACAACCTTCCAAAACACAACCCTCTACAACACAACTCTCCAAACAACCCTCCATAACACAAACCTCCTAAACACAACCCTCTAAAACAACCCTCCAAAACACAGCCCTCCAAAACACAACCTTCCAAAGCACAGCCCTACAAAATACAACCGTCCAAAACACAACCCCCCAAAACACAACCCTCCAAAACACAACCCTCCAAAACACAACCCTCCATAATACAACCCTCCAAAACACAACCCTCCAAAACACAGCCCTCCAAACCACAACCCTCCAAAACACAACCCTCTAAAACACAACCTTCCAAAACACAGCCGTCCAAAACACAACCCTCCATAACACAGCCCTCCAAAAATACAACCCTCCATAACACAACACTCCAAAACACAACCCTCCAAAACACAGCCCTCCAAAATACAACCCTCCAAAACACAACCCTCCAAAACACAACCCTCCAAAAAGCAACCCTCTAAACACAACCCTCCAAAACACAACCCTTCAAACAATACCCTCCAAAACACAACCCTCTAAAATACAACCCTCCAAACACAACCCTCCAAAACACAGCCCTCCAAAACACAAACCTCCAAACACAAGCCTCCAAAACACAACCCCTTTAAACACAACTCTCCAAAACAAAACCCTCCAAAACACAACCCTTTAAAACACAACCCTCTAAAACACAACCCTCCAAAACACAACCCTCCAAAACACAACCCTCCATAACACCACCTTCCAAAACACAACCTTCTACAAAACACAACTATCCAAACAACCCTCCATAACACAAACCTCCAAAACACAACCCTCCAAAACACAACCCTCCAAAACACAACCCTCTAAAACAACCCTCCAAAACACAGCCCTCCAAAACACAACTTTCCAAAGCACAGCCCTACAAAAGACAACCGTCCAAAACACAATTCCCCAAAGCACAACCCTCCAAAACACAAGCCTCCACAACACAACCCTCAAAAACACAACCCTCGAAAACACAACCCTCCATAATACAACCCTCCAAAACACAACCCTCCAAAACACAGCCCTCCAAAACACAACCCTCCAAAACACAACCCTACAAAACACAACCCTCCAAAAAGCAACCCTCTAAACACAACCCTCCAAAACACAACCCTTCAAACACTACCCTCCAAAACACAACCCTCTAAAATACAACCCTCCAAACACAACCCTCCAAAACAAGGCCTCCAAAACACAACCCTCCAAACACAAGCCTCCAAAACACAACCCTCCAAAACAGAACCCTTTAAAACACAACCCTCTAAAACACAACCCTCCAAAACACAACCCTCCAAAACACAACCCTCCAAAACACAACCCTCAAAAACACAACCCTTTAATACACAACCCTCTAAAACACAACCCTCCAAACACAACGCTTCATAACACAACCCTCCAAACACAACCCTCCAAACAACCCTCCATAACAAAAACCTCCAAAACACAACCCTCCAAAACACAACCCTCCAAAACACAGCCCTCCAAAACACAGCCCTCCAAAACACAGCCCTCCAAAACACAACCCTCCAAACACTACTCTCCAACAAACAACCCTCCAAAACACAACCCTCTAAAATACAACCCACCAAAACACAGCCCTCCAAAAACACACCCCTCCATAACACACCCCTCCAAAACACAACCCTCCAAAACACAACCCTCCAAAACACAACCCTCCGAAACACAGCCCTCCAAAACACAACCCTCCAAAACAAAACCCTCCAAAACACAACCCTTTAAAACACAACCCTCTAAAACACAACCCTCCAAAATACAACCCTCCAAACCACAACCCTCCAAAACACAACCCTCCAAAACACAACGCTTCATAACACAACCCTCCAAACACAACCCTCCAAACAACCCTCCATAACAAAAACCTCCAAAACACAACCCTCCAAAACACAACCCTCCAAAACACAACCCTCTAAAACACAACCCTCCAAAACACAGCCCTCCAAAACACAACTCTCTAAAATACAACCCTCCAAAGCACAGCCCTCCAAAAACACAGCCCTCCATAACACACCCCTCAAAACACAACCCTCCAAAACACAACCCTCTAAAACACAACTCTCCAAAACACAACCCTCCAAAACACAACCCTCTAAAATACAACCGTCCAAAACACCGCCCTCCAAAAACACAGCCCTCCATAACACACCCCTCCAAAACACAACTCTCCAAAACACACCCCTCTAAAATACAACCCTCCAAAACACAGCCCTCCATAACACACTCCTCCAAAACACAACCCTCCAAAACATAACCCTCCAAAACACAACCCTCCAAAACACAACCCTCTAAAACACAACCCTCCAAAACACAGCCCTCTAAAAGACAACCATCCAAAACACAACCCTACAAAACACAACCCTACAAAACACAACCCTCCAAAACACAACCCTCCAAAACACAACGCTCCAAAACACAACCCTCCAAAGCACAACACTCCAAAAGACAAACCTTTAAACCAAACTCTCCAAACACAACCCTCCATAACACAACACTCCATAACACAACCCCATAAAACACAGCCCTCCAAAACACAACCCTCCATAACACAACCTTCCAAAACACAACCCTCTACAACACAACTCTCCAAACAACCCTCCATAACACAAACCTCCTAAACACAACCCTCTAAAACAACCCTCCAAAACACAGCCCTCCAAAACACAACCTTCCAAAGCACAGCCCTACAAAATACAACCGTCCAAAACACAACCCCCCAAAACACAACCCTCCAAAACACAACCCTCCAAAACACAACCCTCCATAATACAACCCTCCAAAACACAACCCTCCAAAACACAGCCCTCCAAAACACAACCCTCCAAAACACAACCCTCTAAAACACAACCTTCCAAAACACAGCCGTCCAAAACACAACCCTCCATAACACAGCCCTCCAAAAATACAACCCTCCATAACACAACACTCCAAAACACAACCCTCCAAAACACAGCCCTCCAAAATACAACCCTCCAAAACACAACCCTCCAAAACACAACCCTCCAAAAAGCAACCCTCTAAACACAACCCTCCAAAACACAACCCTTCAAACAATACCCTCCAAAACACAACCCCTTTAAACACAACTCTCCAAAACAAAACCCTCCAAAACACAACCCTTTAAAACACAACCCTCTAAAACACAACCCTCCAAAACACAACCCTCCAAAACACAACCCTCCATAACACCACCTTCCAAAACACAACCTTCTACAAAACACAACTATCCAAACAACCCTCCATAACACAAACCTCCAAAACACAACCCTCCAAAACACAACCCTCCAAAACACAACCCTCTAAAACAACCCTCCAAAACACAGCCCTCCAAAACACAACTTTCCAAAGCACAGCCCTACAAAAGACAACCGTCCAAAACACAATTCCCCAAAGCACAACCCTCCAAAACACAAGCCTCCACAACACAACCCTCAAAAACACAACCCTCGAAAACACAACCCTCCATAATACAACCCTCCAAAACACAACCCTCCAAAACACAGCCCTCCAAAACACAACCCTACAAAACACAACCCTACAAAACACAACCCTCCAAAAAGCAACCCTCTAAACACAACCCTCCAAAACACAACCCTTCAAACACTACCCTCCAAAACACAACCCTCTAAAATACAACCCTCCAAACACAACCCTCCAAAACAAGGCCTCCAAAACACAACCCTCCAAACACAAGCCTCCAAAACACAACCCTCCAAAACAGAACCCTTTAAAACACAACCCTCTAAAACACAACCCTCCAAAACACAACCCTCTAAAACACAACCCTCCAAAACACAACCCTCAAAAACACAACCCTTTAATACACAACCCTCTAAAACACAACCCTCCAAACACAACTCTCCAAACACAGCCCTCCAAACAACCCTCCATAACACAACCCTCCAAAACACAGCCGTCCAAAACACAAACCTCCATAACACAGCCCTCCAAAAATGCAACCCTCCATAACACAACACTCCAAAACACAACCCTCCAAAACACAGCCCTCCAATATACAACCCTCCAAAACACAACCCTCCAAAACACAACCCTCCAAAAAGCAACCCTCTAAACACAACCCTCCAAAACACAACCCTTCAAACAATACCCTCCAAAACACAACCCTCTAAAATACAACCCTCCAAACACAACCCTCCAAAACACAGCCCTCCAAAACACAACCCTCCAAACACAAGCCTCCAAAACACAACCCCTTTAAACACAACTCTCCAAAACAAAACCCTCCAAAACACAACCCTTTAAAACACAAACCTCTAAAACACAACCCTCCAAAACACAACCCTCCAAAACACAACCCTCCATAACACCACCTTCCAAAACACAACCTTCTACAAAACACAACTCTCCAAACAACCCTCCATAACACAAACCTCCAAAACACAACCCTCCAAAACACAACCCTCCAAAACACAACCCTCTAAAACAACCCTCCAAAACACAGCCCTCCAAAACACAACCTTCCAAAGCACAGCCCTACAAAAGACAACCGTCCAAAACACAACCCCCCAAAGCACAACCCTCCAAAACACAAGCCTCCACAACACAACCCTCCAAAACACAACCCTCGAAAACACAACCCTCCATAATACAACCCTCCAAAACACAACCCTCCAAAACACAGCCCTCCAAAACGCAACCCTCCAAAACACAACCCTACAAAACACAACCCTCCAAAAAGCAACCCTCTAAACACAACCCTCCAAAACACAACCCTTCAAACACTACCCTCCAAAACACAACCCTCTAAAATACAACCCTCCAAACACAACCCTCCAAAACAAGCCCTCCAAAACACAACCCTCTAAAACACAACTCTCCAAAACACAACCCTCCAAAACAGAACCCTTTAAAACACAACCCTCTAAAACACAACCCTCCAAAACACAACCCTCCAAAACACAACCCTCCAAAACACAACCCTCAAAAACACAACCCTTTAATACACAACCCTCTAAAACACAACCCTCCAAACACAACTCTCCAAACACAGCCCTCCAAACAACCCTCCATAACACAACCCTCCAAAACACAGCCCTCCAAAACACAACCCTCCAAACACAACTCTCCAAACACAGCCCTCCAAACAACCCTCCATAACAGAACCCTCCAAAACACAGCCCTCCAAAACACAACCCTCCAAACACTACTCTCCAAAAGACATCCCTCCAAAACACAGCCCTCCAAAACACAAACCTCCGAAGCACAGCCCTCCAAAACACAACCCACCATAACACATACTCCATTACACAACCCTCCAAAACACAACCCTCAAAAACACAGCCCTCCAAAACACAACCCTCCAAACACTACTCTCCAAAAGACATCCCTCCAAAACACAACCCTCCAAAACACAAACCTCCGAAGCACAGCCCTCCAAAACACAACCCTCCAAAACACAACCCTCCATAACACAACCCTCCATAACACAATCCCCCAAAACACCGCCCTCCAAAACACAACCCTACATAACACAACCCTCCAAAATACAACCCTCCAAACCACAACCCTCCAAAACACAACCCTCCAAAACACAACGCTTCAAAACACAACCCTCCAAAACACAACCCTCCAAAACACAACCCTCCAAAACACAGCCCTCCAAAACACAACCCTCCAAAACAAAACCCTCCAAAACACAACCCTTTAAAACACAACCCTCTAAAACACAACTCTCCAAAATACAACCCTCCAAACCACAACCCTCCAAAACACAACCCTCCAAAACACAACGCTTCATAACACAACCCTCCAAACACAACCCTCCAAACAACCCTCCATAACAAAAACCTCCAAAACACAACCCTCCAAAACACAACCCTCCAAAACACAGCCCTCCAAAACACAGCCCTCCAAAACACAGCCCTCCAAAACACAACCCTCCAAACACTACTCTCCAACAAACAACCCTCCAAAACACAACCCTCTAAAATACAACCCTCCAAAACACAGCCCTCCAAAAACACACCCCTCCATAACACACCCCTCCAAAACACAACCCTCCAAAACACAACCCTCCAAAACACAACCCTCCGAAACACAGCCCTCCAAAACACAACCCTCTAAAACACAACCCTCCAAAACACAACCCTCCAAAACACAACCCTCCATAACACCACCTTCCAAAACACAACCCTCTACAAAACACAACTCTCCAAACAACCCTCCATAACACAAACCTCCAAAACACAACCCTCCAAAATACAACCCTCCAAAACACAACCCTCTAAAACAACCCTCCAAAACACAGCCCTCCAAAACACAACCTTCCAAAGCACAGCCCTACAAAAGACAACCGTTCAAAACACAACCCCCCAAAACACAACCCTCCAAAACACAAGCCTTCAAACAATACCCTCCAAAACACAACACTCGAAAACACAACCCTCCATAATACAACCCTCCAAAACACAACCCTCCAAAACACAGCCCTCCAAAACACAACCCTCCAAAACACAACCCTCCAAAACACAACCCTCCAAAAAGCAACCCTCTAAACACAACCCTCCAAAACACAACCCTTCAAACACTACCCTCCAAAACACAACCCTCTAAAATACAACCCTCCAAACACAACCCTCCAAAACAAAGCCCTCCAAAACACAACCCTCCAAACAGAAGCCTCCAAAACACAACCCTCTAAAACACAACTCTCCAAAACCCAACCCTCCAAAACAGAACCCTTTAAAACACAACCCTCTAAAACACAACCCTCCAAAACACAACCCTCCAAAACACAACCCTCCAAAACACAACCCTCAAAAACACAACCCTTTAATACACAACCCTCTAAAATACAACCCTCCAAACACAACTCTCCAAACACAGCCCTCCAAACAACCCTCCATAACACAACCATCCAAAACACAGCCCTCCAAAACACAACCCTCCAAACACAACTCTCCAAACACAGCCCTCCAAACAACCCTCCATAACAGAACCCTCCAAAACACAGCCCTCCAAAACACAACCCTCCAAACACTACTCTCCAAAACACAGCCCTCCAAAACACAACCTTCCAAAGCACAGCCCTACAAAAGACAACCGTTCAAAACACAACCCCCCAAAACACAACCCTCCAAAACACAAGCCTCCGAAACACAACCCTCCAAAACACAACACTCGAAAACACAACCCTCCATAATACAACCCTCCAAAACACAACCCTCCAAAACACAGCCCTCCAAAACACAACCCTCCAAAACACAACCCTCCAAAACACAACCCTCCAAAAAGCAACCCTCTAAACACAACCCTCCAAAAAACAACCCTTCAAACACTACCCTCCAAAACACAACCCTCTAAAATACAACCCTCCAAACACAACCCTCCAAAACAAAGCCCTCCAAAACACAACCCTCCAAACACAAGCCTCCAAAACACAACCCTCTAAAACACAACTCTCCAAAACCCAACCCTCCAAAACAGAACCCTTTAAAACACAACCCTCTAAAACACAACCCTCCAAAACACAACCCTCCAAAACACAACCCTCCAAAACACAACCCTCAAAAACACAACCCTTTAATACACAACCCTCTAAAATACAACCCTCCAAACACAACTCTCCAAACACAGCCCTCCAAACAACCCTCCATAACACAACCCTCCAAAACACAGCCCTCCAAAACACAACCCTCCAAACACAACTCTCCAAACACAGCCCTCCAAACAACCCTCCATAACAGAACCCTCCAAAACACAGCCCTCCAAAACACAACCCTCCAAACACTACTCTCCAAAAGACATCCCTCCAAAACACAACCCTCCAAAACACAAACCTCCGAAGCACAGCCCTCCAAAACACAACCCTCCATAACACATACTCCATTACACAACCCTCCAAAACACAACCCTCCAAAACACAGCCCTCCAAAACACAACCCTCCAAACACTACTCTCCAAAAGACATCCCTCCAAAACACAACCCTCCAAAACACAAACCTCCATAACACAACCCTCCATAACACAATCCCCCAAAACACAGCCCTCCAAAACACAACCCTCCATAACACAACCCTCCAAAACACAACCCTCTAAAACACAACTCTCCAAACACAACCCTCCAAAACACAACCCTCCAAAACACAGCCCTCCATAACACAGCCCTCCAAAAACACAGCCCTCCATAACACAACCCTCCAAAACACAACCCTCCAATACACAACCCTCCAAAACACAACCCTCCAAAACACAGCCCTCCATAACACAGCCCTCCAAAAACACAGCCCTCCAAATCACAAACCTTCAAACACAATTTTCCAAACACACCCCTCCAAAACACAACCCCCCAAAACACAGCGCTCCAAAGCACAACCCTCCATAACACAACCATCCAAAACACAACCCTCTAAAACACAACTCTCCAAACACAACCCTCCATAACACAACCCTCCATAACACAACCCTCCAAAACACAACCCTCCAAAACACAACCCTCCAAAACACAAGCCTCCAAACCACAACCCTCCAAAACAAAGCCCTCCAAACACACAACCCTCTAAAATACAACCCTCCAATATACAACCCTCCAAAACACAACCCTCCAAAACACAACCCTCCAAAAAGCAACCCTCTAAACACAACCCTCCAAAACACAACCCTTCAAACAATACCCTCCAAAACACAACCCTCTAAAATGCAACCCTCCAAACACAACCCTCCAAAACACAGCCCTCCAAAACACAACCCTCCAAACACAAGCCTCCAAAACACAACCCCTTTAAACACAACTCTCCAAAACAAAACCCTCCAAAACACAACCCTTTAAAACACAAACCTCTAAAACACAACCCTCCAAAACACAACCCTCCAAAACACAACCCTCCATAACACCACCTTCCAAAACACAACCTTCTACAAAACACAACTCTCCAAACAACCCTCCATAACACAAACCTCCAAAACACAACCCTCCAAAACACAACCCTCCAAAACACAACCCTCTAAAACAACCCTCCAAAACACAGCCCTCCAAAACACAACCTTCCAAAGCACAGCCCTACAAAAGACAACCGTCCAAAACACAACCCCCCAAAGCACAACCCTCCAAAACACAAGCCTCCACAACACAACCCTCCAAAACACAACCCTCGAAAACACAACCCTCCATAATACAACCCTCCAAAACACAACCCTCCAAAACACAGCCCTCCAAAACACAACCCTCCAAAACACAACCCTACAAAACACAACCCTCCAAAAAGCAACCCTCTAAACACAACCCTCCAAAACACAACCCTTCAAACACTACCCTCAAAAACACAACCCTCTAAAATACAACCCTCCAAACACAACCCTCCAAAACAAGCCCTCCAAAACACAACCCTCTAAAACACAACTCTCCAAAACACAACCCTCCAAAACAGAACCCTTTAAAACACAACCCTCTAAAACACAACCCTCCAAAACACAACCCTCCAAAACACAACCCTCAAAAACACAACCCTTTAATACACAACCCTCTAAAACACAACCCTCCAAACACAACTCTCCAAACACAGCCCTCCAAACAACACTCCATAACACAACCCTCCAAAACACAGCCCTCCAAAACACAACCCTCCAAACACAACTCTCCAAACACAGCCCTCCAAACAACCCTCCATAACAGAACCCTCCAAAACACAGCCCTCCAAAACACAACCCTCCAAACACTACTCTCCAAAAGACATCCCTCCAAAACACAGCCCTCCAAAACACAAACCTCCGAAGCACAGCCCTCCAAAACACAACCCACCATAACACATACTCCATTACACAACCCTCCAAAACACAACCCTCCAAAACACAGCCCTCCAAAACACAACCCTCCAAACACTACTCTCCAAAAGACATCCCTCCAAAACACAACCCTCCAAAACATAAACCTCCGAAGCACAGCCCTCCAAAACACAACCCTCCAAAACACAACCCTCCATAACACAACCCTCCATAACACAATCCCCCAAAACACAGCCCTCCAAAACACAACCCTACATAACACAACCCTCCAAAACACAACCCTCTAAAACACAACTCTCCAAACACAACCCTCCAAAACACAACCCTCCAAAACACAGCCCTCCATAACACAGCCCTCCAAAAACACAGCCCTCCATAACACAACCCTCCAAAACACAACCCTCCAATACACAACCCTCCAAAACACAACCCTCTAAAACACCACACTCCAAAACACAGCCCTCCAAAACACAACACTCCAAAACACAGCCCTCCATAACACAGCCCTCTAAAAACACAGCACTCCAAAACACAAACCTTCAAACACAACTTTCCAAACACACCCCTCCAAAACACAACCCACAAAACACAGCCCTCCAAAGCACAACCCTCCTAAACACAACCATCCAAAACACAACCCTCTAAAACACAACGCTCCAAACACAACCCTCCATAACACAACCCTCCATAACACAACCCTCCAAAACACAACCCTCCAAAACACAACCCTCCAAAACACAAGCCTCCAAACCACAACCCTCCAAAACACAACCCTCCAAAACACAACGCTTCATAACACAACCCTCCAAACACAACCCTCCAAACAACCCTCCATAACAAAAACCTCCAAAACACAACCCTCCAAAACACAACCCTCCAAAACACAGCCCTCCAAAACACAGCCCTCCAAAACACAGCCCTCCAAAACACAACCCTCCAAACACTACTCTCCAACAAACAACCCTCCAAAACACAACCCTCTAAAATACAACCCACCAAAACACAGCCCTCCAAAAACACACCCCTCCATAACACACCCCTCCAAAACACAACCCTCCAAAACACAACCCTCCAAAACACAACCCTCCGAAACACAGCCCTCCAAAACACAACCCTCCAAAACAAAACCCTCCAAAACACAACCCTTTAAAACACAACCCTCTAAAACACAACCCTCCAAAATACAACCCTCCAAACCACAACCCTCCAAAACACAACCCTCCAAAACACAACGCTTCATAACACAACCCTCCAAACACAACCCTCCAAACAACCCTCCATAACAAAAGCCTCCAAAACACAACCCTCCAAAACACAACCCTCCAAAACACAGCCCTCCAAAACACAGCCCTCCAAAACACAGCCCTCCAAAACACAACCCTCCAAACACTACTCTCCAACAAACAACCCTCCAAAACACAACCCTCTAAAATACAACCCTCTAAAACACAGCCCTCCAAAAACACACCCCTCCATAACACACCCCTCCAAAACACAACCCTCCAAAACACAACCCTCCAAAACACAACCCTCCGAAACACAGCCCTCCAAAACACAACCCTCCAAAACACAACCCTCCAAAACACAACCCTCCAAAACACAACCCTCCATAACACCACCTTCCAAAACACAACCCTCTACAAAACACAACTCTCCAAACAACCCTCCATAACACAAACCTCCAAAACACAACCCTCCAAAACACAACCCTCCAAAACACAACCCTCTAAAACAACCCTCCAAAACACAGCCCTCCAAAACACAACCTTCCAAAGCACAGCCCTACAAAAGACAACCGTTCAAAACACAACCCCCCAAAACACAACCCTCCAAAACACAAGCCTCCAAAACACAACCCTCCAAAACACAACACTCGAAAACACAACCCTCCATAATACAACCCTCCAAAACACAACCCTCCAAAACACAGCCCTCTGAAACACAACCCTCCAAAACACAACCCTCCAAAACACAACCCTCCAAAAAGCAACCCTCTAAACACAACCCTCCAAAACACAACCCTTCAAACACTACCCTCCAAAACACAACCCTCTAAAATACAACCCTCCAAACACAACCCTCCAAAACAAAGCCCTCCAAAACACAACCCTCCAAACACAAGCCTCCAAAACACAACCCTCTAAAACACAACTCTCCAAAACACAACCCTCCAAAACAGAAACCTTTAAAACACAACCATCTAAAACACAACCCTCCAAAACACAACCCTCCAAAACACAACCCTCCAAAACACAACCCTCAAAAACACAACCCTTTAATACACAACCCTCTAAAACACAACCCTCCAAACACAACTCTCCAAACACAACCCTCCAAACAACCCTCCATAACACAACCCTCCAAAACACAGCCCTCCAAAACACAACCCTCCAAACACAACTCTCCAAACACAGCCCTCCAAACAACCCTCCATAAAAGAACCCTCCAAAACACAGCCCTCCAAAACACAACCCTCCAAACACTACTCTCCAAAAGACATCCCTCCAAAACACAACCCTCCAAAACACAAACCTCCGAAGCACAGCCCTCCAAAACACAACCCTCCATAACACATACTCCATTACACAACCCTCCAAAACACAACCCTCCAAAACACAGCCCTCCAAAACACAACCCTCCAAACACTACTCTCCAAAAGACATCCCTCCAAAACACAACCCTCCAAACACAACCCTCCAAAACACAACCCTCCAAAACACAACCCTCCATAACACAGTCCTCCAAAAACACAGCCCTCCATAACACAACCCTCCAAAACACAACCCTCCAATACACAACCCTCCAAAACACAACCCTCTAAAACACAACCCTCCAAAACACAGCCCTCCAAAACACAACCCTCCAAAACACAGCCCTCCATAACACAGCCCGCCAAAAACACAGCCCTCCAAAACACAAACCTTCAAACACAACTTTCCAAACACACCCCTCCAAAACACAACCCCCCAAAACACAGCGCTCCAAAGCACAACCCTCCATAACACAACCATCCAAAACACAACCCTCTAAAACACAACTCTCCAAACACAACCCTCCATAACACAACCCTCCATAACACAACCCTCCAAAACACAACCCCCCAAAACACAACCCACCAAAACACAAGCCTCCAAACCACAACCCTCCAAAACAAAGCCCTCCAAAACACACAACCCTCTAAAATACAACCCTCCAAAACACAGCCCACGAAAAACACAGCCCTCCATAACACACCCCTCCAAAACACAACCCTCCAAAAAAACAACCCTCGAAAATACAACTCTCCAAAACAGAACCCTCCAAAACACAACCCTCTAAAATACAACCCTCCAAAACACAGCCCTCCAAAAACACAGCCCTCCATAACACACCCCTCCAAATCACAGCCCTCCACAACACAACCCTCTAAAATACAACCCTCTAAAACACAGCCCTAAAAAACACAGCCCTCCATAACACAACCCTCCAAACAACCCTCCATAACACAAACCTCCAAAACACAAACCTCAAAAAAACACAACCCTCGAAAACACAACCCTCTAAAACAACCCTGCAAAACACAGCCCTCCAAAACACAACCTTCCAAAGCACAGCCCTACAAAAGACAACCCTCCAAAACACAACCCCCCAAAACACAACCCTCCAAAACACAACCCTCTAAAACACAACCCTCCAAAACACAGCCCTCCAAAACACAACTCTCTAAAATACAACCCTCCAAAACACAGCCCTCCAAAAACACAGCCCTCCATAACACACCCCTCCAAAACACAACCCTCCAAAACACAACCCTCTAAAACACAACTCTCCAAAACACAACCCTCCAAAACACAACCCTCTAAAATACAACCCTCCAAAACACATCCCTCCATAACACACCCCTCCAAAACACTACTCTCCAAAACACACCCCTCTAAAATACAACCCTCCAAAACACAGCCCTCCAAAAACACAGCCCTCCATAACACACTCCTCCAAAACACAACTCTCCAAAACACACCCCTCTAAAATACAACCCTCCAAAACACAGCCCTCCAAAAACACAGCCCTCCATAACACACTCCTCCAAAACACAACCCTCCAAAACATAACCCTCCAAAACACAACCCTCCAAAACACAACCCTCTAAAACACAACCCTCCAAAACACAGCCCTCTAAAACACAACCATTCAAAACACAACCCTCCAAAACACAACCCTACAAAACACAACTCTCCAAAACACAACCCTCCAAAACACAGCCCTCCAAAAACACAGCCCTCCATAACACACCCCTCCAAAACACAACCCTCCAAAACACAACCCTCTAAAACACAACTCTCCAAAACACAACCCTCCAAAACACAACCCTCTAAAATACAACCCTCCAAAACACATCCCTCCATAACACACCCCTCCAAAACACAACTCTCCAAAACACACCCCTCTAAAATACAACCCTCCAAAACACAGCCCTCCAAAAACACAGCCCTCCATAACACACTCCTCCAAAACACAACTCTCCAAAACACACCCCTCTAAAATACAACCCTCCAAAACACAGCCCTCCAAAAACACAGCCCTCCATAACACACTCCTCCAAAACACAACCCTCCAAAACATAACCCTCCAAAACACAACCCTCCAAAACACAACCCTCTAAAACACAACCCTCCAAAACACAGCCCTCTAAAACACAACCATTCAAAACACAACCCTCCAAAACACAACCCTACAAAACACAACTCTCCAAAACACAACCCTCCAAAACACAACACTCCAAAACACAACCCTCCAAAGCACAACACTCCAAAAGACAAACCTTTAAACGCAACTCTCCAAACACAACCCTCCATAACACAACACTCCATAACACAACCCCACAAAACACAGCCCTCCAAAACACAACCCTCCATAACACAACCTTCCAAAACACAACCCTCTACAACACAACTCTCCAAACAACCCTCCATGACAAAAACCTCCAAAACACAACCCTCCAAAACACAACCCTCCAAAACACAACCCTCTAAAGCAACCCTCCAAAACACAGCCCTCCAAAACACAACCCTCCAAAACACAACCCTTCAAAACACAACCCTCTAAACACAACCCTCCAAAACACAAACCTCCGAAGCACAGCCCTCCAAAACACAACCATCCAAAACGCAACCCTCCAAAACACAACCCTCCAAACACAACCCTCCAAAACACAGCCCTCCACAACACAAGCCTCCAAAACACAACCCTACAAAACACAAACCTCCAAAACACAGCCCTCCAAAACACAACCCTCCAAAACACAAACCTCCAAAACACAACCCTCCAAAACACAACACTCCAAAACACAAACCTTCAAACGCAACTCTCCAAACGCAACCCTCCATAACACAACCCTCCATAACACAACCCCCCAAAACACAGCCCTCCAAAACACAACCCTCCATATCACAACCTTCCAAAACACAACCCTCTAAAACACAACTCTCCAAACAACCCTCCATAACACAAACCTCCAAAACACAACCCTCCAAAACACAACCCTCGAAAACACAACCATCCATAACACAACCCTCCAAAACACAACCCTCCAAAACACAGCCCTCCAAAACACAACCCTGCAAAACACAACCCTCCAAAACACAACCCCCCAAAACACAACCCTCCAAAACACAACCCTCCAAAACACAGCCGTCCAAAACACAACCCTCCATAACACAGCCCTCCAAAAATACAGCCCTCCTTAAGACAACCCTCCAAAACACAACCCTCCAAAACACAACCCTCCAAAACACAACCCTCTAAAACACAACCCTCCAAAACAAAGCCCTCCAAACACACAACCCTCTAAAATACAACCCTCCAAAACACAACCCACGAAAAACACAGCCCTCCATAACACACCCTTCCAAAACACAACACTCCAAAAAACAACCCTCGAAAATACAACTCTCCAAAACAGAACCCTCCAAAACACAACCCTCTAAAATACAACCCTCCAAAACACAGCCCTCCAAAAACACAGCCCTCCATAACACACCCCTCCAAATCACAGCCCTCCAAAACACAACCCTCTAAAATACAACCCTCTAAAACACAGCCCTCCAAAAACACAGCCCTCCAAAACACAACCCTCCAAACAACCCTCCGTAACACAAACCTCCAAAACATAACCCTCCAAAACACAACCCCCCAAAACACAGCCCTCCAAAACACAACCTTCCATATCACAACCTTCCAAAACACAACCCTCTAAAACACAACTCTCCAAACAACCCTCCATAACACAAACCTCCAAAACACAACCCTCCAAAACACAACCGTCGAAAACACAACCCTCCATAACACAACCCCCCAAAACACAACCCTCTAAAACACAACCCTCCAAAACACAGCCGTCCAAAACACAACCATCCATAACACAGCCCTCCAAAAATACAGCACTCCTTAACACAACCCTCCAAAATACAACCCTCCAAAACACAACCCTCCAAAACACAACCCTCTAAAATACAGCCCTCCAAAACAAAAACCTCCAAAACACAGCCCTCCAAAACACACCTCTCCAAATCACAGCCCTCCAAAAACACAGCCCTCCATAACACAACCTTCCAAACAACCCTCCATAACACAAACCTCCAAAACATAACCCTCCAAAACACAACCCTCCAAAACACAACCCTCTAAAACAACCCTGCAAAACACAGCCCTCCAAAACACAACCTTCCAAAGCACAGCCCTACAAAAGACAACCCTCCAAAACACAACCCCCCAAAACACAACCCTCCAAAACACAACCCTCCAAAACACAACCCTCTTAAACACAACCCTCCAAAACACAGCCCTCCAAAAACACAGCCCTCCATAACACACCTCTCCAAAACACAACCCTCCAAAACACAACCCTCTAAAACACAACTCTCCAAAACACAACCCTCCAAAACACAACCCTCTAAAATACAACCCTCCAAAACACTGCCCTCCAAAAACACAGCCCTCCATAACACACCCCTCCAAAACACAACTCTCCAAAACACACCCCTCTAAAATACAACCCTCCAAAACACAGCCCTCCAAAAACACAGCCCTCCATAACACACTCCTCCAAAACACAACCCTCCAAAACATAACCCTCCAAAACACAACCCTCCAAAACACAACCCTCTAAAACACAACCCTCCAAAACACAGCCCTCTAAAACACAACCATCCAAAACACAACCCTCCAAAACACAACCCTACAAAACACAACCCTCCAAAACACAACCCTACAAAACACAACCCTCCAAAACACAACCCTCCAAAACACAACGCTCCAAAACACAACCCTCCAAAGCACAACACTCCAAAAGACAAACCTTTAAACGCAACTCTCCAAACACAACCCTCCATAACACAACACTCCATAACACAACCCCACAAAACACAGCCCTCCAAAACACAACCCTCCATAACACAACCTTCCAAAACACAACCCTCTACAACACAACTCTCCAAACAACCCTCCATAACACAAACCTCCAAAACACAACCCTCCAAAACACAACCCTCCAAAACACAACCCTCTAAAGCAACCCTCCAAAACACAGCCCTCCAAAACACAACCTTCCAAAGCACAGCCCTACAAAAGACAACCGTCCAAAACACAACCCCCCAAAACACAACCCTCCAAAACACAACCCTCGAAAACACAACCCTCCATAATACAACCCTCCAAAACACAACCCTCCAAAACACAGCCCTCCAAAACACAACCCTCCAAAACACAACCCTCCAAAACACAACCCTCCAAAACACAACCCTCTAAAACACAACCCTCCAAAACACAGCCGTCCAAAACACAACCCTCCATAACACAGCCCTCCAAAAATACAACCCTCCATAACACAACACTCCAAAACACAACCCTCCAAAACACAGCCCTCCAAAATACAATCCTCCAAAACACAACCCTCCAAAACACAACCCTCCAAAAAGCAACCCTCTAAACACAACCCTCCAAAACACAACCCTTCAAACACTACCCTCCAAAACACAACCCTCTAAAATACAACCCTCCAAACACAACACTCCAAAACACAGCCCTCCAAAACACAACCCTCCAAACACAAGCCTCCAAAACACAACCCCTTTAAACACAACTCTCCACAACACAACCCTCCAAAACACAACCCTCGAAAACACAACCCTCCATAATACAACCTTCCAAAACACAACCCTACAAAACACAGCCCTCCAAAACACAATCCTCCAAAACACAACCCTCCAAAACACAACCCTCCAAAAAGCAACCCTCTAAACACAACCCTCCAAAACACAACCCTTCAAACACTACCCTCCAAAACACAACCCTCTAAAATACAACCCTCCAAACACAACCCTCCAAAACAAAGCCCTCCAAAACACAACCCTCCAAACACAAGCCTCCAAAACACAACCCTCTAAAACACAACTCTCCAAAACACAACCCTCTAAAATACAACCCTCTAAAACACAGCCCTCCAAAAACACAGCCCTCCATAACACAACCTTCCAAACAACCCTCCATAACACAAACCTCCAAAACATAACCCTCCAAAACACAACCCTCCAAAACACAACCCTCTAAAACAACCCTGCAAAACACAGCCCTCCAAAACACAACCTTCCAAAGCACAGCCCTACAAAAGACAACCCTCCAAAACACAACCCCCCAAAACACAACCCTCCAAAGCACAACCCTCCAAAACACAACCCTCTAAAACACAACCCTCCAAAACACAGCCCTCCAAAACACAACTCTCTAAAATACAACCCTCCAAAACACAGCCCTCCAAAAACACAGCCCTCCATAACACACCCCTCCAAAACACAACCCTCCAAAACACAACCCTCTAAAACACAACTCTCCAAAACACAACCCTCCAAAACACAACCCTCTAAAATACAACCCTCCAAAACACCACCCTCCAAAAACACAGCCCACCATAACACACCCCTCCAAAACACAACTCTCCAAAACACACCCCTCTAAAATACAACCCTCCAAAACACAGCCCTCCAAAAACACAGCCCTCCATAACACACTCCTCCAAAACACAACCCTCCAAAACACAACCCTCCAAAACACAACCCTCTAAAACACAACCCTCCAAAACACAGCCCTCTAAAACAAAACCATCCAAAACACAACCCTCCAAAACACAACCCTACAAAACACAACGCTCCAAAACACAACCCTCCAAAGCACAACACTCCAAAAGACAAACCCTTAAACGCAACTCTCCAAACACAACCCTCCATAACACAACACTCCATAACACAACCCCACAAAACACAGCCCTCCAAAACACAACCCTCCATAACACAACCTTCCAAAACACAACCCACTACAACACAACTCTCCAAACAACCCTCCATAACACAAACCTCCAAAACACAACCCTCTAAAACACAACTCTCCAAAACACAGCCCTCCAAAAACACAGCCCTCCATAACACACTCCTCCAAAACACAACACTCCAAAACATAACCCTCCAAAACACAACCCTCCAAAACACAACCCGCTAAAACACAACCCTCCAAAACACAGCCCTCTAAAACACAACCATTCAAAACACAACCCTCCAAAACACAACCCTACAAAACACAACCCTCCAAAACACAACCCTCCAAAACACAACCCTCCAAAACACAAGCCTCCAAAACACAACCCTCCAAAACACAACCCTCGAAAACACAACCCTCCATAATACAACCCTCCAAAACACAACCCTCCAAAACACAGCCCTCCAAAACACAACCCTCCAAAACACAACCCTTCACAACACAACCCTCCAAAAAGCAACCCTCTAAACACAACCCTCCAAAACACAACCCTTCAAACACTACCCTCCAAAACACAACCCTCTAAAATACAACCCTCCAAACACAACCCTCCAAAACAAAGCCCTCCAAAACACAACCCTCCAAACACAAGCCTCCAAAACACAACCCTCTAAAACACAACTCTCCAAAACACAACCCTCCAAAACAGAAACCTTTAAAACACAACCATCTAAAACACAACCCTCCAAAACACAACCCTCCAAAACACAACCCTCCAAAACACAACCCTCAAAAACACAACCCTTTAATACACAACCCTCTAAAACACAACCCTCCAAACACAACTCTCCAAACACAGCCCTCCAAACAACCCTCCATAACACAACCCTCCAAAACACAGCCTTCCAAAACACAACCCTCCAAACACAACTCTCCAAACACAGCCCTCCAAACAACCCTCCATAAAAGAACCCTCCAAAACACAGCCCTCCAAAACACAACCCTCCAAACACTACTCTCCAAAAGACATCCCTCCAAAACACAACCCTCCAAAACACAAACCTCCGAAGCACAGCCCTCCAAAACACAACCCTCCATAACACATACTCCATTACACAACCCTCCAAAACACAACCCTCCAAAACACAGCCCTCCAAAACACAACCCTCCAAACACTACTCTCCAAAAGACATCCCTCCAAAACACAACCCTCCAAACACAACCCTCCAAAACACAACCCTCCAAAACACAACCCTCCATAACACAGCCCTCCAAAAACACAGCCCTCCATAACACAACCCTCCAAAACACAACCCTCCAATACACAACCCTCCAAAACACAACGCTCCAAAACACAACCCTCCAAAGCACAACACTCCAAAAGACAAACCTTTAAACGCAACTCTCCAAACACAACCCTCCATAACACAACACTCCATAACACAACCCCACAAAACACAGCCCTCCAAAACACAACCCTCCAAAACACAACCTTCCAAAACACAACCCTCTACAACACAACTCTCCAAACAACCCTCCATAACACAAACCTCCAAAACACAACCCTCCAAAACACAACCCTCCAAAACACAACCCTCTAAAGCAACCCTCCAAAACACAGCCCTCCAAAACACAACCTTCCAAAGCACAGCCCTACAAAAGACAACCGTCCAAAACACAACCCCCCAAAACACAACCCTCCAAAACACAACCCTCGAAAACACAACCCTCCATAATACAACCCTCCAAAACACAACCCTCCAAAACACAGCCCTCCAAAACACAACCCTCCAAAACACAACCCTCCAAAACACAACCCTCCAAAACACAACCCTCTAAAACACAACCCTCCAAAACACAGCCGTCCAAAACACAACCCTACATAACACAGCCCTCCAAAAATACAACCCTCCATAACACAACACTCCAAAACACAACCCTCCAAAACACAGCCCTCCAAAATACAATCCTCCAAAACACAACCCTCCAAAACACAACCCTCCAAAAAGCAACCCTCTAAACACAACCCTCCAAAACACAACCCTTCAAACACTACCCTCCAAAACACAACCCTCTAAAATACAACCCTCCAAACACAACACTCCAAAACACAGCCCTCCAAAACACAACCCTCCAAACACAAGCCTCCAAAACACAACCCCTTTAAACACAACTCTCCACAACACAACCCTCCAAAACACAACCCTCGAAAACACAACCCTCCATAATACAACCTTCCAAAACACAACCCTACAAAACACAGCCCTCCAAAACACAATCCTCCAAAACACAACCCTCCAAAACACAACCCTCCAAAAAGCAACCCTCTAAACACAACCCTCCAAAACACAACCCTTCAAACACTACCCTCCAAAACACAACCCTCTAAAATACAACCCTCCAAACACAACCCTCCAAAACAAAGCCCTCCAAAACACAACCCTCCAAACACAAGCCTCCAAAACACAACCCTCTAAAACACAACTCTCCAAAACACAACCCTCTAAAATACAACCCTCTAAAACACAGCCCTCCAAAAACACAGCCCTCCATAACACAACCTTCCAAACAACCCTCCATAACACAAACCTCCAAAACATAACCCTCCAAAACACAACCCTCCAAAACACAACCCTCTAAAACAACCCTGCAAAACACAGCCCTCCAAAACACAACCTTCCAAAGCACAGCCCTACAAAAGACAACCCTCCAAAACACAACCCCCCAAAACACAACCCTCCAAAGCACAACCCTCCAAAACACAACCCTCTAAAACACAACCCTCCAAAACACAGCCCTCCAAAACACAACTCTCTAAAATACAACCCTCCAAAACACAGCCCTCCAAAAACACAGCCCTCCATAACACACCCCTCCAAAACACAACCCTCCAAAACACAACCCTCTAAAACACAACTCTCCAAAACACAACCCTCCAAAACACAACCCTCTAAAATACAACCCTCCAAAACACCACCCTCCAAAAACACAGCCCTCCATAACACACCCCTCCAAAACACAACTCTCCAAAACACACCCCTCTAAAATACAACCCTCCAAAACACAGCCCTCCAAAAACACAGCCCTCCATAACACACTCCTCCAAAACACAACCCTCCAAAACACAACCCTCCAAAACACAACCCTCTAAAACACAACCCTCCAAAACACAGCCCTCTAAAACACAACCATCCAAAACACAACCCTCCAAAACACAACCCTACAAAACACAACGCTCCAAAACACAACCCTCCAAAGCACAACACTCCAAAAGACAAACCCTTAAACGCAACTCTCCAAACACAACCCTCCATAACACAACACTCCATAACACAACCCCACAAAACACAGCCCTCCAAAACACAACCCTCCATAACACAACCTTCCAAAACACAACCCTCTACAACACAACTCTCCAAACAACCCTCCATAACACAAACCTCCAAAACACAACCCTCTAAAACACAACTCTCCAAAACACAGCCCTCCAAAAACACAGCCCTCCATAACACACTCCTCCAAAACACAACACTCCAAAACATAACCCTCCAAAACACAACCCTCCAAAACACAACCCGCTAAAACACAACCCTCCAAAACACAGCCCTCTAAAACACAACCATTCAAAACACAACCCTCCAAAACACAACCCTACAAAACACAACCCTCCAAAACACAACCCTCCAAAACACAACCCTCCAAAACACAAGCCTCCAAAACACAACCCTCCAAAACACAACCCTCGAAAACACAACCCTCCATAATACAACCCTCCAAAACACAACCCTCCAAAACACAGCCCTCCAAAACACAACCCTCCAAAACACAACCCTTCACAACACAACCCTCCAAAAAGCAACCCTCTAAACACAACCCTCCAAAACACAACCCTTCAAACACTACCCTCCAAAACACAACCCTCTAAAATACAACCCTCCAAACACAACCCTCCAAAACAAAGCCCTCCAAAACACAACCCTCCAAACACAAGCCTCCAAAACACAACCCTCTAAAACACAACTCTCCAAAACACAACCCTCCAAAACAGAAACCTTTAAAACACAACCATCTAAAACACAACCCTCCAAAACACAACCCTCCAAAACACAACCCTCCAAAACACAACCCTCAAAAACACAACCCTTTAATACACAACCCTCTAAAACACAACCCTCCAAACACAACTCTCCAAACACAGCCCTCCAAACAACCCTCCATAACACAACCCTCCAAAACACAGCCTTCCAAAACACAACCCTCCAAACACAACTCTCCAAACACAGCCCTCCAAACAACCCTCCATAAAAGAACCCTCCAAAACACAGCCCTCCAAAACACAACCCTCCAAACACTACTCTCCAAAAGACATCCCTCCAAAACACAACCCTCCAAAACACAAACCTCCGAAGCACAGCCCTCCAAAACACAACCCTCCATAACACATACTCCATTACACAACCCTCCAAAACACAACCCTCCAAAACACAGCCCTCCAAAACACAACCCTCCAAACACTACTCTCCAAAAGACATCCCTCCAAAACACAACCCTCCAAACACAACCCTCCAAAACACAACCCTCCAAAACACAACCCTCCATAACACAGCCCTCCAAAAACACAGCCCTCCATAACACAACCCTCCAAAACACAACCCTCCAATACACAACCCTCCAAAACACAACCCTCTAAAACACAACCCTCCAAAACACAGCCCTCCAAAACACAACCCTCCAAAACACAGCCGTCCATAACACAGCCCGCCAAAAACACAGCCCTCCAAAACACAAACCTTCAAACACAACTTTCCAAACACACCCCTCCAAAACACAACCCCCCAAAACACAGCGCTCCAAAGCACAACCCTCCATAACACAACCATCCAAAACACAACCCTCTAAAACACAACTCTCCAAACACAACCCTCCATAACACAACCCTCCATAACACAACCCTCCAAAACACAACCCCCCAAAACACAACCCACCAAAACACAAGCCTCCAAACCACAACCCTCCAAAACAAAGCCCTCCAAACACACAACCCTCTAAAATACAACCCTCCAAAACACAGCCCACGAAAAACACAGCCCTCCATAACACACCCCTCCAAAACACAACCCTCCAAAAAACAACCCTCGAAAATACAACTCTCCAAAACAGAACCCTCCAAAACACAACCCTCTAAAATACAACCCTCCAAAACACAGCCCTCCAAAAACACAGCCCTCCATAACACACCCCTCCAAATCACAGCCCTCCACAACACAACCCTCTAAAATACAACCCTCTAAAACACAGCCCTAAAAAACACAGCCCTCCATAACACAACCCTCCAAACAACCCTCCATAACACAAACCTCCAAAACACAACCCTCAAAAAAACACAACCCTCGAAAACACAACCCTCTAAAACAACCCTGCAAAACACAGCCCTCCAAAACACAACCTTCCAAAGCACAGCCCTACAAAAGACAACCCTCCAAAACACAACCCCCCAAAACACAACCCTCCAAAACACAACCCTCTAAAACACAACCCTCCAAAACACAGCCCTCCAAAACACAACTCTCTAAAATACAACCCTCCAAAACACAGCCCTCCAAAAACACAGCCCTCCATAACACACCCCTCCAAAACACAACCCTCCAAAACACAACCCTCTAAAACACAACTCTCCAAAACACAACCCTCCAAAACACAACCCTCTAAAATACAACCCTCCAAAACACATCCCTCCATAACACACCCCTCCAAAACACAACTCGCCAAAACACACCCCTCTAAAATAAAACCCTCCAAAACACAGCCCTCCAAAAACACAGCCCTCCATAACACACTCCTCCAAAACACAACTCTCCAAAACACACCCCTCTAAAATACAACCCTCCAAAACACAGCCCTCCAAAAACACAGCCCTCCATAACACACTCCTCCAAAACACAACCCTCCAAAACATAACCCTCCAAAACACAACCCTCCAAAACACAACCCTCTAAAACACAACCCTCCAAAACACAGCCCTCTAAAACACAACCATTCAAAACACAACCCTCCAAAACACAACCCTACAAAACACAACTCTCCAAAACACAACCCTCCAAAACACAACGCTCCAAAACACAACCCTCCAAAGCACAACACTCCAAAAGACAAACCTTTAAACGCAACTCTCCAAACACATCCCTCCATAACACAACACTCCATAACACAACCCCACAAAACACAGCCCTCCAAAACACAACCCTCCATAACACAACCTTCCAAAACACAACCCTCTACAACACAACTCTCCAAACAACCCTCCATGACAAAAACCTCCAAAACACAACCCTCCAAAACACAACCCTCCAAAACACAACCCTCTAAAACAACCCTCCAAAACACAGCCCTCCAAAACACAACCCTCCAAAACACAACCCTTCAAAACACAACCCTCTAAACACAACCCTCCAAAACACAAACCTCCGAAGCACAGCCCTCCAAAACACAACCATCCAAAACGCAACCCTCCAAAACACAACCCTCCAAACACAACCCTCCAAAACACAGCCCTCCACAATACAAGCCTCCAAACACACAACCCTACAAAACACAAACCTCCAAAACACAGCCCTCCAAAACACAACCCTCCAAAACACAAACCTCCAAAACACAACCCTCCAAAACACAACACTCCAAAACACAAACCTTCAAACGCAACTCTCCAAACGCAACCCTCCATAACACAACCCTCCATAACACAACCCCCCAAAACACAGCCCTCCAAAACACAACCCTCCATATCACAACCTTCCAAAACACAACCCTCTAAAACACAACTCTCCAAACAACCCTCCATAACACAAACCTCCAAAACACAACCCTCCAAAACACAACCCTCGAAAACACAACCATCCATAACACAACCCTCCAAAACACAACCCTCCAAAACACAGCCCTCCAAAACACAACCCTCCAAAACACAACCCTCCAAAACACAACCCCCCAAAACACAACCCTCCAAAACACAACCCTCCAAAACACAGCCGTCCAAAACACAACCCTCCATAACACAGCCCTCCAAAAATACAGCCCTCCTTAACACAACCCTCCAAAACACAACCCTCCAAAACACAACCCTCCAAAACACAACCCTCTAAAACACAACCCTCCAAAACAAAGCCCTCCAAACACACAACCCTCTAAAATACAACCCTCCAAAACACAGCCCACGAAAAACACAGCCCTCCATAACACACCCTTCCAAAACACAACCCTCCAAAAAACAACCCTCGAAAATACAACTCTCCAAAACAGAACCCTCCAAAACACAACCCTCTAAAATACAACCCTCCAAAACACAGCCCTCCAAAAACACAGCCCTCCATAACACACCCCTCCAAATCACAGCCCTCCAAAACACAACCCTCTAAAATACAACCCTCTAAAACACAGCCCTCCAAAAACACAGCCCTCCAAAACACAACCCTCCAAACAACCCTCCGTAACACAAACCTCCAAAACATAACCCTCCAAAACACAACCCCCAAAACACAGCCCTCCAAAACACAACCGTCGAAAACACAACCCTCCATAACACAACCCTCCAAAACACAACCCTCCAAAACACAGCCCTCCAAAACACAACCCTCCAAAACACAACCCTCCAAAACACAACCCCCCAAAACACAACCCTCTAAAACACAACCCTCCAAAACACAGCCGTCCAAAACACAACCATCCATAACACAGCCCTCCAAAAATACAGCACTCCTTAACACAACCCTCCAAAATACAACCCTCCAAAACACAACCCTCCAAAACACAACCCTCTAAAATACAGCCCTCCAAAACAAAAACCTCCAAAACACAGCCCTCCAAAACACACCTCTCCAAATCACAGCCCTCCAAAACACAACCCTCTAAAATACAACCCTCTAAAACACAGCCCTCCAAAAACACAGCCCTCCATAACACAACCTTCCAAACAACCCTCCATAACACAAACCTCCAAAACATATCCCTCCAAAACACAACCCTCCAAAACACAACCCTCTAAAACAACCCTGCAAAACACAGCCCTCCAAAACACAACCTTCCAAAGCACAGCCCTACAAAAGACAACCCTCCAAAACACAACCCCCCAAAACACAACCCTCCAAAACACAACCCTCCAAAACACAACCCTCTAAAACACAACCCTCCAAAACACAGCCCTCCAAAAACACAGCCCTCCATAACACACCTCTCCAAAACACAACCCTCCAAAACACAACCCTCTAAAACACAACTCTCCAAAACACAACCCTCCAAAACACAACCCTCTAAAATACAACCCTCCAAAACACTGCCCTCCAAAAACACAGCCCTCCATAACACACCCCTCCAAAACACAACTCTCCAAAACACACCCCTCTAAAATACAACCCTCCAAAACACAGCCCTCCAAAAACACAGCCCTCCATAACACACTCCTCCAAAACACAACCCTCCAAAACATAACCCTCCAAAACACAACCCTCCAAAACACAACCCTCTAAAACACAACCCTCCAAAACACAGCCCTCTAAAACACAACCATCCAAAACACAACCCTCCAAAACACAACCCTACAAAACACAACCCTCCAAAACACAACCCTACAAAACACAACCCTCCAAAACACAACCCTCCAAAACACAACGCTCCAAAACACAACCCTCCAAAGCACAACACTCCAAAAGACAAACCTTTAAACGCAACTCTCCAAACACAACCCTCCATAACACAACACTCCATAACACAACCCCACAAAACACAGCCCTCCAAAACACAACACTCCATAACACAACCTTCCAAAACACAACCCTCTACAACACAACTCTCCAAACAACCCTCCATAACACAAACCTCCAAAACACAACCCTCCAAAACACAACCCTCCAAAACACAACCCTCTAAAGCAACCCTCCAAAACACAGCCCTCCAAAACACAACCTTCCAAAGCACAGCCCTACAAAAGACAACCGTCCAAAACACAACCCCCCAAAACACAACCCTTCAAAACACAACCCTCGAAAACACAACCCTCCATAATACAACCCTCCAAAACACAACCCTCCAAAACACAGCCCTCCAAAACACAACCCTCCAAAACACAACCCTCCAAAACACAACCCTCCAAAACACAACCCTCTAAAACACAACCCTCCAAAACACAGCCGTCCAAAACACAACCCTCCATAACACAGCCCTCCAAAAATACAACCCTCCATAACACAACACTCCAAAACACAACCCTCCAAAACACAGCCCTCCAAAATACAATCCTCCAAAACACAACCCTCCAAAACACAACCCTCCAAAAAGCAACCCTCTAAACACAACCCTCCAAAACACAACCCTTCAAACACTACCCTCCAAAACACAACCCTCTAAAATACAACCCTCCAAACACAACACTCCAAAACACAGCCCTCCAAAACACAACCCTCCAAACACAAGCCTCCAAAACACAACCCCTTTAAACACAACTCTCCACAACACAACCCTCCAAAACACAACCCTCGAAAACACAACCCTCCATAATACAACCTTCCAAAACACAACCCTACAAAACACAGCCCTCCAAAACACAATCCTCCAAAACACAACCCTCCAAAACACAACCCTCCAAAAAGCAACCCTCTAAACACAACCCTCCAAAACACAACCCTTCAAACACTACCCTCCAAAACACAACCCTCTAAAATACAACCCTCCAAACACAACCCTCCAAAACAAAGCCCTCCAAAACACAACCCTCCAAACACAAGCCTCCAAAACACAACCCTCTAAAACACAACTCTCCAAAACACAACCCTCTAAAATACAACCCTCTAAAACACAGCCCTCCAAAAACACAGCCCTCCATAACACAACCTTCCAAACAACCCTCCATAACACAAACCTCCAAAACATAACCCTCCAAAACACAACCCTCCAAAACACAACCCTCTAAAACAACCCTGCAAAACACAGCCCTCCAAAACACAACCTTCCAAAGCACAGCCCTACAAAAGACAACCCTCCAAAACACAACCCCCCAAAACACAACCCTCCAAAGCACAACCCTCCAAAACACAACCCTCTAAAACACAACCCTCCAAAACACAGCCCTCCAAAACACAACTCTCTAAAATACAACCCTCCAAAACACAGCCCTCCAAAAACACAGCCCTCCATAACACACCCCTCCAAAACACAACCCTCCAAAACACAACCCTCTAAAACACAACTCTCCAAAACACAACCCTCCAAAACACAACCCTCTAAAATACAACCCTCCAAAACACCACCCTCCAAAAACACAGCCCTCCATAACACACCCCTCCAAAACACAACTCTCCAAAACACACCCCTCTAAAATACAACCCTCCAAAACACAGCCCTCCAAAAACACAGCCCTCCATAACACACTCCTCCAAAACACAACCCTCCAAAACACAACCCTCCAAAACACAACCCTCTAAAACACAACCCTCCAAAACACAGCCCTCTAAAACACAACCATCCAAAACACAACCCTCCAAAACACAACCCTACAAAACACAACGCTCCAAAACACAACCCTCCAAAGCACAACACTCCAAAAGACAAACCCTTAAACGCAACTCTCCAAACACAACCCTCCATAACACAACACTCCATAACACAACCCCACAAAACACAGCCCTCCAAAACACAACCCTCCATAACACAACCTTCCAAAACACAACCCTCTACAACACAACTCTCCAAACAACCCTCCATAACACAAACCTCCAAAACACAACCCTCTAAAACACAACTCTCCAAAACACAGCCCTCCAAAAACACAGCCCTCCATAACACACTCCTCCAAAACACAACACTCCAAAACATAACCCTCCAAAACACAACCCTCCAAAACACAACCCGCTAAAACACAACCCTCCAAAACACAGCCCTCTAAAACACAACCATTCAAAACACAACCCTCCAAAACACAACCCTACAAAACACAACCCTCCAAAACACAACCCTCCAAAACACAACCCTCCAAAACACAAGCCTCCAAAACACAACCCTCCAAAACACAACCCTCGAAAACACAACCCTCCATAATACAACCCTCCAAAACACAACCCTCCAAAACACAGCCCTCCAAAACACAACCCTCCAAAACACAACCCTCCACAACACAACCCTCCAAAAAGCAACCCTCTAAACACAACCCTCCAAAACACAACCCTTCAAACACTACCCTCCAAAACACAACCCTCTAAAATACAACCCTCCAAACACAACCCTCCAAAACAAAGCCCTCCAAAACACAACCCTCCAAACACAAGCCTCCAAAACACAACCCTCTAAAACACAACTCTCCAAAACACAACCCTCCAAAACAGAAACCTTTAAAACACAACCATCTAAAACACAACCCTCCAAAACACAACCCTCCAAAACACAACCCTCCAAAACACAACCCTCAAAAACACAACCCTTTAATACACAACCCTCTAAAACACAACCCTCCAAACACAACTCTCCAAACACAGCCCTCCAAACAACCCTCCATAACACAACCCTCCAAAACACAGCCTTCCAAAACACAACCCTCCAAACACAACTCTCCAAACACAGCCCTCCAAACAACCCTCCATAAAAGAACCCTCCAAAACACAGCCCTCCAAAACACAACCCTCCAAACACTACTCTCCAAAAGACATCCCTCCAAAACACAACCCTCCAAAACACAAACCTCCGAAGCACAGCCCTCCAAAACACAACCCTCCATAACACATACTCCATTACACAACCCTCCAAAACACAACCCTCCAAAACACAGCCCTCCAAAACACAACCCTCCAAACACTACTCTCCAAAAGACATCCCTCCAAAACACAACCCTCCAAACACAACCCTCCAAAACACAACCCTCCAAAACACAACCCTCCATAACACAGCCCTCCAAAAACACAGCCCTCCATAACACAACCCTCCAAAACACAACCCTCCAATACACAACCCTCCAAAACACAACCCTCTAAAACACAACCCTCCAAAACACAGCCCTCCAAAACACAACCCTCCAAAACACAGCCGTCCATAACACAGCCCGCCAAAAACACAGCCCTCCAAAACACAAACCTTCAAACACAACTTTCCAAACACACCCCTCCAAAACACAACCCCCCAAAACACAGCGCTCCAAAGCACAACCCTCCATAACACAACCATCCAAAACACAACCCTCTAAAACACAACTCTCCAAACACAACCCTCCATAACACAACCCTCCATAACACAACCCTCCAAAACACAACCCCCCAAAACACAACCCACCAAAACACAAGCCTCCAAACCACAACCCTCCAAAACAAAGCCCTCCAAACACACAACCCTCTAAAATACAACCCTCCAAAACACAGCCCACGAAAAACACAGCCCTCCATAACACACCCCTCCAAAACACAACCCTCCAAAAAACAACCCTCGAAAATACAACTCTCCAAAACAGAACCCTCCAAAACACAACCCTCTAAAATACAACCCTCCAAAACACAGCCCTCCAAAAACACAGCCCTCCATAACACACCCCTCCAAATCACAGCCCTCCACAACACAACCCTCTAAAATACAACCCTCTAAAACACAGCCCTAAAAAACACAGCCCTCCATAACACAACCCTCCAAACAACCCTCCATAACACAAACCTCCAAAACACAACCCTCAAAAAAACACAACCCTCGAAAACACAACCCTCTAAAACAACCCTGCAAAACACAGCCCTCCAAAACACAACCTTCCAAAGCACAGCCCTACAAAAGACAACCCTCCAAAACACAACCCCCCAAAACACAACCCTCCAAAACACAACCCTCTAAAACACAACCCTCCAAAACACAGCCCTCCAAAACACAACTCTCTAAAATACAACCCTCCAAAACACAGCCCTCCAAAAACACAGCCCTCCATAACACACCCCTCCAAAACACAACCCTCCAAAACACAACCCTCTAAAACACAACTCTCCAAAACACAACCCTCCAAAACACAACCCTCTAAAATACAACCCTCCAAAACACATCCCTCCATAACACACCCCTCCAAAACACAACTCGCCAAAACACACCCCTCTAAAATAAAACCCTCCAAAACACAGCCCTCCAAAAACACAGCCCTCCATAACACACTCCTCCAAAACACAACTCTCCAAAACACACCCCTCTAAAATACAACCCTCCAAAACACAGCCCTCCAAAAACACAGCCCTCCATAACACACTCCTCCAAAACACAACCCTCCAAAACATAACCCTCCAAAACACAACCCTCCAAAACACAACCCTCTAAAACACAACCCTCCAAAACACAGCCCTCTAAAACACAACCATTCAAAACACAACCCTCCAAAACACAACCCTACAAAACACAACTCTCCAAAACACAACCCTCCAAAACACAACGCTCCAAAACACAACCCTCCAAAGCACAACACTCCAAAAGACAAACCTTTAAACGCAACTCTCCAAACACAACCCTCCATAACACAACACTCCATAACACAACCCCACAAAACACAGCCCTCCAAAACACAACCCTCCATAACACAACCTTCCAAAACACAACCCTCTACAACACAACTCTCCAAACAACCCTCCATGACAAAAACCTCCAAAACACAACCCTCCAAAACACAACCCTCCAAAACACAACCCTCTAAAACAACCCTCCAAAACACAGCCCTCCAAAACACAACCCTCCAAAACACAACCCTTCAAAACACAACCCTCTAAACACAACCCTCCAAAACACAAACCTCCGAAGCACAGCCCTCCAAAACACAACCATCCAAAACGCAACCCTCCAAAACACAACCCTCCAAACACAACCCTCCAAAACACAGCCCTCCACAATACAAGCCTCTAAACACACAACCCTACAAAACACAAACCTCCAAAACACAGCCCTCCAAAACACAACCCTCCAAAACACAAACCTCCAAAACACAACCCTCCAAAACACAACACTCCAAAACACAAACCTTCAAACGCAACTCTCCAAACGCAACCCTCCATAACACAACCCTCCATAACACAACCCCCCAAAACACAGCCCTCCAAAACACAACCCTCCATATCACAACCTTCCAAAACACAACCCTCTAAAACACAACTCTCCAAACAACCCTCCATAACACAAACCTCCAAAACACAACCCTCCAAAACACAACCCTCGAAAACACAACCATCCATAACACAACCCTCCAAAACACAACCCTCCAAAACACAGCCCTCCAAAACACAACCCTCCAAAACACAACCCTCCAAAACACAACCCCCCAAAACACAACCCTCCAAAACACAACCCTCCAAAACACAGCCGTCCAAAACACAACCCTCCATAACACAGCCCTCCAAAAATACAGCCCTCCTTAACACAACCCTCCAAAACACAACCCTCCAAAACACAACCCTCCAAAACACAACCCTCTAAAACACAACCCTCCAAAACAAAGCCCTCCAAACACACAACCCTCTAAAATACAACCCTCCAAAACACAGCCCACGAAAAACACAGCCCTCCATAACACACCCTTCCAAAACACAACCCTCCAAAAAACAACCCTCGAAAATACAACTCTCCAAAACAGAACCCTCCAAAACACAACCCTCTAAAATACAACCCTCCAAAACACAGCCCTCCAAAAACACAGCCCTCCATAACACACCCCTCCAAATCACAGCCCTCCAAAACACAACCCTCTAAAATACAACCCTCTAAAACACAGCCCTCCAAAAACACAGCCCTCCAAAACACAACCCTCCAAACAACCCTCCGTAACACAAACCTCCAAAACATAACCCTCCAAAACACAACCCCCAAAACACAGCCCTCCAAAACACAACCGTCGAAAACACAACCCTCCATAACACAACCCTCCAAAACACAACCCTCCAAAACACAGCCCTCCAAAACACAACCCTCCAAAACACAACCCTCCAAAACACAACCCCCCAAAACACAACCCTCTAAAACACAACCCTCCAAAACACAGCCGTCCAAAACACAACCATCCATAACACAGCCCTCCAAAAATACAGCACTCCTTAACACAACCCTCCAAAATACAACCCTCCAAAACACAACCCTCCAAAACACAACCCTCTAAAATACAGCCCTCCAAAACAAAAACCTCCAAAACACAGCCCTCCAAAACACACCTCTCCAAATCACAGCCCTCCAAAACACAACCCTCTAAAATACAACCCTCTAAAACACAGCCCTCCAAAAACACAGCCCTCCATAACACAACCTTCCAAACAACCCTCCATAACACAAACCTCCAAAACATATCCCTCCAAAACACAACCCTCCAAAACACAACCCTCTAAAACAACCCTGCAAAACACAGCCCTCCAAAACACAACCTTCCAAAGCACAGCCCTACAAAAGACAACCCTCCAAAACACAACCCCCCAAAACACAACCCTCCAAAACACAACCCTCCAAAACACAACCCTCTAAAACACAACCCTCCAAAACACAGCCCTCCAAAAACACAGCCCTCCATAACACACCTCTCCAAAACACAACCCTCCAAAACACAACCCTCTAAAACACAACTCTCCAAAACACAACCCTCCAAAACACAACCCTCTAAAATACAACCCTCCAAAACACTGCTCTCCAAAAACACAGCCCTCCATAACACACCCCTCCAAAACACAACTCTCCAAAACACACCCCTCTAAAATACAACCCTCCAAAACACAGCCCTCCAAAAACACAGCCCTCCATAACACACTCCTCCAAAACACAACCCTCCAAAACATAACCCTCCAAAACACAACCCTCCAAAACACAACCCTCTAAAACACAACCCTCCAAAACACAGCCCTCTAAAACACAACCATCCAAAACACAACCCTCCAAAACACAACCCTACAAAACACAACCCTCCAAAACACAACCCTACAAAACACAACCCTCCAAAACACAACCCTCCAAAACACAACGCTCCAAAACACAACCCTCCAAAGCACAACACTCCAAAAGACAAACCTTTAAACGCAACTCTCCAAACACAACCCTCCATAACACAACACTCCATAACACAACCCCACAAAACACAGCCCTCCAAAACACAACACTCCATAACACAACCTTCCAAAACACAACCCTCTACAACACAACTCTCCAAACAACCCTCCATAACACAAACCTCCAAAACACAACCCTCCAAAACACAACCCTCCAAAACACAACCCTCTAAAGCAACCCTCCAAAACACAGCCCTCCAAAACACAACCTTCCAAAGCACAGCCCTACAAAAGACAACCGTCCAAAACACAACCCCCCAAAACACAACCCTTCAAAACACAACCCTCGAAAACACAACCCTCCATAATACAACCCTCCAAAACACAACCCTCCAAAACACAGCCCTCCAAAACACAACCCTCCAAAACACAACCCTCCAAAACACAACCCTCCAAAACACAACCCTCTAAAACACAACCCTCCAAAACACAGCCGTCCAAAACACAACCCTCCATAACACAGCCCTCCAAAAATACAACCCTCCATAACACAACACTCCAAAACACAACCCTCCAAAACACAGCCCTCCAAAATACAATCCTCCAAAACACAACCCTCCAAAACACAACCCTCCAAAAAGCAACCCTCTAAACACAACCCTCCAAAACACAACCCTTCAAACACTACCCTCCAAAACACAACCCTCTAAAATACAACCCTCCAAACACAACACTCCAAAACACAGCCCTCCAAAACACAACCCTCCAAACACAAGCCTCCAAAACACAACCCCTTTAAACACAACTCTCCACAACACAACCCTCCAAAACACAACCCTCGAAAACACAACCCTCCATAATACAACCTTCCAAAACACAACCCTACAAAACACAGCCCTCCAAAACACAATCCTCCAAAACACAACCCTCCAAAACACAACCCTCCAAAAAGCAACCCTCTAAACACAACCCTCCAAAACACAACCCTTCAAACACTACCCTCCAAAACACAACCCTCTAAAATACAACCCTCCAAAAACAACCCTCCAAAACAAAGCCCTCCAAAACACAACCCTCTAAAACACAACTCTCCAAAACACAACCCTCTAAAATACAACCCTCTAAAACACAGCCCTCCAAAAACACAGCCCTCCATAACACAACCTTCCAAACAACCCTCCATAACACAAACCTCCAAAACATAACCCTCCAAAACACAACCCTCCAAAACACAACCCTCTAAAACAACCCTGCAAAACACAGCCCTCCAAAACACAACCTTCCAAAGCACAGCCCTACAAAAGACAACCCTCCAAAACACAACCCCCCAAAACACAACCCTCCAAAGCACAACCCTCCAAAACACAACCCTCTAAAACACAACCCTCCAAAACACAGCCCTCCAAAACACAACTCTCTAAAATACAACCCTCCAAAACACAGCCCTCCAAAAACACAGCCCTCCATAACACACCCCTCCAAAACACAACCCTCCAAAACACAACCCTCTAAAACACAACTCTCCAAAACACAACCCTCCAAAACACAACCCTCTAAAATACAACCCTCCAAAACACCACCCTCCAAAAACACAGCCCTCCATAACACACCCCTCCAAAACACAACTCTCCAAAACACACCCCTCTAAAATACAACCCTCCAAAACACAGCCCTCCAAAAACACAGCCCTCCATAACACACTCCTCCAAAACACAACCCTCCAAAACATAACCCTCCAAAACACAACCCTCCAAAACACAACCCTCTAAAACACAACCCTCCAAAACACAGCCCTCTAAAACACAACCATCCAAAACACAACCCTCCAAAACACAACCCTACAAAACACAACGCTCCAAAACACAACCCTCCAAAGCACAACACTCCAAAAGACAAACCCTTAAACGCAACTCTCCAAACACAACCCTCCATAACACAACACTCCATAACACAACCACACAAAACACAGCCCTCCAAAACACAACCCTCCATAACACAACCTTCCAAAACACAACCCTCTACAACACAACTCTCCAAACAACCCTCCATAACACAAACCTCCAAAACACAACCCTCCAAAACACAACCCTCCAAAACACAACCCTCTAAAACAACCCTCCAAAACACAGCCCTCCAAAACACAACCTTACAAAGCACAGCCCTACAAAAGACAACCGTCCAAAACACAACCCCCCAAAACACAACCCTCCAAAACACAAGCCTCCAAAACACAACCCTCCAAAACACAACCCTCGAAAACACAACCCTCCATAATACAACCCTCCAAAACACAACCCTCCAAAACACAGCCCTCCAAAACACAACCCTCCAAAACACAACCCTCCAAAACACAACCCTCCAAAACACAACCCTCCAAAACACAGCCGTCCAAAACACAACCCTCCATAACACAGCCCTCCAAAAACACAACCCTCCAAAACACAACCCTCCAAAACACAACCCTCCAAAAAGCAACCCTCTAACACAACCCTCCAAAACACAACCCTTCAAACACTACCCTCCAAAACACAACCCTCTAAAATACAACCCTCCAAACACAACCCTCCAAAACACAGCCCTCCAAAACACAACCCTCCAAACACAAGCCTCCAAAACACAACCCCTTTAAACACAACTCTCCAAAACAAAACCCTCCAAAACACAACCCTTTAAAACACAACCCTCTAAAACACAACCCTCCAAAACACAACCCTCCAAAACACAACCCTCCATAACACCACCTTCCAAAACACAACCTTCTACAAAACACAACTCTCCAAACAACCCTCCATAACACAAACCTCCAAAACACAACCCTCCAAAACACAACCCTCCAAAACACAACCCTCTAAAACAACCCTCCAAAACACAGCCCTCCAAAACACAACCTTCCAAAGCAAAGCCCTACAAAAGACAACCGTCCAAAACACAACCCCCAAAACACAACCCTCCAAAACACAAGCCTCCACAACACAACCCTCCAAAACACAACCCTCGAAAACACAACCCTCCATAATACAACCCTCCAAAACACAACCCTACAAAACACAGCCCTCCAAAACACAATCCTCCAAAACACAACCCTCCAAAACACAACCCTCCAAAAAGCAACCCTCTAAACACAACCCTCCAAAACACAACCCTTCAAACACTACCCTCCAAAACACAACGCTCTAAAATACAACCCTCCAAACACAACCCTCCAAAACAAAGCCCTCCAAAACACAACCCTCCAAGCACAAGCCTCCAAAACACAACCCTCTAAAACACAACTCTCCAAAACACAACCCTCCAAAACAGAACCCTTTAAAACACAACCCTCTAAAACACAACCCTCCAAAACACAACCCTCCAAAACACAACCCTCCAAAACACAACCCTCAAAAACACAACCCTTTAATACACAACCCTCTAAAACACATCCCTCAAAACACAACTCTCCAAACACAGCCCTCCAAACAACCCTCCATAACACAACCCTCCAAAACACAGCCCTCCAAAACACAACCCTCCAAACACAACTCTCCAAACACAGCCCTCCTAACAACCCTCCATAACAGAACCCTCCAAAACACAGCCCTCCAAAACACAACCCTCCAAACACTACTCTCCAAAAGACATCCCTCCAAAACACAGCCCTCCAAAACACAAACCTCCGAAGCACAGCCCTCCAAAACACAACCCTCCATAACACATACTCCATTACACAACCCTCCAAAACACAACCCTCCAAAACACAGCCCTCCAAAACACAACCCTCCAAACACTACTCTCCAAAAGACATCCCTCCAAAACACAACCCTCCAAAACACAAACCTCCGAAGCACAGCCCTCCAAAACACAACCCTCCAAAACACAACCCTCCATAACACAACCCTCCATAACACAATCCCCCAAAACACAGCCCTCCAAAACACAACCCTCCAAAACACAGCCGTCCAAAACACAACCCTCCATAACACAGCTCTCCAAAAATACAACCCTCCATAACACAACACTCCAAAACACAACCCTCCAAAACACAGCCCTCCAAAATACAATCCTCCAAAACACAACCCTCCAAAACACAACCCTCCAAAAAGCAACCCTCTAAACACAACCCTCCAAAACACAACCCTTCAAACACTATCCTCCAAAACACAACCCTCTAAAATACAACCCTCCAAACACAACACTCCAAAACACAGCCCTCCAAAACACAACCCTCCAAACACAAGCCTCCAAAACACAACCCCTTTAAACACAACTCTCCACAACACAACCCTCCAAAACACAACCCTCGAAAACACAACCCTCCATAATACAACCTTCCAAAACACAACCCTACAAAACACAGCCCTCCAAAACACAATCCTCCAAAACACAACCCTCCAAAACACAACCCTCCAAAAAGCAACCCTCTAAACACAACCCTCCAAAACACAACCCTTCAAACACTACCCTCCAAAACACAACCCTCTAAAATACAACCCTCCAAACACAACCCTCCAAAACAAAGCCCTCCAAAACACAACCCTCCAAACACAAGCCTCCAAAATACAACCCTCTAAAACACAACTCTCCAAAACACAACCCTCTAAAATACAACCCTCTAAAACACAGCCCTCCACAAACACAGCCCTCCATAACACAACCTTCCAAACAACCCTCCATAACACAAACCTCCAAAACATAACCCTCCAAAACACAACCCTCCAAAACACAACCCTCTAAAACAACCCTGCAAAACACAGCCCTCCAAAACACAACCTTCCAAAGCACAGCCCTACAAAAGACAACCCTCCAAAACACAACCCCCCAAAACACAACCCTCCAAAGCACAACCCTCCAAAACACAACCCTCTAAAACACAACCCTCCAAAACACAGCCCTCCAAAACACAACTCTCTAAAATACAACCCTCCAAAACACAGCCCTCCAAAAACACAGCCCTCCATAACACACCCCTCCAAAACACAACCCTCCAAAACACAACCCTCTAAAACACAACTCTCCAAAACACAACCCTCCAAAACACAACCCTCTAAAATACAACCCTCCAAAACACCACCCTCCAAAAACACAGCCCTCCATAACACACCCCTCCAAAACACAACTCTCCAAAACACACCCCTCTAAAATACAACCCTCCAAAACACAGCCCTCCAAAAACACAGCCCTCCATAACACACTCCTCCAAAACACAACCCTCCAAAACATAACCCTCCAAAACACAACCCTCCAAAACACAACCCTCTAAAACACAACCCTCCAAAACACAGCCCTCTAAAACACAACCATCCAAAACACAACCCTCCAAAACACAACCCTACAAAACACAACGCTCCAAAACACAACCCTCCAAAGCACAACACTCCAAAAGACAAACCCTTAAACGCAACTCTCCAAACACAACCCTCCATAACACAACACTCCATAACATAACCCCACAAAACACAGCCCTCCAAAACACAACCCTCCATAACACAACCTTCCAAAACACAACCCTCTACAACACAACTCTCCAAACAACCCTCCATAACACAAACCTCCAAAACACAACCCTCCAAAACACAACCCTCCAAAACACAACCCTCTAAAACAACCCTCCAAAACACAGCCCTCCAAAACACAACCTTACAAAGCACAGCCCTACAAAAGACAACCGTCCAAAACACAACCCCCCAAAACACAACCCTCCAAAACACAAGCCTCCAAAACACAACCCTCCAAAACACAACCCTCGAAAACACAACCCTCCATAATACAACCCTCCAAAACACAACCCTCCAAAACACAGCCCTCCAAAACACAACCCTCCAAAACACAACCCTCCAAAACACAACCCTCCAAAACACAACCCTCCAAAACACAACCCTCCAAAACACAACCCTCCAAAACACAACCCTCTAAAACACAACCCTGCAAAACACATCCGTCCAAAACACAACCCTCCATAACACAGCCCTCCAAAAATACCACCCTCCATAACACAACACTCCAAAACACAACCCTCCAAAACACAACCCTCCAAAACACAACCCTCCTAAAAGCAACCCTCTAACACAACCCTCCAAAACACAACCATTCAAACACTACCCTCCAAAACACAACCCTCTAAAATACAACCCTCCAAACACAACCCTCCAAAACACAGCCCTCCAAAACACAACCCTCCAAACACAAGCCTCCAAAACACAACCCCTTTAAACACAACTCTCCAAAACAAAACCCTCCAAAACACAACCCTTTAAAACACAACCCTCTAAAACACAACCCTCCAAAACACAACCCTCCAAAACACAACCCTCCATAACACCACCTTCCAAAACACAACCTTCTACAAAACACAACTCTCCAAACAACCCTCCATAACACAAACCTCCAAAACACAACCCTCCAAAACACAACCCTCCAAAACACAGCCCTCCAAAACACAACCTTCCAAAGCAAAGCCCTACAAAAGACAACCGTCCAAAACACAACCCCCCAAAACACAACCCTCCAAAACACAAGCCTCCACAACACAACCCTCCAAAACACAACCCTCGAAAACACAACCCTCCATAATACAACCCTCCAAAACACAACCCTACAAAACACAGCCCTCCAAAACACAATCCTCCAAAACACAACCCTCCAAAACACAACCCTCCAAAAAGCAACCCTCTAAACACAACCCTCCAAAACACAACCCTTCAAACACTACCCTCCAAAACACAACGCTCTAAAATACAACCCTCCAAACACAACCCTCCAAAACAAAGCCCTCCAAAACACAACCCTCCAAACACAAGCCTCCAAAACACAACCCTCTAAAACACAACTCTCCAAAACACAACCCTCCAAAACAGAACCCTTTAAAACACAACCCTCTAAAACACAACCCTCCAAAACACAACCCTCCAAAACACAACCCTCCAAAACACAACCCTCAAAAACACAACCCTTTAATACACAACCCTCTAAAACACATCCCTCAAAACACAACTCTCCAAACACAGCCCTCCAAACAACCCTCCATAACACAACCCTCCAAAACACAGCCCTCCAAAACACAACCCTCCAAACACAACTCTCCAAACACAGCCCTCCAAACAACCCTCCATAACAGAACCCTCCAAAACACAGCCCTCCAAAACACAACCCTCCAAACACTACTCTCCAAAAGACATCCCTCCAAAACACAGCCCTCCAAAACACAAACCTCCGAAGCACAGCCCTCCAAAACACAACCCTCCATAACACATACTCCATTACACAACCCTCCAAAACACAACCCTCCAAAACACAGCCCTCCAAAACACAACCCTCCAAACACTACTCTCCAAAAGACATCCCTCCAAAACACAACCCTCCAAAACACAAACCTCCGAAGCACAGCCCTCCAAAACACAACCCTCCAAAACACAACCCTCCATAACACAACCCTCCATAACACAGCCGTCCAAAACACAACCCTCCATAACACAGCTCTCCAAAAATACAACCCTCCATAACACAACACTCCAAAACACAACCCTCCAAAACACAGCCCTCCAAAATACAATCCTCCAAAACACAACCCTCCAAAACACAACCCTCCAAAAAGCAACCCTCTAAACACAACCCTCCAAAACACAACCCTTCAAACACTACCCTCCAAAACACAACCCTCTAAAATACAACCCTCCAAACACAACACTCCAAAACACAGCCCTCCAAAACACAACCCTCCAAACACAAGCCTCCAAAACACAACACCTTTAAACAAAACTCTCCACAACACAACCCTCCAAAACACAACCCTCGAAAACACAACCCTCCATAATACAACCTTCCAAAACACAACCCTACAAAACACAGCCCTCCAAAACACAATCCTCCAAAACACAACCCTCCAAAACACAACCCTCCAAAAAGCAACCCTCTAAACACAACCCTCCAAAACACAACCCTTCAAACACTACCCTCCAAAACACAACCCTCTAAAATACAACCCTCCAAACACAACCCTCCAAAACAAAGCCCTCCAAAACACAACCCTCCAAACACAAGCCTCCAAAACACAACCCTCTAAAACACAACTCTCCAAAACACAACCCTCTAAAATACAACCCTCTAAAACACAGCCCTCCAAAAACACAGCCCTCCATAACACAACCTTCCAAACAACCCTCCATAACACAAACCTCCAAAACATAACCCTCCAAAACACAACCCTCCAAAACACAACCCTCTAAAACAACCCTGCAAAACACAGCCCTCCAAAACACAACCTTCCAAAGCACAGCCCTACAAAAGACAACCCTCCAAAACACAACCCCCCAAAAAACAACCCTCCAAAGCACAACCCTCCAAAACACAACCCTCTAAAACCTAACCCTCCAAAACACAGCCCTCCAAAACACAACTCTCTAAAATACAACCCTCCAAAACACAGCCCTCCAAAAACACAGCCCTCCATAACACACCCCTCCAAAACACAACCCTCCAAAACACAACCCTCTAAAACACAACTCTCCAAAACACAACCCTCCAAAACACAACCCTCTAAAATACAACCCTCCAAAACACCACCCTCCAAAAACACAGCCCTCCATAACACACCCCTCCAAAACACAACTCTCCAAAACACACCCCTCTAAAATACAACCCTCCAAAACACAGCCCTCCAAAAACACAGCCCTCCATAACACACTCCTCCAAAACACAACCCTCCAAAACATAACCCTCCAAAACACAACCCTCCAAAACACAACCCTCTAAAACTCAACCCTCCAAAACACAGCCCTCTAAAACACAACCATCCAAAACACAACCCTCCAAAACACAACCCTACAAAACACAACGCTCCAAAACACAACCCTCCAAAGCACAACACTCCAAAAGACAAACCCTTAAACGCAACTCTCCAAACACAACCCTCCATAACACAACACTCCATAACACAACCCCACAAAACACAGCCCTCCAAAACACAACCCTCCATAACACAACCTTCCAAAACACAACCCTCTACAACACAACTCTCCAAACAACCCTCCATAACACAAACCTCCAAAACACAACCCTCCAAAACACAACCCTCCAAAACACAACCCTCTAAAACAACCCTCCAAAACACAGCCCTCCAAAACACAACCTTACAAAGCACAGCCCTACAAAAGACAACCGTCCAAAACACAACCCCCCAAAACACAACCCTCCAAAACACAAGCCTCCAAAACACAACCCTCCAAAACACAACCCTCGAAAACACAACCCTCCATAATACAACCCTCCAAAACACAACCCTCCAAAACACAACCCTCCAAAACACAACCCTCGAAAACACAACCCTCCATAATACAACCCTCCAAAACACAACCCTCCAAAACACAGCCCTTCAAAACACAACCCTCCAAAACACAACCCTCCAAAACACAACCCTCCAAAACACAACCCTCTAAAACACAACCCTCCAAAACACAGCCGTCCAAAACACAACCCTCCATAACACAGCCCTCCAAAAATACCACCCTCCATAACACAACACTCCAAAACACAACCCTCCAAAACACAACCCTCCAAAACACAACCCTCCTAAAAGCAACCCTCTAACACAACCCTCCAAAACACAACCCTTCAAACACTACCCTCCAAAACACAACCCTCTAAAATACAACCCTCCAAACACAACCCTCCAAAACACAGCCCTCCAAAACACAACCCTCCAAACACAAGCCTCCAAAACACAACCCCTTTAAACACAACTCTCCAAAACAAAACCCTCCAAAACACAACCCTTTAAAACACAACCCTCTAAAACACAACCCTCCAAAACACAACCCTCCAAAACACAACCCTCCATAACACCACCTTCCAAAACACAACCTTCTACAAAACACAACTCTCCAAACAACCCTCCATAACACAAACCTCCAAAACACAACCCTCCAAAACACAACCCTCCAAAACACAACCCTCTAAAACAACCCTCCAAAACACAGCCCTCCAAAACACAACCTTCCAAAGCAAAGCCCTACAAAAGACAACCGTCCAAAACACAACCCCCCAAAACACAACCCTCCAAAACACAAGCCTCCACAACACAACCCTCCAAAACACAACCCTCGAAAACACAACCCTCCATAATACAACCCTCCAAAACACAACCCTACAAAACACAGCCCTCCAAAACACAATCCTCCAAAACACAACCCTCCAAAACACAACCCTCCAAAAAGCAACCCTCTAAACACAACCCTCCAAAACACAACCCTTCAAACACTACCCTCCAAAACACAACCCTCTAAAATACAACACTCCATAACACAACCCCACAAAACACAGCCCTCCAAAACACAAACCTCCAAAACACAACCCTCCAAAACACAACCCTCCAAAATACAACCCTCTAAAACAACCCTCCAAAACACAGCCCTCCAAAACACAACCTTACAAAGCACAGCCCTACAAAAGACAACCGTCCAAAACACAACCCCCCAAAACACAAACCTCCAAAACACAAGCCTCCAAAACACAACCCTCCAAAACACAACCCTCGAAAACACAACCCTCCATAATACAACCCTCCAAAACACAACCCTCCAAAATACAACCCTCCAAAACACAACCCTCGAAAACACAACCCTCCATAATACAACCCTCCAAAACACAACCCTCCAAAACACAGCCCTCCAAAACACAACCCTCCAAAACACAACCCTCCAAAACACAACCCTCCAAAACACAACCCTCTAAAACACAACCCTCCAAAACACAGCCGTCCAAAACACAACCCTCCATAACACAGCCCTCCAAAAATACCACCCTCCATAACACAACACTCCAAAACACAACCCTCCAAAACACAACCCTCCAAAACACAACCCTCCTAAAAGCAACCCTCTAACACAACCCTCCAAAACACAACCCTTCAAACACTACCCTCCAAAACACAACCCTCTAAAATACAACCCTCCAAACACAACCCTCCAAAACACAGCCCTCCAAAACACAACCCTCCAAACACAAGCCTCCAAAACACAACCCCTTTAAACACAACTCTCCAAAACAAAACCCTCCAAAACACAACCCTTTAAAACACAACCCTCTAAAACACAACCCTCCAAAACACAACCCTCCAAAACACAACCCTCCATAACACAGCCCTCCAAAAATACCACCCTCCATAACACAACACTCCAAAACACAACCCTCCAAAACACAACCCTCCAAAACACAACCCTCCTAAAAGCAACCCTCTAACACAACCCTCCAAAACACAACCCTTCAAACACTACCCTCCAAAACACAACCCTCTAAAATACAACCCTCCAAACACAACCCTCCAAAACACAGCCCTCCAAAACACAACCCTCCAAACACAAGCCTCCAAAACACAACCCCTTTAAACACAACTCTCCTAAACAAAACCCTCCAAAACACAACCCTTTAAAACACAACCCTCTAAAACACAACCCTCCAAAACACAACCCTCCAAAACACAACCCTCCATAACACCACCTTCCAAAACACAACCTTCTACAAAACACAACTCTCCAAACAACCCTCCATAACACAAACCTCCAAAACACAACCCTCCAAAACACAACCCTCCAAAACACAACCCTCTAAAACAACCCTCCAAAACACAGCCCTCCAAAACACAACCTTCCAAAGCAAAGCCCTACAAAAGACAACCGTCCAAAACACAACCCCCCAAAACACAACCCTCCAAAACACAAGCCTCCACAACACAACCCTCCAAAACACAACCCTCGAAAACACAACCCTCCATAATACAACCCTCCAAAACACAACCCTACAAAACACAGCCCTCCAAAACACAATCCTCCAAAACACAACCCTCCAAAACACAACCCTCCAAAAAGCAACCCTCTAAACACAACCCCCCAAAACACAACCCTTCAAACACTACCCTCCAAAACACAACCCTCTAAAATACAACCCTCCAAACACAACCCTCCAAAACAAAGCCCTCCAAAACACAACCCTCCAAACACAAGCCTCCAAAACACAACCCTCTAAAACACAACTCTCCAAAACACAACCCTCCAAAACAGAACCCTTTAAAACACAACCCTCTAAAACACAACCCTCCAAAACACAACCCTCCAAAACACAACCCTCCAAAACACAACCCTCAAAAACACAACCCTTTAATACACAACCCTCTAAAACACATCCCTCAAAACACAACTCTCCAAACACAGCCCTCCAAACAACCCTCCATAACACAACCATCCAAAACACAACCCTCCAAAACACAACCCTACAAAACACAACGCTCCAAAACACAACCCTCCAAAGCACAACACTCCAAAAGACAAACCCTTAAACGCAACTCTCCAAACACAACCCTCCATAACACAACACTCCATAACACAACCCCACAAAACACAGCCCTCCAAAACACAACCCTCCATAACACAACCTTCCAAAACACAACCCTCTACAACACAACTCTCCAAACAACCCTCCATAACACAAACCTCCAAAACACAACCCTCCAAAACACAACCCTCCAAAACACAACCCTCTAAAACAACCCTCCAAAACACAGCCCTCCAAAACACAACCTTACAAAGCACAGCCCTACAAAAGACAACCGTCCAAAACACAACCCCCCAAAACACAACCCTCCAAAACACAAGCCTCCAAAACACAACCCTCCAAAACACAACCCTCGAAAACACAACCCTCCATAATACAACCCTCCAAAACACAACCCTCCAAAACACAGCCCTCCAAAACACAACCCTCCAAAACACAACCCTCCAAAACACAACCCTCCAAAACACAACCCTCCAAAACACAGCCGTCCAAAACACAACCCTCCATAACACAGCCCTCCAAAAACACAACCCTCCAAAACACAACCCTCCAAAACACAACCCTCCAAAAAGCAACCCTCTAACACAACCCTCCAAAACACAACCCTTCAAACACTACCCTCCAAAACACAACCCTCTAAAATACAACCCTCCAAACACAACCCTCCAAAACACAGCCCTCCAAAACACAACCCTCCAAACACAAGCCTCCAAAACACAACCCCTTTAAACACAACTCTCCAAAACAAAACCCTCCAAAACACAACCCTTTAAAACACAACCCTCTAAAACACAACCCTCCAAAACACAACCCTCCAAAACACAACCCTCCATAACACCACCTTCCAAAACACAACCTTCTACAAAACACAACTCTCCAAACAACCCTCCATAACACAAACCTCCAAAACACAACCCTCCAAAACACAACCCTCCAAAACACAACCCTCTAAAACAACCCTCCAAAACACAGCCCTCCAAAAACACAACCTTCCAAAGCAAAGCCCTACAAAAGACAACCGTCCAAAACACAACCCCCCAAAACACAACCCTCCAAAACACAAGCCTCCACAACACAACCCTCCAAAACACAACCCTCGAAAACACAACCCTCCATAATACAACCCTCCAAAACACAACCCTACAAAACACAGCCCTCCAAAACACAATTCTCCAAAACACAACCCTCCAAAACACAACCCTCCAAAAAGCAACCCTCTAAACACAACCCTCCAAAACACAACCCTTCAAACACTACCCTCCAAAACACAACGCTCTAAAATACAACCCTCCAAACACAACCCTCCAAAACAAAGCCCTCCAAAACACAACCCTCCAAGCACAAGCCTCCAAAACACAACCCTCTAAAACACAACTCTCCAAAACACAACCCTCCAAAACAGAACCCTTTAAAACACAACCCTCTAAAACACAACCCTCCAAAACACAACCCTCCAAAACACAACCCTCCAAAACACAACCCTCAAAAACACAACCCTTTAATACACAACCCTCTAAAACACATCCCTCAAAACACAACTCTCCAAACACAGCCCTCCAAACAACCCTCCATAACACAACCCTCCAAAACACAGCCCTCCAAAACACAACCCTCCAAACACAACTCTCCAAACACAGCCCTCCTAACAACCCTCCATAACAGAACCCTCCAAAACACAGCCCTCCAAAACACAACCCTCCAAACACTACTCTCCAAAAGACATCCCTCCAAAACACAGCCCTCCAAAACACAAACCTCCGAAGCACAGCCCTCCAAAACACAACCCTCCATAACACATACTCCATTACACAACCCTCCAAAACACAACCCTCCAAAACACAGCCCTCCAAAACACAACCCTCCAAACACTACTCTCCAAAAGACATCCCTCCAAAACACAACCCTCCAAAACACAAACCTCCGAAGCACAGCCCTCCAAAACACAACCCTCCAAAACACAACCCTCCATAACACAACCCTCCATAACACAATCCCCCAAAACACAGCCCTCCAAAACACAACCCTCCAAAACACAGCCGTCCAAAACACAACCCTCCATAACACAGCTCTCCAAAAATACAACCCTCCATAACACAACACTCCAAAACACAACCCTCCAAAACACAGCCCTCCAAAATACAATCCTCCAAAACACAACCCTCCAAAACACAACCCTCCAAAAAGCAACCCTCTAAACACAACCCTCCAAAACACAACCCTTCAAACACTATCCTCCAAAACACAACCCTCTAAAATACAACCCTCCAAACACAACACTCCAAAACACAGCCCTCCAAAACACAACCCTCCAAACACAAGCCTCCAAAACACAACCCCTTTAAACACAACTCTCCACAACACAACCCTCCAAAACACAACCCTCGAAAACACAACCCTCCATAATACAACCTTCCAAAACACAACCCTACAAAACACAGCCCTCCAAAACACAATCCTCCAAAACACAACCCTCCAAAACACAACCCTCCAAAAAGCAACCCTCTAAACACAACCCTCCAAAACACAACCCTTCAAACACTACCCTCCAAAACACAACCCTCTAAAATACAACCCTCCAAACACAACCCTCCAAAACAAAGCCCTCCAAAACACAACCCTCCAAACACAAGCCTCCAAAACACAACCCTCTAAAACACAACTCTCCAAAACACAACCCTCTAAAATACAACCCTCTAAAACACAGCCCTCCAAAAACACAGCCCTCCATAACACAACCTTCCAAACAACCCTCCATAACACAAACCTCCAAAACATAACCCTCCAAAACACAACCCTCCAAAACACAACCCTCTAAAACAACCCTGCAAAACACAGCCCTCCAAAACACAACCTTCCAAAGCACAGCCCTACAAAAGACAACCCTCCAAAACACAACCCCCCAAAACACAACCCTCCAAAGCACAACCCTCCAAAACACAACCCTCTAAAACACAACCCTCCAAAACACAGCCCTCCAAAACACAACTCTCTAAAATACAACCCTCCAAAACACAGCCCTCCAAAAACACAGCCCTCCATAACACACCCCTCCAAAACACAACCCTCCAAAACACAACCCTCTAAAACACAACTCTCCAAAACACAACCCTCCAAAACACAACCCTCTAAAATACAACCCTCCAAAACACCACCCTCCAAAAACACAGCCCTCCATAACACACCCCTCCAAAACACAACTCTCCAAAACACACCCCTCTAAAATACAACCCTCCAAAACACAGCCCTCCAAAAACACAGCCCTCCATAACACACTCCTCCAAAACACAACCCTCCAAAACATAACCCTCCAAAACACAACCCTCCAAAACACAACCCTCTAAAACACAACCCTCCAAAACACAGCCCTCTAAAACACAACCATCCAAAACACAACCCTCCAAAACACAACCCTACAAAACACAACGCTCCAAAACACAACCCTCCAAAGCACAACACTCCAAAAGACAAACCCTTAAACGCAACTCTCCAAACACAACCCTCCATAACACAACACTCCATAACATAACCCCACAAAACACAGCCCTCCAAAACACAACCCTCCATAACACAACCTTCCAAAACACAACCCTCTACAACACAACTCTCCAAACAACCCTCCATAACACAAACCTCCAAAACACAACCCTCCAAAACACAACCCTCCAAAACACAACCCTCTAAAACAACCCTCCAAAACACAGCCCTCCAAAACACAACCTTACAAAGCACAGCCCTACAAAAGACAACCGTCCAAAACACAACCCCCCAAAACACAACCCTCCAAAACACAAGCCTCCAAAACACAACCCTCCAAAACACAACCCTCGAAAACACAACCCTCCATAATACAACCCTCCAAAACACAACCCTCCAAAACACAGCCCTCCAAAACACAACCCTCCATAACACAACCCTCCAAAACACAACCCTCCAAAACACAACCCTCCAAAACACAACCCTCCAAAACACAACCCTCCAAAACACAACCCTCTAAAACACAACCCTCCAAAACACAGCCGTCCAAAACACAACCCTCCATAACACAGCCCTCCAAAAATACCACCCTCCATAACACAACACTCCAAAACACAACCCTCCAAAACACAACCCTCCAAAACACAACCCTCCTAAAAGCAACCCTCTAACACAACCCTCCAAAACACAACCATTCAAACACTACCCTCCAAAACACAACCCTCTAAAATACAACCCTCCAAACACAACCCTCCAAAACACAGCCCTCCAAAACACAACCCTCCAAACACAAGCGTCCAAAACACAACCCCTTTAAACACAACTCTCCAAAACAAAACCCTCCAAAACACAACCCTTTAAAACACAACCCTCTAAAACACAACCCTCCAAAACACAACCCTCCAAAACACAACCCTCCATAACACCACCTTCCAAAACACAACCTTCTACAAAACACAACTCTCCAAACAACCCTCCATAACACAAACCTCCAAAACACAACCCTCCAAAACACAACCCTCCAAAACACAGCCCTCCAAAACACAACCTTCCAAAGCAAAGCCCTACAAAAGACAACCGTCCAAAACACAACCCCCCAAAACACAACCCTCCAAAACACAAGCCTCCACAACACAACCCTCCAAAACACAACCCTCGAAAACACAACCCTCCATAATACAACCCTCCAAAACACAACCCTACAAAACACAGCCCTCCAAAACACAATCCTCCAAAACACAACCCTCCAAAACACAACCCTCCAAAAAGCAACCCTCTAAACACAACCCTCCAAAACACAACCCTTCAAACACTACCCTCCAAAACACAACGCTCTAAAATACAACCCTCCAAACACAACCCTCCAAAACAAAGCCCTCCAAAACACAACCCTCCAAACACAAGCCTCCAAAACACAACCCTCTAAAACACAACTCTCCAAAACACAACCCTCCAAAACAGAACCCTTTAAAACACAACCCTCTAAAACACAACCCTCCAAAACACAACCCTCCAAAACACAACCCTCCAAAACACAACCCTCAAAAACACAACCCTTTAATACACAACCCTCTAAAACACATCCCTCAAAACACAACTCTCCAAACACAGCCCTCCAAACAACCCTCCATAACACAACCCTCCAAAACACAGCCCTCCAAAACACAACCCTCCAAACACAACTCTCCAAACACAGCCCTCCAAACAACCCTCCATAACAGAACCCTCCAAAACACAGCCCTCCAAAACACAACCCTCCAAACACTACTCTCCAAAAGACATCCCTCCAAAACACAGCCCTCCAAAACACAAACCTCCAAAGCACAGCCCTCCAAAACACAACCCTCCATAACACATACTCCATTACACAACCCTCCAAAACACAACCCTCCAAAACACAGCCCTCCAAAACACAACCCTCCAAACACTACTCTCCAAAAGACATCCCTCCAAAACACAACCCTCCAAAACACAAACCTCCGAAGCACAGCCCTCCAAAACACAACCCTCCAAAACACAACCCTCCATAACACAACCCTCCATAACACAGCCGTCCAAAACACAACCCTCCATAACACAGCTCTCCAAAAATACAACCCTCCATAACACAACACTCCAAAACACAACCCTCCAAAACACAGCCCTCCAAAATACAATCCTCCAAAACACAACCCTCCAAAACACAACCCTCCAAAAAGCAACCCTCTAAACACAACCCTCCAAAACACAACCCTTCAAACACTACCCTCCAAAACACAACCCTCTAAAATACAACCCTCCAAACACAACACTCCAAAACACAGCCCTCCAAAACACAACCCTCCAAACACAAGCCTCCAAAACACAACACCTTTAAACACAACTCTCCACAACACAACCCTCCAAAACACAACCCTCGAAAACACAACCCTCCATAATACAACCTTCCAAAACACAACCCTACAAAACACAGCCCTCCAAAACACAATCCTCCAAAACACAACCCTCCAAAACACAACCCTCCAAAAAGCAACCCTCTAAACACAACCCTCCAAAACACAACCCTTCAAACACTACCCTCCAAAACACAACCCTCTAAAATACAACCCTCCAAACACAACCCTCCAAAACAAAGCCCTCCAAAACACAACCCTCCAAACACAAGCCTCCAAAACACAACCCTCTAAAACACAACTCTCCAAAACACAACCCTCTAAAATACAACCCTCTAAAACACAGCCCTCCAAAAACACAGCCCTCCATAACACAACCTTCCAAACAACCCTCCATAACACAAACCTCCAAAACATAACCCTCCAAAACACAACCCTCCAAAACACAACCCTCTAAAACAACCCTGCAAAACACAGCCCTCCAAAACACAACCTTCCAAAGCACAGCCCTACAAAAGACAACCCTCCAAAACACAACCCCCCAAAACACAACCCTCCAAAGCACAACCCTCCAAAACACAACCCTCTAAAACACAACCCTCCAAAACACAGCCCTCCAAAACACAACTCTCTAAAATACAACCCTCCAAAACACAGCCCTCCAAAAACACAGCCCTCCATAACACACCCCTCCAAAACACAACCCTCCAAAACACAACCCTCTAAAACACAACTCTCCAAAACACAACCCTCCAAAACACAACCCTCTAAAATACAACCCTCCAAAACACCACCCTCCAAAAACACAGCCCTCCATAACACACCCCTCCAAAACACAACTCTCCAAAACACACCCCTCTAAAATACAACCCTCCAAAACACAGCCCTCCAAAAACACAGCCCTCCATAACACACTCCTCCAAAACACAACCCTCCAAAACATAACCCTCCAAAACACAACCCTCCAAAACACAACCCTCTAAAACTCAACCCTCCAAAACACAGCCCTCTAAAACACAACCATCCAAAACACAACCCTCCAAAACACAACCCTACAAAACACAACGCTCCAAAACACAACCCTCCAAAGCACAACACTCCAAAAGACAAACCCTTAAACGCAACTCTCCAAACACAACCCTCCATAACACAACACTCCATAACACAACCCCACAAAACACAGCCCTCCAAAACACAACCCTCCATAACACAACCTTCCAAAACACAACCCTCTACAACACAACTCTCCAAACAACCCTCCATAACACAAACCTCCAAAACACAACCCTCCAAAACACAACCCTCCAAAACACAACCCTCTAAAACAACCCTCCAAAACACAGCCCTCCAAAACACAACCTTACAAAGCACAGCCCTACAAAAGACAACCGTCCAAAACACAACCCCCCAAAACACAACCCTCCAAAACACAAGCCTCCAAAACACAACCCTCCAAAACACAACCCTCGAAAACACAACCCTCCATAATACAACCCTCCAAAACACAACCCTCCAAAACACAACCCTCCAAAACACAACCCTCGAAAACACAACCCTCCATAATACAACCCTCCAAAACACAACCCTCCAAAACACAGCCCTCCAAAACACAACCCTCCAAAACACAACCCTCCAAAACACAACCCTCCAAAACACAACCCTCTAAAACACAACCCTCCAAAACACAGCCGTCCAAAACACAACCCTCCATAACACAGCCCTCCAAAAATACCACCCTCCATAACACAACACTCCAAAACACAACCCTCCAAAACACAACCCTCCAAAACACAACCCTCCTAAAAGCAACCCTCTAACACAACCCTCCAAAACACAACCCTTCAAACACTACCCTCCAAAACACAACCCTCTAAAATACAACCCTCCAAACACAACCCTCCAAAACACAGCCCTCCAAAACACAACCCTCCAAACACAAGCCTCCAAAACACAACCCCTTTAAACACAACTCTCCAAAACAAAACCCTCCAAAACACAACCCTTTAAAACACAACCCTCTAAAACACAACCCTCCAAAACACAACCCTCCAAAACACAACCCTCCATAACACCACCTTCCAAAACACAACCTTCTACAAAACACAACTCTCCAAACAACCCTCCATAACACAAACCTCCAAAACACAACCCTCCAAAACACAACCCTCCAAAACACAACCCTCTAAAACAACCCTCCAAAACACAGCCCTCCAAAACACAACCTTCCAAAGCAAAGCCCTACAAAAGACAACCGTCCAAAACACAACCCCCCAAAACACAACCCTCCAAAACACAAGCCTCCACAACACAACCCTCCAAAACACAACCCTCGAAAACACAACCCTCCATAATACAACCCTCCAAAACACAACCCTACAAAACACAGCCCTCCAAAACACAATCCTCCAAAACACAACCCTCCAAAACACAACCCTCCAAAAAGCAACCCTCTAAACACAACCCTCCAAAACACAACCCTTCAAACACTACCCTCCAAAACACAACCCTCTAAAATACAACACTCCATAACACAACCCCACAAAACACAGCCCTCCAAAACACAACCCTCCATAACACAACCTTCCAAAACACAACCCTCTACAACACAACTCTCCAAACAACCCTCCATAACACAAACCTCCAAAACACAACCCTCCAAAACACAACCCTCCAAAACACAACCCTCTAAAACAACCCTCCAAAACACAGCCCTCCAAAACACAACCTTACAAAGCACAGCCCTACAAAAGACAACCGTCCAAAACACAACCCCCCAAAACACAAACCTCCAAAACACAAGCCTCCAAAACACAACCCTCCAAAACACAACCCTCGAAAACACAACCCTCCATAATACAACCCTCCAAAACACAACCCTCCAAAATACAACCCTCCAAAACACAACCCTCGAAAACACAACCCTCCATAATACAACCCTCCAAAACACAACCCTCCAAAACACAGCCCTCCAAAACACAACCCTCCAAAACACAACCCTCCAAAACACAACCCTCCAAAACACAACCCTCTAAAACACAACCCTCCAAAACACAGCCGTCCAAAACACAACCCTCCATAACACAGCCCTCCAAAAATACCACCCTCCATAACACAACACTCCAAAACACAACCCTCCAAAACACAACCCTCCAAAACACAACCCTCCTAAAAGCAACCCTCTAACACAACCCTCCAAAACACAACCCTTCAAACACTACCCTCCAAAACACAACCCTCTAAAATACAACCCTCCAAACACAACCCTCCAAAACACAGCCCTCCAAAACACAACCCTCCAAACACAAGCCTCCAAAACACAACCCCTTTAAACACAACTCTCCTAAACAAAACCCTCCAAAACACAACCCTTTAAAACACAACCCTCTAAAACACAACCCTCCAAAACACAACCCTCCAAAACACAACCCTCCATAACACCACCTTCCAAAACACAACCTTCTACAAAACACAACTCTCCAAACAACCCTCCATAACACAAACCTCCAAAACACAACCCTCCAAAACACAACCCTCCAAAACACAACCCTCTAAAACAACCCTCCAAAACACAGCCCTCCAAAACACAACCTTCCAAAGCAAAGCCCTACAAAAGACAACCGTCCAAAACACAACCCCCCAAAACACAACCCTCCAAAACACAAGCCTCCACAACACAACCCTCCAAAACACAACCCTCGAAAACACAACCCTCCATAATACAACCCTCCAAAACACAACCCTACAAAACACAGCCCTCCAAAACACAATCCTCCAAAACACAACCCTCCAAAACACAACCCTCCAAAAAGCAACCCTCTAAACACAACCCTCCAAAACACAACCCTTCAAACACTACCCTCCAAAACACAACCCTCTAAAATACAACCCTCCAAACACAACCCTCCAAAACAAAGCCCTCCAAAACACAACCCTCCAAACACAAGCCTCCAAAACACAACCCTCTAAAACACAACTCTCCAAAACACAACCCTCCAAAACAGAACCCTTTAAAACACAACCCTCTAAAACACAACCCTCCAAAACACAACCCTCCAAAACACAACCCTCCAAAACACAACCCTCAAAAACACAACCCTTTAATACACAACCCTCTAAAACACATCCCTCAAAACACAACTCTCCAAACACAGCCCTCCAAACAACCCTCCATAACACAACCCTCCAAAACACAGCCCTCCAAAACACAACCCTCCAAACACAACTCTCCAAACACAGCCCTCCAAACAACCCTCCATAACAGAACCCTCCAAAACACAGCCCTCCAAAACACAACCCTCCAAACACTACTCTCCAAAAGACATCCCTCCAAAACACAACCCTCCAAAACACAAACCTCCGAAGCACAGCCCTCCAAAACACAACCCTCCATAACACATACTCCATTACACAACCCTCCAAAACACAACCCTCCAAAACACAGCCCTCCAAAACACAACCCTCCAAACACTACTCTCCAAAAGACATCCCTCCAAAACACAACCCTCCAAAACACAAACCTCCGAAGCACAGCCCTCCAAAACACAACCCTCCAAAACACAACCCTCCATAACACAACCCTCCATAACACAATCCCCCAAAACACCGCCCTCCAAAACACAACCCTCCATAACACAACCCTCCAAAACACAACCCTCTAAAACACAACTCTCCAAACACAACCCTCCAAAAAACAACCCTCCAAAACACAGCCCTCCATAACACAGCCCTCCAAAAACACAGCCCTCCATAACACAACCCTCCAAAACACAACCCTCCAATACACAACCCTCCAAAACACAACCCTCTAAAACACAACCCTCCAAAACACAACCCTCCAAAACACAACCCTCTAAAACAACCCTCCAAAACACAGCCCTCCAAAACACAACCTTACAAAGCACAGCCCTACAAAAGACAACCGTCCAAAACACAACCCCCCAAAACACAACCCTCCAAAACACAAGCCTCCAAAACACAACCCTCCAAAACACAACCCTCGAAAACACAACCCTCCATAATACAACCCTCCAAAACACAACCCTCCAAACACAACCCTCCAAAACACAACCCTCGAAAACACAACCCTCCATAATACAACCCTCCAAAACACAACCCTCCAAAACACAGCCCTCCAAAACACAACCCTCCAAAACACAACCCTCCAAAACACAACCCTCCAAAACACAACCCTCTAAAACACAACCCTCCAAAACACAGCCGTCCAAAACACAACCCTCCATAACACAGCCCTCCAAAAATACCACCCTCCATAACACAACACTCCAAAACACAACCCTCCAAAACACAACCCTCCAAAACACAACCCTCCTAAAAGCAACCCTCTAACACAACCCTCCAAAACACAACCCTTCAAACACTACCCTCCAAAACACAACCCTCTAAAATACAACCCTCCAAACACAACCCTCCAAAACACAGCCCTCCAAAACACAACCCTCCAAACACAAGCCTCCAAAACACAACCCCTTTAAACACAACTCTCCAAAACAAAACCCTCCAAAACACAACCCTTTAAAACACAACCCTCTAAAACACAACCCTCCAAAACACAACCCTCCAAAACACAACCCTCCATAACACCACCTTCCAAAACACAACCTTCTACAAAACACAACTCTCCAAACAACCCTCCATAACACAAACCTCCAAAACACAACCCTCCAAAACACAACCCTCCAAAACACAACCCTCTAAAACAACCCTCCAAAACACAGCCCTCCAAAACACAACCTTCCAAAGCAAAGCCCTACAAAAGACAACCGTCCAAAACACAACCCCCCAAAACACAACCCTCCAAAACACAAGCCTCCACAACACAACCCTCCAAAACACAACCCTCGAAAACACAACCCTCCATAATACAACCCTCCAAAACACAACCCTACAAAACACAGCCCTCCAAAACACAATCCTCCAAAACACAACCCTCCAAAACACAACCCTCCAAAAAGCAACCCTCTAAACACAACCCTCCAAAACACAACCCTTCAAACACTACCCTCCAAAACACAACCCTCTAAAATACAACCCTCCAAACACAACCCTCCAAAACAAAGCCCTCCAAAACACAACCCTCCAAACACAAGCCTCCAAAACACAACCCTCTAAAACACAACTCTCCAAAACACAACCCTCCAAAACAGAACCCTTTAAAACACAACCCTCTAAAACACAACCCTCCAAAACACAACCCTCCAAAACACAACCCTCCAAAACACAACCCTCAAAAACACAACCCTTTAATACACAACCCTCTAAAACACATCCCTCAAAACACAACTCTCCAAACACAGCCCTCCAAACAACCCTCCATAACACAACCCTCCAAAACACAGCCCTCCAAAACACAACCCTCCAAACACAACTCTCCAAACATAGCCCTCCAAACAACCCTCCATAACAGAACCCTCCAAAACACAGCCCTCCAAAACACAACCCTCCAAACACTACTCTCCAAAAGACATCCCTCCAAAACACAGCCCTCCAAAACACAAACCTCCGAAGCACAGCCCTCCAAAACACAACCCTCCATAACACATACTCCATTACACAACCCTCCAAAACACAACCCTCCAAAACACAGCCCTCCAAAACACAACCCTCCAAACACTACTCTCCAAAAGACATCCCTCCAAAACACAACCCTCCAAAACACAAACCTCCGAAGCACAGCCCTCCAAAACACAACCCTCCAAAACACAACCCTCCATAACACAACCCTCCATAACACAATCCCCCAAAACACCGCCCTCCAAAACACAACCCTCCATAACACAACCCTCCAAAACACAACCCTCTAAAACACAACTCTCCAAACACAACCCTCCAAAAAACAACCCTCCAAAACACAGCCCTCCATAACACAGCCCTCCAAAAACACAGCCCTCCATAACACAACCCTCCAAAACACAACCCTCCAATACACAACCCTCCAAAACACAACCCTCTAAAACACAACCCTCCAAAACACAGCCCTCTAAAACACAACACTCCAAAACACAGCCCTCCATAACACAGCCCTCTAAAAACACAGCCCTCCAAAACACAAACCTTCAAACACAACTTTCCAAACACACCCCTCCAAAACACAACCCCCCAAAACACAGCCCTCCAAAGCACAACCCTCCATAACACAACCATCCAAAACACAACCCTCTAAAACACAACTCTCCAAACACAACCCTCCATAACACAACCCTCCATAACACAACCCTCCAAAACACAACCCTCCAAAACACGACCCTCCAAAACACAAGCCTCCAAACCACAACCCTCCAAAACACAACCCTCCAAAACACAACGCTTCATAACACAACCCTCCAAACACAACCCTCCAAACAACCCTCCATAACACAAACCTCCAAAACACAACCCTCCAAAACACACCCCTCCAAAACACAACCCTCTAAAATACAACCCTCCAAAACACAGCCCTCCAAAAACACACCCCTCCATAACACACCCCGCCAAAACACAACCCTCCAAAACACAACCCTCCAAAACAAAACCCTCCAAAACACAACCCTTTAAAACACAACCCTCTAAAACACAACCCTCCAAAACACAACCCTCCAAAACACAACCCTCCAAAACACAACCCTCCAAAACACAACCCTCTAAAACAATGCTCCAAAACACAGCCCTCCAAAACAAAACCCTCCAAAACACAGCCCTCCAAAACAAAACCCTCTAAAACAACGCTCCAAAACACAGCCCTCCAAAACACAACCTTCCAAAGCACAGCCCTACAAAAGACAACCGTTCAAAACACAACCCCCCAAAACACAACCCTCCAAAACACAAGACTCCAAAACACAACCCTCCAAAACACAACCCTCGAAAACACAACCTTCCATAATACAACCCTCCAAAACACAACCCTCCAAAACACAGCCCTCCAAAACACAACCCTCCAAAACACAACCCTCCAAAACACAACCCTCCAAAAAGCAACCCTCTAAACACAACCCTCCAAAACACAGCCCTTCAAACACTACCCTCCAAAACACAACCCTCTAAAATACAACCCTCCAAACACAACCCTCCAAAACAAAGCCCTCCAAAACACAACCCTCCAAACACAAGCCTCCAAAACACAACCCTCTAAAATACAACCCTCTAAAACACAACCCTCCAAAACACAACCCTCCAAAACACAACCCTCCAAAACACAACCCTCAAAAACACAACCCTTTAATACACAACCCTCTAAAACACAACCCTCCAAACACAACTCTCCAAACACAGCCCTCCAAACAACCCTCCATAACACAACCCTCCAAAACGCAGCCCTCCAAAACACAACCCTCCAAACACAACTCTCCAAACACAGCCCTCCAAACAACCCTCCATAACAGAACCCTCCAAAACACAGCCCTCCAAAACACAACCCTCCAAACACTACTCTCCAAAAGACATCCCTCCAAAACCCAACCCTACAAAACACAAACTTCCAAAACACAGCCCTCCAAAACACAACCTTCTAAAGCACAGCCCTACAAAAGACAACCGTCCAAAACACAACCCCCCAAAAAACAACCCTCCAAAACACAACCCTCCAAAACACAACCCTTCAAACACTACCCTCCAAAACACAACCCTCTAAAATACAACCTTCCAAACACAACCCTCCAAAACAAAGCCCTCCAAAACACAACCCTCCAAACACAAGCCTCCAAAACACAACCCTCTATAACACAACTCTCCAAAACACAACCCTCCAAAACAGAACCCTTTAAAACACAACCCTCTAAAACACAACCCTCCAAAACACAACCCTCCAAAACACAACCCTCCAAAACACAACCCTCAAAAACACAACCCTTTAATACACAACCCTCTAAAACACATCCCTCAAAACACAACTCTCCAAACACAGCCCTCCAAACAACCCTCCATAACACAACCCTCCAAAACACAGCCCTCCAAAACACAACCCTCCAAACACAACTCTCCAAACACAGCCCTCCAAACAACCCTCCATAACAGAACCCTCCAAAACACAGCCCTCCAAAACACAACCCTCCAAACACTACTCTCCAAAAGACATCCCTCCAAAACACAGCCCTCCAAAACACAACCCTCCAAAACACAACCCTCCATAACACAACCCTCCATAACACAATCCCCCAAAACACAGCCCTCCAAAACACAACCCTCCATAACACAACCCTCCAAAACACAACCCTCTAAAACACAACTCTCCAAACACAACCCTCCAAAACACAACCCTCCAAAACACAGCCCTCCATAACACAACCCTCCAAAACACAACCCTCCAATACACAACCCTCCAAAACACAACCCTCTAAAACACAACTCTCCAAAACACAGCCCTCTAAAACACAACACTCCAAAACACAGCCCTCCATAACACAGCCCTCTAAAAACACAGCCCTCCAAAACACAAACCTTCAAACACAACTTTCCAAACACACCCCTCCAAAACACAACCCCCCAAAACACAGCCCTCCAAAGCACAACCCTCCATAACACAACCATCCAAAACACAACCCTCTAAAACACAACTCTCCAAACACAACCCTCCATAACACAACCCTCCATAACACAACCCTCCAAAACACAACCCTCCAAAACACAACCCTCCAAAACACAAGCCTCCAAACCACAACCCTCCAAAACACAACCCTCCAAAACACAACGCTTCATAACACAACCCTCCAAACACAACCCTCCAAACAACCCTCCATAACACAAACCTCCAAAACACAACCCTCCAAAACACAACCCTCCAAAACACAGCCCTCCAAAACACAGCCCTCCAAAACACAGCCCTCCAAAACACAACCCTCCAAACACTACTCTCCAACAAACAACCCTCCAAAACACAACCCTCTAAAATACAACCCTCCAAAACACAGCCCTCCAAAAACACACCCCTCTATAACACACCCCGCCAAAACACAACCCTCCAAAACACAACCCTCCAAAACAAAACCCTCCAAAACACAACCCTTTAAAACACAACCCTCTAAAACACAACCCTCCAAAACACAACCCTCCAAAACACAACCCTCCAAAACACAACCCTCCAAAACACAACCCTCTAAAACAACGCTCCAAAACACAGCCCTCCAAAACACAACCTTCCAAAGCACAGCCCTACAAAAGACAACCGTTCAAAACACAATCCCCCAAAACACAACCCTCCAAAACACAAGCCTCCAAAACACAACCCTCCAAAACACAACCCTCGAAAACACAACCTTCCATAATACAACCCTCCAAAACACAACCCTCCAAAACACAGCCCTCCAAAACACAACCCTCCAAAACACAACCCTCCAAAACACAACCCTCCAAAAAGCAACCCTCTAAACACAACCCTCCAAAACACAGCCCTTCAAACACTACCCTCCAAAACACAACCCTCTAAAATACAACCCTCCAAACACAACCCTCCAAAACAAAGCCCTCCAAAACACAACCCTCCAAACACAAGCCTCCAAAACACAACCCTCTAAAACACAACTCTCCAAAACACAACCCTCCAAAACAGAACCCTTTAAAACACAACCCTCTAAAACACAACCCTCCAAAACACAACCCTCCAAAACTCAACCCTCCAAAACACAACCCTCAAAAACACAACCCTTTAATACACAACCCTCTAAAACACAACCCTCCAAACACAACTCTCCAAACACAGCCCTCCAAACAACCCTCCATAACACAACCCTCCAAAACGCAGCCCTCCAAAACACAACCCTCGAAACACAACTCTCCAAACACAGCCCTCCAAACAACCCTCCATAACAGAACCCTCCAAAACACAGCCCTCCAAAACACAACCCTCCAAACACTACTCTCCAAAAGACATCCCTCCAAAACACAACCCTCCAAAACACAAACTTCCAAAACACAGCCCTCCAAAACACAACCTTCTAAAGCACAGCCCTACAAAAGACAACCGTCCAAAACACAACCCCCCAAAACACAACCCTCCAAAACACAAGCCTCCACAACACAACCCTCTAAAACACAACCCTCGAAAACACAGCCCTCCAAAACACAATCCTCCAAAACACAACCCTCCAAAACACAACCCTCCAAAAAGCAACCCTCTAAACACAACCCTCCAAAACACAACCCTTCAAACACTACCCTCCAAAACACAACCCTCTAAAATACAACCCTCCAAACACAACCCTCCAAAACAAAGCCCTCCAAAACACAACCCTCCAAACACAAGCCTCCAAAACACAACTCTCTAAAACACAACTCTCCAAAACACAACCCTCTAAAATACAACCCTCTAAAACACAGCCCTCCAAAAAACAGCCCTCCATAACACAACCTTCCAAACAACCCTCTATAACACAAACCTCCAAAACATAACCCTCCAAAACACAACCCTCCAAAACACAACCCTCTAAAACAACCCTGCAAAACACAGCCCTCCAAAACACAACCTTCCAAAGCACAGCCCTACAAAAGACAACCCTCCAAAACACAACCCCCCAAAACAAAGCCCTCCAAAACACAACCCTCCAAACACAAGCCTCCAAAACACAACCCTCTAAAAGACAACTCTCCAAAACACAACCCTCCAAAACAGAACCCTTTAAAACACAACCCTCTAAAACACAACCCTCCAAAACACAACCCTCCAAAACACAACCCTCCAAAACACAACCCTCAAAAACACAACCCTTTAATACAGAACCCTCTAAAACACATCCCTCAAAACACAACTCTCCAAACACAGCCCTCCAAACAACCCTCCATAACACAACCCTCCAAAACACAGCCCTCCAAAACACAACCCTCCAAACACAACTCTCCAAACACAGCCCTCCAAACAACCCTCCATAACAGAACCCTCCAAAACACAGCCTTCCAAAACACAACCCTCCAAACACTACTCTCCAAAAGACATCCCTCCAAAACACAGCCCTCCAAAACACAAACCTCCGAAGCACAGCCCTCCAAAACACAACCCTCCAAAACACAACCCTCCATAACACAACCCTCCATAACACAATCCCCCAAAACACAGCCCTCCAAAACACAACCCTCCATAACACAACCCTCCAAAACACAACCCTCTAAAACACAACTCTCCAAACACCACCCTCCAAAACACAACTCTCCAAAACACAGCCCTCCATAACACAGCCCTCCAAAAACACAGCCCTCCATAACACAACCCTCCAAAACACAGCCCTCCAATACACAACCCTCCAAAACACAACCCTCTAAAACACAACTCTCCAAAACACAGCCCTCTAAAACACAACACTCCAAAACACAGCCCTCCATAACACAGCCCTCTAAAAACACAGCCCTCCAAAACACAAACCTTCAAACACAACTTTCCAAACACACCCCTCCAAAACACAACCCCCCAAAACACAGCCCTCCAAAGCACAACCCTCCATAACACAACCATCCAAAACACAACCCTCTAAAACACAACTCTCCAAACACAACCCTCCATAACACAACCCTCCATAACACAACCCTCCAAAACACAACCCTCCAAAACACAACCCTCCAAAACACAAGCCTCCAAACCACAACCCTCCAAAACACAACCCTCCAAAACACAACGCTTCATATCACAACCCTCCAAACACAACCCTCCAAACAACCCTCCATAACACAAACCTCCAAAACACAACCCTCCAAAACACAACCCTCCAAAACACAGCCCTCCAAAACACAGCCCTCCAAAACACAGCCCTCCAAAACACAACCCTCCAAACACTACTCTCCAACAAACAACCCTCCAAAACACAACCCTCTAAAATACAACCCTCCAAAACACAGCCCTCCAAAAACACACCCCTCTATAACACACCCCGCAAAAACACAACCCTCCAAAACACAACCCTCCAAAACAAAACCCTCCAAAACACAACCCTTTAAAACACAACCCTCTAAAACACAACCCTCCAAAACACAACCCTCCAAAACACAACCCTCCAAAACACAACCCTCCAAAACACAACCCTCTAAAACAATGCTCCAAAACACAGCCCTCCAAAACACAACCTTCCAAAGCACAGCCCTACAAAAGACAACCGTTCAAAACACAACCCCCCAAAACACAACCCTCCAAAACACAAGCCTCCAAAACACAACCCTCCAAAACACAACCCTTGAAAACACAACCTTCCATAATACAACCCTCCAAAACACAACCCTCCAAAACACAGCCCTCCAAAACACAACCCTCCAAAACACAACCCTCCAAAACACAACCCTCCAAAAAGCAACCCTCTAAACACAACCCTCCAAAACACAGCCCTTCAAACACTACCCTCCAAAACACAACCCTCTAAAATACAACCCTCCAAACACAACCCTCCAAAACAAAGCCCTCCAAAACACAACCCTCCAAACACAAGCCTCCAAAACACAACCCTCTAAAACACAACTCTCCAAAACACAACCCTCCAAAACAGAACCCTTTAAAACACAACCCTCTAAAACACAACCCTCCAAAACACAACCCTCCAAAACACAACCCTCCAAAACACAACCCTCAAAAACACAACCCTTTAATACACAACCCTCTAAAACACAACCCTCCAAACACAACTCTCCAAACACAGCCCTCCAAACAACCCTCCATAACACAACCCTCCAAAACGCAGCCCTCCAAAACACAACCCTCCAAACACAACTCTCCAAACACAGCCCTCCAAACAACCCTCCATAACAGAACCCTCCAAAACACAGCCCTCCAAAACACAACCCTCCAAACACTACTCTCCAAAAGACATCCCTCCAATACACAACCCTCCAAAACACAAACTTCCAAAACACAGCCCTCCAAAACACAACCTTCTAAAGCACAGCCCTACAAAAGACAACCGTCCAAAACACAACCCCCCAAAACACAACCCTCCAAAACACAAGCCTCCACAACACAACCCTCTAAAACACAACCCTCGAAAACACAACCCTCCATAATACAACCCTCCAAAACACAACCCTACAAAACACAGCCCTCCAAAGCACAATCCTCCAAAACACAACCCTCCAAAACACAACCCTCCAAAAAGCAACCCTCTAAACACAACCCTCCAAAACACAACCATTCAAACACTACCCTCCAAAACACAACCCTCTAAAATACAACCCTCCAAACACAACCCTCCAAAACAAAGCCCTCCAAAACACAACCCTCCAAACACAAGCCTCCAAAACACAACCCTCTAAAACACAACTCTCCAAAACACAACCCTCTAAAATACAACCCTCTAAAACACAGCCCTCCAAAAAACAGCCCTCCATAACACAACCTTCCAAACAACCCTCTATAACACAAAACTCCAAAACATAACCCTCCAAAACACAACCCTCCAAAACACAACCCTCTAAAACAACCCTGCAAAACACAGCCCTCCAAAACACAACCTTCCAAAGCACAGCCCTACAAAAGACAACCCTCCAAAACACAACCCCCCAAAACAAAGCCCTCCAAAACACAACCCTCCAAACACAAGCCTCCAAAACACAACCCTCTAAAACACAACTCTCCAAAACACAACCCTCCAAAACACAACCCTCAAAAACACAACCCTTTAATACACAACCCTCTAAAACACATCCCTCAAAACACAACTCTCCAAACACAGCCCTCCAAACAACCCTCCATAACACAACCCTCCAAAACACAGCCCTCCAAAACACAACCCTCCAAACACAACTCTCCAAACACAGCCCTCCAAACAACCCTCCATAACAGAACCCTCCAAAACACAGCCTTCCAAAACACAACCCTCCAAACACTACTCTCCAAAAGACATCCCTCCAAAGCACAGCCCTCCAAAACACAAACCTCCGAAGCACAGCCCTCCAAAACACAACCCTCCATAACACATACTCCATTACACAACCCTCGAAAACACAACCCTCCAAAACACAGCCCTCCAAAACACAACCCTCCAAACACTACTCTCCAAAAGACATCCCTCCAAAACACAACCCTCCAAAACACAAACCTCCGAAGCACAGCCCTCCAAAACACAACCCTCCAAAACACAACCCTCCATAACACAACCCTCCATAACCCAATCCCCCAAAACACAGCCCTCCAAAACACAACCCTCCATAACACAACCCTCCAAAACACAACCCTCTAAAACACAACTCTCCAAACACAACCCTCCAAAACACAACCCTCCAAAACACAGCCCTCCATAACACAGCCCTCCAAAAACACAGCCCTCCATAACACAACCCTCCAAAACACAACCCTCCAATACACAACCCTCCAAAACACAACCCTCTAAAACACAACCCTCCAAAACACAGCCCTCTAAAACACAACACTCCAAAACACAGCCCTCCATAACACAGCCCTCTAAAAACACAGCCCTCCAAAACACAAACCTTCAAACACAACTTTCCAAACACACCCCTCCAAAACACAACCCCCCAAAACACAGCCCTCCAAAGCACAACCCTCCATAACACAACCATCCAAAACACAACCCTCTAAAACACAACTCTCCAAACACAACCCTCCATAACACAACCCTCCATAACACAACCCTCCAAAACACAACCCTCCAAAACACAACCCTCCAAAACACAAGCCTCCAAACCACAACCCTCCAAAACACAACCCTCCAAAACACAACGCTTCATAACACAACCCTCCAAACACAACCCTCCAAACAACCCTCCATAACACAAACCTCCAAAACACAACCCTCCAAAACACAACCCTCCAAAACACAGCCCTCCAAAACACAGCCCTCCAAAACACAGCCCTCCAAAACACAACCCTCCAAACACTACTCTCCAACAAACAACCCTCCAAAACACAACCCTCTAAAATACAACCCTCCAAAACACAGCCCTCCAAAAACACACCCCTCCATAACACACCCCGCCAAAACACAACCCTCCAAAACACAACCCTCCAAAACAAAACCCTCCAAAACACAACCCTTTAAAACACAACCCTCTAAAACACAACCCTCCAAAACACAACCCTCCAAAACACAACCCTCCAAAACACAACCCTCCAAAACACAACCCTCTAAAACAATGCTCCAAAACACAGCCCTCCAAAACACAACCTTCCAAAGCACAGCCCTACAAAAGACAACCATTCAAAACACAACCCCCCAAAACACAAACCTCCAAAACACAAGCCTCCAAAACACAACCCTCCAAAACACAACCCTCGAAAACACAACCTTCCATAATACAACCCTCCAAAACACAACCCTCCAAAACACAGCCCTCCAAAACACAACTCTCCAAAACACAACCCTCCAAAACACAACCCTCCAAAAAGCAACCCTCTAAACACAACCCTCCAAAACACAGCCCTTCAAACACTACCCTCCAAAACACAACCCTCTAAAATACAACCCTCCAAACACAACCCTCCAAAACAAAGCCCTCCAAAACACGACCCTCCAAACACAAGCCTCCAAAACACAACCCTCTAAAACACAACTCTCCAAAACACAACCCTCCAAAACAGAACCCTTTAAAACACAACCCTCTAAAACACAACCCTCCAAAACACAACCCTCCAAAACACAACCCTCCAAAACACAACCCTCAAAAACACAATCCTTTAATACACAACCCTCTAAAACACAACCCTCCAAACACAACTCTCCAAACACAGCCCTCCAAACAACCCTCCATAACACAACCCTCCAAAACGCACCCCTCCAAAACACAACCCTCCAAACACAACTCTCCAAACACAGCCCTCCAAACAACCCTCCATAACAGAACCCTCCAAAACACAGCCCTCCAAAACACAACCCTCCAAACACTACTCTCCAAAAGACATCCCTTCAAAACACAACCCTCCAAAACACAAACTTCCAAAACACAGCCCTCCAAAACACAACCTTCTAAAGCACAGCCCTACAAAAGACAACCGTCCAAAACACAACCCCCCAAAACACAACCCTCCAAAACACAAGCCTCCACAACACAACCCTCTAAAACACAACCCTCGAAAACACAACCCTCCATAAAACAACCCTCCAAAACACAACCCTACAAAACACAGCCCTCCAAAACACAATCCTCCAAAACACAACCCTCCAAAACACAACCCTCCAAAAAGCAACCCTCTAAACACAACCCTCCAAAACACAACCCTTCAAACACTACCCTCCAAAACACAACCCTCTAAAATACAACCCTCCAAACACAACCCTCCAAAACAAAGCCCTCCAAAACACAACCCTCCAAACACAAGCCTCCAAAACACAACCCTCTAAAACACAACTCTCCAAAACACAACCCTCTAAAATACAACCCTCTAAAACACAGCCCTCCAAAAAACAGCCCTCCATAACACAACCTTCCAAACAACCCTCTATAACACAAACCTCCAAACATAACCCTCCAAAACACAACCCTCCAAAACACAACCCTCTAAAACACCCCTGCAAAACACAGCCCTCCAAAACACAACCTTCCAAAGCACAGCCCTACAAAAGACAACCCTCCAAAACACAACCCCCCAAAACACAACCCTCCAAAACACAACCCTCTAAAACACAACCCTTCAAAACACAGCCCTCCAAAACACAACTCTCTAAAATACAACCCTCCAAAACACAGCCCTCCAAAAACACAGCCCTCCATAACACACCCCTCCAAAACACAACCCTCCAAAACACAACCCTCTAAAACACAACTCTCCAAAACACAACCCTCCAAAACACAACCCTCTAAAATAAAACCCTCCAAAACACCGCCCTCCAAAACACAACTCTCTAAAATACAACCCTCCAAAACACAGCCCTCCAAAAACACAGCCCTCCATAACACACCCCTCCAAAACACAACCCTCCAAAACACAACCCTCTAAAACACAACTCTCCAAAACACAACCCTCCAAAACACAACCCTCTAAAATAAAACCCTCCAAAACACCGCCCTCCAAAAACACAGCCCTCCATAACACACTCCTCCAAAACACAACCCTCCAAAACATAACCCTCCAAAACACAACCCTCCAAAACACAACCCTCTAAAACACAACCCTCCAAAACACAGCCCTCTAAAACACAACCATCCAAAACACAACCCTCCAAAACACAACCCTACAAAACACAACCCTCCAAAACACAACCCTCCAAAACACAACGCTCCAAAACACAACCCTCCAAAGCACAACACTCCAAAAGACAAACCTTTAAACGCAACTCTCCAAACACAACCCTCCATAACACAACACTCCATAACACAACCCCACAAAACACAGCCCTCCAAAACACAACCCTCCATAACACAACCTTCCAAAAAACAACCCTCTACAACACAACTCTCCAAACAACCCTCCATAACACAAACCTCCAAAACACAACCCTCCAAAACACAACCCTCCAAAACAAAACCCTCTAAAACAACCCTCCAAAACACAGCCCTCCAAAACACAACCTTCCAAAGCACAGCCCTACAAAAGACAACCGTCCAAAACACAACCCCCCAAAACACAACCCTCCAAAACACAAGCCTCCAAAACACAACCCTCCAAAACACAACCCTCGAAAACACAACCCTCCATAACACAATCCTCCATAACACAACCCTCCAAAACACAACCCTCCAAAACACAACCCTCCAAAACACAAGCCTCCAAACCACAACCCTCCAAAACACAACCCTCCAAAACACAACGCTTCATAACACAACCCTCCAAACACAACCCTCCAAACAACCCTCCATAACACAAACCTCCAAAACACAACCCTCCAAAACACAACCCTCCAAAACACAGCCCTCAAAAACACAGCCCTCCAAAACACAGCCCTCCAAAACACAACCCTCCAAACACTACTTTCCAACAAACAACCCTCCAAAACACAACATACTCCAAAACACAACCCTCCAAAACACAGCCCTCCAAAAACACACCCCTCCATAACACACCCCGCCAAAACACAACCCTCCAAAACACAACCCTCCGAAACACAGCCCTCCAAAACACAACCCTCCAAAACAAAACCCTCCAAAACACAACCCTTTAAAACACAACCCTCTAAAACACAACCCTCCAAAACACAACCCTCCAAAACACATCCCTCTAAAACAACGCTCCAAAACACAGCCCTCCAAAACACAACCTTCCAAAGCACAGCCCTACAAAAGACAACCGTTCAAAACACAACCCCCCAAAACACAACCCTCCAAAACACAAGCCTCCAAAACACAACCCTCCAAAACACAACCCTCGAAAACACAACCCTCCATAATACAACCCTCCAAAACACAACCCTCCAAAACACAGTCCTCCAAAACACAACCCTCCAAAACACAAACCTCCAAAAAGCAACCCTCTAAACACAACCCTCCAAAACACAGCCCTTCAAACACTACCCTCCAAAACACAACCCTCTAAAATACAACCCTCCAAACACAACCCTCCAAAACAAAGCCCTCCAAAACACAACCCTCCAAACACAAGCCTCCAAAACACAACCCTCTAAAACACAACTCTCCAAAACACAACCCTCCAAAACAGAACCCTTTAAAACACAACCCTCTAAAACACAACCCTCCAAAACACAACCCTCCAAAACACAACCCTCCAAAACACAACCCTCAAAAACACAACCCTTTAATACACAACCCTCTAAAACACAACCCTCCAAACACAACTCTCCAAACACAGCCCTCCAAACAACCCTCCATAACACAACCCTCCAAAACACAGCCCTCCAAAACACAACCCTCCAAACACAACTCTCCAAACACAGCCCTCCAAACAACCCTCCATAACAGAACCCTCCAAAACACAGCCCTCCAAAACAGAACCCTCCAAACACTACTCTCCAAAAGACATCCCTCCAAAACACAACCCTCCAAAACACAAACTTCCGAAGCACAGCCCTCCAAAACACAACCCTCCATAACACATACTCCATTACACAACCCTCCAAAACACAACCCTCCAAAACACAGCCCTCCAAAACACAACCCTCCAAACACTACTCTCCAAAAGACATCCCTCCAAAACACAACCCTCCAAAACACAAATCTCCGAAGCACAGCCCTCCAAAACACAACCCTCCAAAACACAACCCTGCATAACACAACCCTCCATAACACAATCCCCCAAAACACAGCCCTCCAAAACACAACCCTCCATAACACAACCCTCCAAAACACAACCCTCTAAAACACAACTCTCCAAACACAACCCTCCAAAACACAACCCTCCAAAACACAGCCCTCCATAACACAACCCTCCAAAACACAACCCTCTAAAACACAACTCTCCAAACACAACCATCCAAAACACAACCCTCCAAAACACAAGCCTCCAAACCACAACCCTCCAAAACACAACCCTCCAAAACACAATGCTTCATAACACAACCCTCCAAACACAACCCTCCAAACAACCCTCCATAACACAAACCTCCAAAACACAACCCTCCAAAACACAACCCTCCAAAACACAGCCCTCCAAAACACAGCCCTCCAAAACACAGCCCTCCAAAACACAACCCTCCAAACACTACTCTCCAACAAACAACCCTCCAAAACACAACCCTCTAAAATACAACCCTCCAAAACACAGCCCTCCAAAAAAAAAACCCTCCATAACACACCCCTCCAAAACACAACCCTCCAAAACACAACCCTCCAAAACACAACCCTCCGAAACACAGCCCTCCAAAACACAACCCTACAAAACAAAACCCTCCAAAACACAACCCTTTAAAACACAACCCTCTAAAACACAACCCTCCAAAACACAACCCTCCAAAACACAACCCTCCATATCACCACCTTCCAAAACACAACCCTCTACAAAACACAACTCTCCAAACAACCCTCCATAACACAAACCTCCAAAACACAACCCTCCAAAACACAACCCTCCAAAGCACAACCCTCTAAAACAACCCTCCAAAACACAGCCCTCCAAATCACAACCTTCCAAAGCACAGCCCTACAAAAGACAACCGTTCAAAACACAACCCCCAAAAAAACACAACCCTCCAAAACACAAGCCTCCAAAACACAACCCTCCAAAACACAACCCTCGAAAACACAACCCTCCATAATACAACCCTCCAAAACACAACCCTCCAAAACACAGCCCTCCAAAACACAACCCTCCAAAACACAACCCTCCAAAACACAACCCTCCAAAAAGCAACCCTCTAAACGCAACCCTCCAAAACACAACCCTTCAAACACTACCCTCCAAAACACAACCCTCTAAAATACAACCCTCCAAACACAACCCTCCAAAACAAAGCCCTCCAAAACACAACCCTCCAAACACAAGCCTCCAAAACACAACCCTCTAAAACACAACTCTCCAAAAACACAACCCTCCAAAACAGAACCCTTTAAAACACAACCCTCTAAAACACAACCCTCCAAAACACAACCCTCCAAAACACAACCCTCCAAAACACAACCCTCAAAAACACAACCCTTTAATACACAACCCTCTAAAACACAACCCTCCAAACACAACTCTCCAAACACAGCCCTCCAATCAACCCTCCATAACACAACCCTCCAAAACACAGCCCTCCAAAACACAACCCTCCAAACACAACTCTCCAAACACAGCCCTCCAAACAACCCTCCATAACAGAACCCTCCAAAACACAGCCCTCCAAAACACAACCCTCCAAACACTACTCTCCAAAAGACATCCCTCCAAAACACAACCCTCCAAAACACAAACCTCCGAAGCACAGCCCTCCAAAACACAACCCTCCATAACAAATACTCCATTACACAACCCTCCAAAACACAACCCTCCAAAACACAGCCCTCCAAAACACAACCCTCCAAACACTACTCTCCAAAAGACATCCCTCCAAAACACAACCCTCCAAAACACAAACCTCCGAAGCACAGCCCTCCAAAACACAACCCTCCAAAACACAACCCTCCATAACACAACCCTCCATAACACAATCCCCCAAAACACAGCCCTCCAAAACACAACCCTCCATAACACAACCCTCCAAAACACAACCCTCTAAAACACAACTCTCCAAACACAACCCTCCAAAACACAACCCTCCAAAACACCGCCCTCCATAACACAGCCCTCCAAAAACACAGCCCTCCATAACACAACCCTCCAAAACACAACCCTCCAATACACAACCCTCCAAAACACAACCCTCCAAAACACAACCCTCCAAAACACAACCCTCCAAAACACAACCCTCAAAAACACAACCCTTTAATACACAACCCTCTAAAACACAACCCTCCAAACACAACTCTCCAAACACAGCCCTCCAAACAACCCTCCATAACACAACCCTCCAAAACACAGCCCTCCAAAACACAACCCTCCAAACACAACTCTGCAAACACAGCCCTCCAAACAACCCTCCATAATAGAACCCTCCAAAACACAGCCCTCCAAAACACAACCCTCCAAACACTACTCTCCAAAAGACATCCCTCCAAAACACAACCCTCCAAAACATAAACCTCCGAAGCACAGCCCTCCAAAACACAACCCTCCATAACACATACTCCATTACACAACCCTCCAAAACACAACCCTCCAAAACACAGCCCTCCAAAACACAACCATCCAAACACTACTCTCCAAAAGACATCCCTCCAAAACACAACCCTCCAAAACACAAACCTCCGAAGCACAGCCCTCCAAAACACAACCCTCCAAAACACAACCCTCCATAACACAACCCTCCATAACAGAATCCCCCAAAACACAGCCCTCCAAAACACAACCCTCTAAAACACAACTCTCCAAACACAACCCTCCAAAACACAACTCTCCAAAACACAGCCCTCCATAACACAGCCCTCCAAAAACACAACCCTCCATAACACAACCCTCCAAAACACAACCCTCCAATACACAACCCTCCAAAACACAACCCTCTAAAACACAACCCTCCAAAACACAGCCCTCCAAAACACAACCCTCCAAAACACAGCCCTCCATAACACAACCCTCCAAAACACAACCCTCTAAAACAACGCTCCAAAACACAGCCCTCCAAAACACAACCTTCCAAAGCACAGCCCTACAAAAGACAACCGTTCAAAACACAACCCCCCAAAACACAACCCTCCAAAACACAAGCCTCCAAAACACAACCCTCCAAAACACAACCCTCGAAAACACAACCCTCCATAATACAACCCTCCAAAACACAACCCTCCAAAACACAGTCCTCCAAAACACAACCCTCCAAAACACAAACCTCCAAAAAGCAACCCTCTAAACACAACCCTCCAAAACACAGCCCTTCAAACACTACCCTCCAAAACACAACCCTCTAAAATACAACCCTCACACAACCCTCCAAAACAAAGCCCTCCAAAACACAACCCTCCAAACACAAGCCTCCAAAACACAACCCTCTAAAACACAACTCTCCAAAACACAACCCTCCAAAACAGAACCCTTTAAAACACAACCCTCTAAAACACAACCCTCCAAAATACAACCCTCCAAAACACAACCCTCCAAAACACAACCCTCAAAAACACAACCCTTTAATACACAACCCTCTAAAACACAACCCTCCAAACACAACTCTCCAAACACAGCCCTCCAAACAACCCTCCATAACACAACCCTCCAAAACACAGCCCTCCAAAACACAACCCTCCAAACACAACTCTCCAAACACAGCCCTCCAAACAACCCTCCATAACAGAACCCTCCAAAACACAGCCCTCCAAAACAGAACCCTCCAAACACTACTCTCCAAAAGACATCCCTCCAAAACACAACCCTCCAAAACACAAACTTCCGAAGCACAGCCCTCCAAAACACAACCCTCCATAACACATACTCCATTACACAACCCTCCAAAACACAACCCTCCAAAACACAGCCCTCCAAAACACAACCCTCCAAACACTACTCTCCAAAAGACATCCCTCCAAAACACAACCCTCCAAAACACAAATCTCCGAAGCACAGCCCTCCAAAACACAACCCTCCAAAACACAACCCTGCATAACACAACCCTCCATAACACAATCTCCCAAAACACAGCCCTCCAAAACACAACCCTCCATAACACAACCCTCCAAAACACAACCCTCTAAAACACAACTCTCCAAACACAACCCTCCAAAACACAACCCTCCAAAACACAGCCCTCCATAACACAACCCTCCAAAACACAACCCTCTAAAACACAACTCTCCAAACACAACCATCCAAAACACAACCCTCCAAAACACAAGCCTCCAAACCACAACCCTCCAAAACACAACCCTCCAAAACACAACGCTTCATAACACAACCCTCCAAACACAACCCTCCAAACAACCCTCCATAACACAAACCTCCAAAACACAACCCTCCAAAACACAACCCTCCAAAACACAGCCCTCCAAAACACAGCCCTCCAAAACACAGCCCTCCAAAACACAACCCTCCAAACACTACTCTCCAACAAACAACCCTCCAAAACACAACCCTCTAAAATACAACCCTCCAAAACACAGCCCTCCAAAAAAAAAACCCTCCATAACACACCCCTCCAAAACACAACCCTCCAAAACACAACCCTCCAAAACACAACCCTCCGAAACACAGCCCTCCAAAACACAACCCTACAAAACAAAACCCTCCAAAACACAACCCTTTAAAACACAACCCTCTAAAACACAACCCTCCAAAACACAACCCTCCAAAACACAACCCTCCATATCACCACCTTCCAAAACACAACCCTCTACAAAACACAACTCTCCAAACAACCCTCCATAACACAAACCTCCAAAACACAACCCTCCAAAACACAACCCTCCAAAGCACAACCCTCTAAAACAACCCTCCAAAACACAGCCCTCCAAATCACAACCTTCCAAAGCACAGCCCTACAAAAGACAACCGTTCAAAACACAACCCCCAAAAAAACACAACCCTCCAAAACACAAGCCTCCAAAACACAACCCTCCAAAACACAACCCTCGAAAACACAACCCTCCATAATACAACCCTCCAAAACACAACCCTCCAAAACACAGCCCTCCAAAACACAACCCTCCAAAACACAACCCTCCAAAAAGCAACCCTCTAAACGCAACCCTCCAAAACACAACCCTTCAAACACTACCCTCCAAAACACAACCCTCTAAAATACAACCCTCCAAACACAACCCTCCAAAACAAAGCCCTCCAAAACACAACCCTCCAAACACAAGCCTCCAAAAACACAACCCTCCAAAACAGAACCCTTTAAAACACAACCCTCTAAAACACAACCCTCCAAAACACAACCCTCCAAAACACAACCCTCCAAAACACAACCCTCAAAAACACAACCCTTTAATACACAACCCTCTAAAACACAACCCTCCAAACACAACTCTCCAAACACAGCCCTCCAATCAACCCTCCATAACACAACCCTCCAAAACACAGCCCTCCAAAACACAACCCTCCAAACACAACTCTCCAAACACAGCCCTCCAAACAACCCTCCATAACAGAACCCTCCAAAACACAGCCCTCCAAAACACAACCCTCCAAACACTACTCTCCAAAAGACATCCCTCCAAAACACAACCCTCCAAAACACAAACCTCCGAAGCACAGCCCTCCAAAACACAACCCTCCATAACAAATACTCCATTACACAACCCTCCAAAACACAACCCTCCAAAACACAGCCCTCCAAAACACAACCCTCCAAACACTACTCTCCAAAAGACATCCCTCCAAAACACAACCCTCCAAAACACAAACCTCCGAAGCACAGCCCTCCAAAACACAACCCTCCAAAACACAACCCTCCATAACACAACCCTCCATAACACAATCCCCCAATACACAGCCCTCCAAAACACAACCCTCCATAACACAACCCTCCAAAACACAACCCTCTAAAACACAACTCTCCAAACACAACCCTCCAAAACACAACCCTCCAAAACACAGCCCTCCATAACACAGCCCTCCAAAAACACAGCCCTCCATAACACAACCCTCCAAAACACAACCCTCCAATACACAACCCTCCAAAACACAACCCTCCAAAACACAACCCTCCAAAACACAACCCTCCAAAACACAACCCTCAAAAACACAACCCTTTAATACACAACCCTCTAAAACACAACCCTCCAAACACAACTCTCCAAACACAGCCCTCCAAACAACCCTCCATAACACAACCCTCCAAAACACAGCCCTCCAAAACACAACCTTCCAAACACAACTCTGCAAACACAGCCCTCCAAACAACCCTCCATAATAGAACCCTCCAAAACACAGCCCTCCAAAACACAACCCTCCAAACACTACTCTCCAAAAGACATCCCTCCAAAACACAACCCTCCAAAACATAAACCTCCGAAGCACAGCCCTCCAAAACACAACCCTCCATAACACATACTCCATTACACAACCCTCCAAAACACAACCCTCCAAAACACAGCCCTCCAAAACACAACCATCCAAACACTACTCTCCAAAAGACATCCCTCCAAAACACAACCCTCCAAAACACAAACCTCCGAAGCACAGCCCTCCAAAACACAACCCTCCAAAACACAACCCTCCATAACACAACCCTCCATAACAGAATCCCCCAAAACACAGCCCTCCAAAACACAACCCTCTAAAACACAACTCTCCAAACACAACCCTCCAAAACACAACTCTCCAAAACACAGCCCTCCATAACACAGCCCTCCAAAAACACAACCCTCCATAACACAACCCTCCAAAACACAACCCTCCAATACACAACCCTCCAAAACACAACCCTCTAAAACACAACCCTCCAAAACACAGCCCTCCAAAACACAACCCTCCAAAACACAGCCCTCCATAACACAGCCCTCCAAAAACACAGCCCTCCAAAACACAAACCTTCAAACACAACTTTCCCAAGACACCCCTCCAAAACACAACCCCCCAAAACACAGCCCTCCAAAGCACAACCCTCCATAACACAACCATCCAAAACACAACCCTCTAAAACACAACTCTCCAAACACAACCCTCCATAACACAACCCTCCATAACACAACCCTCCAAAACACAACCCTCCAAAACACAACCCTCCAAAACACAAGCCTCCAAACCACAACCCTCCAAAACACAACCCTCCAAAACACAAGGCTTTATAACACAACCCTCCAAACACAACCCTCCAAACAACCCTCCATAACACAAACCTCCAAAACACAACCCTCCAAAACACAATCCTACAAAACACAGCCCTCCAAAACACAGCCCTCCAAAACACAACCCTCCAAACACTACTCTCCAACAAACAACCCTCCAAAACACAACCCTCTAAAATACAACCCTCCAAAACACAGCCCTCCAAAAACACAGCCCTCCATAACACACCCCTCCAAAACACAACCCTCCAAACCACAACCCTCCAAAACACAACCCTCCGAAACACAGCCCTCCAAAACACAACCCTCCGAAACACAAACCTTCAAATACAACTTTCCAAACACACCCCTCCAAAACACAACCCTCCAAAACACAACCCTCCTTAACACAACCCTCCAAAACACAGCCCTCCAAAACATAAGCCTCCAAAACACAACCCTCCAAAACAAAGCCCTCAAAAGCACAACCCTCCAAAACACAACCCTCCAAAACACAGCCCTCCAAAACACAACCCTCCAAAACAAAACCCCCAAAAACACAAACCTCCATAACACAGCCCTCCAAAAACACAGCCCTCCATAACACAACCCTCCAAAACACAACCCTCCAGTACACAACCCTCCAAAACACAACCTTCTAAAACACAACCCTCCAAAACACAGCCCTCCAAAACACAACCCTCCAAACACTACTCTCCAAAAGACATCCCTCCAAAACACAACCCTCCAAAACACAAACCTCCGAAGTACAGCCCTCCAAAACACAACCCTCCAAAACACAACCCTCCAAAACAAAACCCTCCAAAACACAACCCTCTAAAACACAACCATCCAAAACACAGCCCTCCAAAACACAATCCTCCAAAACACAACCCTCCAAAATACAAGCCTCCAAAACACAACCCTCCAAAACACAACCCTCCAAAACACAACCCTCCGAAACTCAGCCCTCCAAAACACAACCCTCCAAAACACAACCCTCCGAAACACAAACCTTCAAACACAACTTTCCAAACACACCCCTCCAAAACACAACCCTCCAAAACACAACCCTCCATAACACAACCCTCCAAAATACAGCCCTCCAAAACAAAACCCTCCAAAACACAACCCTCCAAAACACAACCCTCCAAAACACAGCCCTCCAAAACACAACCCTCCATAACACAACCCCTCAAAACACAGCCCTCCAAAACACAACCCTCCATAACACAAACCTCCAAAACACAGCCCTCCAAAACACAAACCTCCAAAATACAGCCCTCCAAAACACAACCCTCTAAAACACAACCCTCTAAAACAGAACTCTCCAAACACAACCCTCCATAACACAACCCTCCATAACACAACCCTCCAAAACACAACCCTCCAAATCACAACCCTCCAAAACACAACCCTCCAAAACACAACAATCCATGACGCAACCCTCCAAAACACAACCCTCTAAAACAACCCTCCAAAACACAGCCCTCCAAATCACAACCTTCCAAAGCACAGCCCTACAAAAGACAACCGTTCAAAACACAACCCCCAAAAAAACACAACCCTCCAAAACACAAGCCTCCAAAACACAACCCTCCAAAACACAACCCTCGAAAACACAACCCTCCATAATACAACCCTCCAAAACACAACCCTCCAAAACACAGCCCTCCAAAACACAACCCTCCAAAACACAACCCTCCAAAAAGCAACCCTCTAAACGCAACCCTCCAAAACACAACCCTTCAAACACTACCCTCCAAAACACAACCCTCTAAAATACAACCCTCCAAACACAACCCTCCAAAACAAAGCCCTCCAAAACACAACCCTCCAAACACAAGCCTCCAAAAACACAACCCTCCAAAACAGAACCCTTTAAAACACAACCCTCTAAAACACAACCCTCCAAAACACAACCCTCCAAAACACAACCCTCCAAAACACAACCCTCAAAAACACAACCCTTTAATACACAACCCTCTAAAACACAACCCTCCAAACACAACTCTCCAAACACAGCCCTCCAATCAACCCTCCATAACACAACCCTCCAAAACACAGCCCTCCAAAACACAACCCTCCAAACACAACTCTCCAAACACAGCCCTCCAAACAACCCTCCATAACAGAACCCTCCAAAACACAGCCCTCCAAAACACAACCCTCCAAACACTACTCTCCAAAAGACATCCCTCCAAAACACAACCCTCCAAAACACAAACCTCCGAAGCACAGCCCTCCAAAACACAACCCTCCATAACAAATACTCCATTACACAACCCTCCAAAACACAACCCTCCAAAACACAGCCCTCCAAAACACAACCCTCCAAACACTACTCTCCAAAAGACATCCCTCCAAAACACAACCCTCCAAAACACAAACCTCCGAAGCACAGCCCTCCAAAACACAACCCTCCAAAACACAACCCTCCATAACACAACCCTCCATAACACAATCCCCCAAAACACAGCCCTCCAAAACACAACCCTCCATAACACAACCCTCCAAAACACAACCCTCTAAAACACAACTCTCCAAACACAACCCTCCAAAACACAACCCTCCAAAACACAGCCCTCCATAACACAGCCCTCCAAAAACACAGCCCTCCATAACACAACCCTCCAAAACACAACCCTCCAATACACAACCCTCCAAAACACAACCCTCCAAAACACAACCCTCCAAAACACAACCCTCCAAAACACAACCCTCAAAAACACAACCCTTTAATACACAACCCTCTAAAACACAACCCTCCAAACACAACTCTCCAAACACAGCCCTCCAAACAACCCTCCATAACACAACCCTCCAAAACACAGCCCTCCAAAACACAACCCTCCAAACACAACTCTGCAAACACAGCCCTCCAAACAACCCTCCATAATAGAACCCTCCAAAACACAGCCCTCCAAAACACAACCCTCCAAACACTACTCTCCAAAAGACATCCCTCCAAAACACAACCCTCCAAAACATAAACCTCCGAAGCACAGCCCTCCAAAACACAACCCTCCATAACACATACTCCATTACACAACCCTCCAAAACACAACCCTCCAAAACACAGCCCTCCAAAACACAACCATCCAAACACTACTCTCCAAAAGACATCCCTCCAAAACACAACCCTCCAAAACACAAACCTCCGAAGCACAGCCCTCCAAAACACAACCCTCCAAAACACAACCCTCCATAACACAACCCTCCATAACAGAATCCCCCAAAACACAGCCCTCCAAAACACAACCCTCTAAAACACAACTCTCCAAACACAACCCTCCAAAACACAACTCTCCAAAACACAGCCCTCCATAACACAGCCCTCCAAAAACACAACCCTCCATAACACAACCCTCCAAAACACAACCCTCCAATACACAACCCTCCAAAACACAACCCTCTAAAACACAACCCTCCAAAACACAACCCTCCAATACACAACCCTCCAAAACAAAACCCTCCAAAACACAACCCTCTAAAACACAACCCTCCAAAACACAGCCCTCCAAAACACAATCCTCCAAAACACAACCCTCCAAAACACAACCCTCCAAAACACAACCCTCCAAAACACAACCCTCCAAAACACAACCCTCCGAAACTCAGACCTCCAAAACACAACCCTCCAAAACACAAACTTCCGAAGCACAGCCCTCCAAAACACAACCCTCCATAACACATACTCCATTACACAACCCTCCAAAACACAACCCTCCAAAACACAGCCCTCCAAAACACAACCCTCCAAACACTACTCTCCAAAAGACATCCCTCCAAAACACAACCCTCCAAAACACAAATCTCCGAAGCACAGCCCTCCAAAACACAACCCTCCAAAACACAACCCTGCATAACACAACCCTCCATAACACAATCCCCCAAAACACAGCCCTCCAAAACACAACCCTCCATAACACAACCCTCCAAAACACAACCCTCTAAAACACAACTCTCCAAACACAACCCTCCAAAACACAACCCTCCAAAACACAGCCCTCCATAACACAACCCTCCAAAACACAACCCTCTAAAACACAACTCTCCAAACACAACCATCCAAAACACAACCCTCCAAAACACAAGCCTCCAAACCACAACCCTCCAAAACACAACCCTCCAAAACACAACGCTTCATAACACAACCCTCCAAACACAACCCTCCAAACAACCCTCCATAACACAAACCTCCAAAACACAACCCTCCAAAACACAACCCTCCAAAACACAGCCCTCCAAAACACAGCCCTCCAAAACACAGCCCTCCAAAACACAACCCTCCAAACACTACTCTCCAACAAACAACCCTCCAAAACACAACCCTCTAAAATACAACCCTCCAAAACACAGCCCTCCAAAAAAAAAAACCCTCCATAACACACCCCTCCAAAACACAACCCTCCAAAACACAACCCTCCAAAACACAACCCTCCGAAACACAGCCCTCCAAAACACAACCCTACAAAACAAAACCCTCCAAAACACAACCCTTTAAAACACAACCCTCTAAAACACAACCCTCCAAAACACAACCCTCCAAAACACAACCCTCCATATCACCACCTTCCAAAACACAACCCTCTACAAAACACAACTCTCCAAACAACCCTCCATAACACAAACCTCCAAAACACAACCCTCCAAAACACAACCCTCCAAAGCACAACCCTCTAAAACAACCCTCCAAAACACAGCCCTCCAAATCACAACCTTCCAAAGCACAGCCCTACAAAAGACAACCGTTCAAAACACAACCCCCAAAAAAACACAACCCTCCAAAACACAAGCCTCCAAAACACAACCCTCCAAAACACAACCCTCGAAAACACAACCCTCCATAATACAACCCTCCAAAACACAACCCTCCAAAACACAGCCCTCCAAAACACAACCCTCCAAAACACAACCCTCCAAAAAGCAACCCTCTAAACGCAACCCTCCAAAACACAACCCTTCAAACACTACCCTCCAAAACACAACCCTCTAAAATACAACCCTCCAAACACAACCCTCCAAAACAAAGCCCTCCAAAACACAACCCTCCAAACACAAGCCTCCAAAAACACAACCCTCCAAAACAGAACCCTTTAAAACACAACCCTCTAAAACACAACCCTCCAAAACACAACCCTCCAAAACACAACCCTCCAAAACACAACCCTCAAAAACACAACCCTTTAATACACAACCCTCTAAAACACAACCCTCCAAACACAACTCTCCAAACACAGCCCTCCAATCAACCCTCCATAACACAACCCTCCAAAACACAGCCCTCCAAAACACAACCCTCCAAACACAACTCTCCAAACACAGCCCTCCAAACAACCCTCCATAACAGAACCCTCCAAAACACAGCCCTCCAAAACACAACCCTCCAAACACTACTCTCCAAAAGACATCCCTCCAAAACACAACCCTCCAAAACACAAACCTCCGAAGCACAGCCCTCCAAAACACAACCCTCCATAACAAATACTCCATTACACAACCCTCCAAAACACAACCCTCCAAAACACAGCCCTCCAAAACACAACCCTCCAAACACTACTCTCCAAAAGACATCCCTCCAAAACACAACCCTCCAAAACACAAACCTCCGAAGCACAGCCCTCCAAAACACAACCCTCCAAAACACAACCCTCCATAACACAACCCTCCATAACACAATCCCCCAAAACACAGCCCTCCAAAACACAACCCTCCATAACACAACCCTCCAAAACACAACCCTCTAAAACACAACTCTCCAAACACAACCCTCCAAAACACAACCCTCCAAAACACAGCCCTCCATAACACAGCCCTCCAAAAACACAGCCCTCCATAACACAACCCTCCAAAACACAACCCTCCAATACACAACCCTCCAAAACACAACCCTCCAAAACACAACCCTCCAAAACACAACCCTCCAAAACACAACCCTCAAAAACACAACCCTTTAATACACAACCCTCTAAAACACAACCCTCCAAACACAACTCTCCAAACACAGCCCTCCAAACAACCCTCCATAACACAACCCTCCAAAACACAGCCCTCCAAAACACAACCCTCCAAACACAACTCTGCAAACACAGCCCTCCAAACAACCCTCCATAATAGAACCCTCCAAAACACAGCCCTCCAAAACACAACCCTCCAAACACTACTCTCCAAAAGACATCCCTCCAAAACACAACCCTCCAAAACATAAACCTCCGAAGCACAGCCCTCCAAAACACAACCCTCCATAACACATACTCCATTACACAACCCTCCAAAACACAACCCTCCAAAACACAGCCCTCCAAAACACAACCATCCAAACACTACTCTCCAAAAGACATCCCTCCAAAACACAACCCTCCAAAACACAAACCTCCGAAGCACAGCCCTCCAAAACACAACCCTCCAAAACACAACCCTCCATAACACAACCCTCCATAACAGAATCCCCCAAAACACAGCCCTCCAAAACACAACCCTCTAAAACACAACTCTCCAAACACAACCCTCCAAAACACAACTCTCCAAAACACAGCCCTCCATAACACAGCCCTCCAAAAACACAACCCTCCATAACACAACCCTCCAAAACACAACCCTCCAATACACAACCCTCCAAAACACAACCCTCTAAAACACAACCCTCCAAAACACAGCCCTCCAAAACACAACCCTCCAAAACACAGCCCTCCATAACACAGCCCTCCAAAAACACAGCCCTCCAAAACACAAACCTTCAAACACAACTTTCCCAAGACACCCCTCCAAAACACAACCCCCCAAAACACAGCCCTCCAAAGCACAACCCTCCATAACACAACCATCCAAAACACAACCCTCTAAAACACAACTCTCCAAACACAACCCTCCATAACACAACCCTCCATAACACAACCCTCCAAAACACAACCCTCCAAAACACAACCCTCCAAAACACAAGCCTCCAAACCACAACCCTCCAAAACACAACCCTCCAAAACACAAGGCTTTATAACACAACCCTCCAAACACAACCCTCCAAACAACCCTCCATAACACAAACCTCCAAAACACAACCCTCCAAAACACAATCCTACAAAACACAGCCCTCCAAAACACAGCCCTCCAAAACACAACCCTCCAAACACTACTCTCCAACAAACAACCCTCCAAAACACAACCCTCTAAAATACAACCCTCCAAAACACAGCCCTCCAAAAACACAGCCCTCCATAACACACCCCTCCAAAACACAACCCTCCAAACCACAACCCTCCAAAACACAACCCTCCGAAACACAGCCCTCCAAAACACAACCCTCCGAAACACAAACCTTCAAATACAACTTTCCAAACACACCCCTCCAAAACACAACCCTCCAAAACACAACCCTCCTTAACACAACCCTCCAAAACACAGCCCTCCAAAACATAAGCCTCCAAAACACAACCCTCCAAAACAAAGCCCTCAAAAGCACAACCCTCCAAAACACAACCCTCCAAAACACAGCCCTCCAAAACACAACCCTCCAAAACAAAACCCCCAAAAACACAAACCTCCATAACACAGCCCTCCAAAAACACAGCCCTCCATAACACAACCCTCCAAAACACAACCCTCCAGTACACAACCCTCCAAAACACAACCTTCTAAAACACAACCCTCCAAAACACAGCCCTCCAAAACACAACCCTCCAAACACTACTCTCCAAAAGACATCCCTCCAAAACACAACCCTCCAAAACACAAACCTCCGAAGTACAGCCCTCCAAAACACAACCCTCCAAAACACAACCCTCCATAACACAACCCTCCATAACACAATGTCCCAAAACACAGCCCTCCAAAACACAACCCTCCATAACACAACCCTCCAAAACACAACCCTCTAAAACACAACTCTCCAAACACAACCCTCCAAAACACAACCCTCCAAAACACAGCCCTCCATAACACAGCCTTCCAAAAACACAGCCCTCCATAACACAACCCTCCAAAACACAACCCCCCAAAACACAGCCCTCCAAAGCACAACCCTCCATAACACAACCATCCAAAACACAACCCTCTAAAACACAACTCTCCAAACACAACCCTCCATAACACAACCCTCCATAACACAACCCTCCAAAACACAACCCTCCAAAACACAACCCTCCAAAACACAAGCCTCCAAACCACAACCCTCCAAAACACAACCCTCCAAAACACAACGCTTTATAACACAACCCTGCAAACACAACCCTCCAAACAACCCTCCATAACACAAACCTCCAAAACACAACCCTCCAAAACACAACCCTCCAAAACACAGCCCTCCAAAACACAGCCCTCCAAAACACAACCCTCCAAACACTACTCTCCAACAAACAACCCTCCAAAACACAACCCTCTAAAATACAACCCTCCAAAACACAGCCCTCCAAAAACACAGCCCTCCATAACACACCCCTCCAAAACACAACCCTCCAAACCACAACCCTCCAAATCACAACCCTCTGAAACACAGCCCTCCAAAAAAAACCCTCCGAAACACAAACCTTCAAACACAACTTTCCAAACACACCCCTCCAAAACACAACCCTCCAAAACACAACCCTCCATAACACAACCCCCCAAAACACAGCCCTCCAAAACATAAGCCTCCAAAACACAACCCTCCAAAACAAAGCCCTCCAAAGCACAACCCTCCAAAACACAACCCTCCAAAACACAGCCCTCCAAAACACAACCCTCCAAAACAAAACCCCCAAAAACACAAACCTCCATAACACAGCCGTCCAAAAACACAGCCCTCCATAACACAACCCTCCAAAACACAACCCTCCAATACACAACCCTCCAAAACACAACCTTCTAAAACACAACCCTCCAAAAAACAGCCCTCCAAAACACAACCCTCCAAACACTACTCTCCAAAAGACATCCGTCCAAAACACAACCCTCCAAAACACAAACCTCCGAAGCACAGCCCTCCAAAACACAACCCTCCAAAACACAACCCTCTAAAACACAACCCTCCAAAACACAGCCCTCCAAAACACAACCCTCCAAAACACAGCCCTCCATAACACAGCCCTCCAAAAACACAGCCCTCCAAAACACAAACCTTCAAACACAACTTTCAAAACACACCCCTCCAAAACACAACCCCCCAAAACACAGCCCTCCAAAGCACAACCCTTCATAACACAACCATCCAAAACACAACCCTCTAAAACACAACTCTCCAAACACAACCCTCCATAACACAACCCTGCATAACACAACCCTCCAAAACACAACCCTCCAAAACACAACCCTCCAAAACACAAGCCTCCAAAACACAACCCTCCAAAACACAACCCTCCAAAACACAACGCTTCATAACACAACCCTCCAAACACAACCCTCCAAACAACCCTCCATAACACAAACCTCCAAAACACAACCCTCCAAAACACAACCCTCCAAAACACAGCCCTCCAAAACACAGCCCTCCAAAACACAGCCCTCCAAATCACAACCCTCCAAACACTACTCTCCAACAATCAACCCTCCAAAACACAACGCTCTAAAATACAACCCTCCAAAACACAGCCCTCCAAAAACACAGCCCTCCATAACACACCCCTCCAAAACACAACCCTCCAAAACACAACCCTCCAAAACACAACCCTCCGAAACACAGCGCTCCAAAACACAACCCTCCAAAACAAAACCTTCCGAAACACAAACCTTCAAACATAACTTTCCAAACACACCCATCCAAAACACAACCCTCCAAAACACAACCCTCCATAACACAACCCTCCAAAACACAAGCCTCCAAAACACAACCCTCCAAAACAAAGCCCTCCAAAGCACAACCCTCCAAAACACAACCCTCCAAAACACAACCCTCCAAAAGACAGCCCACCAAAACACAACCCTCCAAAACAAAACCCCCAAAAACACAAACCTCCGAAACATAGCCCTTCAAAACACAACCCTCCAAAACACAACCCTCCAAAACACAACCGTCCATAACACAACCTTCCAAAACACAGCCCTCCAAAACACAACCCTCCATAACACAGCCCTCCAAAACACAGCCCTCCAAAACATAAGCCTCCAAAACACAACCCTCCAAAACAAAGCCCTCCAAACCACAACCCTCCAAAACACAACCCTCCGAAACACTGCCCTCCAAAACACAACACTCCGAAACACAAACCTTCAAACACAACTTTCCAAACACACCCCTCCAAAACACAACCCTCCAAAACACAACCCTCCATAACACAACCCTCCAAAACACAGCCCTCCAAAACATAAGCCTCCAAAACACAACCCTCCAAAACAAAGCCCTCCAAAGCACAACCCTCCAAAACACAACCCTCCAAAACACAGCCCTCCAAAACACAACCCTCCAAAACAAAACCCCCCAAAACACAAACCTCCATAACACAGCCGTCCAAAAACACAGCCCTCCATAACACAACCCTCCAAAACACAACCCTCCAATACACAACCCTCCAAAACACAACCTTCTAAAACACAACCCTCCAAAACACAGCCCTCCAAAACACAACCCTCCAAACACTATTCTCCAAAGACATCCCTCCAAAACACAACCCTCCAAAACACAAACCTCCGAAGCACAGCCCTCCAAAACACAACCCTCCATAACACAACCCTCCAAAACACAACCCTCTAAAACACAACTCTCCAAACACAACCCTCCAAAACACAACCCTCCAAAACACAGCCCTCCATAACACAGCCCTCCAAAAACACAGCCCTCCATAACACAACCCTCCAAAACACAACCCTCCAATACACAACCCTCCAAAACACAACCCTCTAAAACACAACCCTCCAAAACACAGCCCTCCAAAACACAACCCTCCAAAACACAGCCCTCCATAACACAGCCCTCCAAAAACACAGCCCTCCAAAACACAAACCTTCAAACACAACTTTCAAAACACACCCCTCCAAAACACAACCCCCCAAAACACAGCCCTCCAAAGCACAACCCTCCATAACACAACCATCCAAAACACAACCCTCTAAAACACAACTCTCCAAACACAACCCTCCATAACACAACCCTGCATAACACAACCCTCCAAAACACAACCCTCCAAAACACAACCCTCCAAAACACAAGCCTCCAAAACACAACCCTCCAAAACACAACCCTCCAAAACACAACGCTTCATAACACAACCCTCCAAACACAACCCTCCAAACAACCCTCCATAACACAAACCTCCAAAACACAACCCTCCAAAACACAACCCTCCAAAACACAGCCCTCCAAAACACAGCCCTCCAAAACACAGCCCTCCAAATCACAACCCTCCAAACACTACTCTCCAACAATCAACCCTCCAAAACACAACGCTCTAAAATACAACCCTCCAAAACACAGCCCTCCAAAAACACAGCCCTCCATAACACACCCCTCCAAAACACAACCCTCCAAAACACAACCCTCCAAAACACAACCCTCCGAAACACAGCCCTCCAAAACACAACCCTCCAAAACAAAACCCTCCGAAACACAACCCTCCAAAACACAACCCTCCAAAACACAACCCTCCATAACACAACCCTCCAAAGCACAACCCTCGAAAACACAACCCTCCAAAACACAACCCTCCAAAAGACAGCCCACCAAAACACAACCCTCCAAAACAAAACCCCCAAAAACACAAACCTCCGAAACATAGCCCTTCAAAACACAACCCTCCAAAACACAACCCTCCAAAACACAACCGTCCATAACACAACCCTCCAAAACACAGCCCTCCAAAACACAACCCTCCATAACACAGCCCTCCATAACACAATCCCCCAAAACACAGCCCTCCAAAACACAACCCTCCATAACACAACCCTCCAAAACACAACCCTCTAAAACACAACTCTCCAAACCCAACCTTCCAAAACACAACCCTCCAAAACACAGCCCTCCATAACACAGCCCTCCAAAAACACAGCCCTCCATAACACAACCTTCCAAAACACAACCCTCCAATACACAAGCCTCCAAAACACAACCCTCTAAAACACAACCCTCCAAAACACAGCCCTCCATAACACAACCATCCAAAACACAACCCTCTAAAACACAACTCTCCAAACACAACCCTCCATAACACAACCCTCCATAACACAACCCTCCAAAACCAACCCTCCAAAACACAAGCCTCCAAAACACAACCCTCCAAAACACAACCCTCCAAAACACAACGCTTCATAACACAACCCTCCAAAACACAACCCTCCAAAACACAACCCTCCAAAACACAACCCTCAAAAACAAAGCCCTCGAAAACACAACCCTCCATAACACAACCCCTCAAAACACAGCCCTCCAAAACACAACCCTCCATAACACAAACCTCCAAAACACAGCCCTCCAAAACACAAACCTCCAAAATACAGCCCTCCAAAACACAACCCTCCAAAACACAGCCCTCCAAAACACAACCCTCTAAAACACAACCCTCTAAAACACAACTCTCCAAACACAACCCTCCATAACACAACCCTCCATAACACAACCCACCAAAACACAACCCTCCAAATCACAACCCTCCAAAACACAACCCTCCAAAACACAACCCTCCATAACGCAACCCTCCAAAACACAACCCTCCAAAACACAGCCCTCCAAAACACAACCCTCCAAAACACAACCCTCTAAAACACAACCCTCCAAAACACAGCCCTCCAAAACACAACCCTCCAAAACACAGCCCTCCATAACACAGCCCTCCAAAAACACAGCCCTCCAAAACACAAACCTTCAAACACAACTTTCAAAACACACCCCTCCAAAACACAACCCCCCAAAACACAGCCCTCCAAAGCACAACCCTTCATAACACAACCATCCAAAACACAACCCTCTAAAACACAACTCTCCAAACACAACCCTCCATAACACAACCCTGCATAACACAACCCTCCAAAACACAACCCTCCAAAACACAACCCTCCAAAACACAAGCCTCCAAAACACAACCCTCCAAAACACAACCCTCCAAAACACAACGCTTCATAACACAACCCTCCAAACACAACCCTCCAAACAACCCTCCATAACACAAACCTCCAAAACACAACCCTCCAAAACACAACCCTCCAAAACACAGCCCTCCAAAACACAGCCCTCCAAAACACAGCCCTCCAAATCACAACCCTCCAAACACTACTCTCCAACAATCAACCCTCCAAAACACAACGCTCTAAAATACAACCCTCCAAAACACAGCCCTCCAAAAACACAGCCCTCCATAACACACCCCTCCAAAACACAACCCTCCAAAACACAACCCTCCAAAACACAACCCTCCGAAACACAGCGCTCCAAAACACAACCCTCCAAAACAAAACCTTCCGAAACACAAACCTTCAAACATAACTTTCCAAACACACCCATCCAAAACACAACCCTCCAAAACACAACCCTCCATAACACAACCCTCCAAAACACAAGCCTCCAAAACACAACCCTCCAAAACAAAGCCCTCCAAAGCACAACCCTCCAAAACACAACCCTCCAAAACACAACCCTCCAAAAGACAGCCCACCAAAACACAACCCTCCAAAACAAAACCCCCAAAAACACAAACCTCCGAAACATAGCCCTTCAAAACACAACCCTCCAAAACACAACCCTCCAAAACACAACCGTCCATAACACAACCTTCCAAAACACAGCCCTCCAAAACACAACCCTCCATAACACAGCCCTCCAAAACACAGCCCTCCAAAACATAAGCCTCCAAAACACAACCCTCCAAAACAAAGCCCTCCAAACCACAACCCTCCAAAACACAACCCTCCGAAACACTGCCCTCCAAAACACAACACTCCGAAACACAAACCTTCAAACACAACTTTCCAAACACACCCCTCCAAAACACAACCCTCCAAAACACAACCCTCCATAACACAACCCTCCAAAACACAGCCCTCCAAAACATAAGCCTCCAAAACACAACCCTCCAAAACAAAGCCCTCCAAAGCACAACCCTCCAAAACACAACCCTCCAAAACACAGCCCTCCAAAACACAACCCTCCAAAACAAAACCCCCCAAAACACAAACCTCCATAACACAGCCGTCCAAAAACACAGCCCTCCATAACACAACCCTCCAAAACACAACCCTCCAATACACAACCCTCCAAAACACAACCTTCTAAAACACAACCCTCCAAAACACAGCCCTCCAAAACACAACCCTCCAAACACTATTCTCCAAAGACATCCCTCCAAAACACAACCCTCCAAAACACAAACCTCCGAAGCACAGCCCTCCAAAACACAACCCTCCATAACACAACCCTCCAAAACACAACCCTCTAAAACACAACTCTCCAAACACAACCCTCCAAAACACAACCCTCCAAAACACAGCCCTCCATAACACAGCCCTCCAAAAACACAGCCCTCCATAACACAACCCTCCAAAACACAACCCTCCAATACACAACCCTCCAAAACACAACCCTCTAAAACACAACCCTCCAAAACACAGCCCTCCAAAACACAACCCTCCAAAACACAGCCCTCCATAACACAGCCCTCCAAAAACACAGCCCTCCAAAACACAAACCTTCAAACACAACTTTCAAAACACACCCCTCCAAAACACAACCCCCCAAAACACAGCCCTCCAAAGCACAACCCTCCATAACACAACCATCCAAAACACAACCCTCTAAAACACAACTCTCCAAACACAACCCTCCATAACACAACCCTGCATAACACAACCCTCCAAAACACAACCCTCCAAAACACAACCCTCCAAAACACAAGCCTCCAAAACACAACCCTCCAAAACACAACCCTCCAAAACACAACGCTTCATAACACAACCCTCCAAACACAACCCTCCAAACAACCCTCCATAACACAAACCTCCAAAACACAACCCTCCAAAACACAACCCTCCAAAACACAGCCCTCCAAAACACAGCCCTCCAAAACACAGCCCTCCAAATCACAACCCTCCAAACACTACTCTCCAACAATCAACCCTCCAAAACACAACGCTCTAAAATACAACCCTCCAAAACACAGCCCTCCAAAAACACAGCCCTCCATAACACACCCCTCCAAAACACAACCCTCCAAAACACAACCCTCCAAAACACAACCCTCCGAAACACAGCCCTCCAAAACACAACCCTCCAAAACAAAACCCTCCGAAACACAACCCTCCAAAACACAACCCTCCAAAACACAACCCTCCATAACACAACCCTCCAAAGCACAACCCTCGAAAACACAACCCTCCAAAACACAACCCTCCAAAAGACAGCCCACCAAAACACAACCCTCCAAAACAAAACCCCCAAAAACACAAACCTCCGAAACATAGCCCTTCAAAACACAACCCTCCAAAACACAACCCTCCAAAACACAACCGTCCATAACACAACCCTCCAAAACACAGCCCTCCAAAACACAACCCTCCATAACACAGCCCTCCATAACACAATCCCCCAAAACACAGCCCTCCAAAACACAACCCTCCATAACACAACCCTCCAAAACACAACCCTCTAAAACACAACTCTCCAAACCCAACCTTCCAAAACACAACCCTCCAAAACACAGCCCTCCATAACACAGCCCTCCAAAAACACAGCCCTCCATAACACAACCTTCCAAAACACAACCCTCCAATACACAAGCCTCCAAAACACAACCCTCTAAAACACAACCCTCCAAAACACAGCCCTCCATAACACAACCATCCAAAACACAACCCTCTAAAACACAACTCTCCAAACACAACCCTCCATAACACAACCCTCCATAACACAACCCTCCAAAACCAACCCTCCAAAACACAAGCCTCCAAAACACAACCCTCCAAAACACAACCCTCCAAAACACAACGCTTCATAACACAACCCTCCAAAACACAACCCTCCAAAACACAACCCTCCAAAACACAACCCTCAAAAACAAAGCCCTCGAAAACACAACCCTCCATAACACAACCCCTCAAAACACAGCCCTCCAAAACACAACCCTCCATAACACAAACCTCCAAAACACAGCCCTCCAAAACACAAACCTCCAAAATACAGCCCTCCAAAACACAACCCTCCAAAACACAGCCCTCCAAAACACAACCCTCTAAAACACAACCCTCTAAAACACAACTCTCCAAACACAACCCTCCATAACACAACCCTCCATAACACAACCCACCAAAACACAACCCTCCAAATCACAACCCTCCAAAACACAACCCTCCAAAACACAACCCTCCATAACGCAACCCTCCAAAACACAACCCTCCAAAACACAGTCCTCCAAAACACAACCCTCCAAAACACAACCCTCCAAAACAAAACCCTCCAAAACACAACCCTCTAAAACACAACCATCCAAAACACAGCCCTCCAAAACACAATCCTCCAAAACACAACCCTCCAAAATACAAGCCTCCAAAACACAACCCTCCAAAACACAACCCTCCAAAACACAACCCTCCGAAACTCAGCCCTCCAAAACACAACCCTCCAAAACACAACCCTCCGAAACACAAACCTTCAAACACAACTTTCCAAACACACCCCTCCAAAACACAACCCTCCAAAACACAACCCTCCATAACACAACCCTCCAAAATACAGCCCTCCAAAACAAAACCCTCCAAAACACAACCCTCCAAAACACAACCCTCCAAAACACAGCCCTCCAAAACACAACCCTCCATAACACAACCCCTCAAAACACAGCCCTCCAAAACACAACCCTCCATAACACAAACCTCCAAAACACAGCCCTCCAAAACACAAACCTCCAAAATACAGCCCTCCAAAACACAACCCTCTAAAACACAACCCTCTAAAACAGAACTCTCCAAACACAACCCTCCATAACACAACCCTCCATAACACAACCCTCCAAAACACAACCCTCCAAATCACAACCCTCCAAAACACAACCCTCCAAAACACAACAATCCATGACGCAACCCTCCAAAACACAACCCTCCAAAACACAGCCCTCCAAAACACAACCCTCCAAAACAAAACCCCCTAAAACACAAACCTCCAAAACATAGCCCTCCAAAACACAACCCTCCAAAACACAACCCTCCAAAACACAACCCTCCATAACACAACCCTCCAAAACACAGCCCTCCAAAACACAACCCTCCATAACACAGCCCTCCATAACACAGCCCTCCAAAAACACAGCCCTCCATAACAGAACCCTCCAAAACACAACCCTCTAAAACACAACTCTCCAAACACAACCCTCCAAAACACAACCCTCCAAAACACTACCCTCCATAACACAGCCCTCCAAAAACACAGCCCTCCATAACACAACCCTCCAAAACACAACCCTCCAATACACAACCCTCCAAAACACAACAATCCATGACGCAACCCTCCAAAACACAACCCTCCAAAACACAGTCCTCCAAAACACAACCCTCCAAAACACAAACCTCCAAAACAAAACCCTCCAAAACACAACCCTCTAAAACACAACCCTCCAAAACACAGCCCTCCAAAACACAATCCTCCAAAACACAACCCTCCAAAACACAACCCTCCAAAACACAACCCTCCAAAACACAACCCTCCAAAACACAACCCTCCGAAACTCAGACCTCCAAAACACAACCCTCCAAAACACAACCCTCCGAAACACAAACCTTCAAACACAACTTTCCAAACACACCCCTCCAAAACACAACCCTCCAAAACACAACCCTCCATAACACAACCCTCCAAAACACAGCCCTCCAAAACACAAGCCTCCAAAACACAACCCTCCAAAACAAAGCCCTCCAAAACACAACCCTCCAAAACACAACCCTCCAAAACACAACCCTCCAAAACACAGCCCTCCAAAACACAACCCTCCAAAACAAAACCCCCTAAAACACAAACCTCCAAAACATAGCCCTCCAAAACACAACCCTCCAAAACACAACCCTCCAAAACACAACCCTCCATAACACAACCCTCCAAAACACAGCCCTCCAAAACACAACCCTCCATAACACAGCCCTCCATAACACAGCCCTCCAAAAACACAGCCCTCCATAACAGAACCCTCCAAAACACAACCCTCTAAAACACAACTCTCCAAACACAACCCTCCAAAACACAACCCTCCAAAACACTACCCTCCATAACACAGCCCTCCAAAAACACAGCCCTCCATAACACAACCCTCCAAAACACAACCCTCCAATACACAACCCTCCAAAACACAACCCTCTAAAACACAACCCTCCAAAACACAGCCCTCCAAAACACAACCCTCCAAACACTACTCTCCAACAAACAACCCTCCAAAACACAGCCCTCCAAAACACAAACCTTCAAACACAACTTTCCAAACACACCCCTCCAAAACACAACCCCCCAAAACACAGCCCTCCAAAGCATAACCCTCCATAACACAACCATCCAAAACACAACCCTCTAAAACACAACTCTCCAAACACAACCCTAAATAAAACAACCCTCCATAACACAACCCTCCAAAACACAACCCTCCAAAACACAACCCTCCAAAACACAAGCCTCCAAAACACAACCCTCCAAAACACAACCCTCCAAAACACAACGCTTCATAACACAACCCTCCAAAACACAACCCTCCAAAACACAACCCTCCAAAACACAGCCCTCCAAAACACAACCCTCCATAACATAACCCCTCAAAACACAGCCCTCCAAAACACAACCCTCCAAAACACAACCCTCCATAACACAACCCTCCAAAACACAGCCCTCCAAAACACAAGCCTCCAAAACACAACCCTCCAAAACAAAGCCCTCCAAAACACAACCCTCCAAAACACAACCCTCCAAGACACAACCCTCCAAAACACAGCCCTCCAAAACACAACCCTCCAAAACAAAACCCCCTAAAACACAAACCTCCAAAACATAGCCCTCCAAAACACAACCATCCAAAACACAACCCTCCAAAACACAACCCTCCATAACACAACCCTCCAAAACACAGCCCTCCATAACACAGCCCTCCAAAAACACAGCCCTCCATAACACAACCCTCCAAAACACAACCCTCCAATACACAACCCTCCAAAACACAACCCTCTAAAACACAACCCTCCAAAACACAGCCCTCCAAAACACAACCTCCAAAGACTATTCTCCAACAAACAACCCTCCAAAACACAGCCCTCCAAAGCATAACCCTCCATAACACAACCATCCAAAACACAACCCTCTAAAACACAACTCTCCAAACACAACCCTAAATAAAACAACCTTCCATAACACAACCCTCCAAAACACAACCCTCCAAAACACAACCCTCCAAAACACAAGCCTCCAAAACACAACCCTCCAAAACACAACCCTCCAAAACACAACCCTCCAAAACACATCCCTCCAAAACACAACCCTCCATAACATAACCCCTCAAAACACAGCTCTCCAAAACACAACCCTCCAAAACACAACCCTCCATAACACAACCCTCCAAAACACAGCCCTCCAAAACACAACCCTCCAAAACACAACCCTCCAAAACAAAGCCCTCCAAAACACAACCCTCCAAAACACAACCCTCCAAGACACAACCCTCCAAAACACAGCCCTCCAAAACACAACCCTCCAAAACAAAACCCCCTAAAACACAAACCTCCAAAACATAGCCCTCCAAAACACAACCCTCCAAAACACAACCCTCCAAAACACAACCCTCCATAACACAACCCTCCAAAACACAGCCCTTCAAAACACAACCCTCCATAACACAACCCTCCAAAACACAACCCTCTAAAACACAACTCTCCAAACACAACCCTCCAAAACACAACCCTCCAAAACACAGCCCTTCATAACACAGCCCTCCAAAAACACAGCCCTCCATAACACAACCCTCCAAAACACAACCCTCCAATACACAACCCTCCAAAACACAACCCTCTAAAACACAACCCTCCAAAACACAGCCCTCCAAAACACAACCCTCCAAAAACTACTCTCCAACAAACAACCCTCCAAAACACAGCCCTCCAAAACACAAACCTTCAAACACAACTTTCCAAACACACCCCTCCAAAACACAACCCCCCAAAACACAGCCCTCCAAAGCACAACCCTCCATAACACAACCATCCAAAACACAACCCTCTAAAACACAACTCTCCAAACACAACCCTCCATAAAACAACCCTCCATAACACAACCCTCCAAAACACAACCCTCCAAAACACAACCCTCCAAAACACAACCTCCAAAAAACTAACCTTGAAACACAACTCTCCAAACACAACCCTCCAAACAACCCTCCATAACACAAACCTCCAAAACACAACCCTCCAAAACACAGCCCTCCAAAACACAACCCTCCAAAACACAACCCTCCAACACACAACTCTCCAAAACACAACCCTCTAAAACACAACTCTCCAAACACAACCCTAAATAAAACAACTCTCCATAACACAACCCTCCAAAACACAACCCTCCAAAACACAACCCTCCAAAACTCAAGCCTCCAAAACACAACCCTCCAAAACACAACCCTCCATAACACAAACCTCCAAAACACAGCCCTCCAAAACACAAACCTCCAAAATACAGCCCTCCAAAACACAACCCTCCAAAACACAGCCCTCCAAAACACAACCCTCTAAAACACAACCCTCTAAAACACAACTCTCCAAACACAACCCTCCATAACACAACCCTCCATAACACAACCCACCAAAACACAACCCTCCAAATCACAACCCTCCAAAACACAACCCTCCAAAACACAACCCTCCATAACGCAACCCTCCAAAACACAACCCTCCAAAACACAGTCCTCCAAAACACAACCCTCCAAAACACAACCCTCCAAAACAAAACCCTCCAAAACACAACCCTCTAAAACACAACCATCCAAAACACAGCCCTCCAAAACACAATCCTCCAAAACACAACCCTCCAAAATACAAGCCTCCAAAACACAACCCTCCAAAACACAACCCTCCAAAACACAACCCTCCGAAACTCAGCCCTCCAAAACACAACCCTCCAAAACACAACCCTCCGAAACACAAACCTTCAAACACAACTTTCCAAACACACCCCTCCAAAACACAACCCTCCAAAACACAACCCTCCATAACACAACCCTCCAAAATACAGCCCTCCAAAACAAAACCCTCCAAAACACAACCCTCCAAAACACAACCCTCCAAAACACAGCCCTCCAAAACACAACCCTCCATAACACAACCCCTCAAAACACAGCCCTCCAAAACACAACCCTCCATAACACAAACCTCCAAAACACAGCCCTCCAAAACACAAACCTCCAAAATACAGCCCTCCAAAACACAACCCTCTAAAACACAACCCTCTAAAACAGAACTCTCCAAACACAACCCTCCATAACACAACCCTCCATAACACAACCCTCCAAAACACAACCCTCCAAATCACAACCCTCCAAAACACAACCCTCCAAAACACAACAATCCATGACGCAACCCTCCAAAACACAACCCTCCAAAACACAGTCCTCCAAAACACAACCCTCCAAAACACAAACCTCCAAAACAAAACCCTCCAAAACACAACCCTCTAAAACACAACCCTCCAAAACACAGCCCTCCAAAACACAATCCTCCAAAACACAACCCTCCAAAACACAACCCTCCAAAACACAACCCTCCAAAACACAACCCTCCAAAACACAACCCTCCGAAACTCAGACCTCCAAAACACAACCCTCCAAAACACAACCCTCCGAAACACAAACCTTCAAACACAACTTTCCAAACACACCCCTCCAAAACACAACCCTCCAAAACACAACCCTCCATAACACAACCCTCCAAAACACAGCCCTCCAAAACACAAGCCTCCAAAACACAACCCTCCAAAACAAAGCCCTCCAAAACACAACCCTCCAAAACACAACCCTCCAAAACACAACCCTCCAAAACACAGCCCTCCAAAACACAACCCTCCAAAACAAAACCCCCTAAAACACAAACCTCCAAAACAAAGCCCTCCAAAACACAACCCTCCAAAACACAACCCTCCAAAACACAACCCTCCATAACACAACCCTCCAAAACACAGCCCTCCAAAACACAACCCTCCATAACACAGCCCTCCATAACACAGCCCTCCAAAAACACAGCCCTCCATAACAGAACCCTCCAAAACACAACCCTCTAAAACACAACTCTCCAAACACAACCCTCCAAAACACAACCCTCCAAAACACTACCCTCCATAACACAGCCCTCCAAAAACACAGCCCTCCATAACACAACCCTCCAAAACACAACCCTCCAATACACAACCCTCCAAAACACAACCCTCTAAAACACAACCCTCCAAAACACAGCCCTCCAAAACACAACCCTCCAAACACTACTCTCCAACAAACAACCCTCCAAAACACAGCCCTCCAAAACACAAACCTTCAAACACAACTTTCCAAACACACCCCTCCAAAACACAACCCCCCAAAACACAGCCCTCCAAAGCATAACCCTCCATAACACAACCATCCAAAACACAACCCTCTAAAACACAACTCTCCAAACACAACCCTAAATAAAACAACCCTCCATAACACAACCCTCCAAAACACAACCCTCCAAAACACAACCCTCCAAAACACAAGCCTCCAAAACACAACCCTCCAAAACACAACCCTCCAAAACACAACGCTTCATAACACAACCCTCCAAAACACAACCCTCCAAAACACAACCCTCCAAAACACAGCCCTCCAAAACACAACCCTCCATAACATAACCCCTCAAAACACAGCCCTCCAAAACACAACCCTCCAAAACACAACCCTCCATAACACAACCCTCCAAAACACAGCCCTCCAAAACACAAGCCTCCAAAACACAACCCTCCAAAACAAAGCCCTCCAAAACACAACCCTCCAAAACACAACCCTCCAAGACACAACCCTCCAAAACACAGCCCTCCAAAACACAACCCTCCAAAACAAAACCCCCTAAAACACAAACCTCCAAAACATAGCCCTCCAAAACACAACCATCCAAAACACAACCCTCCAAAACACAACCCTCCATAACACAACCCTCCAAAACACAGCCCTCCATAACACAGCCCTCCAAAAACACAGCCCTCCATAACACAACCCTCCAAAACACAACCCTCCAATACACAACCCTCCAAAACACAACCCTCTAAAACACAACCCTCCAAAACACAGCCCTCCAAAACACAACCTCCAAAGACTATTCTCCAACAAACAACCCTCCAAAACACAGCCCTCCAAAGCATAACCCTCCATAACACAACCATCCAAAACACAACCCTCTAAAACACAACTCTCCAAACACAACCCTAAATAAAACAACCTTCCATAACACAACCCTCCAAAACACAACCCTCCAAAACACAACCCTCCAAAACACAAGCCTCCAAAACACAACCCTCCAAAACACAACCCTCCAAAACACAACCCTCCAAAACACATCCCTCCAAAACACAACCCTCCATAACATAACCCCTCAAAACACAGCTCTCCAAAACACAACCCTCCAAAACACAACCCTCCATAACACAACCCTCCAAAACACAGCCCTCCAAAACACAACCCTCCAAAACACAACCCTCCAAAACAAAGCCCTCCAAAACACAACCCTCCAAAACACAACCCTCCAAGACACAACCCTCCAAAACACAGCCCTCCAAAACACAACCCTCCAAAACAAAACCCCCTAAAACACAAACCTCCAAAACATAGCCCTCCAAAACACAACCCTCCAAAACACAACCCTCCAAAACACAACCCTCCATAACACAACCCTCCAAAACACAGCCCTTCAAAACACAACCCTCCATAACACAACCCTCCAAAACACAACCCTCTAAAACACAACTCTCCAAACACAACCCTCCAAAACACAACCCTCCAAAACACAGCCCTTCATAACACAGCCCTCCAAAAACACAGCCCTCCATAACACAACCCTCCAAAACACAACCCTCCAATACACAACCCTCCAAAACACAACCCTCTAAAACACAACCCTCCAAAACACAGCCCTCCAAAACACAACCCTCCAAAAACTACTCTCCAACAAACAACCCTCCAAAACACAGCCCTCCAAAACACAAACCTTCAAACACAACTTTCCAAACACACCCCTCCAAAACACAACCCCCCAAAACACAGCCCTCCAAAGCACAACCCTCCATAACACAACCATCCAAAACACAACCCTCTAAAACACAACTCTCCAAACACAACCCTCCATAAAACAACCCTCCATAACACAACCCTCCAAAACACAACCCTCCAAAACACAACCCTCCAAAACACAACCTCCAAAAAACTAACCTTGAAACACAACTCTCCAAACACAACCCTCCAAACAACCCTCCATAACACAAACCTCCAAAACACAACCCTCCAAAACACAGCCCTCCAAAACACAACCCTCCAAAACACAACCCTCCAACACACAACTCTCCAAAACACAACCCTCTAAAACACAACTCTCCAAACACAACCCTAAATAAAACAACTCTCCATAACACAACCCTCCAAAACACAACCCTCCAAAACACAACCCTCCAAAACTCAAGCCTCCAAAACACAACCCTCCAAAACACAACCCTCCATAACACAAACCTCCAAAACACAGCCCTCCAAAACACAAACCTCCAAAATACAGCCCTCCAAAACACAACCCTCCAAAACACAGCCCTCCAAAACACAACCCTCTAAAACACAACCCTCTAAAACACAACTCTCCAAACACAACCCTCCATAACACAACCCTCCATAACACAACCCACCAAAACACAACCCTCCAAATCACAACCCTCCAAAACACAACCCTCCAAAACACAACCCTCCATAACGCAACCCTCCAAAACACAACCCTCCAAAACACAGTCCTCCAAAACACAACCCTCCAAAACACAACCCTCCAAAACAAAACCCTCCAAAACACAACCCTCTAAAACACAACCATCCAAAACACAGCCCTCCAAAACACAATCCTCCAAAACACAACCCTCCAAAATACAAGCCTCCAAAACACAACCCTCCAAAACACAACCCTCCAAAACACAACCCTCCGAAACTCAGCCCTCCAAAACACAACCCTCCAAAACACAACCCTCCGAAACACAAACCTTCAAACACAACTTTCCAAACACACCCCTCCAAAACACAACCCTCCAAAACACAACCCTCCATAACACAACCCTCCAAAATACAGCCCTCCAAAACACAACCCTCCAAAACACAACCCTCCAAAACACAACCCTCCAAAACACAGCCCTCCAAAACACAACCCTCCATAACACAACCCCTCAAAACACAGCCCTCCAAAACACAACCCTCCATAACACAAACCTCCAAAACACAGCCCTCCAAAACACAAACCTCCAAAATACAGCCCTCCAAAACACAACCCTCTAAAACACAACTCTCCAAACACAACCCTCCATAACACAACCCTCCATAACACAACCCTCCAAAACACAACCCTCCAAATCACAACCCTCCAAAACACAACCCTCCAAAACACAACAATCCATAACGCAACCCTCCAAAACACAACCCTCCAAAACACAGTCCTCCAAAACACAACCCTCCAAAACACAAACCTCCAAAACAAAACCCTCCAAAACACAACCCTCCATAACACAACCCTCCAAAACACAACCATCCAAAACACAACCCTCCAAAACACAACCCTCCGAAACTCAGCCCTCCAAAACACAACCATCCAAAACACAACCCTCCGAAACACAAACCTTCAAACACAACTTTCCAAACACACCCCTCCAAAACACAACCCTCCAAAACACAACCCTCCATAACACAACCCTCCAAAACACAGCCCTCCAAAACACAAGCCTCCAAAACACAACCCTCCAAAACAAAGCCCTCCAAAACACAACCCTCCAAAACACAACCCTCCAAAACACAACCCTCCAAAACACAGCCCTCCAAAACACAACCCTCCAAAACAAAACCCCCTAAAACACAAACCTCCAAAACATAGCCCTCCAAAACACAACCCTCCAAAACACAACCCTCCAAAACACAACCCTCCATAACACAACCCTCCAAAACACAGCCCTCCAAAACACAACCCTCCATAACACAGCCCTCCATAACACAGCCCTCCAAAAACACAGCCCTCCATAACAGAACCCTCCAAAACACAACCCTCTAAAACACAACTCTCCAAACACAACCCTCCAAAACACAACCCTCCAAAACACAGCCCTCCATAACACAGCCCTCCAAAAAAAACAGCCCTCCATAACACAACCCTCCAAAACACAACCCTCTAAAACACAACCCTCCAAAACACAGCCCTCCAAAACACAACCCTCCAAACACTACTCTCCAACAAACAACCCTCCAAAACACAGCCCTCCAAAACACAAACCTTCAAACACAACTTTCCAAACACACCCCTCCAAAACACAACCCCCCAAAACACAGCCCTCCAAAGCATAACCCTCCAAAACACAACCCTCCAAAACAAAGCCCTCCAAAACACAAGCCTCCAAAACACAACCCTCCAAAACACAACCCTCAAAAACACAGCCCTCCAAAACACAACCCTCCAAAACAAAACCCCCTAAAACACAAACCTCCAAAACATAGCCCTCCAAAACACAACCCTCCAAAACACAACCCTCCAAAACACAACCCTCCATAACACAACCCTCCAAAACACAGCCCTCCAAAACACAACCCTCCATAACACAGCCCTCCATAACACAGCCCTCCAAAAACACAGCCCTCCATAACAGAACCCTCCAAAACACAACCCTCTAAAACACAACTCTCCAAACACAACCCTCCAAAACACAACCCTCCAAAACACAGCCCTCCATAACACAGCCCTCCAAAAAAAACAGCCCTCCATAACACAACCCTCCAAAACACAACCCTCCAATACACAACCCTCCAAAACACAACCCTCTAAAACGCAACCCTCCAAAACACAGCCCTCCAAAACACAACCCTCCAAACACTACTCTCCAACAAACAACCCTCCAAAACACAGCCCTCCAAAACACAAACCTTCAAACACAACTTTCCAAACACACCCCTCCAAAACACAACCCCCCAAAACGCAGCCCTCCAAAGCATAACCCTCCATAACACAACCATCCAAAACACAACCCTCTAAAACACAACTCTCCAAACACAACCCTAAATAAAACAACCCTCCATAACACAACCCTCCAAAACACAACCCTCCAAAACACAACCCTCCAAAACACAAGCCTCCAAAACACAACCCTCCAAAACACAACCCTCCAAAACACAACGCTTCATAACACAACCCTCCAAAACACAACCCTCCAAAACACAACCCTCCAAAACACAGCCCTCCAAAACACAACCCTCCATAACATAACCCCTCAAAACACAGCCCTCAAAAACACAACCCTCCAAAACACAACCCTCCATAACACAACCCTCCAAAACACAGCCCTCCAAAACACAAGCCTCCAAAACACAACCCTCCAAAACAAAGCCCTCCAAAACACAACCCTCCAAAACACAACCCTCCAAGACACAACCCTCCAAAACACAGCCCTCCAAAACACAACCCTCCAAAACAAAACCCCCTAAAACACAAACCTCCAAAACATAGCCCTCCAAAACACAACCCTCCAAAACACAACCCTCCAAAACACAACCCTCCATAACACAACCCTCCAAAACACAGCCCTCCATAACACAGCCCTCCAAAAACACAGCCCTCCATAACACAACCCTCCAAAACACAACCCTCCAATACACAACCCTCCAAAACACAACCCTCTAAAACACAACCCTCCAAAACACAGCCCTCCAAAACACAACCCTCCAAAGACTATTCTCCAACAAACAACCCTCCAAAACACAGCCCTCCAAAGCATAACCCTCCATAACACAACCATCCAAAACACAACCCTCCAAAACACAACGCTTCATAACACAACCCTCCAAAACACAACCCTCCAAAACACAACCCTCCAAAACACAGCCCTCCAAAACACAACCCTCCATAACATAACCCCTCAAAACACAGCCCTCCAAAACACAACCCTCCAAAACACAACCCTCCATAACACAACCCTCCAAAACACAGCCCTCCAAAACACAAGCCTCCAAAACACAACCCTCCAAAACAAAGCCCTCCAAAACACAACCCTCCAAAACACAACCCTCCAAGACACAACCCTCCAAAACACAGCCCTCCAAAACACAACCCTCCAAAACAAAACCCCCTAAAACACAAACCTCCAAAACATAGCCCTCCAAAACACAACCCTCCAAAACACAACCCTCCAAAACACAACCCTCCATAACACAACCCTCCAAAACACAGCCCTCCAAAACACAACCCTCCATAACACAACCCTCCATAACACAATCCCCCAAAACACAGCCCTCCAAAACACAACCCTCCATAACACAACCCTCCAAAACACAACCCGCTAAAACACAACTCTCCAAACACAACCCTCCAAAACACAACCCTCCAAAACACAGCCCTTCATAACACAGCCCTCCAAAAACACAGCCCTCCATAACACAACCCTCCAAAACACAACCCTCCAATACACAACCCTCCAAAACACAACCCTCTAAAACACAACCCTCCAAAACACAGCCCTCCAAAACACAACCCTCCAAAAACTACTCTCCAACAAACAACCCTCCAATACACAGCCCTCCAAAACACAAACCTTCAAACACAACTTTCCAAACACACCCCTCCAAAACACAACCCCCCAAAACACAGCCCTCCAAAGCACAACCCTCCATAACACAACCATCCAAAACACAACCCTCTAAAACACAACTCTCCAAACACAACCCTCCATAAAACAACCCTCCATAACACAACCCTCCAAAACACAACCCTCCAAAACACAACCCTCCAAAACACAACCTCCAAAAAACTAACCTTGAAACACAACTCTCCAAACACAACCCTCCAAACAACCCTCCATAACACAAACCTCCAAAACACAACCCTCCAAAACACAGCCCTCCAAAACACAACCCTCCAAAACACAACCCTCCAACACACAACTCTCCAAAACACAACCCTCTAAAACACAACTCTCCAAACACAACCCTAAATAAAACAACCCTCCATAACACAACCCTCCAAAACACAACCCTCCAAAACACAACCCTCCAAAATACAAGCCTCCAAAACACAACCCTCCAAAACACAACCCTCCAAAACACAACGCTTCATAACACAACCCTCCAAAACACAACCCTCCAAAACACAACCCTCCAAAACACAGCCCTCCAAAACACAACCCTCCATAACATAACCCCTCAAAACACAGCCCTCCAAAACACAACCCTCCAAAACACAACCCTCCATAACACAACCCTCCAAAACACAGCCCTCCAAAACACAAGCCTCCAAAACACAACCCTCCAAAACAAAGCCCTCCAAAACACAACCCTCCAAAACACAACACTCCAAGACACAAACCTCCAAAACACAGCCCTCCAAAACACAACCCTCCAAAACAAAACCCCCTAAAACAAAAACCTCCAAAACATAGCCCTCCAAAACACAACCCCCTAAAACACAAACCTCCAAAACATAGCCCTCCAAAACACAACCCTCCAAAACACAACCCTCCAAAACACAACCCTCCATAACACAACCCTCCAAAACACAGCCCTCCATAACACAGCCCTCCAAAAACACAGCCCTCCATAACACAACCCTCCAAAACACAACCCTCCAATACACAACCCTCCAAAACACAACCCTCTAAAACACAACCCTCCAAAACACAGCCCTCCAAAACACAACCCTCCAAAGACTATTCTCCAACAAACAACCCTCCAAAACACAGCCCTCCAAAGCATAACCCTCCATAACACAACCATCCAAAACACAACCCTCCAAAACACAACGCTTCATAACACAACCCTCCAAAACACAACCCTCCAAAACACAACCCTCCAAAACACAGCCCTCCAAAACACAACCCTCCATAACATAACCCCTCAAAACACAGCCCTCCAAAACACAACCCTCCAAAACACAACCCTCCATAACACAACCCTCCAAAACACAGCCCTCCAAAACACAAGCCTCCAAAACACAACCCTCCAAAACAAAGCCCTCCAAAACACAACCCTCCAAAACACAACCCTCCAAGACACAACCCTCCAAAACACAGCCCTCCAAAACACAACCCTCCAAAACAAAACCCCCTAAAACACAAACCTCCAAAACATAGCCCTCCAAAACACAACCCTCCAAAACACAACCCTCCAAAACACAACACTCCATAACACAACCCTCCAAAACAGAGCCCTCCAAAACACAACCCTCCATAACACAACCCTCCATAACACAATCCCCCAAAACACAGCCCTCCAAAACACAACCCTCCATAACACAACCCTCCAAAACACAACCCGCTAAAACACAACTCTCCAAACACAACCCTCCAAAACACAACCCTCCAAAACACAGCCCTTCATAACACAGCCCTCCAAAAACACAGCCCTCCATAACACAACCCTCCAAAACACAACCCTCCAATACACAACCCTCTAAAACACAACCCTCTAAAACACAACCCTCCAAAACACAGCCCTCCAAAACACAACCCTCCAAAAACTACTCTCCAACAAACAACCCTCCAAAACACAGCCCTCCAAAACACAAACCTTCAAACACAACTTTCCAAACACACCCCTCCAAAACACAACCCCCCAAAACACAGCCCTCCAAAGCACAACCCTCCATAACACAACCATCCAAAACACAACCCTCTAAAACACAACTCTCCAAACACAACCCTCCATAAAACAACCCTCCATAACACAACCCTCCAAAACACAACCCTCCAAAACACAACCCTCCAAAACACAACCTCCAAAAAACTAACCTTGAAACACAACTCTCCAAACACAACCCTCCAAACAACCCTCCATAACACAAACCTCCAAAACACAACCCTCCAAAACACAGCCCTCCAAAACACAACCCTCCAAAACACAACCCTCCAACACACAACTCTCCAAAACACAACCCTCTAAAACACAACTCTCCAAACACAACCCTAAATAAAACAACCCTCCATAACACAACCCTCCAAAACACAACCCTCCAAAACACAACCCTCCAAAATACAAGCCTCCAAAACACAACCCTCCAAAACACAACCCTCCAAAACACAACGCTTCATAACACAACCCTCCAAAACACAACCCTCCAAAACACAACCCTCCAAAACACAGCCCTCCAAAACACAACCCTCCATAACATAACCCCTCAAAACACAGCCCTCCAAAACACAACCCTCCAAAACACAACCCTCCATAACACAACCCTCCAAAACACAGCCCTCCAAAACACAAGCCTCCAAAACACAACCCTCCAAAACAAAGCCCTCCAAAACACAACCTTCCAAAACACAACACTCCAAGACACAAACCTCCAAAACACAGCCCTCCAAAACACAACCCTCCAAAACAAAACCCCCTAAAACAAAAACCTCCAAAACATAGCCCTCCAAAACACAACCCTCCAAAACACAACCCTCCAAAACACAACCCTCCATAACACAACCCTCCAAAACACAGCCCTCCAAAACACAACCCTCCATAACACAACCCTCCATAACACAATCCCCCAAAACACAGCCCTTCAAAACACAACCCTCCATAACACAACCCTCCAAAACACAACCCTCTAAAACACAACTCTCCAAACACAACCCTCCAAAACACAACCCTCCAAAACACAGCCCTTCATAACACAGCCCTCCAAAAACACAGCCCTCCATAACACAACCCTCCAAAACACAACCCTCCAATACACAACCCTCCAAAACACAACCCTCTAAAACACAACCCTCCAAAACACAGCCCTCCAAAACACAACCCTCCAAAAACTACTCTCCAACAAACAACCCTCCAAAACACAGCCCTCCAAAACACAAACCTTCAAACACAACTTTCCAAACACACCCCTCCAAAACACAACCCCCCAAAACACAGCCCTCCAAAGCACAACCCTCCATAACACAACCATCCAAAACACAACCCTCTAAAACACAACTCTCCAAACACAACCCTCCATAAAACAACCCTCCATAACACAACCCTCCAAAACACAACCCTCCAAAACACAACCCTCCAAAACACAACCTCCAAAAAACTAACCTTGAAACACAACTCTCCAAACACAACCCTCCAAACAACCCTCCATAACACAAACCTCCAAAACACAACCCTCCAAAACACAGCCCTCCAAAACATAACCCTCCAAAACACAACCCTCCAACACACAACTCTCCAAAACACAACCCTCTAAAACACAACCCTCCAAAACACAGCCCTCCAAAACACAAACCTTCAACCACAACTCTCCAAAACACAGCCCTCCAAAACACAAGCCACCAAAACACAATCCTCCAAAACACAACACTCCAAAACACAACCCTCCAAAACACAGCCCTCCAAAACACAACCCTCCAAAACACAACCCTCCAACACACAACCCTCCAAAACACAACCCTCTAAACACAACCCTCCAAAGCACAGCCCTCCAAAACACAAACCTTCAAACACAACTCTCCAAAACACAACCCTCCAAAACACAACCCTCTAAAACAACCCTCCAAAACACAGCCCTCCAAAACACAACCCTCCATAACATAACCCCTCAAAACACACCCCTCCAAAACACAACCCTCCAAAACACAACCCTCCATAACACAACCCTCCAAAACACAGCCCTCCAAAACACAAGCCTCCAAAACACAACCCTACAAAACAAAGCCCTCCAAAACACAACCCTCCAAAACACAACCCTCCAAGACACAACCCTCCAAAACACAGCCCTCCAAAACACAACCCTCCAAAACAAAACCCCCTAAAACTCAAACCTCCAAAACATAGCCCTCCAAAACACAACCCTCCAAAACACAACCCTCCAAAACACAGCCCTTCATAACACAGCCCTCCAAAAACACAGCCCTCCATAACACAACCCTCCAAAACACAACCCTCCAATACACAACCCTCCAAAACACAACCCTCTAAAACACAACCCTCCAAAACACAGCCCTCCAAAACACAACCCTCCAAAAACTACTCTCCAACAAACAACCCTCCAAAACACAGCCCTCCAAAACACAAACCTTCAAACACAACTTTCCAAACACACCCCTCCAAAACACAACCCCCCAAAACACAGCCCTCCAAAGCACAACCCTCCATAACACAACCATCCAAAACACAACCCTCTAAAACACAACTCTCCAAACACAACCCTCCATAAAACAACCCTCCATAACACAACCCTCCAAAACACAACCCTCCAAAACACAACCCTCCAAAACACAACCTCCAAAAAACTAACCTTGAAACACAACTCTCCAAACACAACCCTCCAAACAACCCTCCATAACACAAACCTCCAAAACACAACCCTCCAAAACACAGCCCTCCAAAACATAACCCTCCAAAACACAACCCTCCAACACACAACTCTCCAAAACACAACCCTCTAAAACACAACCCTCCAAAACACAGCCCTCCAAAACACAAACCTTCAACCACAACTCTCCAAAACACAGCCCTCCAAAACACAAGCCACCAAAACACAATCCTCCAAAACACAACACTCCAAAACACAACCCTCCAAAACACAGCCCTCCAAAACACAACCCTCCAAAACACAACCCTCCAACACACAACCCTCCAAAACACAACCCTCTAAACACAACCCTCCAAAGCACAGCCCTCCAAAACACAAACCTTCAAACACAACTCTCCAAAACACAACCCTCCAAAACACAACCCTCTAAAACAACCCTCCAAAACACAGCCCTCCAAAACACAACCCTCCATAACATAACCCCTCAAAACACACCCCTCCAAAACACAACCCTCCAAAACACAACCCTCCATAACACAACCCTCCAAAACACAGCCCTCCAAAACACAAGCCTCCAAAACACAACCCTCCAAAACAAAGCCCTCCAAAACACAACCCTCCAAAACACAACCCTCCAAGACACAACCCTCCAAAACACAGCCCTCCAAAACACAACCCTCCAAAACAAAACCCCCTAAAACTCAAACCTCCAAAACATAGCCCTCCAAAACACAACCCTCCAAAACACAACCCTCCAAAACACAACCCTCCATAACACAACCCTCCAAAACACAACCCCCCAAAACACAGCCCTCCAAAGCACAACCCTCCATAACACAACCATCCAAAACACAACCCTCTAAAACACAACTCTCCAAACACAACCCTCCATAAAACAACCCTCCATAACACAACCCTCCAAAACACAACCCTCCAAAACACAACCCTCCAAAACACAACCTCCAAAAAACTAACCTTGAAACACAACTCTCCAAACACAACCCTCCAAACAACCCTCCATAACACAAACCTCCAAAACACAACCCTCCAAAACACAGCCCTCCAAAACACAACCCTCCAAAACACAACCCTCCAACACACAACTCTCCAAAACACAACCCTCTAAAACACAACTCTCCAAACACAACCCTAAATAAAACAACCCTCCATAACACAACCCTCCAAAACACAACCCTCCAAAACACAACCCTCCAAAATACAAGCCTCCAAAACACAACCCTCCAAAACACAACCCTCCAAAACACAACGCTTCATAACACAACCCTCCAAAACACAACCCTCCAAAACACAACCCTCCAAAACACAGCCCTCCAAAACACAACCCTCCATAACATAACCCCTCAAAACACAGCCCTCCAAAACACAACCCTCCAAAACACAACCCTCCATAACACAACCCTCCAAAACACAGCCCTCCAAAACACAAGCCTCCAAAACACAACCCTCCAAAACAAAGCCCTCCAAAACACAACCCTCCAAAACACAACACTCCAAGACACAAACCTCCAAAACACAGCCCTCCAAAACACAACCCTCCAAAACAAAACCCCCTAAAACAAAAACCTCCAAAACATAGCCCTCCAAAACACAACCCTCCAAAACACAACCCTCCAAAACACAACCCTCCATAACACAACCCTCCAAAACACAGCCCTCCAAAACACAACCCTCCATAACACAACCCTCCATAACACAATCCCCCAAAACACAGCCCTTCAAAACACAACCCTCCATAACACAACCCTCCAAAACACAACCCTCTAAAACACAACTCTCCAAACACAACCCTCCAAAACACAACCCTCCAAAACACAGCCCTTCATAACACAGCCCTCCAAAAACACAGCCCTCCATAACACAACCCTCCAAAACACAACCCTCCAATACACAACCCTCCAAAACACAACCCTCTAAAACACAACCCTCCAAAACACAGCCCTCCAAAACACAACCCTCCAAAAACTACTCTCCAACAAACAACCCTCCAAAACACAGCCCTCCAAAACACAAACCTTCAAACACAACTTTCCAAACACACCCCTCCAAAACACAACCCCCCAAAACACAGCCCTCCAAAGCACAACCCTCCATAACACAACCATCCAAAACACAACCCTCTAAAACACAACTCTCCAAACACAACCCTCCATAAAACAACCCTCCATAACACAACCCTCCAAAACACAACCCTCCAAAACACAACCCTCCAAAACACAACCTCCAAAAAACTAACCTTGAAACACAACTCTCCAAACACAACCCTCCAAACAACCCTCCATAACACAACCCTCCAAAACACAGCCCTCCAAAACACAAGCCTCCAAAACACAACCCTCCAAAACAAAGCCCTCCAAAACACAACCCTCCAAAACACAACACTCCAAGACACAAACCTCCAAAACACAGCCCTCCAAAACACAACCCTCCAAAACAAAACCCCCTAAAACAAAAACCTCCAAAACATAGCCCTCCAAAACACAACCCTCCAAAACACAACCCTCCAAAACACAACCCTCCATAACACAACCCTCCAAAACACAGCCCTCCAAAACACAACCCTCCATAACACAACCCTCCATAACACAATCCCCCAAAACACAGCCCTTCAAAACACAACCCTCCATAACACAACCCTCCAAAACACAACCCTCTAAAACACAACTCTCCAAACACAACCCTCCAAAACACAACCCTCCAAAACACAGCCCTTCATAACACAGCCCTCCAAAAACACAGCCCTCCATAACACAACCCTCCAAAACACAACCCTCCAATACACAACCCTCCAAAACACAACCCTCTAAAACACAACCCTCCAAAACACAGCCCTCCAAAACACAACCCTCCAAAAACTACTCTCCAACAAACAACCCTCCAAAACACAGCCCTCCAAAACACAAACCTTCAAACACAACTTTCCAAACACACCCCTCCAAAACACAACCCCCCAAAACACAGCCCTCCAAAGCACAACCCTCCATAACACAACCATCCAAAACACAACCCTCTAAAACACAACTCTCCAAACACAACCCTCCATAAAACAACCCTCCATAACACAACCCTCCAAAACACAACCCTCCAAAACACAACCCTCCAAAACACAACCTCCAAAAAACTAACCTTGAAACACAACTCTCCAAACACAACCCTCCAAACAACCCTCCATAACACAAACCTCCAAAACACAACCCTCCAAAACACAGCCCTCCAAAACATAACCCTCCAAAACACAACCCTCCAACACACAACTCTCCAAAACACAACCCTCTAAAACACAACCCTCCAAAACACAGCCCTCCAAAACACAAACCTTCAACCACAACTCTCCAAAACACAGCCCTCCAAAACACAAGCCACCAAAACACAATCCTCCAAAACACAACACTCCAAAACACAACCCTCCAAAACACAGCCCTCCAAAACACAACCCTCCAAAACACAACCCTCCAACACACAACCCTCCAAAACACAACCCTCTAAACACAACCCTCCAAAGCACAGCCCTCCAAAACACAAACCTTCAAACACAACTCTCCAAAACACAACCCTCCAAAACACAACCCTCTAAAACAACCCTCCAAAACACAGCCCTCCAAAACACAACCCTCCATAACATAACCCCTCAAAACACACCCCTCCAAAACACAACCCTCCAAAACACAACCCTCCATAACACAACCCTCCAAAACACAGCCCTCCAAAACACAAGCCTCCAAAACACAACCCTCCAAAACAAAGCCCTCCAAAACACAACCCTCCAAAACACAACCCTCCAAGACACAACCCTCCAAAACACAGCCCTCCAAAACACAACCCTCCAAAACAAAACCCCCTAAAACTCAAACCTCCAAAACATAGCCCTCCAAAACACAACCCTCCAAAACACAACCCTCCAAAACACAGCCCTTCATAACACAGCCCTCCAAAAACACAGCCCTCCATAACACAACCCTCCAAAACACAACCCTCCAATACACAACCCTCCAAAACACAACCCTCTAAAACACAACCCTCCAAAACACAGCCCTCCAAAACACAACCCTCCAAAAACTACTCTCCAACAAACAACCCTCCAAAACACAGCCCTCCAAAACACAAACCTTCAAACACAACTTTCCAAACACACCCCTCCAAAACACAACCCCCCAAAACACAGCCCTCCAAAGCACAACCCTCCATAACACAACCATCCAAAACACAACCCTCTAAAACACAACTCTCCAAACACAACCCTCCATAAAACAACCCTCCATAACACAACCCTCCAAAACACAACCCTCCAAAACACAACCCTCCAAAACACAACCTCCAAAAAACTAACCTTGAAACACAACTCTCCAAACACAACCCTCCAAACAACCCTCCATAACACAAACCTCCAAAACACAACCCTCCAAAACACAGCCCTCCAAAACATAACCCTCCAAAACACAACCCTCCAACACACAACTCTCCAAAACACAACCCTCTAAAACACAACCCTCCAAAACACAGCCCTCCAAAACACAAACCTTCAACCACAACTCTCCAAAACACAGCCCTCCAAAACACAAGCCACCAAAACACAATCCTCCAAAACACAACACTCCAAAACACAACCCTCCAAAACACAGCCCTCCAAAACACAACCCTCCAAAACACAACCCTCCAACACACAACCCTCCAAAACACAACCCTCTAAACACAACCCTCCAAAGCACAGCCCTCCAAAACACAAACCTTCAAACACAACTCTCCAAAACACAACCCTCCAAAACACAACCCTCTAAAACAACCCTCCAAAACACAGCCCTCCAAAACACAACCCTCCATAACATAACCCCTCAAAACACACCCCTCCAAAACACAACCCTCCAAAACACAACCCTCCATAACACAACCCTCCAAAACACAGCCCTCCAAAACACAAGCCTCCAAAACACAACCCTCCAAAACAAAGCCCTCCAAAACACAACCCTCCAAAACACAACCCTCCAAGACACAACCCTCCAAAACACAGCCCTCCAAAACACAACCCTCCAAAACAAAACCCCCTAAAACTCAAACCTCCAAAACATAGCCCTCCAAAACACAACCCTCCAAAACACAACCCTCCAAAACACAACCCTCCATAACACAACCCTCCAAAACACAACCCCCCAAAACACAGCCCTCCAAAGCACAACCCTCCATAACACAACCCTCCATAACACAGCCCTCCAAAACACAACCCTCCAAAACACAACCCTCCAACACACAACCCTCCAAAACACAACCCTCTAAACACAACCCTCCAAAGCACAGCCCTCCAAAACACAAACCTTCAAACACAACTCTCCAAAACACAACCCTCCAAAACACAACCCTCTAAAACAACCCTCCAAAACACAGCCCTCCAAAACACAACCCTCCATAACATAACCCCTCAAAACACACCCCTCCAAAACACAACCCTCCAAAACACAACCCTCCATAACACAACCCTCCAAAACACAGCCCTCCAAAACACAAGCCTCCAAAACACAACCCTCCAAAACAAAGCCCTCCAAAACACAACCCTCCAAAACACAACCCTCCAAGACACAACCCTCCAAAACACAGCCCTCCAAAACACAACCCTCCAAAACAAAACCCCCTAAAACTCAAACCTCCAAAACATAGCCCTCCAAAACACAACCCTCCAAAACACAACCCTCCAAAACACAACCCTCCATAACACAACCCTCCAAAACACAACCCCCCAAAACACAGCCCTCCAAAGCACAACCCTCCATAACACAACCATCCAAAACACAACCCTCTAAAACACAACTCTCCAAACACAACCCTCCATAAAACAACCCTCCATAACACAACCCTCCAAAACACAACCCTCCAAAACACAACCCTCCAAAACACAACCTCCAAAAAACTAACCTTGAAACACAACTCTCCAAACACAACCCTCCAAACAACCCTCCATAACACAAACCTCCAAAACACAACCCTCAAAAACACAGCCCTCCAAAACACAACCCTCCAAAACACAACCCTCCAACACACAACTCTCCAAAACACAACCCTCTAAAACACAACTCTCCAAACACAACCCTAAATAAAACAACCCTCCATAACACAACCCTCCAAAACACAACCCTCCAAAACACAACCCTCCAAAATACAAGCCTCCAAAACACAACCCTCCAAAACACAACCCTCCAAAACACAACGCTTCATAACACAACCCTCCAAAACACAACCCTCCAAAACACAACCCTCCAAAACACAGCCCTCCAAAACACAACCCTCCATAACATAACCCCTCAAAACACAGCCCTCCAAAACACAACCCTCCAAAACACAACCCTCCATAACACAACCCTCCAAAACACAGCCCTCCAAAACACAAGCCTCCAAAACACAACCCTCCAAAACAAAGCCCTCCAAAACACAACCCTCCAAAACACAACACTCCAAGACACAAACCTCCAAAACACAGCCCTCCAAAACACAACCCTCCAAAACAAAACCCCCTAAAACAAAAACCTCCAAAACATAGCCCTCCAAAACACAACCCTCCAAAACACAACCCTCCAAAACACAACCCTCCATAACACAACCCTCCAAAACACAGCCCTCCAAAACACAACCCTCCATAACACAACCCTCCATAACACAATCCCCCAAAACACAGCCCTTCAAAACACAACCCTCCATAACACAACCCTCCAAAACACAACCCTCTAAAACACAACTCTCCAAACACAACCCTCCAAAACACAACCCTCCAAAACACAGCCCTTCATAACACAGCCCTCCAAAAACACAGCCCTCCATAACACAACCCTCCAAAACACAACCCTCCAATACACAACCCTCCAAAACACAACCCTCTAAAACACAACCCTCCAAAACACAGCCCTCCAAAACACAACCCTCCAAAAACTACTCTCCAACAAACAACCCTCCAAAACACAGCCCTCCAAAACACAAACCTTCAAACACAACTTTCCAAACACACCCCTCCAAAACACAACCCCCCAAAACACAGCCCTCCAAAGCACAACCCTCCATAACACAACCATCCAAAACACAACCCTCTAAAACACAACTCTCCAAACACAACCCTCCATAAAACAACCCTCCATAACACAACCCTCCAAAACACAACCCTCCAAAACACAACCCTCCAAAACACAACCTCCAAAAAACTAACCTTGAAACACAACTCTCCAAACACAACCCTCCAAACAACCCTCCATAACACAAACCTCCAAAACACAACCCTCCAAAACACAGCCCTCCAAAACATAACCCTCCAAAACACAACCCTCCAACACACAACTCTCCAAAACACAACCCTCTAAAACACAACCCTCCAAAACACAGCCCTCCAAAACACAAACCTTCAACCACAACTCTCCAAAACACAGCCCTCCAAAACACAAGCCACCAAAACACAATCCTCCAAAACACAACACTCCAAAACACAACCCTCCAAAACACAGCCCTCCAAAACACAACCCTCCAAAACACAACCCTCCAACACACAACCCTCCAAAACACAACCCTCTAAACACAACCCTCCAAAGCACAGCCCTCCAAAACACAAACCTTCAAACACAACTCTCCAAAACACAACCCTCCAAAACACAACCCTCTAAAACAACCCTCCAAAACACAGCCCTCCAAAACACAACCCTCCATAACATAACCCCTCAAAACACACCCCTCCAAAACACAACCCTCCAAAACACAACCCTCCATAACACAACCCTCCAAAACACAGCCCTCCAAAACACAAGCCTCCAAAACACAACCCTCCAAAACAAAGCCCTCCAAAACACAACCCTCCAAAACACAACCCTCCATAACACAACCCTCCAAAACAAAACCCCCTAAAACTCAAACCTCCAAAACATAGCCCTCCAAAACACAACCCTCCAAAACACAACCCTCCAAAACACAACCCTCCATAACACAACCCTCCAAAACACAGCCCTCCAAAACACAACCCTCCATAACACAACCCTCCATAACACAATCCCCCAAAACACAGCCCTCCAAAACACAACCCTCCATAACACAACCCTCCAAAACACAACCCTCTAAAACACAACTCTCCAAATACAACCCTCCAAAACACAACCCTCCAAAACACAGCCCTCCATAACACAGCCCTCCAAAAACACAGCCCTCCAAAACACAACCCTCCAAAACACAACCCTCCAATACACAACCCTCCAAAACACAACCCTCTAAAACACAACCCTCCAAAACACAGCCCTCCAAAACACAACCCTCCAAAACACAACCCTCCAAAACACAACCCTCCAAAACACAACCCTCTAAACACAACCCTCCAAAGCACAGCCCTCCAAAACACAAACCTTCAAACACAACTCTCCAAAACACAACCCTCCAAAACACAACCCTCTAAAACAACCCTCCAAAACACAGCCCTCCAAAACACAAACCTTCAAACACAACTCTCCAAAACACAACCCTCCAAAACACAACCCTCTAAAACAACCCTCCAAAACACAGCCCTCCAAAACACAACCCTCCATAACATAACCCCTCAAAACACACCCCTCCAAAACACAACCCTCCAAAACACAACCCTCCATAACACAACCCTCCAAAACACAGCCCTCCAAAACACAAGCCTCCAAAACACAACCCTCCAAAACAAAGCCCTCCAAAACACAACCCTCCAAAACACAACCCTCCAAGACACAACCCTCCAAAACACAGCCCTCCAAAACACAACCCTCCAAAACAAAACCCCCTAAAACTCAAACCTCCAAAACATAGCCCTCCAAAACACAACCCTCCAAAACACAACCCTCCAAAACACAACCCTCCATAACACAACCCTCCAAAACACAGCCCTCCAAAACACAACCCTCCATAACACAACCCTCCATAACACAATCCCCCAAAACACAGCCCTCCAAAACACAACCCTCCATAACACAACCCTCCAAAACACAACCCTCTAAAACACAACTCTCCAAATACAACCCTCCAAAACACAACCCTCCAAAACACAGCCCTCCATAACACAGCCCTCCAAAAACACAGCCCTCCAAAACACAACCCTCCAAAAAACAACCCTCCAATACACAACCCTCCAAAACACAACCCTCTAAAACACAACCCTCCAAAACACAGCCCTCCAAAACACAACCCTCCAAAAACTACTCTCCAACAAACAACCCTCCAAAACACAGCCCTCCAAAACACAAACCTTCAAACACAACTTTCCAAACACACCCCTCCAAAACACAACCCCCCAAAACACAGCCCTCCAATGCACAACCCTCCATAACACAACCATCCAAAACACAACCCTCTAAAACACAACTCTCCAAACACAACCCTCCATAAAACAACCCTCCATAACACAACCCTCCAAAACACAACCCTCCAAAACACAACCCTCCAAAACACAACCTCCAAAAAACTCACCTTGAAAAACAACTCTCCAAACACAACCCTCCAAACAACCCTCCATAACACAAACCTCCAAAACACAACCCTCCAAAACACAGCCCTCCAAAACACAACCCTCCAAAACACAACACTCCAACACACAACTCTCCAAAACACAACCCTCTAAAACACAACCCTCCAAAACACAGCCCTCCAAAACACAAACCTCCAAAACAAAACCCCCTAAAACTCAAACCTCCAAAACATAGCCCTCCAAAACACAACCCTCCAAAACACAACCCTCCAAAACACAACCCTCCATAACACAACCCTCCAAAACACAGCCCTCCAAAACACAACCCTCCATAACACAACCCTCCATAACACAATCCCCCAAAACACAGCCCTCCAAAACACAACCCTCCATAACACAACCCTCCAAAACACAACCCTCTAAAACACAACTCTCCAAATACAACCCTCCAAAACACAACCCTCCAAAACACAGCCCTCCATAACACAGCCCTCCAAAAACACAGCCCTCCAAAACACAACCCTCCAAAAAACAACCCTCCAATACACAACCCTCCAAAACACAACCCTCTAAAACACAACCCTCCAAAACACAGCCCTCCAAAACACAACCCTCCAAAAACTACTCTCCAACAAACAACCCTCCAAAACACAGCCCTCCAAAACACAAACCTTCAAACACAACTTTCCAAACACACCCCTCCAAAACACAACCCCCCAAAACACAGCCCTCCAATGCACAACCCTCCATAACACAACCATCCAAAACACAACCCTCTAAAACACAACTCTCCAAACACAACCCTCCATAAAACAACCCTCCATAACACAACCCTCCAAAACACAACCCTCCAAAACACAACCCTCCAAAACACAACCTCCAAAAAACTCACCTTGAAAAACAACTCTCCAAACACAACCCTCCAAACAACCCTCCATAACACAAACCTCCAAAACACAACCCTCCAAAACACAGCCCTCCAAAACACAACCCTCCAAAACACAACACTCCAACACACAACTCTCCAAAACACAACCCTCTAAAACACAACCCTCCAAAACACAGCCCTCCAAAACACAAACCTTCAAACACAACTCTCCAAAACACAGCCCTCCAAAACACAAGCCACCAAAACACAATCCTCCAAAACACAACACTCCAAAACACAACCCTCCAAAACACAGCCCTCCAAAACACAACCCTCCAAAACACAACCCTCAAACACACAACCCTCCAAAACACAACCCTCTAAACACAACCCTCCAAAGCACAGCCATCCAAAACACAAACCTTCAAACACAACTCTCCAAAACACAACCCTCCAAAACACAACCCTCTGAAACAACCCTCCAAAACACAGCCCTCCAAAACACAACCTTCCAAAACACAGCCCTCCAAAACACAACCCTCCAAAACACAACCCTCCAAAACACAACCCTCCAAAACACAACCCTCCAAACACAACCCTCCAAACAACCCTCCATAACATAAACCTCCAAAACATAACCCTCCAAAACACAACCCTTTAAAACAACCCTCCAAAAACACAACTCTCCAAAAAACAACCCTCCAAAACACAACCCTCTAAAACGGAACCCTCCAAAACACAACCCTCCAAAACAGCCCTCCAAAACACAACACTCCAAAACACAGCCCTCCAAAACACAACCCTCCAAAATACAACCCTCCAAAACACAACCCACCAAACAGAACCCTCCAAACACAACCCTCCAAACACAACCCTCCAAAACACAACCCTCAAAAACACAACCCTCCAAACACAACCCTCTAAAACACAGCCCTCCAGAACACAACCCTCCAAACCACATCCCTCCAAAACACAACCCTCCAAAACAAAACCCTCCAAAACACATCCCTCCAAAACACAGCCCTCGAAAACACAACCCTCCAAAACACAGCCCTCCAAAACACAACCCTCCAAAACACAACCCTCCAAAATGCAAACCTCCAAAATGCAAACCTGCAAAACACAGCCCTCCAAAACATAACCCTCCAAAACACAACCTCCAAAAAAACAGCCCTCCAAAACACAACCCTCCATAACACAACCCTCCAAAACACAACCCTTAAAAACACAACTCTCCAAACACAACCCTCCATAACACAACCCTCCAAAACACAACCCTTCAAAACACAGCCCTCCAAAACACTGCCCTCCAAACACAACCCTCCAAAACACAGCCCTCCAAAAACACAGCCCTCCAAAACACAGCCCTCCAAAACACAACCCTCCAAAACACAACCTCCAAAAAACAGCCCTCCAAAACACAACCCTCCATAACACAACCCTCCAAAACACAACCCTCTAAAACACAACTCTCCAAACACAACCCTCCACAACACAACCCTCCAAAACACAACGCTTCAAAACACAGCCCTCCAAAACACAGCCCTCCAAAACACAACCCTCCAAAACACAGCCCTCCAAAAACACAGCCCTCCAAAACACAACCCTCCAAAACACAGCCCTCCAAAACACAACCCTCCATAACAAAACCCCTCAAAACACAGCCCTCCAAAACACAACCCTCCAAAACACAGCCCTCCAAAACACAACCCTCCATAACAAAACCCCTCAAAACACAGCCCTCCAAAACACAACCCTCCAAAACACAAACCTCCAAAACACAGCCCTCCAAAACACAACCCTCCAAATCACAACCCTCTAAAACACAACCCTCCAAAACACAACCTCCAAAAAAATAACCTTGAAACACAACTCTCCAAACACAACCCTCTAAACAACCCTCCATAACACCTACCTCCAAAACACAACCCTCCAAAACACAGCCCTCCAAAACACAACCATCCAAAACACAACCCGCCAACACACAACCCTCCAAAACACAACCCTCCAAAACATAACCCTCCAAAACACAACCCTCCAAAACACAGCCCTCCAAAACACAAGCCACCAAAACACAATCCTCCAAAACACAACCCTCCAAAACAAAACCTTCCAAAACACATCCCTCCAAAACACAACCCTCCAAACACAACCCTCTAAAACACGGCCCTCCAGAACACAACCCTCCAAAACACATCCCTCCAAAACACAACCCTCCAAAACAAAACCCTCCAAAACACATCCCTCCAAAACACAGCCCTCCAAAACACAACCCTCCAAAACACAGCCCTCCAAAACACAACCCTCCAAAACACAGCCCTCCAAAACACAACCCTCCAAAACACAACCCTCCAAAATGCAAACCTCCAAAACACAGCCCTCCAAAACACAACCCTCCAAAACACAACCTCCAAAAAACAGCCCTCCAAAACACAACCCTCCATAACACAACCCTCCAAAACACAACCCTCTAAAACACAACTCTCCAAACACAACCCTCCATAACACAACCCTCCAAAACACAACCCTTCAAAACACAGCCCTCCAAAACACAGCCCTCCAAAACACAACCCTCCAAAACACAGCCCTCCAAAAACACAGCCCTCCAAAACACAACCCTCCAAAACACATCCCTCCAAAACACAACCCTCCAAAACACAACCCTCCAAAACACAGCCCTCCAAAACACAACCCTCCAAAACACAGCAATCCAAAACACAACCCTCCAAAACACAACACTCCAAAATGCAAACCTCCAAAACACAGCCCTCCAAAACACAACCCTCCAAAACACAACCTCCAAAAAACAGCCCTCCAAAACACAACCCTCCAAAACACAGCAATCCAAAACACAACCCTCCAAAACACAACACTCCAAAATGCAAACCTCCAAAACACAGCCCTCCAAAACACAACCCTCCAAAACACAACCTCCAAAAAACAGCCCTCCAAAACACAACCCTCCATAACACAACCCTCCAAAACACAATCCTTCAAAACACAGCATTCCAAAACACAGCCCTCCAAAACACAACCCTCCAAAACACAACCCTCCAAAACACAACCATTCAAAACACAGCCCTCAAAAACACAGCCCTCCAAAACACAAGCCACCAAAACACAATCCTCCAAAACACAACCCTCCAAAAAACAGCCCTCCAAAACACAACCCTCCAAAACACAACCTCCAAAAAACAGCCCTCCAAAACACAACCCTCCATAACACAACCCTCCAAAACACAACCTCTAAAACACAACTCTCCAAACACAACCCTCCATAACACAACCCTCCAAAACACAACGCTTCAAAACACAGCCCTCCAAAACACAGCCCTCCAAAACACAACCCTCCAAAACACAGCCCTCCAAAAACACAGCCCTCCAAAACACAACCCTCCAAAACACAGCCCTCCAAAACACAACCCTCCATAACAAAACCCCTCAAAACACAGCCCTCCGAAACACAACCCTCCAAAACACAAACCTCCAAAACACAGCCCTCCAAAATACAACCCTCCATAACACAACCCTCCATAACACAACCCTCTAAAACACAACCCTAAAAAAAACAAAACCCTCCAAAACACATCCCTCCAAAACACAACCCTCCAAGACACAACCCTCCATAACACAACCCTCCAAAACACAGCCCTCTAAAACACAACTCTCCAAACACAGCCCTCCAAAACACAGCCCTCCAAAACACAACCCTCCAAAACACAGCCCTCCAAAAACACAGCCCTCCAAAACACAACCCTCCAAAACACATCCCTACAAAAAACAACCCTCCAAAACACAACCCTCCAAAACACAGCCCTCCAAAACACAACCCTCCAAAACACAGCCCTCCAAAACACAACCCTCCAAAACATAACCCTCCAAAATGCAAACCTCCAAAACACAGCCCTCCAAAACACAACCCTCCAAAACACAACCTCCAAAAAACAGCCCTCCAAAACACAACCCTTCATAACACAACCCTCCAAAACACAACCCCTAAAACACAACTCTCCAAACACAACCATCCATAACACAACCCTCCAAAACACAACCCTTCAAAACACAGCCCTCCAAAACACAGCCCTCCAAAACACAACCCTCCAAAACACAGCCCTCCAAAAACACAGCCCTCCAAAACACAACCCTCCAAAACACAGCCCTCCAAAACACAACCCTCCATAACAAAACCCCTCAAAACACAGCCCTCCAAAACACAACCCTCCAAAACACAAACCTCCAAAACACAGCCCTCCAAAACACAACCCTCCATAACACAACCCTCCATAACAAAACCCTCTAAAACACAACCCTCCAAAACACAACCCTCTAAAACACAACCCTCCAAAACACAACCTCCAAAAAAATAACCTTGAAACACAACTCTCCAAACACAACCCTCTAAACAACCCTCCATAACACCTACCTCCAAAACACAACCCTCCAAAACACAGCCCTCCAAAACACAACCATCCAAAACACAACCCGCCAACACACAACCCTCCAAAATACAACCCTCTAAAACAAAACCCTCCAAAACACAGCCCTCCAAAACACAAACCTTCAAACACAATTCTCCAAAACACAGCACTCCAAAACACAAGCCACCAAAACACAATCCTCCAAAACACAACCCTCCAAAACAAAACCCTCCAAAACACATCCCTCCAAAACACAACCCTCCAAAACACAACCCTCTAAAACAGAGACCTCCAAAACACAACCCTCCAAAACAAACCCCTCCAAAACACAACCCTCCAAAACAAAACCCTCCAAAACACAACCCTCCAAAACACAGCCCTCCAAAACACAACCCTCCAAAACACAGCCCTCCAAAACACAACCCTCCAAAACACAACCCTCCAAAATGCAAACCTCCAAAACACAGCCCTCCAAAACACAACCCTCCAAAACACAACCTCCAAAAAACAGCCCTCCAAAACACAACCCTCCATAACACAACCCTCCAAAACACAGCCCTCTAAAACACAACTCTCCAAACACAGCCCTCCAAAACACAGCCCTCCAAAACACAACCCTCCAAAACACAGCCCTCCAAAAACACAGCCCTCCAAAACACAACCCTCCAAAACACATCCCTACAAAACACAACCCTCCAAAACACAACCCTCCAAAACACAGCCCTCCAAAACACAACCCTCCAAAACACAGCCCTCCAAAACACAACCCTCCAAAACACAACCCTCCAAAATGCAAACCTCCAAAACACAGCCCTCCAAAACACAACCCTCCAAAACACAACCTCCAAAAAACAGCCCTCCAAAACACAACCCTTCATAACACAACCCTCCAAAACACAACCCCTAAAACACAACTCTCCAAACACAACCCTCCATAACACAACCCTCCAAAACACAACCCTTCAAAACACAGCCCTCCAAAACACAGCCCTCCAAAACACAACCCTCCAAAACACAGCCCTCCAAAAACACAGCCCTCCAAAACACAACCCTCCAAAACACAGCCCTCCAAAACACAACCCTCCATAACAAAACCCCTCAAAACACAGCCCTCCAAAACACAACCCTCCAAAACACAAACCTCCAAAACACAGCCCTCCAAAACACAACCCTCCAAAACACAACCCTCCATAACAAAACCCTCTAAAACACAACCCTCCAAAACACAACCCTCTAAAACACAACCCTCCAAAACACAACCTCCAAAAAAATAACCTTGAAACACAACTCTCCAAACACAACCCTCTAAACAACCCTCCATAACACCTACCTCCAAAACACAACCCTCCAAAACACAGCCCTCCAAAACACAACCATCCAAAACACAACCTGCCAACACACAACCCTCCAAAATACAACCCTCTAAAACAAAACCCTCCAAAACACAGCCCTCCAAAACACAAACCTTGAAACACAATTCTCCAAAACACAGCACTCCAAAACACAAGCCACCAAAACACAATCCTCCAAAACACAACCCTCCAAAACAAAACCCTCCAAAACACATCCCTCCAAAACACAACCCTCCAAAACACAACCCTCTAAAACACAGCCCTCCAAAACACAACCCTCCAAAACACAGCCCTCCAAAACACAGCCCTCCAAAACACAACCCTCCAAAACACAGCCCTCCAAAACACAACCCTCCAAAACACAAACCTCCAAAACACAGCCCTCCAAAACACAACCCTCCAAAACACAACCCTCCATAACAAAACCCTCTAAAACACAACCCTCCAAAACACAACCCTCTAAAACACAACCCTCCAAAACACAACCTCCAAAAAAATAACCTTGAAACACAACTCTCCAAACACAACCCTCTAAACAACCCTCCATAACACCTACCTCCAAAACACAACCCTCCAAAACACAGCCCTCCAAAACACAACCATCCAAAACACAACCCGCCAACACACAACCCTCCAAAATACAACCCTCTAAAACAAAACCCTCCAAAACACAGCCCTCCAAAACACAAACCTTGAAACACAATTCTCCAAAACACAGCACTCCAAAACACAAGCCACCAAAACACAATCCTCCAAAACACAACCCTCCAAAACAAAACCCTCCAAAACACATCCCTCCAAAACACAACCCTCCAAAACACAACCCTCTAAAACACAGCCCTCCAAAACACAACCCTCCAAAACACAGCCCTCCAAAACACAACCCTCTAAAACAAAACCCTCCAAAACACATCCCTCCAAAACACAACCCTCCAAAACACAACCCTCCAAAACACAGCCCTCCAAAACACAACCCTCCAAAACACAGCCCTCCAAAACACAACCCTCCAAAACACAACCATCCAAAACGCAAACCTCCAAAACACAGCCCTCCAAAACACAACCCTCCAAAACACAGCCCTCCAAAACACAACCCTCCAAAACACAGCCCTCCAAAACACAACCCTCCAAAACACAACCATCCAAAACACAACCCTCTAAAACACAGCCCTCCAAAACACAACCCTCCAAAACACAGCCCTCCAAAACACAACCCTCCAAAACACAAACCTCCAAAACACAGCCCTCCAAAACACAACCCTCCAAAACACAACCCTCCATAACAAAACCCTCTAAAACACAACCCTCCAAAACACAACCCTCTAAAACACAACCCTCCAAAACACAACCTCCAAAAAATAACCTTGAAACACAACTCTCCAAACACAACCCTCTAAACAACCCTCCATAACACCTACCTCCAAAACACAACCCTCCAAAACACAGCCCTCCAAAACACAACCATCCAAAACACAACCCGCCAACACACAACCCTCCAAAATACAACCCTCTAAAACAAAACCCTCCAAAACACAGCCCTCCAAAACACAAACCTTGAAACACAATTCTCCAAAACACAGCACTCCAAAACACAAGCCACCAAAACACAATCCTCCAAAACACAACCCTCCAAAACAAAACCCTCCAAAACACATCCCTCCAAAACACAACCCTCCAAAACACAACCCTCTAAAACACAGCCCTCCAAAACACAACCCTCCAAAACACAGCCCTCCAAAACACAACCCTCTAAAACAAAACCCTCCAAAACACATCCCTCCAAAACACAACCCTCCAAAACACAACCCTCCAAAACACAGCCCTCCAAAACACAACCCTCCAAAACACAGCCCTCCAAAACACAACCCTCCAAAACACAACCATCCAAAACGCAAACCTCCAAAACACAGCCCTCCAAAACACAACCCTCTAAAACACAACCCTCCAAAACACAGCCCTCCAAAACACAAACCTTCAAACACAACTCTCCAAAACACAGCCCTCCAAAACACAACCCTCCATAACACAACCCTCCATAACACAACCCTCTAAAACAAAACCCTCCAAAACACAACCCTCTAAAACACAACCCTCAAAAACACAACCTCCAAAAAACTAACCTTGAAACACAACTCTCCAAACACAACCCTCCAAACAACCCTCCATGACACAAACCTCCAAAACACAACCCTCCAAAACACAGCCCTCCAAAACACAACCCTCCAAAACAAAACCCTCCAACACACAACCCTCCAAAACACAACCCTCTAATACACAACCCTCCAAAACACAGCCCTCCAAAACACAAACCTTGAAACACAACTCTCCAAAACACAGCCCTCCAAAACACAAGCCACCAAAACACAATCCTCCAAAACACAACCCTCCAAAACAAAACCCTCCATAACACAACCCTCCAAAACACAACCCTCTAAAACACAACTCTCCAAACACAACCCTCCATAACACAACCCTACAAAACACAACCCTTCAAAACACAGCATTCCAAAACACAGCCCTCCAAAACACAACCCTCCAAAACACAACCCTCCAAAACACAACCCTTCAAAACACAGCCCTCCAAAACACAGCCCTCCAAAACACAACCCTCTAAAACACAGCCCTCCAAAAACACAGCCCTCCAAAACACAACTCTCCAAAACACAGCCCTCCAAAACACAAGCCACCAAAACACAATCCTCCAAAACACAACCCTCCAAAACAAAACCCTCCAAAACAAAACCCTCCAAAACACATCCCTCCAAAACACAACCCTCCAAAACACAACCTCCAAAAAACAGCCTTCCAAAACACAACCCTCCATAACACAACCCTCCAAAACACAACCCTCTAAAACACAACTCTCCAAACACAACCCTCCAAAACACAGCCCTCCAAAACACAACCCTCCATAACATAACCCCTCAAAACACAGCCCTCCAAAACACAACCCTCCAAAACACAACCCTCCATAACACAACCCTCCAAAACACAGCCCTCCAAAACACAAGCCTCCAAAACACAACCCTCCAAAACAAAGCCCTCCAAAACACAACCCTCCAAAACACAACCCTCCAAGACACAACCCTCCAAAACACAGCCCTCCAAAACACAACCCTCCAAAACAAAACCCCCTAAAACACAAACCTCCAAAACATAGCCCTCCAAAACACAACCCTCCAAAACACAACCCTCCATAACACAACCCTCCAAAACACAGCCCTCCAAAACACAACCCTCCATAACACAACCCTCCATAACACAATCCCCCAAAACACAGCCCTCCAAAACACAACCCTCCATAACACAACCCTCCAAAACACAACCCGCTAAAACACAACTCTCCAAACACAACCCTCCAAAACACAACCCTCCAAAACACAGCCCTTCATAACACAGCCCTCCAAAAACACAGCCCTCCATAACACAACCCTCCAAAACACAACCCTCCAATACACAACCCTCCAAAACACAACCCTCTAAAACACAAACCTTGAAACACAACTCTCCAAAACACAGCCCTCCAAAACACAAGCCACCAAAACACAATCCTCCAAAACACAACCCTCCAAAACAAAACCCTCCATAACACAACCCTCCAAAACACAACCCTCTAAAACACAACTCTCCAAACACAACCCTCCATAACACAACCCTACAAAACACAACCCTTCAAAACACAGCATTCCAAAACACAGCCCTCCAAAACACAACCCTCCAAAACACAACCCTCCAAAACACAACCCTTCAAAACACAGCCCTCCAAAACACAGCCCTCCAAAACACAACCCTCTAAAACACAGCCCTCCAAAAACACAGCCCTCCAAAACACAACTCTCCAAAACACAGCCCTCCAAAACACAAGCCACCAAAACACAATCCTCCAAAACACAACCCTCCAAAACAAAACCCTCCAAAACAAAACCCTCCAAAACACATCCCTCCAAAACACAACCCTCCAAAACACAACCTCCAAAAAACAGCCTTCCAAAACACAACCCTCCATAACACAACCCTCCAAAACACAACCCTCTAAAACACAACTCTCCAAACACAACCCTCCAAAACACAGCCCTCCAAAACACAACCCTCCATAACATAACCCCTCAAAACACAGCCCTCCAAAACACAACCCTCCAAAACACAACCCTCCATAACACAACCCTCCAAAACACAGCCCTCCAAAACACAAGCCTCCAAAACACAACCCTCCAAAACAAAGCCCTCCAAAACACAACCCTCCAAAACACAACCCTCCAAGACACAACCCTCCAAAACACAGCCCTCCAAAACACAACCCTCCAAAACAAAACCCCCTAAAACACAAACCTCCAAAACATAGCCCTCCAAAACACAACCCTCCAAAACACAACCCTCCAAAACACAACCCTCCATAACACAACCCTCCAAAACACAGCCCTCCAAAACACAACCCTCCATAACACAACCCTCCATAACACAATCCCCCAAAACACAGCCCTCCAAAACACAACCCTCCATAACACAACCCTCCAAAACACAACCCGCTAAAACACAACTCTCCAAACACAACCCTCCAAAACACAACCCTCCAAAACACAGCCCTTCATAACACAGCCCTCCAAAAACACAGCCCTCCATAACACAACCCTCCAAAACACAACCCTCCAATACACAACCCTCCAAAACACAACCCTCTAAAACATAATCCTCCAAAACACAGCCCTCCAAAACACAACCCTCCAAAAACTACTCTCCAACAAACAACCCTCCAAAACACAGCCCTCCAAAACACAAACCTTCAAACACAACTTTCCAAACACACCCCTCCAAAACACAACCCCCCAAAACACAGCCCTCCAAAGCACAACCCTCCATAACACAACCATCCAAAACACAACCCTCTAAAACACAACTCTCCAAACACAACCCTCCATAAAACAACCCTCCATAACACAACCCTCCAAAACACAACCCTCCAAAACACAACCCTCCAAAACACAACCTCCAAAAAACTAACCTTGAAACACAACTCTCCAAACACAACCCTCCAAACAACCCTCCATAACACAAACCTCCAAAACACAACCCTCCAAAACACAGCCCTCCAAAACACAACCCTCCAAAACACAACCCTCCAACACACAACTCTCCAAAACACAACCCTCTAAAACACAACTCTCCAAACACAACCCTAAATAAAACAACCCTCCATAACACAACCCTCCAAAACACAACCCTCCAAAACACAACCCTCCAAAACACAAGCCTCCAAAACACAACCCTCCAAAACACAACCCTCCAAAACACAACGCTTCATAACACAACCCTCCAAAACACAACCCTCCAAAACACAACCCTCCAAAACACAGCCCTCCAAAACACAACCCTCCATAACATAACCCCTCAAAACACAGCCCTCCAAAACACAACCCTCCAAAACACAACCCTCCATAACACAACCCTCCAAAACACAGCCCTCCAAAACACAAGCCTCCAAAACACAACCCTCCAAAACAAAGCCCTCCAAAACACAACCCTCCAAAACACAACACTCCAAGACACAAACCTCCAAAACACAGCCCTCCAAAACACAACCCTCCAAAACAAAACCCCCTAAAACACAAACCTCCAAAACATAGCCCTCCAAAACACAACCCTCCAAAACACAACCCTCCAAAACACAACCCTCCATAACACAACCCTCCAAAACACAGCCCTCCAAAACACAACCCTCCATAACACAACCCTCCATAACACAATCCCCCAAAACACAGCCCTCCAAAACACAACCCTCCATAACACAACCCTCCAAAACACAACCCTCTAAAACACAACTCTCCAAACACAACCCTCCAAAACACAACCCTCAAAAACACAGCCCTTCATAACACAGCCCTCCAAAAACACAGCCCTCCATAACACAACCCTCCAAAACACAACCCTCCAATACACAACCCTCCAAAACACAACTCTCTAAAACACAACCCTCCAAAACACAGCCCTCCAAAACACAACCCTCCAAAAACTACTCTCCAACAAACAACCCTCCAAAACACAGCCCTCCAAAACACAAACCTTCAAACACAACTTTCCAAACACACCCCTCCAAAACACAACCCCCCAAAACACAGCCCTCCAAAGCACAACCCTCCATAACACAACCATCCAAAACACAACCCTCTAAAACACAACTCTCCAAACACAACCCTCCATAAAACAACCCTCCATAACACAACCCTCCAAAACACAACCCTCCAAAACACAACCCTCCAAAACACAACCTCCAAAAAACTAACCTTGAAACACAACTCTCCAAACACAACCCTCCAAACAACCCTCCATAACACAAACCTCCAAAACACAACCCTCCAAAACACAGCCCTCCAAAACATAACCCTCCAAAACACAACCCTCCAACACACAACTCTCCAAAACACAACCCTCTAAAACACAACCCTCCAAAACACAGCCCTCCAAAACACAAACCTTCAACCACAACTCTCCAAAACACAGCCCTCCAAAACACAAGCCACCAAAACACAATCCTCCAAAACACAACACTCCAAAACACAACCCTCCAAAACACAGCCCTCCAAAACACAACCCTCCAAAACACAACCCTCCAACACACAACCCTCCAAAACACAACCCTCTAAACACAACCCTCCAAAGCACAGCCCTCCAAAACACAAACCTTCAAACACAACTCTCCAAAACACAACCCTCCAAAACACAACCCTCTAAAACAACCCTCCAAAACACAGCCCTCCAAAACACAACCCTCCATAACATAACCCCTCAAAACACACCCCTCCAAAACACAACCCTCCAAAACACAACCCTCCATAACACAACCCTCCAAAACACAGCCCTCCAAAACACAAGCCTCCAAAACACAACCCTCCAAAACAAAGCCCTCCAAAACACAACCCTCCAAAACACAACCCTCCAAAACACAGCCCTCCAAAACACAACCCTCCAAAACACAACCCTCCATAACACAACCCTCCAAAACACAGCCCTCCAAAACACAACCCTCCATAACACAACCCTCCATAACACAATCCCCCAAAACACAGACCTCCAAAACACAACCCTCCATAACACAACCCTCCAAAACACAACCCTCTAAAACACAACTCTCCAAATACAACCCTCCAAAACACAACCCTCCAAAACACAGCCCTCCATAACACAGCCCTCCAAAAACACAGCCCTCCAAAACACAACCCTCCAAAACACAACCCTCCAATACACAACCCTCCAAAACACAACCCTCTAAAACACAACCCTCCAAAACACAGCCCTCCAAAACACAACCCTCCAAAAACTACTCTCCAACAAACAACCCTCCAAAACACAGCCCTCCAAAACACAAACCTTCAAACACAACTTTCCAAACACACCCCTCCAAAACACAACCCCCCAAAACACAGCCCTCCAATGCACAACCCTCCATAACACAACCATCCAAAACACAACCCTCTAAAACACAACTCTCCAAACACAACCCTCCATAAAACAACGCTCCATAACACAACCCTCCAAAACACAACCCTCCAAAACACAACCCTCCAAAACACAACCTCCAAAAAACTAACCTTGAAACACAACTCTCCAAACACAACCCTCCAAACAACCCTCCATAACACAAACCTCCAAAACACAACCCTCCAAAACACAGCCCTCCAAAACACAACCCTCCAAAACACAACCCTCCAACACACAACTCTCCAAAACACAACCCTCTAAAACACAACTCTCCAAACACAACCCTAAATAAAACAACCCTCCATAACACAACCCTCCAAAACACAACCCTCCAAAACACAACCCTCCAAAACACAAGCCTCCAAAACACAACCCTCCAAAACACAACCCTCCAAAACACAACGCTTCATAACACAACCCTCCAAAACACAACCCTCCAAAACACAACCCTCCAAAACACAGCCCTCCAAAACACAACCCTCCATAACATAACCCCTCAAAACACAGCCCTCCAAAACACAACCCTCCAAAACACAACCCTCCATAACACAACCCTCCAAAACACAGCCCTCCAAAACACAAGCCTCCAAAACACAACCCTCCAAAACAAAGCCCTCCAAAACACAACCCTCCAAAACACAACACTCCAAGACACAAACCTCCAAAACACAGCCCTCCAAAACACAACCCTCCAAAACAAAACCCCCTAAAACACAAACCTCCAAAACATAGCCCTCCAAAACACAACCCTCCAAAACACAACCCTCCAAAACACAACCCTCCATAACACAACCCTCCAAAACACAGCCCTCCAAAACACAAGCCTCCAAAACACAACCCTCCAAAACAAAGCCCTCCAAAACACAACCCTCCAAAACACAACACTCCAAGACACAAACCTCCAAAACACAGCCCTCCAAAACACAACCCTCCAAAACAAAACCCCCTAAAACACAAACCTCCAAAACATAGCCCTCCAAAACACAACCCTCCAAAACACAACCCTCCAAAACACAACCCTCCATAACACAACCCTCCAAAACACAGCCCTCCAAAACACAACCCTCCATAACACAACCCTCCATAACACAATCCCCCAAAACGCAGCCCTCCAAAACACAACCCTCTAAAACACAACTCTCCAAACACAACCCTCCAAAACACAACCCTCCAAAACACAGCCCTTCATAACACAGCCCTCCAAAAACACAACCCTCCATAACACAAACCTCCAAAACACAACCCTCCAAAACACAGCCCTCCAAAACACAACCCTCCAAAACACAACCCTCCAACACACAACTCTCCAAAACACAACCCTCTAAAACACAACTCTCCAAACACAACCCTAAATAAAACAACCCTCCATAACACAACCCTCCAAAACACAACCCTCCAAAACACAACCCTCCAAAACACAAGCCTCCAAAACACAACCCTCCAAAACACAACCCTCCAAAACACAACGCTTCATAACACAACCCTCCAAAACACAACCCTCCAAAACACAACCCTCCAAAACACAGCCCTCCAAAACACAACCCTCCATAACATAACCCCTCAAAACACAGCCCTCCAAAACACAACCCTCCAAAACACAACCCTCCATAACACAACCCTCCAAAACACAGCCCTCCAAAACACAAGCCTCCAAAACACAACCCTCCAAAACAAAGCCCTCCAAAACACAACCCTCCAAAACACAACACTCCAAGACACAAACCTCCAAAACACAGCCCTCCAAAACACAACCCTCCAAAACAAAACCCCCTAAAACACAAACCTCCAAAACATAGCCCTCCAAAACACAACCCTCCAAAACACAACCCTCCAAAACACAACCCTCCATAACACAACCCTCCAAAACACAGCCCTCCAAAACACAAGCCTCCAAAACACAACCCTCCAAAACAAAGCCCTCCAAAACACAACCCTCCAAAACACAACACTCCAAGACACAAACCTCCAAAACACAGCCCTCCAAAACACAACCCTCCAAAACAAAACCCCCTAAAACACAAACCTCCAAAACATAGCCCTCCAAAACACAACCCTCCAAAACACAACCCTCCAAAACACAACCCTCCATAACACAACCCTCCAAAACACAGCCCTCCAAAACACAACCCTCCATAACACAACCCTCCATAACACAATCCCCCAAAACGCAGCCCTCCAAAACACAACCCTCTAAAACACAACTCTCCAAACACAACCCTCCAAAACACAACCCTCCAAAACACAGCCCTTCATAACACAGCCCTCCAAAAACACAGCCCTCCATAACACAACCCTCCAAAACACAACCCTCCAATACACAACCCTCCAAAACACAACCCTCTAAAACACAACCCTCCAAAACACAGCCCTCCAAAACACAACCCTCCAAAAACTACTCTCCAACAAACAACCCTCCAAAACACAGCCCTCCAAAACACAAACCTTCAAACACAACTTTCCAAACACACCCCTCCAAAACACAACCCCCCAAAACACAGCCCTCCAAAGCACAACCCTCCATAACACAACCATCCAAAACACAACCCTCTAAAACACAACTCTCCAAACACAACCCTCCATAAAACAACCCTCCATAACACAACCCTCCAAAACACAACCCTCCAAAACACAACCCTCCAAAACACAACCTCCAAAAAACTAACCTTGAAACACAACTCTCCAAACACAACCCTCCAAACAACCCTCCATAACACAAACCTCCAAAACACAACCCTCCAAAACACAGCCCTCCAAAACACAACCCTCCAAAACACAACCCTCCAACACACAACTCTCCAAAACACAACCCTCTAAAACACAACCCTCCAAAACACAGCCCTCCAAAACACAAACCTTCAACCACAACTCTCCAAAACACAGCCCTCCAAAACACAAGCCACCAAAACACAATCCTCCAAAACACAACACTCCAAAACACAACCCTCCAAAACACAGCCCTCCAAAACACAACCCTCCATAACACAACCCTCCAACACACAACCCTCCAAAACACAACCCTCTAAACACAACCTTCCAAAGCACAGCCCTCCAAAACACAAACCTTCAAACACAACTCTCCAAAACACAACCCTCCAAAACACAACCCTCTAAAACAACCCTCCAAAACACAGCCCTTCAAAACACAACCCTCCATAACATAACCCCTCAAAACACACCCCTCCAAAACACAACCCTCCAAAACACAACCCTCCATAACACAACCCTCCAAAACACAGCCCTCCAAAACACAAGCCTCCAAAACACAATCCTCCAAAACAAAGCCCTCCAAAACACAACCCTCCAAAACACAACCCTCCAAGACACAACCCTCCAAAACACAGCCCTCCAAAACACAACCCTCCAAAACAAAACCCCCTAAAACACAAACCTCCAAAACATAGCCCTCCAAAACACAACCCTCCAAAACACAACCCTCCAAAACACAACGCTCCATAACACAACCCTCCAAAACACAGCCCTCCAAAACACAACCCTCCATAACACAACCCTCCATAACACAATCCCCCAAAACACAGCCCTCTAAAACACAACCCTCTAAAACACAACTCTCCAAACACAACCCTCCAAAACACAACCCTCCATAACACAACCCTCCAAAACACAGCCCTCCAAAACACAACCCTCCATAACACAACCCTCCATAACACAATCCCCCAAAACACAGCCCTCCAAAACACAACCCTCCATAACACAACCCTCCAAAACACAACCCTCTAAAACACAACTCTCCAAATACAACCCTCCAAAACACAACCCTCCAAAACACAGCCCTCCATAACACAGCCCTCCAAAAACACAGCCCTCCAAAACACAACCCTCCAAAACACAACCCTCCAATACACAACCCTCCAAAACACAACCCTCTAAAACACAACCCTCCAAAACACAGCCCTCCAAAACACAACCCTCCAAAAACTAGTCTCCAACAAACAACCCTCCAAAACACAGCCCTCCAAAACACAAACCTTCAAACACAACTTTCCAAACACACCCCTCCAAAACACAACCCCCCAAAACACAGCCCTCCAATGCACAACCCTCCATAAGACAACCATCCAAAACACAACCCTCTAAAACACAACTCTCCAAACACAACCCTCCATAAAACAACCCTCCATAACACAACCCTCCAAAACACAACCCTCCAAAACACAACCCTCCAAAACACAACCTCCAAAAAACTCACCTTGAAAAACAACTCTCCAAACACAACCCTCCAAACAACCCTCCATAACACAAACCTCCAAAACACAACCCTCCAAAACACAGCCCTCCAAAACACAACCCTCCAAAACACAACACTCCAACACACAACTCTCCAAAACACAACCCTCTAAAACACAACCCTCCAAAACACAGCCCTCCAAAACACAAACCTTCAAACACAACTCTCCAAAACACAGCCCTCCAAAACACAAGCCACCAAAACACAATCCTCCAAAACACAACACTCCAAAACACAACCCTCCAAAACACAGCCCTCCAAAACACAACCCTCCAAAACACAACCCTCAAACACACAACCCTCCAAAACACAACCCTCTAAACACAACCCTCCAAAGCACAGCCCTCCAAAACACAAACCTTCAAACACAACTCTCCAAAACACAACCCTCCAAAACACAACCCTCTGAAACAACCCTCCAAAACACAGCCCTCCAAAACACAACCTTCCAAAACACAGCCCTCCAAAACACAACCCTCCAAAACACAACCCTCCAAACACAACCCTCTAAACAACCCTCCATAACATAAACCTCCAAAACATAACCCTCCAAAACACAACCCTTTAAAACAACCCTCCAAAAACACAACTCTCCAAAAAACAACCCTCCAAAACACAACCCTCTAAAACGGAACCCTCCAAAACACAACCCTCCAAAACAGCCCTCCAAAACACAACACTCCAAAACACAGCCCTCCAAAACACAACCCTCCAAAACACAATCCTCCAAAACAAAGCCCTCCAAAACACAACCCTCCAAAACACAACCCTCCAAGACACAACCCTCCAAAACACAGCCCTCCAAAACACAACCCTCCAAAACAAAACCCCCTAAAACACAAACCTCCAAAACATAGCCCTCCAAAACACAACCCTCCAAAACACAACCCTCCATAACACAACCCTCCAAAACACAGCCCTCCAAAACACAACCCTCCATAACACAACCCTCCATAACACAATCCCCCAAAACACAGCCCTCCAAAACACAACCCTCTAAAACACAACTCTCCAAACACAACCCTCCAAAACACAACCCTCCATAACACAACCCTCCAAAACACAGCCCTCCAAAACACAACACTCCAAGACACAAACCTCCAAAACACAGCCCTCCAAAACACAACCCTTCAAAACAAAACCCCCTAAAACACAAACCTCCAAAACATAGCCCTCCAAAACACAACCCTCCAAAACACAACCCTCCAAAACACAACCCTCCATAACACAACCCTCCAAAACACAGCCCTCCAAAACACAAGCCTCCAAAACACAACCCTCCAAAACAAAGCCCTCCAAAACACAACCCTCCAAAACACAACACTCCAAGACACAAACCTCCAAAACACAGCCCTCCAAAACACAACCCTCCAAAACAAAACCCCCTAAAACACAAACCTCCAAAACATAGCCCTCCAAAACACAACCCTCCAAAACACAACCCTCCAAAACACAACCCTCCATAACACAACCCTCCAAAACACAGCCCTCCAAAACACAACCCTCCATAACACAACCCTCCATAACACAATCCCCCAAAACGCAGCCCTCCAAAACACAACCCTCTAAAACACAACTCTCCAAACACAACCCTCCAAAACACAACCCTCCAAAACACAGCCCTTCATAACACAGCCCTCCAAAAACACAACCCTCCATAACACAAACCTCCAAAACACAACCCTCCAAAACACAGCCCTCCAAAACACAACCCTCCAAAACACAACCCTCCAACACACAACTCTCCAAAACACAACCCTCTAAAACACAACTCTCCAAACACAACCCTAAATAAAACAACCCTCCATAACACAACCCTCCAAAACACAACCCTCCAAAACACAACCCTCCAAAACACAAGCCTCCAAAACACAACCCTCCAAAACACAACCCTCCAAAACACAACGCTTCATAACACAACCCTCCAAAACACAACCCTCCAAAACACAACCCTCCAAAACACAGCCCTCCAAAACACAACCCTCCATAACATAACCCCTCAAAACACAGCCCTCCAAAACACAACCCTCCAAAACACAACCCTCCATAACACAACCCTCCAAAACACAGCCCTCCAAAACACAAGCCTCCAAAACACAACCCTCCAAAACAAAGCCCTCCAAAACACAACCCTCCAAAACACAACACTCCAAGACACAAACCTCCAAAACACAGCCCTCCAAAACACAACCCTCCAAAACAAAACCCCCTAAAACACAAACCTCCAAAACATAGCCCTCCAAAACACAACCCTCCAAAACACAACCCTCCAAAACACAACCCTCCATAACACAACCCTCCAAAACACAGCCCTCCAAAACACAAGCCTCCAAAACACAACCCTCCAAAACAAAGCCCTCCAAAACACAACCCTCCAAAACACAACACTCCAAGACACAAACCTCCAAAACACAGCCCTCCAAAACACAACCCTCCAAAACAAAACCCCCTAAAACACAAACCTCCAAAACATAGCCCTCCAAAACACAACCCTCCAAAACACAACCCTCCAAAACACAACCCTCCATAACACAACCCTCCAAAACACAGCCCTCCAAAACACAACCCTCCATAACACAACCCTCCATAACACAATCCCCCAAAACGCAGCCCTCCAAAACACAACCCTCTAAAACACAACTCTCCAAACACAACCCTCCAAAACACAACCCTCCAAAACACAGCCCTTCATAACACAGCCCTCCAAAAACACAGCCCTCCATAACACAACCCTCCAAAACACAACCCTCCAATACACAACCCTCCAAAACACAACCCTCTAAAACACAACCCTCCAAAACACAGCCCTCCAAAACACAACCCTCCAAAAACTACTCTCCAACAAACAACCCTCCAAAACACAGCCCTCCAAAACACAAACCTTCAAACACAACTTTCCAAACACACCCCTCCAAAACACAACCCCCCAAAACACAGCCCTCCAAAGCACAACCCTCCATAACACAACCATCCAAAACACAACCCTCTAAAACACAACTCTCCAAACACAACCCTCCATAAAACAACCCTCCATAACACAACCCTCCAAAACACAACCCTCCAAAACACAACCCTCCAAAACACAACCTCCAAAAAACTAACCTTGAAACACAACTCTCCAAACACAACCCTCCAAACAACCCTCCATAACACAAACCTCCAAAACACAACCCTCCAAAACACAGCCCTCCAAAACACAACCCTCCAAAACACAACCCTCCAACACACAACTCTCCAAAACACAACCCTCTAAAACACAACCCTCCAAAACACAGCCCTCCAAAACACAAACCTTCAACCACAACTCTCCAAAACACAGCCCTCCAAAACACAAGCCACCAAAACACAATCCTCCAAAACACAACACTCCAAAACACAACCCTCCAAAACACAGCCCTCCAAAACACAACCCTCCATAACACAACCCTCCAACACACAACCCTCCAAAACACAACCCTCTAAACACAACCTTCCAAAGCACAGCCCTCCAAAACACAAACCTTCAAACACAACTCTCCAAAACACAACCCTCCAAAACACAACCCTCTAAAACAACCCTCCAAAACACAGCCCTTCAAAACACAACCCTCCATAACATAACCCCTCAAAACACACCCCTCCAAAACACAACCCTCCAAAACACAACCCTCCATAACACAACCCTCCAAAACACAGCCCTCCAAAACACAAGCCTCCAAAACACAATCCTCCAAAACAAAGCCCTCCAAAACACAACCCTCCAAAACACAACCCTCCAAGACACAACCCTCCAAAACACAGCCCTCCAAAACACAACCCTCCAAAACAAAACCCTCTAAAACACAAACCTCCAAAACATAGCCCTCCAAAACACAACCCTCCAAAACACAACCCTCCAAAACACAACGCTCCATAACACAACCCTCCAAAACACAGCCCTCCAAAACACAACCCTCCATAACACAACCCTCCATAACACAATCCCCCAAAACACAGCCCTCTAAAACACAACCCTCTAAAACACAACTCTCCAAACACAACCCTCCAAAAAACAACCCTCCATAACACAACCCTCCAAAACACAGCCCTCCAAAACACAACCCTCCATAACACAACCCTCCATAACACAATCCCCCAAAACACAGCCCTCCAAAACACAACCCTCCATAACACAACCCTCCAAAACACAACCCTCTAAAACACAACTCTCCAAATACAACCCTCCAAAACACAACCCTCCAAAACACAGCCCTCCATAACACAGCCCTCCAAAAACACAGCCCTCCAAAACACAACCCTCCAAAACACAACCCTCCAATACACAACCCTCCAAAACACAACCCTCTAAAACACAACCCTCCAAAACACAGCCCTCCAAAACACAACCCTCCAAAAACTAGTCTCCAACAAACAACCCTCCAAAACACAGCCCTCCAAAACACAAACCTTCAAACACAACTTTCCAAACACACCCCTCCAAAACACAACCCCCCAAAACACAGCCCTCCAATGCACAACCCTCCATAAGACAACCATCCAAAACACAACCCTCTAAAACACAACTCTCCAAACACAACCCTCCATAAAACAACCCTCCATAACACAACCCTCCAAAACACAACCCTCCAAAACACAACCCTCCAAAACACAACCTCCAAAAAACTCACCTTGAAAAACAACTCTCCAAACACAACCCTCCAAACAACCCTCCATAACACAAACCTCCAAAACACAACCCTCCAAAACACAGCCCTCCAAAACACAACCCTCCAAAACACAACACTCCAACACACAACTCTCCAAAACACAACCCTCTAAAACACAACCCTCCAAAACACAGCCCTCCAAAACACAAACCTTCAAACACAACTCTCCAAAACACAGCCCTCCAAAACACAAGCCACCAAAACACAATCCTCCAAAACACAACACTCCAAAACACAACCCTCCAAAACACAGCCCTCCAAAACACAACCCTCCAAAACACAACCCTCAAACACACAACCCTCCAAAACACAACCCTCTAAACACAACCCTCCAAAGCACAGCCCTCCAAAACACAAACCTTCAAACACAACTCTCCAAAACACAACCCTCCAAAACACAACCCTCTGAAACAACCCTCCAAAACACAGCCCTCCAAAACACAACCTTCCAAAACACAGCCCTCCAAAACACAACCCTCCAAAACACAACCCTCCAAACACAACCCTCTAAACAACCCTCCATAACATAAACCTCCAAAACATAACCCTCCAAAACACAACCCTTTAAAACAACCCTCCAAAAACACAACTCTCCAAAAAACAACCCTCCAAAACACAACCCTCTAAAACGGAACCCTCCAAAACACAACCCTCCAAAACAGCCCTCCAAAACACAACACTCCAAAACACAGCCCTCCAAAACACAACCCTCCAAAACACAATCCTCCAAAACAAAGCCCTCCAAAACACAACCCTCCAAAACACAACCCTCCAAGACACAACCCTCCAAAACACAGCCCTCCAAAACACAACCCTCCAAAACAAAACCCCCTAAAACACAAACCTCCAAAACATAGCCCTCCAAAACACAACCCTCCAAAACACAACCCTCCATAACACAACCCTCCAAAACACAGCCCTCCAAAACACAACCCTCCATAACACAACCCTCCATAACACAATCCCCCAAAACACAGCCCTCCAAAACACAACCCTCTAAAACACAACTCTCCAAACACAACCCTCCAAAACACAACCCTCCATAACACAACCCTCCAAAACACAGCCCTCCAAAACACAACCCTCCATAACACAACCCTCCATAACACAATCCCCCAAAACACAGCCCTCCAAAACACAACCCTCCATAACACAACCCTCCAAAACACAACCCTCTAAAACACAACTCTCCAAATACAACCCTCCAAAACACAACCCTCCAAAACACAGCCCTCCATAACACAGCCCTCCAAAAACACAGCCCTCCAAAACACAACCCTCCAAAACACAACCCTCCAATACACAACCCTCCAAAACACAACCCTCTAAAACACAACCCTCCAAAACACAGCCCTCCAAAACACAACCCTCCAAAAACTACTCTCCAACAAACAACCCTCCAAAACACAGCCCTCCAAAACACAAACCTTCAAACACAACTTTCCAAACACACCCCTCCAAAACACAACCCCCCAAAACACAGCCCTCCAATGCACAACCCTCCATAAGACAACCATCCAAAACACAACCCTCTAAAACACAACTCTCCAAACACAACCCTCCATAAAACAACCCTCCATAACACAACCTTCCAAAACACAACCCTCCAAAACACAACCCTCCAAAACACAACCTCCAAAAAACTCACCTTGAAAAACAACTCTCCAAACACAACCCTCCAAACAACCCTCCATAACACAAACCTCCAAAACACAACCCTCCAAAACACAGCCCTCCAAAACACAACCCTCCAAAACACAACACTCCAACACACAACTCTCCAAAACACAACCCTCTAAAACACAACCCTCCAAAACACAGCCCTCCAAAACACAAACCTTCAAACACAACTCTCCAAAACACAGCCCTCCAAAACACAAGCCACCAAAACACAATCCTCCAAAACACAACACTCCAAAACACAACCCTCCAAAACACAGCCCTCCAAAACACAACCCTCCAAAACACACAACCCTCCAAAACACAACCCTCTAAACACAACCCTCCAAAGCACAGCCCTCCAAAACACAAACCTTCAAACACAACTCTCCAAAACACAACCCTCCAAAACACAACCCTCTGAAACAACCCTCCAAAACACAGCCCTCCAAAACACAACCTTCCAAAACACAGCCCTCCAAAACACAACCCTCCAAAACACAACCCTCCAAACACAACCCTCCAAACAACCCTCCATAACATAAACCTCCAAAACATAACCCTCCAAAACACAACCCTTTAAAACAACCCTCCAAAAACACAACTCTCCAAAAAACAACCCTCCAAAACACAACCCTCTAAAACGGAACCCTCCAAAACACAACCCTCCAAAACAGCCCTCCAAAACACAACACTCCAAAACACAGCCCTCCAAAACACAACCCTCCAAAATACAACCCTCCAAAACACAACCCACCAAACAGAACCCTCCAAACACAACCCTCCAAACACAACCCTCCAAAACACAACCCTCAAAAACACAACCCTCCAAACACAACCCTCTAAAACACAGCCCTCCAGAACACAACCCTCCAAACCACATCCCTCCAAAACACAACCCTCCAAAACAAAACCCTCCAAAACACATCCCTCCAAAACACAACCCTCCAAAACACAACCCTCCAAAACACAGCCCTCGAAAGCACAACCCTCCAAAACACAGCCCTCCAAAACACAACCCTCCAAAACACAACCCTCCAAAATGCAAACCTCCAAAATGCAAACCTGCAAAACACAGCCCTCCAAAACATAACCCTCCAAAACACAACCTCCAAAAAACAGCCCTCCAAAACACAACCCTCCATAACACAACCCTCCAAAACACGACCCTTAAAAACACAACTCTCCAAACACAACCCTCCATAACACAACCCTCCAAAACACAACCCTTCAAAACACAGCCCTCCAAAACACTGCCCTCCAAAACACAACCCTCCAAAACACAGCCCTCCAAAAACACAGCCCTCCACAAGACAACTCTCCAAAACACAGCCCTCCAAAACACAAGCCACCAAAACACAATCCTCCAAAACACAACCCTCCAAAACAAAACCCTCCAAAACACATCCCTCCAAAACACAACCCTCCAAAACACAACCCTCCAAAATGCAAACCTCCAAAACACAGCCCTCCAAAACACAACCCTCCAAAACACAACCTCCAAAACACAACCCTCCAAAACACAGCCCTCCAAAACACAACCCTCCAAAACACAACCCTCAAACACACAACCCTCCAAAACACAACCCTCTAAACACAACCCTCCAAAGAACAGCCCTCCAAAACACAAACCTTCAAACACAACTCTCCAAAACACAACCCTCCAAAACACAACCCTCTGAAACAACCCTCCAAAACACAGCCCTCCAAAACACAACCTTCCAAAACACAGCCCTCCAAAACACAACCCTCCAAAACACAACCCTCCAAAACACAACCCTCCAAAACACAACCCTCCAAACACAACCCTCCAAACAACCCTCCATAACATAAACCTCCAAAACATAACCCTCCAAAACACAACCCTTTAAAACAACCCTCCAAAAACACAACTCTCCAAAAAACAACCCTCCAAAACACAACCCTCTAAAACGGAACCCTCCAAAACACAACCCTCCAAAACAGCCCTCCAAAACACAACACTCCAAAACACAGCCCTCCAAAACACAACCCTCCAAAATACAACCCTCCAAAACACAACCCACCAAACAGAACCCTCCAAACACAACCCTCCAAACACAACCCTCCAAAACACAACCCTCAAAAACACAACCCTCCAAACACAACCCTCTAAAACACAGCCCTCCAGAACACAACCCTCCAAACCACATCCCTCCAAAACACAACCCTCCAAAACAAAACCCTCCAAAACACATCCCTCCAAAACACAACCCTCCAAAACACAACCCTCCAAAACACAACCCTCGAAAACACAACCCTCCAAAACAGCCCTCCAAAACACAACACTCCAAAACACAGCCCTCCAAAACACAACCCTCCAAAATACAACCCTCCAAAACACAACCCACCAAACAGAACCCTCCAAACACAACCCTCCAAACACAACCCTCCAAAACACAACCCTCAAAAATACAACCCTCCAAACACAACCCTCTAAAACACAGCCCTCCAGAACACAACACTCCAAACCACATCCCTCCAAAACACAACCCTCCAAAACAAAACCCTCCAAAACACATCCCTCCAAAACACAACCCTCCAAAACACAACTCTCCAAAACACAGCCCTCGAAAACACAACCCTCCAAAACACAGCCCTCCAAAACACAACCCTCCAAAACACAACCCTCCAAAATGCAAACCTCCAAAATGCAAACCTGCAAAACACAGCCCTCCAAAACATAACCCTCCAAAACACAACCTCCAAAAAACAGCCCTCCAAAACACAACCCTCCATAACACAACCATCCAAAACACAACCCTTAAAAACACAACTCTCCAAACACAACCCTCCATAACACAACCCTCCAAAACACAACCCTTCAAAACACAGCCCTCCAAAACACTGCCCTCCAAAACACAACCCTCCAAAACACAGCCCTCCAAAAACACAGCCCTCCACAACACAACTCTCCAAAACACAGCCCTCCAAAACACAAGCCACCAAAACACAATCCTCCAAAACACAACCCTCCAAAACAAAACCCTCCAAAACACTTCCCTCCAAAACACAACCCTCCAAAACACAACCCTCCAAAATGCAAACCTCCAAAACACAGCCCTCCAAAACACAACCCTCCAAAACACAACCTCCAAAACACAACCCTCCAAAACACAGCCCTCCAAAACACAACCCTCCAAAACACAACCCTCAAACACACAACCCTCCAAAACACAACCCTCTAAACACAACCCTCCAAAGCACAGCCCTCCAAAACACAAACCTTCAAACACAACTCTCCAAAACACAACCCTCCAAAACACAACCCTCTGAAACAACCCTCCAAAACACAGCCCTCCAAAACACAACCTTCCAAAACACAGCCCTCCAAAACACAACCCTCCAAAACACAACCCTCCAAAACACAACCCTCCAAAACACAACCCTCCAAACACAACCCTCCAAACAACCCTCCATAACATAAACCTCCAAAACATAACCCTCCAAAACACAACCCTTTAAAACAACCCTCCAAAAACACAACTCTCCAAAAAACAACCCTCCAAAACACAACCCTCTAAAACGGAACCCTCCAAAACACAACCCTCCAAAACAGCCCTCCAAAACACAACACTCCAAAACACAGCCCTCCAAAACACAACCCTCCAAAATACAACCCTCCAAAACACAACCCACCAAACAGAACCCTCCAAACACAACCCTCCAAACACAACCCTCCAAAACACAACCCTCAAAAACACAACCCTCCAAACACAACCCTCTAAAACACAGCCCTCCAGAACACAACCCTCCAAACCACATCCCTCCAAAACACAACCCTCCAAAACAAAACCCTCCAAAACACATCCCTCCAAAACACAACCCTCCAAAACACAACCCTCCAAAACACAGCCCTCGAAAACACAACCCTCCAAAACACAGCCCTCCAAAACACAACCCTCCAAAACACAACCCTCCAAAATGCAAACCTCCAAAATGCAAACCTGCAAAACACAGCCCTCCAAAACATAACCCTCCAAAACACAACCTCCAAAAAACAGCCCTCCAAAACACAACCCTCCATAACACAACCCTCCAAAACACAACCCTTAAAAACACAACTCTCCAAACACAACCCTCCATAACACAACCCTCCAAAACACAACCCTTCAAAACACAGCCCTCCAAAACACTGCCCTCCAAAACACAACCCTCCAAAACACAGCCCTCCAAAAACACAGCCCTCCACAACACAACTCTCCAAAACACAGCCCTCCAAAACACAAGCCACCAAAACACAATCCTCCAAAACACAACCCTCCAAAACAAAACCCTCCAAAACACATCCCTCCAAAACACAACCCTCCAAAACACAACCCTCCAAAATGCAAACCTCCAAAACACAGCCCTCCAAAACACAACCCTCCAAAACACAACCTCCAAAAAACAGCCCTCCAAAACACAACCCTCCATAACACAACCCTCCAAAACACAACCCTCTAAAACACAACTCTCCAAACACAACCCTCCACAACACAACCCTCCAAAACACAACGCTTCAAAACACAGCCCTCCAAAACACAGCCCTCCAAAACACAACCCTCCAAAACACAGCCCTCCAAAAACACAGCCCTCCAAAACACAACCCTCCAAAACACAGCCCTCCAAAACACAACCCTCCATAACAAAACCCCTCAAAACACAGCCCTCCAAAACACAACCCTCCAAAACACAGCCCTCCAAAACACAACCCTCCATAACAAAACCCCTCAAAACACAGCCCTCCAAAACACAACCCTCCAAAACACAAACCTCCAAAACACTGCCCTCCAAAACACAACCCTCCAAATCACAACCCTCTAAAACACAACCCTCCAAAACACAACCTCCAAAAAAATAACCTTGAAACACAACTCTCCAAACACAACCCTCTAAACAACCCTCCATAACACCTACCTCCAAAACACAACCCTCCAAAACACAGCCCTCCAAAACACAACCATCCAAAACACAACCCGCCAACACACAACCCTCCAAAACACAACCCTCCAAAACATAACCCTCCAAAACACAACCCTCCAAAACACAGCCCTCCAAAACACAAGCCACCAAAACACAATCCTCCAAAACACAACCCTCCAAAACAAAACCTTCCAAAACACATCCCTCCAAAACACAACCCTCCAAAACACAACCCTCTAAAACACGGCCCTCCAGAACACAACCCTCCAAAACACATCCCTCCAAAACACAACCCTCCAAAACAAAACCCTCCAAAACACATCCCTCCAAAACACAGCCCTCCAAAACACAACCTTCCAAAACACAGCCCTCCAAAACACAACCCTCCAAAACACAACCCTCCAAAACACAACCCTCCAAAACACAACCCTCCAAACACAACCCTCCAAACAACCCTCCATAACATAAACCTCCAAAACATAACCCTCCAAAACACAACCCTTTAAAACAACCCTCCAAAAACACAACTCTCCAAAAAACAACCCTCCAAAACACAACCCTCTAAAACGGAACCCTCCAAAACACAACCCTCCAAAACAGCCCTCCAAAACACAACACTCCAAAACACAGCCCTCCAAAACACAACCCTCCAAAATACAACCCTCCAAAAGACAACCCACCAAACAGAACCCTCCAAACACAACCCTCCAAACACAACCCTCCAAAACACAACCCTCAAAAACACAACCCTCCAAACACAACCCTCTAAAACACAGCCCTCCAGAACACAACCCTCCAAACCACATCCCTCCAAAACACAACCCTCCAAAACAAAACCCTCCAAAACACATCCCTCCAAAACACAACCCTCCAAAACACAACCCTCCAAAACACAGCCCTCGAAAACACAACCCTCCAAAACACAGCCCTCCAAAACACAACCCTCCAAAACACAACCCTCCAAAATGCAAACCTCCAAAATGCAAACCTGCAAAACACAGCCCTCCAAAACATAACCCTCCAAAACACAACCTCCAAAAAACAGCCCTCCAAAACACAACCCTCCATAACACAACCCTCCAAAACACAACCCTTAAAAACACAACTCTCCAAACACAACCCTCCATAACACAACCCTCCAAAACACAACCCTTCAAAACACAGCCCTCCAAAACACTGCCCTCCAAAACACAACCCTCCAAAACACAGCCCTCCAAAAACACAGCCCTCCACAACACAACTCTCCAAAACACAGCCCTCCAAAACACAAGCCACCAAAACACAATCCTCCAAAACACAACCCTCCAAAACAAAACCCTCCAAAACACATCCCTCCAAAACACAACCCTCCAAAACACAACCCTCCAAAATGCAAACCTCCAAAACACAGCCCTCCAAAACACAACCCTCCAAAACACAACCTCCAAAAAACAGCCCTCCAAAACACAACCCTCCATAACACAACCCTCCAAAACACAACCCTCTAAAACACAACTCTCCAAACACAACCCTCCACAACACAACCCTCCAAAACACAACGCTTCAAAACACAGCCCTCCAAAACACAGCCCTCCAAAACACAACCCTCCAAAACACAGCCCTCCAAAAACACAGCCCTCCAAAACACAACCCTCCAAAACACAGCCCTCCAAAACACAACCCTCCATAACAAAACCCCTCAAAACACAGCCCTCCAAAACACAACCCTCCAAAACACAGCCCTCCAAAACACAACCCTCCATAACAAAACCCCTCAAAACACAGCCCTCCAAAACACAACCCTCCAAAACACAAACCTCCAAAACACTGCCCTCCAAAACACAACCCTCCAAATCACAACCCTCTAAAACACAACCCTCCAAAACACAACCTCCAAAAAAATAACCTTGAAACACAACTCTCCAAACACAACCCTCTAAACAACCCTCCATAACACCTACCTCCAAAACACAACCCTCCAAAACACAGCCCTCCAAAACACAACCATCCAAAACACAACCCGCCAACACACAACCCTCCAAAACACAACCCTCCAAAACATAACCCTCCAAAACACAACCCTCCAAAACACAGCCCTCCAAAACACAAGCCACCAAAACACAATCCTCCAAAACACAACCCTCCAAAACAAAACCTTCCAAAACACATCCCTCCAAAACACAACCCTCCAAAACACAACCCTCTAAAACACGGCCCTCCAGAACACAACCCTCCAAAACACATCCCTCCAAAACACAACCCTCCAAAACAAAACCCTCCAAAACACATCCCTCCAAAACACAGCCCTCCAAAACACAACCCTCCAAAACACAGCCCTCCAAAACACAACCCTCCAAAACACAGCCCTCCAAAACACAACCCTCCAAAACACAACCCTCCAAAATGCAAACCTCCAAAACACAGCCCTCCAAAACACAACTCTCCAAAACACAACCTCCAAAAAACAGCCCTCCAAAACACAACCCTCCATAACACAACCCTCCAAAACACAACCCTCTAAAACACAACTCTCCAAACACAACCCTCCATAACACAACCCTCCAAAACACAACCCTTCAAAACACAGCCCTCCAAAACACAGCCCTCCAAAACACAACCCTCCAAAACACAGCCGTCCAAAAACACAGCCCTCCAAAACACAACCCTCCAAAACACATCCCTCCAAAACACAACCCTCCAAAACACAACCCTCCAAAACACAGCCCTCCAAAACACAACCCTCCAAAACACAGCCCTCCAAAACACAACCCTCCAAAACACAACACTCCAAAATGCAAACCTCCAAAACACAGCCCTCCAAAACACAACCCTCCAAAACACAACCTCCAAAAAACAGCCCTCCAAAACACAACCCTCCATAACACAACCCTCCAAAACACAACCCTCTAAAACACAACTCTCCAAACACAACCCTCCATAACACAACCCTCCAAAACACAATCCTTCAAAACACAGCATTCCAAAACACAGCCCTCCAAAACACAACCCTCCAAAACACAACCCTCCAAAACACAAGCATTCAAAACACAGCCCTCAAAAACACAGCCCTCCAAAACACAAGCCACCAAAACACAACGCTTCAAAACACAGCCCTCCAAAACACAGCTCTCCAAAACACAACCCTCCAAAACACAGCCCTCCAAAAACACAGCCCTCCAAAACACAACCCTCCAAAACACAGCCCTCCAAAACACAACCCTCCATAACAAAACCCCTCAAAACACAGCCCTCCGAAACACAACCCTCCAAAACACAAACCTCCAAAACACAGCCCTCCAAAATACAACCCTCCATAACACAACCCTCCATAACACAACCCTCTAAAACACAACCCTCCAAAACACAACCCTCTAAAACACAACCCTCCAAAACACAACCTCCAAAAAAATAACCTTGAAACACAACTCTCCAAACACAACCCTCTAAACAACCCTCCATAACACCTACCTCCAAAACACAACCCTCCAAAACACAGCCCTCCAAAACACAACCATCCAAAACACAACCCGCCAACACACAACCCTCCAAAACACAACCCTCCAAAACATAACCCTCCAAAACACAACCCTCCAAAACACAGCCCTCCAAAACACAAGCCACCAAAACACAATCCTCCAAAACACAACCCTCCAAAACAAAACCCTCCAAAACACATCCCTCCAAAACACAACCCTCCAAAACACAACCCTCTAAAACACAGCCCTCCAGAACACAACCCTCCAAAACAAATCCCTCCAAAACACAACCCTCCAAAACAAAACCCTCCAAAACACATCCCTACAAAACACAACCCTCCAAGACACAACCCTCCATAACACAACCCTCCAAAACACAGCCCTCTAAAACACAACTCTCCAAACACAGCCCTCCAAAACACAGCCCTCCAAAACACAACCCTCCAAAACACAGCCCTCCAAAAACACAGCCCTCCAAAACACAACCCTCCAAAACACATCCCTACAAAACACAACCCTCCAAAACACAACCCTCCAAAACACAGCCCTCCAAAACACAACCCTCCAAAACACAGCCCTCCAAAACACAACCCTCCAAAACACAACCCTCCAAAATGCAAACCTCCAAAACACAGCCCTCCAAAACACAACCCTCCAAAACACAACCTCCAAAAAACAGCCCTCCAAAACACAACCCTTCATAACACAACCCTCCAAAACACAACCCCTAAAACACAACTCTCCAAACACAACCATCCATAACACAACCCTCCAAAACACAACCCTCCATAACACAACCCTCCAAAACACAACCCTTCAAAACACAGCATTCCAAAACACAGCCCTCCAAAACACAACCCTCCAATACACAACCCTCCAAAACACAACCCTTCAAAACACAGCCCTCCAAAACACAACCCTTCAAAACACAACCCTCCACAACACAACCCTCCATAACACAACCCTCTAAAACACAACCCTCCAAAACACAACCCTCTAAAACACAACCCTCCAAAACACAACCTCCAAAAAAATAACCTTGAAACACAACTCTCCAAACACAACCCTCTAAACAACCCTCCATAACACCTACCTCCAAAACACAACCCTCCAAAACACAGCCCTCCAAAACACAACCATCCAAAACACAACCCGCCAACACACAACCCTCCAAAACACAACCCTCCAAAACTTAACCCTCCAAAACACAACCCTCCAAAACACAGCCCTCCAAAACACAAGCCACCAAAACACAATCCTCCAAAACACAACCCTCCAAAACAAAACCATCCAAAACACATCCCTCCAAAACACAACCCTCCAAAACACAACCCTCTAAAACACGGCCCTCCAGAACACAACCCTCCAAAACAAATCCCTCCAAAACACAACCCTCCAAAACAAAACCCTCCAAAACACATCCCTCTAAAACACAACCCTCCAAAACACAACCCTCTAAAACACAGCCCTCCAAAACACAACCCTCCAAAACACAGCCCTCCAAAACACAACCCTCCAAAACACAACCCTCCAAAATGCAAACCTCCAAAACACAGCCCTCCAAAACACAACCCTCCAAAATACAACCTCCAAAAAACAGCCCTACAAAACACAACCCTCCATAACACAACCCTCCAAAACACAACCCTCTAAAATACAACTTTCCAAACACAACCCTCTATAACACAACCCTCCAAAACACAACCCTTCAAAACACAGCCCTCCAAAACACAGCCCTCCAAAACACAACCCTCCAAAACACAGCCCTCCAAAAACACAGCCCTCCAAAACACAACCCTCCAAAACACATCCCTCCAAAACACAACCCTCCAAAACACAACCCTCCAAAACACAGCCCTCCAAAACACAACCCTCCAAAACACAGCCCTCCATAACACAACCCTCCAAAACACAACCCTCTAAAACACAACTCTCCAAACACAACCCTCCATAACACAACCCTCCAAAACACAACCCTTCAAAACACAGCATTCCAAAACACAGCCCTCCAAAACACAACCCTCCAAAACACAACCCTCCAAAACACAACCCTTCAAAACACAGCCCTCCAAAACACAGCCCTCCAAAACACAACCCTCCAAAACACAGCCCTCCAAAAACACAGCCCTCCAAAACACAACTCTCCAAAACACAGCCCTCCAAAACACAAGCCACCAAAACACAATCCTCCAAAACACAACCCTCCAAAACAAAACCCTCCAAAACACATCCCTCCAAAAAACAACCCTCCAAAACACAACCCTCGAAAATGCAAACCTCCAAAACACAGCCCTCCAAAACATAACCCTCCAAAACAAAACCCTCCAAAACACATCCCTCCAAAAAACAACCCTCCAAAACACAACCCTCCAAAATGCAAACCTCCAAAACACAGCCCTCCAAAACACAACCCTCCAAAACACAACGCTTCAAAACACAGCCCTCCAAAACACAGCCCTCCAAAACACAACCCTCCAAAACACAGCCCTCCAAAAACACAGCCCTCCAAAACACAACCCTCCAAAACACAGCCCTCGAAAACACAACCCTCCATAACAAAATCCCTGAAAACACAGCCCTCCAAAACACAACCCTCCAAAACACAAACCTCCAAAACACAGCCCTCCAAAACACAACCCTCCATAACACAACCCTCCATAACACAACCCTCTAAAACACAACCCTCCAAAACACAACCCTCTAAAACACAACCCTCCAAAACACAACCTCCAAAAAAATAACCTTGAAACACAACTCTCCAAAGACAACCCTCTAAACAACCCTCCATAACACCTACCTCCAAAACACAACCCTCCAAAACACAGCCCTCCAAAACACAACCATCCAAAACACAAGCCGCCAACACACAACCCTCCAAAACACAACCCTCCAAAACATAACCCTCCAAAACACAACCCTCCAAAACACAGCCCTTCAAAATACAAGCCACCAAAACACAATCCTCCAAAACACAACCCTCCAAAACAAAACCCTCCAAAACACATCCCTCCAAAACACAACCCTCCAAAACACAACCCTCTAAAACACGGCCCTCCAGAACACAACCCTCCAAAACAAATCGCTCCAAAACACAACCCTCCAAAACAAAACCCTCCAAAACACATCCCTCCAAAACACAACCCTCCAAAACACAACCCTCCAAAACACAGCCCTCCAAAACACAACCCTCCAAAACACAGCCCTCCAAAACACAACCCTCCAAAACACAACCCTCCAAAATGCAAACCTCCAAAACACAGCCCTCCAAAACACAACCCTCCAAAACACAACCTCCAAAAAACAGCCCTCCAAAACACAACCCTCCATAACACAACCCTCCAAAACACAACCCTCTAAAATACAACTTTCCAAACACAACCCTCCATAACACAACCCTCCAAAACACAACCCTTCAAAACACAGCCCTCCAAAACACAGCCCTCCAAAACACAACCCTCCAAAACACAGCCCTCCAAAAACACAGCCCTCCAAAACACAACCCTCCAAAACACATCCCTCCAAAACACAACCCTCCAAAACACAACCCTCCAAAACACAGACCTTCAAAACACAACCCTCCAAAACACAGCCCTCCATAACACAACCCTCCAAAACACAACCCTCTAAAACACAACTCTCCAAACACAACCCTCCATAACACAACCCTCCAAAACACAACCCTCCAAAACACAACCCTCTAAAACACGGCCCTCCAGAACACAACCCTCCAAAACAAATCCCTCCAAAACACAACCCTCCAAAACAAAACCCTCCAAAACACATCCCTCCAAAACACAACCCTCCAAAACACAACCCTCCAAAACACAGCCCTCCAAAACACAACCCTCCAAAACACAGCCCTCCAAAACACAACCCTCCAAAACACAACCCTCCAAAATGCAAACCTCCAAAACACAGCCCTCCAAAACACAACCCTCCAAAACACAACCTCCAAAAAACAGCCCTCCAAAACACAACCCTCCATAACACAACCCTCCAAAACACAACCCTCTAAAATACAACTTTCCAAACACAACCCTCCATAACACAACCCTCCAAAACACAACCCTTCAAAACACAGCCCTCCAAAACACAGCCCTCCAAAACACAACCCTCCAAAACACAGCCCTCCAAAAACACAGCCCTCCAAAACACAACCCTCCAAAACACATCCCTCCAAAACACAACCCTCCAAAACACAACCCTCCAAAACACAGACCTCCAAAACACAACCCTCCAAAACACAGCCCTCCATAACACAACCCTCCAAAACACAACCCTCTAAAACACAACTCTCCAAACACAACCCTCCATAACACAACCCTCCAAAACACAACCCTTCAAAACACAGCATTCCAAAACACAGCCCTCCAAAACACAACCCTCCAAAACACAACCCTCCAAAACACAACCCTTCAAAACACAGCCCTCCAAAACACAGCCCTCCAAAACACAACCCTCCAAAACACAGCCCTCCAAAAACACAGCCCTCCAAAACACAACTCTCCAAAACACAGCCCTCCAAAACACAAGCCACCAAAACACAATCCTCCAAAACACAACCCTCCAAAACAAAACCCTCCAAAACACATCCCTCCAAAAAACAACCCTCCAAAACACAACCCTCGAAAATGCAAACCTCCAAAACACAGCCCTCCAAAACATAACCCTCCAAAACAAAACCCTCCAAAACACATCCCTCCAAAAAACAACCCTCCAAAACACAACCCTCCAAAATGCAAACCTCCAAAACACAGCCCTCCAAAACACAACCCTCCAAAACACAACGCTTCAAAACACAGCCCTCCAAAACACAGCCCTCCAAAACACAACCCTCCAAAACACAGCCCTCCAAAAACACAGCCCTCCAAAACACAACCCTCCAAAACACAGCCCTCCAAAACACAACCCTCCATAACAAAATCCCTGAAAACACAGCCCTCCAAAACACAACCCTCCAAAACACAAACCTCCAAAACACAGCCCTCCAAAACACAACCCTCCATAACACAACCCTCCATAACACAACCCTCTAAAACACAACCCTCCAAAACACAACCCTCTAAAACACAACCCTCCAAAACACAACCTCCAAAAAAATAACCTTGAAACACAACTCTCCAAAGACAACCCTCTAAACAACCCTCCATAACACCTACCTCCAAAACACAACCCTCCAAAACACAGCCCTCCAAAACACAACCATCCAAAACACAAGCCGCCAACACACAACCCTCCAAAACACAACCCTCCAAAACATAACCCTCCAAAACACAACCCTCCAAAACACAGCCCTTCAAAATACAAGCCACCAAAACACAATCCTCCAAAACACAACCCTCCAAAGCAAAACCCTCCAAAACACATCCCTCCAAAACACAACCCTCCAAAACACAACCCTCTAAAACACGGCCCTCCAGAACACAACCCTCCAAAACAAAACCCTCCAAAACACATCCCTCCAAAACACAACCCTCCAAAACACAACCCTCCAAAACACAGCCCTCCAAAACACAACCCTCCAAAACACAGCCCTCCAAAACACAACCCTCCAAAACACAACCCTCCAAAATGCAAACCTCCAAAACACAGCCCTCCAAAACAAAACCCTCCAAAACACATCCCTCCAAAACACAACCCTCCAAGACACAACCCTCCATAACACAACCCTCCAAAACACAGCCCTCTAAAACACAACTCTCCAAACACAGCCCTCCAAAACACAGCCCTCCAAAACACAACCCTCCAAAACACACCCCTCCAAAAACACAGCCCTCCAAAACACAACCCTCCAAAACACATCCCTACAAAACACAACCCTCCAAAACACAACCCTCCAAAACACAGCCCTCCAAAACACAACCCTCCAAAACACAGCCCTCCAAAACACAACCCTCCAAAACACAACCCTCCAAAATGCAAACCTCCAAAACACAGCCCTCCAAAACACAACCCTCCAAAACACAACCTCCAAAAAACAGCCCTCCAAAACACAACCCTTCATAACACAACCCTCCAAAACACAACCCCTAAAACACAACTTTCCAAACACAACCATCCATAACACAACTCTCCAAAACACAACCCTCCATAACACAACCCTCCAAAACACAACCCTTCAAAACACAGCATTCCAAAACACAGCCCTCCAAAACACAACCCTCCAATACACAACCCTCCAAAACACAACCCTTCAAAACACAGCCCTCCAAAACACAACCCTTCAAAACACAACCCTCCACAACACAACCCTCCATAACACAACCCTCTAAAACACAACCCTCCAAAACACAACCCTCTAAAACACAACCCTCCAAAACACAACCTCCAAAAAAATAACCTTGAAACACAACTCTCCAAACACAACCCTCTAAACAACCCTCCATAACACCTACCTCCAAAACACAACCCTCCAAAACACAGCCCTCCAAAACACAACCATCCAAAACACAACCCGCCAACACACAACCCTCCAAAACACAACCCTCCAAAACATAACCCTCCAAAACACAACCCTCCAAAACACAGCCCTCCAAAACACAAGCCACCAAAACACAATCCTCCAAAACACCAACCCTCCAAAACAAAACCCTCCAAAACACATCCCTCCAAAACACAACCCTCCAAAACACAACCCTCTAAAACACGGCCCTCCAGAACACAACCCTCCAAAACAAATCCCTCCAAAACACAACCCTCCAAAACAAAACCCTCCAAAACACATCCCTCTAAAACACAACCCTCCAAAACACAACCCTCCAAAACACAGCCCTCCAAAACACAACCCTCCAAAACACAGCCCTCCAAAACACAACCCTCCAAAACACAACCCTCCAAAATGCAAACCTCCAAAACACAGCCCTCCAAAACACAACCCTCCAAAACACAACCTCCAAAAAACAGCCCTCCAAAACACAACCCTCCATAACACAACCCTCCAAAACACAACCCTCTAAAATACAACTTTCCAAACACAACCCTCCATAACACAACCCTCCAAAACACAACCCTTCAAAACACAGCCCTCCAAAACACAGCCCTCCAAAACACAACCCTCCAAAACACAGCCCTCCAAAAACACAGCCCTCCAAAACACAACCCTCCAAAACACATCCCTCCAAAACACAACCCTCCAAAACACAACCCTCCAAAACACAGCCCTCCAAAACACAACCCTCCAAAACACAGCCCTCCATAACACAACCTTCCAAAACACAACCCTCTAAAACACAACTCTCCAAACACAACCCTCCATAACACAACCCTCCAAAACACAACCCTTCAAAACACAGCATTCCAAAACACAGCCCTCCAAAACACAACCCTCCAAAACACAACCCTCCAAAACACAACCCTTCAAAACACAGCCCTCCAAAACACAGCCCTCCAAAACACAACCCTCCAAAACACAGCCCTCCAAAAACACAGCCCTCCAAAACACAACTCTCCAAAACACAGCCCTCCAAAACACAAGCTACCAAAACACAATCCTCCAAAACACAACCCTCCAAAACAAAACCCTCCAAAACACATCCCTCCAAAAAACAACCCTCCAAAACACAACCCTCCAAAATGCAAACCTCCAAAACACAGCCCTCCAAAACATAACCCTCCAAAACAAAACCCTCCAAAACGCATCCCTCCAAAAAACAACCCTCCAAAACACAACCCTCCAAAATGCAAACCTCCAAAACACGGCCCTCCAGAACACAACCCTCCAAAACAAATCCCTCCAAAACACAACCCTCCAAAACAAAACCCTCCAAAACACATCCCTCTAAAACACAACCCTCCAAAACACAACCCTCCAAAACACAGCCCTCCAAAACACAACCCTCCAAAACACAGCCCTCCAAAACACAACCCTCCAAAACACAACCCTCCAAAATGCAAACCTCCAAAACACAGCCCTCCAAAACACAACCCTCCAAAACACAACCTCCAAAAAACAGCCCTCCAAAACACAACCCTCCATAACACAACCCTCCAAAACACAACCCTCTAAAATACAACTTTCCAAACACAACCCTCCATAACACAACCCTCCAAAACACAACCCTTCAAAACACAGCCCTCCAAAACACAGCCCTCCAAAACACAACCCTCCAAAACACAGCCCTCCAAAAACACAGCCCTCCAAAACACAACCTTCCAAAACACATCCCTCCAAAACACAACCCACCAAAACACAACCCTCCAAAACACAGCCCTCCAAAACACAACCCTCCAAAACACAGCCCTCCATAACACAACCATCCAAAACACAACCCTCTAAAACACAACTCTCCAAACACAACCCTCCATAACACAACCCTCCAAAACACAACCCTTCAAAACACAGCATTCCAAAACACAGCCCTCCAAAACACAACCCTCCAAAACACAACCCTCCAAAACACAACCCTTCAAAACACAGCCCTCCAAAACACAGCCCTCCAAAACACAACCCTCCAAAACACAGCCCTCCAAAAACACAGCCCTCCAAAACACAACTCTCCAAAACACAGCCCTCCAAAACACAAGCCACCAAAACACAATCCTCCAAAACACAACCCTCCAAAACAAAACCCTCCAAAACACATCCCTCCAAAAAACAACCCTCCAAAACACAACCCTCCAAAATGCAAACCTCCAAAACACAGCCCTCCAAAACATAACCCTCCAAAACAAAACCCGCCAAAACGCATCCCTCCAAAAAACAACCCTCCAAAACACAACCCTCCAAAATGCAAACCTCCAAAACACAGCCCTCCAAAACACAACCCTCCAAAACACAACGCTTCAAAACACAGCCCTCCAAAACACAGCCCTCCAAAACACAACCGTCCAAAACACAGCCCTCCAAAAACACAGCCCTCCAAAACACAACCCTCCAAAACACAGCCCTCCAAAACACAACCCTCCATAACAAAATCCCTGAAAACACAGCCCTCCAAAACACAAGCCTCCAAAACACAAACCTCCAAAACACAGCCCTCCAAAACACAACCCTCCATAACACAACCCTCCATAACACAACCCTCTAAAACACAACCCTCCAAAACACAACCCTCTAAAACACAACCCTCCAAAACACAACCTCCAAAAAAATTACCTTGAAACACAACTCTCCAAAGACAACCCTCTAAACAACCCTCCATAACACCTACCTCCAAAACACAACCCTCCAAAACACAGCCCTCCAAAACACAACCATCCAAAACACAAGCCGCCAACACACAACCCTCCAAAACACAACCCTCCAAAACATAACCCTCCAAAACACAACCCTCCAAAACACAGCCATCCAAAACACAAGCCACCAAAACACAATCCTCCAAAACACAACCCTCCAAAACAAAACCCTCCAAAACACATCCCTCCAAAACACAACCCTCCAAAACACAACCCTCTAAAACACGGCCCTCCAGAACACAACCCTCCAAAACAAATCCCTCCAAAACACAACCCTCCAAAACAAAACCCTCCAAAACACATCCCTCCAAAACACAACCCTCCAAAACACAACCCTCCAAAACACAGCCTTCCAAAACACAACCCTCCAAAACACAGCCCTCCAAAACACAACCCTCCAAAACACAACCCTCCAAAATGCAAACCTCTAAAACACAGCCCTCCAAAACACAACCCTCCAAAACACAACCTCCAAAAAACAGCCCTCCAAAACACAACCCTCCATAACACAACCCTCCAAAACACAACCCTCCAAAACACATCCCTCCAAAACACAACCCTCCAAAACACAACCCTCCAAAACACAGCCCTCCAAAACACAACCCTCCAAAACACAGCCCTCCATAACACAACCCTCCAAAACACAACCCTCTAAAACACAACTCTCCAAACACAACCCTCCATAACACAACCCTCCAAAACACAACCCTTCAAAACACAGCATTCCAAAACACAGCCCTCCAAAACACAACCCTCCAAAACACAACCCTCCAAAACACAACCCTTCAAAACACAGCCCTCCAAAACACAGCCCTCCAAAACACAACCCTCCAAAACACAGCTCTCCAAAAACACAGCCCTCCAAAACACAACTCTCCAAAACACAGCCCTCCAAAACACAAGCCACCAAAACACAATCCTCCAAAACACAACCCTCCAAAACAAAACCCTCCAAAACACATCCCTCCAAAAAACAACCCTCCAAAACACAACCCTCCAAAATGCAAACCTCCAAAACACAGCCCTCCAAAACATAACCCTCCAAAACACAACCCTCCAAAACACAGCCCTCCAAAACACAAGCCACCAAAACACAATCCTCCAAAACACAACCCTCCAAAACAAAACCCTCCAAAACACATCCCTCCAAAACACAACCCTCCAAAACACAACCCTCTAAAACACGGCCCTCCAGAACACAACCCTCCAAAACAAATCCCTCCAAAACACAACCCTCCAAAACAAAACCCTCCAAAACACATCCCTCCAAAACACAACCCTCCAAAACACAACCCTCCAAAACACAGCCCTCCAAAACACAACCCTCCAAAACACAGCCCTCCAAAACACAACCCTCCAAAACACAACCCTCCAAAATGCAAACCTCCAAAACACAGCCCTCCAAAACACAACCCTCCAAAACACAACCTCCAAAAAACAGCCCTCCAAAACACAACCCTCCATAACACAACCCTCCAAAACACAACCCTCCAAAACACATCCCTCCAAAACACAACCCTCCAAAACACAACCCTCCAAAACACAGCCCTCCAAAACACAACCCTCCAAAACACAGCCCTCCATAACACAACCCTCCAAAACACAACCCTCTAAAACACAACTCTCCAAACACAACCCTCCATAACACAACCCTCCAAAACACAACCCTTCAAAACACAGCATTCCAAAACACAGCCCTCCAAAACACAACCCTCCAAAACACAACCCTCCAAAACACAACCCTTCAAAACACAGCCCTCCAAAACACAGCCCTCCAAAACACAACCCTCCAAAACACAGCTCTCCAAAAACACAGCCCTCCAAAACACAACTCTCCAAAACACAGCCCTCCAAAACACAAGCCACCAAAACACAATCCTCCAAAACACAACCCTCCAAAACAAAACCCTCCAAAACACATCCCTCCAAAAAACAACCCTCCAAAACACAACCCTCCAAAATGCAAACCTCCAAAACACAGCCCTCCAAAACATAACCCTCCAAAACACAACCTCCAAAAAACAGCCCTCCAAAACACAACCCTCCATAACACAACCCTCCAAAACACAACCCTCTAAAACACAACTCTCCAAACACAACCCTCCATAACACAACCCTCCAAAACACAACGCTTCAAAACACAGCCCTCCAAAACACAGCCCTCCAAAACACAACCCTCCAAAACACAGCCCTCCAAAAACACAGCCCTCCAAAACACAACCCTCCAAAACACAACCCTCCAAAACACAGCTCTCCAAAAACACAGCCCTCCAAAACACAACTCTCCAAAACACAGCCCTCCAAAACACAAGCCACCAAAACACAATCCTCCAAAACACAACCCTCCAAAACAAAACCCTCCAAAACACATCCCTCCAAAAAACAACCCTCCAAAACACAACATTCCAAAATGCAAACCTCCAAAACACAGCCCTCCAAAACATAACCCTCCAAAACACAACCTCCAAAAAACAGCCCTCCAAAACACAACCCTCCATAACACAACCCTCCAAAACACAACCCTCTAAAACACAACTCTCCAAACACAACCCTCCATAACACAACCCTCCAAAACACAACGCTTCAAAACACAGCCCTCATAAAAAACAGCCCTCCAAAACACAACCCTCCAAAGCACAGCCCTCCAAAACACAGCCCTCCAAAACACAACCCTCCAAAACACAGCCCTCCAAAACACAACCCTCCATAACAAAACCCCTGAAAACACAGCCCTCCAAAACACAACCCTCCAAAACACAAACCTCAAAAACACAGCCCTCCAAAACACAACCCTCCATAACACAACCCTCCATAACACAACCCTCTAAAACACAACCCTCCAAAACACAACCCTCTAAAACACAACCCTCCAAAACACAACCTCCAAAAAAATAACCTTGAAACACTACTCTCCAAACACAACCCTCTAAACAACCCTCCATAACACCTACCTCCAAAACACAACCCTCCAAAACACAGCCCTCCAAAACACAACCATCCAAAACACAACCCGCCAACACACAACCCTCCAAAACACAACCCTCCAAAACATAACCCTCCAAAACACAACCCTCCAAAACACAGCCCTCCAAAACACAAGCCACCAAAACACAATCCTCCAAAACACAACCCTCCAAAACAAAACCCTCCAAAACACATCCCTCCAAAACACAACCCTCCAAAACACAACCCTCTAAAACACGGCCCTCCAGAACACAACCCTCCAAAACAAATCCCTCCAAAACACAACCCTCCAAAACAAAACCCTCCAAAACACATCCCTCCAAAACACAACCCTCCAAAACACAACCCTCCAAAACACAGCCCTCCAAAACACAACCCTCCAAAACACAACCCTCTAAACACAACCCTCCAAAGCACAGCCCTCCAAAACACAACCCTCCAAAACACAAACCTCAAAAACACAGCCCTCCAAAACACAACCCTCCATAACACAACCCTCCATAACACAACCCTCTAAAACACAACCCTCCAAAACACAACCCTCTAAAACACAACCCTCCAAAACACAACCTCCAAAAAAATAACCTTGAAACACTACTCTCCAAACACAACCCTCTAAACAACCCTCCATAACACCTACCTCCAAAACACAACCCTCCAAAACACAGCCCTCCAAAACACAACCATCCAAAACACAACCCGCCAACACACAACCCTCCAAAACACAACCCTCCAAAACATAACCCTCCAAAACACAACCCTCCAAAACACAGCCCTCCAAAACACAAGCCACCAAAACACAATCCTCCAAAACACAACCCTCCAAAACAAAACCCTCCAAAACACATCCCTCCAAAACACAACCCTCCAAAACACAACCCTCTAAAACACGGCCCTCCAGAACACAACCCTCCAAAACAAATCCCTCCAAAACACAACCCTCCAAAACAAAACCCTCCAAAACACATCCCTCCAAAACACAACCCTCCAAAACACAACCCTCCAAAACACAGCCCTCCAAAACACAACCCTCCAAAACACAACCCTCTAAACACAACCCTCCAAAGCACAGCCCTCCAAAACACAACCCTCCAAAACACAAACCTCAAAAACACAGCCCTCCAAAACACAACCCTCCATAACACAACCCTCCATAACACAACCCTCTAAAACACAACCCTCCAAAACACAACCCTCTAAACCACAACCCTCCAAAACACAACCTCCAAAAAAATAACCTTGAAACACTACTCTCCAAACACAACCCTCTAAACAACCCTCCATAACACCTACCTCCAAAACACAACCCTCCAAAACACAGCCCTCCAAAACACAACCATCCAAAACACAACCCGCCAACACACAACCCTCCAAAACACAACCCTCCAAAACATAACCCTCCAAAACACAACCCTCCAAAACACAGCCCTCCAAAACACAAGCCACCAAAACACAATCCTCCAAAACACAACCCTCCAAAACAAAACCCTCCAAAACACATCCCTCCAAAACACAACCCTCCAAAACACAACCCTCTAAAACACGGCCCTCCAGAACACAACCCTCCAAAACAAATCCCTCCAAAACACAACCCTCCAAAACAAAACCCTCCAAAACACATCCCTCCAAAACACAACCCTCCAAAACACAACCCTCCAAAACACAGCCCTCCAAAACACAACCCTCCAAAACACAGCCCTCCAAAACACAACCCTCCAAAACACAACCCTCTAAAACACAACCCTCCAAAACACAACCTCCAAAAAAATAACCTTGAAACACTACTCTCCAAACACAACCCTCTAAACAACCCTCCATAACACCTACCTCCAAAACACAACCCTCCAAAACACAGCCCTCCAAAACACAACCATCCAAAACACAACCCGCCAACACACAACCCTCCAAAACACAACCCTCCAAAACATAACCCTCCAAAACACAACCCTCCAAAACACAGCCCTCCAAAACACAAGCCACCAAAACACAATCCTCCAAAACACAACCCTCCAAAAACAAAACCCTCCAAAACACATCCCTCCAAAACACAACCCTCCAAAACACAACCCTCTAAAACACGGCCCTCCAGAACACAACCCTCCAAAACAAATCCCTCCAAAACACAACCCTCCAAAACAAAACCCTCCAAAACACATCCCTCCAAAACACAACCCTCCAAAACACAACCCTCCAAAACACAGCCCTCCAAAACACAACCCTCCAAAACACAGCCCTCCAAAACACAACCCTCCAAAACACAACCCTCCAAAATGCAAACCTCCAAAACACAGCCCTCCAAAACACAACCCTCCAAAACACAACCTCCAAAAAACAGCCCTCCAAAACACAACCCTCAATAACACAACCCTCCAAAACACAACCCTCTAAAACACAACTCTCCAAACACAACCCTCCATAACACAACCCTCCAAAACACAACCCTTCAAAACACAGCCCTCCAAAACACAGCCCTCCAAAACACAACCCTCCAAAACACAGCCCTCCAAAAACACAGCCCTCCAAAACACAACCCTCCAAAACACATCCCTCCAAAACACAACCCTCCAAAACACAACCCTCCAAAACACAACCCTCCAAAACACAAACCTCAAAAACACAGCCCTCCAAAACACAACCCTCCATAACACAACCCTCCATAACACAACCCTCTAAAACACAACCCTCCAAAACACAACCCTCTAAAACACAACCCTCCAAAACACAACCTCCAAAAAAATAACCTTGAAACACTACTCTCCAAACACAACCCTCTAAACAACCCTCCATAACACCTACCTCCAAAACACAACCCTCCAAAACACAGCCCTCCAAAACACAACCATCCAAAACACAACCCGCCAACACACAACCCTCCAAAACACAACCCTCCAAAACATAACCCTCCAAAACACAACCCTCCAAAACACAGCCCTCCAAAACACAAGCCACCAAAACACAATCCTCCAAAACACAACCCTCCAAAACAAAACCCTCCAAAACACATCCCTCCAAAACACAACCCTCCAAAACACAACCCTCTAAAACACGGCCCTCCAGAACACAACCCTCCAAAACAAATCCCTCCAAAACACAACCCTCCAAAACAAAACCCTCCAAAACACATCCCTCCAAAACACAACCCTCCAAAACACAACCCTCCAAAACACAGCCCTCCAAAACACAACCCTCCAAAACACAGCCCTCCAAAACACAACCCTCCAAAACACAACCCTCCAAAATGCAAACCTCCAAAACACAGCCCTCCAAAACACAACCCTCCAAAACACAACCTCCAAAAAACAGCCCTCCAAAACACAACCCTCAATAACACAACCCTCCAAAACACAACCCTCTAAAACACAACTCTCCAAACACAACCCTCCATAACACAACCCTCCAAAACACAACCCTTCAAAACACAGCCCTCCAAAACACAGCCCTCCAAAACACAACCCTCCAAAACACAGCCCTCCAAAAACACAGCCCTCCAAAACACAACCCTCCAAAACACATCCCTCCAAAACACAACCCTCCAAAACACAACCCTCCAAAACACAGCCCTCCAAAACACAACCCTCCAAAACACAGCCCTCCATAACACAACGCTCCAAAACACAACCCTCTAAAACACAACTCTCCAAACACAACCCTCCATAACACAACCCTCCAAAACACAACCCTTCAAAACACAGCATTCCAAAACACAGCCCTCCAAAACACAACCCTCCAAAACACAACCCTCCAAAACACAACCCTTCAAAACACAGCCCTCCAAAACACAGCCCTCCAAAACACAACCCTCCAAAACACAGCTCTCCAAAAACACAGCCCTCCAAAACACAACTCTCCAAAACACAGCCCTCCAAAACACAAGCCACCAAAACACAATCCTCCAAAACACAACCTTCCAAAACAAAACCCTCCAAAACACATCCCTCCAAAAAACAACCCTCCAAAACACAACCCTCCAAAATGCAAACCTCCAAAACACAGCCCTCCAAAACATAACCCTCCAAAACACAACCTCCAAAAAACAACTCTCCAAACACAACCCTCCATAACACAACCCTCCAAAACACAACGCTTCAAAACACAGCCCTCCAAAACACAACCCTCCAAAACACAACCCTCCAAAACACAGCCCTCCAAAAACACAGCCCTCCAAAACACAACCCTCCAAAACACAGCCCTCCAAAACACAACCCTCCATAACAAAATCCCTGAAAACACAGCCCTCCAAAACACAACCCTCCAAAACACAAACCTCCAAAACACAGCCCTCCAAAACACAACCCTCCATAACACAACCCTCCATAACACAACCCTCTAAAACACAACCCTCCAAAACACAACCCTCTAAAACACAACCCTCCAAAACACAACCTCCAAAAAAATAACCTTGAAACACAACTCTCCAAAGACAACCCTCTAAACAACCCTCCATAACACCTACCTCCAAAACACAACCCTCCAAAACACAGCCCTCCAAAACACAACCATCCAAAACACAAGCCGCCAACACACAACCCTCCAAAACACAACCCTCCAAAACATAACCCTCCAAAACACAACCCTCCAAAACACAGCCCTCCAAAACACAAGCCACCAAAACACAATCCTCCAAAACACAACCCTCCAAAACAAAACCCTCCAAAACACATCCCTCCAAAACACAACCCTCCAAAACACAACCCTCTAAAACACGGCCCTCCAGAACACAACCCTCCAAAACAAATCCCTCCAAAACACAACCCTCCAAAACAAAACCCTCCAAAACACATCCCTCCAAAACACAACCCTCCAAAACACAACCCTCCAAAACACAGCCCTCCAAAACACAACCCTCCAAAACACAGCCCTCCAAAACACAACCCTCCAAAACACAACCCTCCAAAATGCAAACCTCCAAAACACAGCCCTCCAAAACACAACCCTCCAAAACACAACCTCCAAAAAACAGCCCTCCAAAACACAACCCTCCATAACACAACCCTCCAAAACACAACCCTCCAAAACACATCCCTCCAAAACACAACCCTCCAAAACACAACCCTCCAAAACACAGCCCTCCAAAACACAAACCTCCAAAACACAGCCCTCCATAACACAACCCTCCAAAACACAACCCTCTAAAACACAACTCTCCAAACACAACCCTCCATAACACAACACTCCAAAACACAACCCTTCAAAACACAGCATTCCAAAACACAGCCCTCCAAAACACAACCCTCCAAAACACAACCCTCCAAAACACAACCCTTCAAAACACAGCCCTCCAAAACACAGCGCTCCAAAACACAACCCTCCAAAACACAGCTCTCCAAAAACACAGCCCTCCAAAACACAACTCTCCAAAACACAGCCCTCCAAAACACAAGCCACCAAAACACAATCCTCCAAAACACAACCCTCCAAAACAAAACCCTCCAAAACACATCCCTCCAAAAAACAACCCTCCAAAACACAACCCTCCAAAATGCAAACCTCCAAAACACAGCCCTCCAAAACATAACCCTCCAAAACACAACCTCCAAAAAACAGCCCGCCAAAACACAACCCTCCATAACACAACCCTCCAAAACACAACCCTCTAAAACACAACTCTCCAAACACAACCCTCCATAACACAACCCTCCAAAACACAACGCTTCAAAACACAGCCCTCCAAAACACAGCCCTCCAAAACACAACCCTCCAAAACACAGCCCTCCAAAAACACAGCCCTCCAAAACACAACCCTCCAAAACACAACCCTCCAAAACACAGCTCTCCAAAAACACAGCCCTCCAAAACACAACTCTCCAAAACACAGCCCTCCAAAACACAAGCCACCAAAACACAATCCTCCAAAACACAACCCTCCAAAACAAAACCCTCCAAAACACATCCCTCCAAAAAACAACCCTCAAAAACACAACCCTCCAAAATGCAAACCTCCAAAACACAGCCCTCCAAAACATAACCCTCCAAAACACAACCTCCAAAAAACAGCCCTCCAAAACACAACCCTCCATAACACAACCCTCCAAAACACAACCCTCTAAAACACAACTCTCCAAACACAACCCTCCATAACACAACCCTCCAAAACACAACGCTTCAAAACACAGCCCTCCAAAACACAGCCCTCCAAAACACAACCCTCCAAAACACAGCCCTCCAAAAACACAGCCCTCCAAAACACAACCCTCCAAAACACAGCCCTCCAAAACACAACCCTCCATAACAAAACCCCTGAAAACACAGCCCTCCAAAACACAACCATCCAAAACACAAACCTCAAAAACACAGCCCTCCAAAACACAACCCTCCATAACACAACCCTCCATAACACAACCCTCTAAAACACAACCCTCCAAAACACAACCCTCTAAAACACAACCCTCCAAAACACAACCTCCAAAAAAATAACCTTGAAACACAACTCTCCAAACACAACCCTCTAAACAACCCTCCATAACACCTACCTCCAAAACACAACCCTCCAAAACACAGCCCTCCAAAACACAACCATCCAAAACACAACCCGCCAACACACAACCCTCCAAAACACAACCCTCCAAAACATAACCCTCCAAAACACAACCCTCCAAAAAACACAGCCCTCCAAAACACAAGCCACCAAAACACAATCCTCCAAAACACAACCCTCCAAAACAAAACCCTCCAAAACACATCCCTCCAAAACACAACCCTCCAAAACACAACCCTCTAAAACACGGCCCTCCAGAACACAACCCTCCAAAACAAATCCCTCCAAAACACAACCCTCCAAAACAAAACCCTCCAAAACACATCCCTCCAAAACACAACCCTCCAAAACACAACCCTCCAAAACACAGCCCTCCAAAACACAACCCTCCAAAACACAGCCCTCCAAAACACAACCCTCCAAAACACAACCCTCCAAAATGCAAACCTCCAAAACACAGCCCTCCAAAACACAACCTTCCAAAACACAACCTCCAAAAAACAGCCCTCCAAAACACAACCCTCCATAACACAACCCTCCAAAACACAACCCTCTAAAACACAACTCTCCAAACACAACCCTACATAACACAACCCTCCAAAACACAACCCTTCAAAACACAGCCCTCCAAAACACAGCCCTCCAAAACACAACCCTCCAAAACACAGCCCTCCAAAAACAAAGCCCTCCAAAACACAACCCTCCAAAACACATCCCTCCAAAACACAACCCTCCAAAACACAACCCTCCAAAACACAGCCCTCCAAAACACAACGCTTCAAAACACAGCCCTCCAAAACACAGCCCTCCAAAACACAACCCTCCAAAACACAGCCCTCCAAAAACACAGCCCTCCAAAACACAACCCTCCAAAACACAACCCTCCAAAACACAGCTCTCCAAAAACACAGCCCTCCAAAACACAACTCTCCAAAACACAGCCCTCCAAAACACAAGCCACCAAAACACAATCCTCCAAAACACAACCCTCCAAAACAAAACCCTCCAAAACACATCCCTCCAAAAAACAACCCTCCAAAACACAACCCTCCAAAACACAACCCTTCAAAACACAGCCCTCCAAAACAAAACCCTCCAAAACACATCCCTCCAAAACACAACCCTCCAAAACACAACCCTCCAAAACACAACCCTTCAAAACACTGCCCTCCAAAACACAGTGCTCCAAAACACAACCCTCCAAAACACAGCTCTCCAAAAACACAGCCCTCCAAAACACAACTCTCCAAAACACAGCCCTCCAAAACACAAGCCACGAAAACACAATCCTCCAAAACACAACCCTCCAAAACAAAACCCTCCAAAACACATCCCTCCAAAAAACAACCCTCCAAAACACAACCCTCCAAAATGCAAACCTCCAAAACACAGCCCTCCAAAACATAACCCTCCAAAACACAACCTCCAAAAAACAGCCCGCCAAAACACAACCCTCCATAACACAACCCTCCAAAACACAACCCTCTAAAACACAACTCTCCAAACACAACCCTCCATAACACAACCCTCCAAAACACAACGCTTCAAAACACAGCCCTCCAAAACACAGCCCTCCAAAACACAACCCTCCAAAACACAGCCCTCCAAAAACACAGCCCTCCAAAACACAACCCTCCAAAACACAACCCTCCAAAACACAGCTCTCCAAAAACACAGCCCTCCAAAACACAACTCTCCAAAACACAGCCCTCCAAAACACAAGCCACCAAAACACAATCCTCCAAAACACAACCCTCCAAAACAAAACCCTCCAAAACACATCCCTCCAAAAAACAACCCTCCAAAACACAACCCTCCAAAATGCAAACCTCCAAAACACAGCCCTCCAAAACATAACCCTCCAAAACACAACCTCCAAAAAACAGCCCTCCAAAACACAACCCTCCATAACACAACCCTCCAAAACACAACCCTCTAAAACACAACTCTCCAAACACAACCCTCCATAACACAACCCTCCAAAACACAACGCTTCAAAACACAGCCCTCCAAAACACAGCCCTCCAAAACACAACCCTCCAAAACACAGCCCTCCAAAAACAAAGCCCTCCAAAACACAACCCTCCAAAACACAGCCCTCCAAAACACAACCCTCCATAACAAAACCCCTGAAAACACAGCCCTCCAAAACACAACCATCCAAAACACAAACCTCAAAAACACAGCCCTCCAAAACACAACCCTCTATAACACAACCCTCCATAACACAACCCTCTAAAACACAACCCTCCAAAACACAACCCTCTAAAACACAACCCTCCAAAACACAACCTCCAAAAAAATAACCTTGAAACACAACTCTCCAAACACAACCCTCTAAACAACCCTCCATAACACCTACCTCCAAAACACAACCCTCCAAAACACAGCCCTCCAAAACACAACCATCCAAAACACAACCCGCCAACACACAACCCTCCAAAACACAACCCTCCAAAACATAACCCTCCAAAACACAACCCTCCAAAACACAGCCCTCCAAAACACAAGCCACCAAAACACAATCCTCCAAAACACAACCCTCCAAAACAAAACCCTCCAAAACACATCCCTCCAAAACACAACCCTCCAAAACACAACCCTCTAAAACACGGCCCTCCAGAACACAACCCTCCAAAACAAATCCCTCCAAAACACAACCCTCCAAAACAAAACCCTCCAAAACACATCCCTCCAAAACACAACCCTCCAAAACACAACCCTCCAAAACACAGCCCTCCAAAACACAACCCTCCAAAACACAGCCCTCCAAAACACAACCCTCCAAAACACAACCCTCCAAAATGCAAACCTCCAAAACACAGCCCTCCAAAACACAACCCTCCAAAACACAACCTCCAAAAAACAGCCCTCCAAAACACAACCCTCCATAACACAACCCTCCAAAACACAACCCTCTAAAACACAACTCTCCAAACACAACCCTACATAACACAACCCTCCAAAACACAACCCTTCAAAACACAGCCCTCCAAAACACAGCCCTCCAAAACACAACCCTCCAAAACACAGCCCTCCAAAAACAAAGCCCTCCAAAACACAACCCTCCAAAACACATCCCTCCAAAACACAACCCTCCAAAACACAACCCTCCAAAACACAGCCCTCCAAAACACAACGCTTCAAAACACAGCCCTCCAAAACACAGCCCTCCAAAACACAACCCTCCAAAACACAGCCCTCCAAAAACACAGCCCTCCAAAACACAACCCTCCAAAACACAACCCTCCAAAACACAGCTCTCCAAAAACACAGCCCTCCAAAACACAACTCTCCAAAACACAGCCCTCCAAAACACAAGCCACCAAAACACAATCCTCCAAAACACAACCCTCCAAAACAAAACCCTCCAAAACACATCCCTCCAAAAAACAACCCTCCAAAACACAACCCTCCAAAATGCAAACCTCCAAAACACAGCCCTCCAAAACATAACCCTCCAAAACACAACCTCCAAAAAACAGCCCTCCAAAACACAACCCTCCATAACACAACCCTCCAAAACACAACCCTCTAAAACACAACTCTCCAAACACAACCCTCCATAACACAACCCTCCAAAACACAACGCTTCAAAACACAGCCCTCCAAAACACAGCCCTCCAAAACACAACCCTCCAAAACACAGCCCTCCAAAAACACAGCCCTCCAAAACACAACCCTCCAAAACACAGCCCTCCAAAACACAACCCTCCATAACAAAACCCCTGAAAACACAGCCCTCCAAAACACAACCATCCAAAACACAAACCTCAAAAACACAGCCCTCCAAAACACAACCCTCCATAACACAACCCTCCATAACACAACCCTCTAAAACACAACCCTCCAAAACACAACCCTCTAAAACACAACCCTCCAAAACACAACCTCCAAAAAAATAACCTTGAAACACAACTCTCCAAACACAACCCTCTAAACAACCCTCCATAACACCTACCTCCAAAACACAACCCTCCAAAACACAGCCCTCCAAAACACAACCATCCAAAACACAACCCGCCAACACACAACCCTCCAAAACACAACCCTCCAAAACATAACCCTCCAAAACACAACCCTCCAAAACACAGCCCTCCAAAACACAAGCCACCAAAACACAATCCTCCAAAACACAACCCTCCAAAACAAAACCCTCCAAAACACATCCCTCCAAAACACAACCCTCCAAAACACAACCCTCTAAAACACGGCCCTCCAGAACACAACCCTCCAAAACAAATCCCTCCAAAACACAACCCTCCAAAACAAAACCCTCCAAAACACATCCCTCCAAAACACAACCCTCCAAAACACAACCCTCCAAAACACAGCCCTCCAAAACACAACCCTCCAATACACAGCCCTCCAAAACACAACCCTCCAAAACACAACCCTCCAAAATGCAAACCTCCAAAACACAGCCCTCCAAAACACAACCCTCCAAAACACAACCTCCAAAAAACAGCCCTCCAAAACACAACCCTCCATAACACAACCCTCCAAAACACAACCCTCTAAAACACAACTCTCCAAACACAACCCTACATAACACAACCCTCCAAAACACAACCCTTCAAAACACAGCCCTCCAAAACACAGCCCTCCAAAACACAACCCTCCAAAACACAGCCCTCCAAAAACAAAGCCCTCCAAAACACAACCCTCCAAAACACATCCCTCCAAAACACAACCCTCCAAAACACAACCCTCCAAAACACAGCCCTCCAAAACACAACCCTCCAAAACACAGCCCTCCATAACACAACCCTCCAAAACACAACCCTCTAAAACACAACTCTCCAAACACAACCCTCCATAACACAACCCTCCAAAACACAACCCTTCAAAACACAGCATTCCAAAACACAGCCCTCCAAAACACAACCCTCCAAAACACAACCCTCCAAAACACAACCCTTCAAAACACAGCCCTCCAAAACACAGCCCTCCAAAACACAACCCTCCAAAACACAGCTCTCCAAAAACACAGCCCTCCAAAACACAACTCTCCAAAACACAGCCCTCCAAAACACAAGCCACCAAAACACAATCCTCCAAAACACAACCTTCCAAAACAAAACCCTCCAAAACACATCCCTCCAAAAAACAACCCTCCAAAACACAACCCTCCAAAATGCAAACCTCCAAAACACAGCCCTCCAAAACATAACCCTCCAAAACACAACCTCCAAAAAACAGCCCTCCAAAACACAACCCTCTAAAACACAACTCTCCAAACAAAACCCTCCATAACACAACCCTCCAAAACACAACGCTTCAAAACACAGCCCTCCAAAACACAGCCCTCCAAAACACAACCCTCCAAAACACAGACCTCCAAAAACACAGCCCTCCAAAACACAACCCTCCAAAACACAGCCCTCCAAAACACAAACCTCCATAACAAAACCCCTGAAAACACAGCCCTCCAAAACACAACCCTCCAAAACACAACCCTCAAAAACACAACCCTCTAAAACACAACCCTCCAAAACACAACCTCCAAAAAAATAACCTTGAAACACAACTCTCCAAACACAACCCTCTAAACAACCCTCCATAACACCTACCTCCAAAACACAACCCTCCAAAACACAGCCCTCCAAAACACAACCATCCAAAACACAACCCGCCAACACACAACCCTCCAAAACACAACCCTCCAAAACATAACCCTCCAAAACACAACCCTCCAAAACGCAGCCCTCCAAAACACAAGCCACCAAAACACAATCCTCCAAAACACAACCCTCCAAAACAAAACCCTCCAAAACACATCCCTCCAAAACACAACCCTCCAAAACACAACCCTCTAAAACACGGCCCTCCAGAACACAACCCTCCAAAACAAATCCCTCCAAAACACAACCCTCCAAAACAAAACCCTCCAAAACACATCCCTCCAAAACCAACCCTCCAAAACACAACCCTCCAAAACACAACCCTCCAAAACACAACCCTCCAAAACACAGCCCTCCAAAACACAACCCTCCAAAACACAACCCTCCAAAATGCAAACCTCCAAAACACAGCCCTCCAAAACACAACCCTCCAAAACACAACCTCCAAAAAACAGCCCTCCAAAACACAACCCTCCATAACACAACCCTCCAAAACACAACCCTCTAAAACACAACTCTCCAAACACAACCCTCCATAACACAACCCTCCAAAACACAACCCTTCAAAACACAGCCCTCCAAAACACAGCCCTCCAAAACACAACCCTCCAAAACACAGCCCTCCAAAAACACAGCCCTCCAAAACACAACCCTCCATAACAAAACCTCTCAAAACACAGCCCTCCAAAACACAACCCTCCAAAACACAACCCTTCAAAACACAGCATTCCAAAACACAGCCCTCCAAAACACAACCCTCCAAAACACAACCCTCCAAAACACAACCCTTCAAAACACAGCCCTCCAAAACACAGCCCTCCAAAACACAACCCTCCAAAACACAGCTCTCCAAAAACACAGCCCTCCAAAACACAACTCTCCAAAACACAGCCCTCCAAAACACAAGCCACCAAAACACAATCCTCCAAAACACAACCTTCCAAAACAAAACCCTCCAAAACACATCCCTCCAAAAAACAACCCTCCAAAACACAACCCTCCAAAATGCAAACCTCCAAAACACAGCCCTCCAAAACATAACCCTCCAAAACACAACCTCCAAAAAACAGCCCTCCAAAACACAACCCTCCATAACACAACCCTCCAAAACACAACCCTCTAAAACACAACTCTCCAAACACAACCCTCCATAACACAACCCTCCAAAACACAACGCTTCAAAACACAGCCCTCCAAAACACAGCCCTCCAAAACACAACCCTCCAAAACACAGCCCTCCAAAAACACAGCCCTCCAAAACACAACCCTCCAAAACACAGCCCTCCAAAACACAACCCTCCATAACAAAACCCCTGAAAACACAGCCCTCCAAAACACAACCCTCCAAAACACAAACCTCAAAAACACAGCCCTCCAAAACACAACCCTCCATAACACAACCCTCCATAACACAACCCTCTAAAACACAACCCTCAAAAACACAACCCTCTAAAACACAACCCTCCAAAACACAACCTCCAAAAAAATAACCTTGAAACACAACTCTCCAAACACAACCCTCTAAACAACCCTCCATAACACCTACCTCCAAAACACAACCCTCCAAAACACAGCCCTCCAAAACACAACCATCCAAAACACAACCCGCCAACACACAACCCTCCAAAACACAACCCTCCAAAACATAACCCTCCAAAACACAACCCTCCAAAACGCAGCCCTCCAAAACACAAGCCACCAAAACACAATCCTCCAAAACACAACCCTCCAAAACAAAACCCTCCAAAACACATCCCTCCAAAACACAACCCTCCAAAACACAACCCTCTAAAACACGGCCCTCCAGAACACAACCCTCCAAAACAAATCCCTCCAAAACACAACCCTCCAAAACAAAACCCTCCAAAACACATCCCTCCAAAACACAACCCTCCAAAACACAACCCTCCAAAACACAACCCTCCAAAACACAACCCTCCAAAACACAGCCCTCCAAAACACAACCCTCCAAAACACAACCCTCCAAAATGCAAACCTCCAAAACACAGCCCTCCAAAACACAACCCTCCAAAACACAACCTCCAAAAAACAGCCCTCCAAAACACAACCCTCCATAACACAACCCTCCAAAACACAACCCTCTAAAACACAACTCTCCAAACACAACCCTCCATAACACAACCCTCCAAAACACAACCCTTCAAAACACAGCCCTCCAAAACACAGCCCTCCAAAACACAACCCTCCAAAACACAGCCCTCCAAAAACACAGCCCTCCAAAACACAACCCTCCAAAACACATCCCTCCAAAACACAACCCTCCAAAACACAACCCTCCAAAACACAGCCCTCCAAAACACAACCCTCCAAAACACAGCCCTCCATAACACAACCCTCCAAAACACAACCCTCTAAAACACAACTCTCCAAACACAACCCTCCATAACACAACCCTCCAAAACACAACCCTTCAAAACAAAGCATTCCAAAACAAAGCCCTCCAAAACACAACCCTCCAAAACACATCCCTCCAAAACACAACCCTCCAAAACACAACCCTCTAAAACACGGCCCTCCAGAACACAACCCTCCAAAACAAATCCCTCCAAAACACAACCCTCCAAAACAAAACCCTCCAAAACACATCCCTCCAAAACACAACCCTCCAAAACACAACCCTCCAAAACACAGCCCTCCAAAACACAACCCTCCAAAACACAGCCCTCCAAAACACAACCCTCCAAAACACAACCTCCAAAAAACAGCCCTCCAAAACACAACCCTCCATAACACAACCCTCCAAAACACAACCCTCTAAAACACAACTCTCCAAACACAACCCTCCATAACACAACCCTCCAAAACACAACCCTTCAAAACACAGCCCTCCAAAACACAGCCCTCCAAAACACAACCCTCCAAAACACAGCCCTCCAAAAACACAGCCCTCCAAAACACAACCCTCCAAAACACATCCCTCCAAAACACAACCCTCCAAAACACAACCCTCCAAAACACAGCCCTCCAAAACACAACCCTCCAAAACACAGCCCTCCATAACACAACCCTCCAAAACACAACCCTCTAAAACACAACTCTCCAAACACAACCCTCCATAACACAACCCTCCAAAACACAACCCTTCAAAACAAAGCATTCCAAAACACAGCCCTCCAAAACACAACCCTCCAAAACACAACCCTCCAAAACACAACCCTTCAAAACACAGCCCTCCAAAACACAGCCCTCCAAAACACAACCCTCCAAAACACAGCTCTCCAAAAACACAGCCCTCCAAAACACAACTCTCCAAAACACAGCCCTCCAAAACACAAGCCACCAAAACACAATCCTCCAAAACACAACCCTCCAAAACAAAACCCTCCAAAACACATCCCTCCAAAAAACAACCCTCCAAAACACAACCCTCCAAAATGCAAACCTCCAAAACACAGCCCTCCAAAACATAACCCTCCAAAACACAACCTCCAAAAAACAGCCCTCCAAAACACAACCCTCCATAACACAACCCTCCAAAACAAAACCCTCCAAAACACAACCTCCAAAAAAATAACCTTGAAACACAACTCTCCAAACACAACCCTCTAAACAACCCTCCATAACACCTACCTCCAAAACACAACCCTCCAAAACACAGCCCTCCAAAACACAACCATCCAAAACACAACCCGCCAACACACAACCCTCCAAAACACAACCCTCCAAAACATAACCCTCCAAAACACAACCCTCCAAAACACAGCCCTCCAAAACACAAGCCACCAAAACACAATCCTCCAAAACACAACCCTCCAAAACAAAACCCTCCAAAACACATCCCTCCAAAACACAACCCTCCAAAACACAACCCTCTAAAACACGGCCCTCCATAACACAACCCTCCAAAACAAATCCCTCCAAAACACAACCCTCCAAAACAAAACCCTCCAAAATACATCCCTCCAAAACACAACCCTCCAAAACACAACCCTCCAAAACACAGCCCTCCAAAACACAACCCTCCAAAACACAGCCCTCCAAAACACAACCCTCCAAAACACAACCCTCCAAAATGCAAACCTCCAAAACACAGCCCTCCAAAACACAACCCTCCAAAACACAACCTCCAAAAAACAGCCCTCCAAAACACAACCCTCCATAACACAACCCTCCAAAACACAACCCTCTAAAACACAACTCTCCAAACACAACCCTCCATAACACAACCCTCCAAAACACAACCCTTCAAAACACAGCCCTCCAAAACACAGCCCTCCAAAACACAACCCTCCAAAACACAGCCCTCCAAAAACACAGCCCTCCAAAACACAACCCTCCAAAACACATCCCTCCAAAACACAACCCTCCAAAACACAACCCTCCAAAACACAGCCCTCCAAAACACAACCCTCCAAAACACAGCCCTCCATAACATAACCCTCCAAAACACAACTCTCTAAAACACAACTCTCCAAACACAACCCTCCATAACACAACCCTCCAAAACACAACCCTTCAAAACAAAGCATTCCAAAAGACAGCCCTCCAAAACACAACCCTCCAAAACACAACCCTCCAAAACACAACCCTTCAAAACACAGCCCTCCAAAACACAGCCCTCCAAAACACAACCCTCCAAAACACAGCTCTCCAAAAACACAGCCCTCCAAAACACAACTCTCCAAAACACAGCCCTCCAAAACACAAGCCACCAAAACACAATCCTCCAAAACACAACCCTCCAAAACAAAACCCTCCAAAACACATCCCTCCAAAAAACAACCCTCCAAAACACAACCCTCCAAAATGCAAACCTCCAAAACACAGCCCTCCAAAACATAACCCTCCAAAACACAACCTCCAAAAAACAGCCCTCCAAAACACAACCCTCCATAACACAACCCTCCAAAACACAATCCTCTAAAACACAACTCTCCAAACACAACCCTCCATAACACAACCCTCCAAAACACAACGCTTCAAAACACAGCCCTCCAAAACACAGCCCTCCAAAACACAACCCTCCAAAACACAGCCCTCCAAAACACAACCCTCCAAAACACAGCCCTCCAAAACACAACCCTCCATAACAAAACCCCTGAAAACACAGCCCTCCAAAACACAACCTTCCAAAACACAAACCTCAAAAACACAGCCCTCCAAAACACAACCCTCCATAACACAACCCTCCATAACACAACCCTCTAAAACACAACCCTCCAAAACACAACCCTCTAAAACACAACCCTCCAAAACACAACCTCCAAAAAAATAACCTTGAAACACTACTCTCCAAACACAACCCTCTAAACAACCCTCCATAACACCTACCTCCAAAACACAACCCTCCAAAACACAGCCCTCCAAAACACAACCATCCAAAACACAACCCGCCAACACACAACCCTCCAAAACACAACCCTCCAAAACATAACCCTCCAAAACACAACCCTCCAAAACACAGCCCTCCAAAAGACAAGCCACCAAAACACAATCCTCCAAAACACAACCCTCCAAAACAAAACCCTCCAAAACACATCCCTCCAAAACACAACCCTCCAAAACACAACCCTCTAAAACACGGCCCTCCAGAACACAACCCTCCAAAACAAATCCCTCCAAAACACAACCCTCCAAAACAAAACCCTCCAAAACACATCCCTCCAAAACACAACCCTCCAAAACACAACCCTCCAAAACACAGCCCTCCAATACACAACCCTCCAAAACACAGCCCTCCAAAACACAACCCTCCAAAACACAACCCTCCAAAATGCAAACCTCCAAAACACAACCTCCAAAAAAATAACCTTGAAACACTACTCTCCAAACACAACCCTCTAAACAACCCTCCATAACACCTACCTCCAAAACACAACCCTCCAAAACACAGCCCTCCAAAACACAACCATCCAAAACACAACCCGCCAACACACAACCCTCCAAAACACAACCCTCCAAAACATAACCCTCCAAAACACAACCCTCCAAAACACAGCCCTCCAAAACACAAGCCACCAAAACACAATCCTCCAAAACACAACCCTCCAAAACAAAACCCTCCAAAACACATCCCTCCAAAACACAACCCTCCAAAACACAACCCTCTAAAACACGGCCCTCCAGAACACAACCCTCCAAAACAAATCCCTCCAAAACACAACCCTCCAAAACAAAACCCTCCAAAACACATCCCTCCAAAACACAACCCTCCAAAACACAACCCTCCAAAACACAGCCCTCCAATACACAACCCTCCAAAACACAGCCCTCCAAAACACAACCCTCCAAAACACAACCCTCCAAAATGCAAACCTCCAAAACACAGCCCTCCAAAACACAACCCTCCAAAACACAACCTCCAAAAAACAGCCCTCCAAAACACAACCCTCCATAACACAACCCTCCAAAACACAACCCTCTAAAACACAACTCTCCAAACACAACCCTCCATAACACAACCCTCCAAAACACAACCCTTCAAAACACAGCCCTCCAAAACACAGCCCTCCAAAACACAACCCTCCAAAACACAGCCCTCCAAAAACACAGCCCTCCAAAACACAACCCTCCAAAACACATCCCTCCAAAACACAACCCTCCAAAACACAACCCTCCAAAACACAGCCCTCCAAAACACAACCCTCCAAAACACAGCCCTCCAAAACACAACCCTCCAAAACACAACCCTCCAAAATGCAAACCTCCAAAACACAGCCCTCCAAAACACAACCCTCCAAAACACAACCTCCAAAAAACAGCCCTCCAAAACACAACCCTCCATAACACAACCCTCCAAAACACAACCCTCTAAAACACAACTCTCCAAACACAACCCTCCATAACACAACCCTCCAAAACACAACCCTTCAAAACACAGCCCTCCAAAACACAGCCCTCCAAAACACAACCCTCCAAAACACAGCCCTCCAAAAACACAGCCCTCCAAAACACAACCCTCCAAAACACAGCCCTCCAAAACACAACCCTCCATAACAAAACCCCTCAAAACACAGCCCTCCAAAACACAACCCTCCAAAACACAAACCTCCAAAACACAGCCCTCCAAAACACAACCCTCCATAACACAACCCTCCATAACAAAACCCTCTAAAACACAACCCTCCAAAACACAACCCCTAAAACACAACCCTCCAAAACACAACCTCCAAAAAAATAACCTTGAAACACAACTCTCCAAACACAACCCTCTAAACAACCCTCCATAACACCTACCTCCAAAACACAACACTCCAAAACACAGCCCTCCAAAACACAACCATCCAAAACACAACCCGCCAACACACAACCCTCCAAAACACAACCCTCTAAAACAAAACCCTCCAAAACACAGCCCTCCAAAACACAAACCTTCAAACACAATTCTCCAAAACACAGCACTCCAAAACACAAGCCACCAAAACACAATCCTCCAAAACACAACCCTCCAAAACAAAACCCTCCAAAACACATCCCTCCAAAACACAACCCTCCAAAACACAACCCTCTAAAACACAGCCCTCCAAAACACAACCCTCCAAAACACAGCCCTCCAAAACACAACCCTCCAAAACAAAACCCTCCAAAACACATCCCTCCAAAACACAACCCTCCAAAACACAACCCTCCAAAACACAGCCCTCCAAAACACAACCCTTCAAAACACAGCCCTCCAAAACACAGCCTTCCAAAACACAACCCTCCAAAACACAGCCCTCCAAAAACACAGCCCTCCAAAACACAACCCTCCAAAACACAGCCCTCCAAAACACAACCCTCCATAACAAAACCCCTGAAAACACAGCCCTCCAAAACACAACCCTCCAAAACACAAACCTCCAAAACACAGCCCTCCAAAACACAACCCTCCATAACACAACCCTCCATAACACAACCCTCTAAAACACAACTCTCCAAACACAACCCTCCAAAACACAACCCTCCAAAACACAACGCTTCAACACACAGCCCTCCAAAACACAGCCCTCCAAAACACAACCCTCCAAAACACAGCCCTCCAAAAACACAGCCCTCCAAAACACAACCCTCCAAAACACAGCCCTCCAAAACACAACCCTCCATAACAAAACCCCCGAATATACAGCCCTCCAAAACACAACCCTCCAAAACACAAACTTCCAAAACACAGCCCTCCAAAACACAACCCTCCCTAACACAACCCTCCATAACACAACCCTCTAAAACACAACCCTCCAAAACACACCCCTTTAAAACACAACCCTCCAAAACACAACTTCCAAAAAAATAACCTTGAAACACAACTCTCCAAACACAACCCTCTAAACAACCTTCCATAACACCTACCTCCAAAACACAACCCTCCAAAACACAGCCCTCCAAAACACAACCATCCAAAACACAACCCGCCAACACACAACCCTCCAAAACACAACCCTCCAAAACATAACCCTCCAAAACACAGCCCTCCAAAACACAGCCCTCCAAAACACAAGCCACCAAAACACAATCCTCCAAAACACAACCCTCCAAAACAAAACCCTCCAAAACACATCCCTCCAAAACACAACCCTCCAAAACACAACCCTCTAAAACACGGCCCTCCAGAACACAACCCTCCAAAACAAATCCCTCCAAAACACAACCCTCCAAAACAAAACCCTCCAAAACACATCCCTCCAAAACACAACCCTCCAAAACACAACCCTCCAAAACACAGCCCTCCAAAACACAACCCTCCAAAACACAACCTCCAAAAAACAGCCCTCCAAAACACAACCCTGAATAACACAACCCTCCAAAACACAACCCTCTAAAACACAACTCTCCAAACACAACCCTCCATAACACAACCCTCCAAAACACAACCCTTCAAAACACAGCCCTCCAAAACACAGCCCTCCAAAACACAACCCTCCAAAACACAGCCCTCCAAAACACAACCCTCCAAAACACAACCTCCAAAAAACAGCCCTCCAAAACACAACCCTCCATAACACAACCCTCCAAAACACAACCCTCTAAAACACAACTCTCCAAACACAACCCTCCATAACACAACCCTCCAAAACACAACCCTTCAAAACACAGCCCTCCAAAACACAGCCCTCCAAAACACAACCCTCAAAAACACAGCCCTCCAAAAACACAGCCCTCCAAAACACAATCCTTCAAAACACATCCCTCCAAAACACAACCCTCCAAAACACAGCCCTCCAAAACACAGCCCTCCAAAACACAACCCTCCAAAACACAGCCCTCCAAAAACACAGCCCTCCAAAACACAACCCTCCAAAACACAGCCCTCCAAAACACAACCCTCCATAACAAATCCCCTCAAAACACAGCCCTCCAAAACACAACCCTCCAAAACACAAACCTCCAAAACACAGCCCTCCAAAACACAACCCTACATAACACAACCCTCTGTAACAAAACCCTATAAAACACAACCCTCCAAAACACAACCCTCTAAAACACAACCCTCCAAAACACAACCTCCAAAAAAATAACCTTGAAACACAACTCTCCAAACACAACCCTCTAAACAACCCTCCATAACACCTACCTCCAAAACACAACCCTCCAAAACACAGCCCTCCAAAACACAACCATCCAAAACACAACCCGCCAACACACAACCCTCCAAAACACAACCCTCTAAAACAAAACCCTCCAAAACACAGCCCTCCAAAACACAAACCTTCAAACACAATTCTCCAAAACACAGCACTCCAAAACACAAGCCACCAAAACACAATCCTCCAAAACACAACCCTCCAAAACAAAACCCTCCAAAACACATCCCTCCAAAACACAACCCTCCAAAACACAGCCCTCCAAAACACAACCCTCCAAAACAAAACCCTCCAAAACACATCCCTCCAAAACACAACCCTCCAAAACACAAACCTCCAAAACACAGCCCTCCAAAACACAACGCTTCAAAACACAGCCCTCCAAAACACAGCCCTCCAAAACACAACCCTCCAAAACACAGCCTTCCAAAAACACAGCCCTCCAAAACACAACCCTCCAAAACACAGCCCTCCAAAACACAACCCTCCATAACAAAACCTCTGAAAACACAGCCCTCCAAAACACAACCCTCCATAACACAACCCTCCATAACACAACCCTCTAAAACACAACTCTCCAAACACAACCCTCCATAACACAACCCTCCAAAACACAACGCTTCAAAACACAGCCCTCCAAAACACAGCCCTCCAAAACACAACCCTCCAAAACACAGCCCTCCAAAACACAACCCTCCATAACAAAACCCCTGAAAACACAGCCCTCCAAAACACAACCCTCCAAAACACAAACCTCCAAAACACAGCCCTCCAAAACACAACCCTCCATAACACAATCCTCCATAACACAACCCTCTAAAACACAACCCTCCAAAACACAACCCTCTAAAACACAACCCTCCAAAACACAACCCTCCAAAACACAACCCTCGAAAACACAACCCTCCATAATACAACCCTCCAAAACAAAAACCTCCAAAACACAGCCCTCCAAAACACAACCCTCCAAATCACAAACCTCCAAAACACAGCCCTCCAAACACACAACCCTCCATAACACAACCCTCCATAACACAACCCTCTAAAAAACAACCCTCCAAAACACAACCCTCTCAAACACAACCATCCAAAACACAACCCGCCAACACACAACCCTCCAAAACACAACCCTCCAAAACATAACCCTCCAAAACACAACCCTCCAAAACGCAGCCCTCCAAAACACAAGCCACCAAAACACAATCCTCCAAAACACAACCCTCCAAAACAAAACCCTCCAAAACACATCCCTCCAAAACACAACCCTCCAAAACACAACCCTCTAAAACACGGCCCTCCAGAACACAACCCTCCAAAACAAATCCCTCCAAAACACAACCCTCCAAAACAAAACCCTCCAAAACACATCCCTCCAAAACACAACCCTCCAAAACACAACCCTCCAAAACACAACCCTCCAAAACACAACCCTCCAAAACACAGCCCTCCAAAACACAACCCTCCAAAACACAACCCTCCAAAATGCAAACCTCCAAAACACAGCACTCCAAAACACAACCCTCCAAAACACAACCTCCAAAAAACAGCCCTCCAAAACACAACCCTCCATAACACAACCCTCCAAAACACAACCCTCTAAAACACAACTCTCCAAACACAACCCTCCATAACACAACCCTCCAAAACACAACCCTTCAAAACACAGCCCTCCAAAACACAGCCCTCCAAAACACAACCCTCCAAAACACAGCCCTCCAAAAACACAGCCCTCCAAAACACAACCCTCCAAAACACATCCCTCCAAAACACAACCCTCCAAAACACAACCCTCCAAAACACAGCCCTCCAAAACACAACCCTCCAAAACACAGCCCTCCATAACACAACCCTCCAAAACACAACCCTCTAAAACACAACTCTCCAAACACAACCCTCCATAACACAACCCTCCAAAACACAACCCTTCGAAACAAAGCATTCCAAAACACAGCCCTCCAAAACACAACCCTCCAAAACACATCCCTCCAAAACACAACCCTCCAAAACACAACCCTCTAAAACACGGCCCTCCAGAACACAACCCTCCAAAACAAATCCCTCCAAAACACAACCCTCCAAAACAAAACCCTCCAAAACACATCCCTCCAAAACACAACCCTCCAAAACACAACCCTCCAAAACACAGCCCTCCAAAACACAACCCTCCAAAACACAGCCCTCCAAAACACAACCCTCCAAAACACAACCTCCAAAAAACAGCCCTCCAAAACACAACCCTCCATAACACAACCCTCCAAAACACAACCCTCTAAAACACAACTCTCCAAACACAACCCTCCATAACACAACCCTCCAAAACACAACCCTTCAAAACACAGCCCTCCAAAACACAGCCCTCCAAAACACAACCCTCCAAAACACAGCCCTCCAAAAACACAGCCCTCCAAAACACAACCCTCCAAAACACATCACTCCAAAACACAACCCTCCAAAACACAACCCTCCAAAACACAGCCCTCCAAAACACAACCCTCCAAAACACAGCCCTCCATAACACAACCCTCCAAAACACAACCCTCTAAAACACAACTCTCCAAACACAACCCTCCATAACACAACCCTCCAAAACACAACCCTTCAAAACAAAGCATTCCAAAACTCAGCCCTCCAAAACACAACCCTCCAAAACACAACCCTCCAAAACACAACCCTTCAAAACACAGCCCTCCAAAACACAGCCCTCCAAAACACAACCCTCCAAAACACAGCTCTCCAAAAACACAGCCCTCCAAAACACAACTCTCCAAAACACAGCCCTCCAAAACACAAGCCACCAAAACACAATCCTCCAAAACACAACCCTCCAAAACAAAACCCTCCAAAACACATCCCTCCAAAAAACAACCCTCCAAAACACAACCCTCCAAAATGCAAACCTCCAAAACACAGCCCTCCAAAACATAACCCTCCAAAACACAACCTCCAAAAAACAGCCCTCCAAAACACAACCCTCCATAACACAACCCTCCAAAACAAAACCCTCCAAAACACAACCTCCAAAAAAATAACCTTGAAACACAACTCTCCAAACACAACCCTCTAAACAACCCTCCATAACACCTACCTCCAAAACACAACCCTCCAAAACACAGCCCTCCAAAACACAACCATCCAAAACACAACCCGCCAACACACAACCCTCCAAAACACAACCCTCCAAAACATAACCCTCCAAAACACAACCCTCCAAAACACAGCCCTCCAAAACACAAGCCACCAAAACACAATCCTCCAAAACACAACCCTCCAAAACAAAACCCTCCAAAACACATCCCTCCAAAACACAACCCTCCAAAACACAACCCTCTAAAACACGGCCCTCCATAACACAACCCTCCAAAACAAATCCCTCCAAAACACAACCCTCCAAAACAAAACCCTCCAAAATACATCCCTCCAAAACACAACCCTCCAAAACACAACCCTCCAAAACACAGCCCTCCAAAACACAACCCTCCAAAACACAGCCCTCCAAAACACAACCCTCCAAAACACAACCCTCCAAAATGCAAACCTCCAAAACACAGCCCTCCAAAACACAACCCTCCAAAACACAACCTCCAAAAAACAGCCCTCCAAAACACAACCCTCCATAACACAACCCTCCAAAACACAACCCTCTAAAACACAACTCTCCAAACACAACCCTCCATAACACAACCCTCCAAAACACAACCCTTCAAAACACAGCCCTCCAAAACACAGCCCTCCAAAACACAACCCTCCAAAACACAGCCCTCCAAAAACACAGCCCTCCAAAACACAACCCTCCAAAACACATCCCTCCAAAACACAACCCTCCAAAACACAACCCTCCAAAACACAGCCCTCCAAAACACAACCCTCCAAAACACAGCCCTCCATAACACAACCCTCCAAAACACAACCCTCTAAAACACAACTCTCCAAACACAACCCTCCATAACACAACCCTCCAAAACACAACCCTTCAAAACAAAGCATTCCAAAACACAGCCCTCCAAAACACAACCCTCCAAAACACATCCCTCCAAAACACAACCCTCCAAAACACAACCCTCTAAAACACGGCCCTCCAGAACACAACCCTCCAAAACAAATCCCTCCAAAACACAACCCTCCAAAACAAAACCCTCCAAAACACATCCCTCCAAAACACAACCCTCCAAAACACAACCCTCCAAAACACAGCCCTCCAAAACACAACCCTCCAAAACACAGCCCTCCAAAACACAACCCTCCAAAACACAACCTCCAAAAAACAGCCCTCCAAAACACAACCCTCCATAACACAACCCTCCAAAACACAACCCTCTAAAACACAACTCTCCAAACACAACCCTCCATAACACAACCCTCCAAAACACAACCCTTCAAAACACAGCCCTCCAAAACACAGCCCTCCAAAACACAACCCTCCAAAACACAGCCCTCCAAAAACACAGCCCTCCAAAACACAACCCTCCAAAACACATCCCTCCAAAACACAACCCTCCAAAACACAACCCTCCAAAACACAGCCCTCCAAAACACAACCCTCCAAAACACAGCCCTCCATAACACAACCCTCCAAAACACAACCCTCTAAAACACAACTCTCCAAACACAACCCTCCATAACACAACCCTCCAAAACACAACCCTTCAAAACAAAGCATTCCAAAACACAGCCCTCCAAAACACAACCCTCCAAAACACAACCCTCCAAAACACAACCCTTCAAAACACAGCCCTCCAAAACACAGCCCTCCAAAACACAACCCTCCAAAACACAGCTCTCCAAAAACACAGCCCTCCAAAACACAACTCTCCAAAACACAGCCCTCCAAAACACAAGCCACCAAAACACAATCCTCCAAAACACAACCCTCCAAAACAAAACCCTCCAAAACACATCCCTCCAAAAAACAACCCTCCAAAACACAACCCTCCAAAATGCAAACCTCCAAAACACAGCCCTCCAAAACATAACCCTCCAAAACACAACCTCCAAAAAACAGCCCTCCAAAACACAACCCTCCATAACACAACCCTCCAAAACAAAACCCTCCAAAACACAACCTCCAAAAAAATAACCTTGAAACACAACTCTCCAAACACAACCCTCTAAACAACCCTCCATAACACCTACCTCCAAAACACAACCCTCCAAAACACAGCCCTCCAAAACACAACCATCCAAAACACAACCCGCCAACACACAACCCTCCAAAACACAACCCTCCAAAACATAACCCTCCAAAACACAACCCTCCAAAACACAGCCCTCCAAAACACAAGCCACCAAAACACAATCCTCCAAAACACAACCCTCCAAAACAAAACCCTCCAAAACACATCCCTCCAAAACACAACCCTCCAAAACACAACCCTCTAAAACACGGCCCTCCATAACACAACCCTCCAAAACAAATCCCTCCAAAACACAACCCTCCAAAACAAAACCCTCCAAAATACATCCCTCCAAAACACAACCCTCCAAAACACAACCCTCCAAAACACAGCCCTCCAAAACACAACCCTCCAAAACACAACCCTCCAAAATGCAAACCTCCAAAACACAGCCCTCCAAAACACAACCCTCCAAAACACAACCTCCAAAAAACAGCCCTCCAAAACACAACCCTCCATAACACAACCCTCCAAAACACAACCCTCTAAAACACAACTCTCCAAACACAACCCTCCATAACACAACCCTCCAAAACACAACCCTTCAAAACACAGCCCTCCAAAACACAGCCCTCCAAAACACAACCCTCCAAAACACAGCCCTCCAAAAACACAGCCCTCCAAAACACAACCCTCCAAAACACATCCCTCCAAAACACAACCCTCCAAAACACAACCCTCCAAAACACAGCCCTCCAAAACACAACCCTCCAAAACACAGCCCTCCATAACACAACCCTCCAAAACACAACCCTCTAAAACACAACTCTCCAAACACAACCCTCCATAACACAACCCTCCAAAACACAACCCTTCAAAACAAAGCATTCCAAAAGACAGCCCTCCAAAACACAACCCTCCAAAACACAACCCTCCAAAACACAACCCTTCAAAACACAGCCCTCCAAAACACAGCCCTCCAAAACACAACCCTCCAAAACACAGCTCTCCAAAAACACAGCCCTCCAAAACACAACTCTCCAAAACACAGCCCTCCAAAACACAAGCCACCAAAACACAATCCTCCAAAACACAACCCTCCAAAACAAAACCCTCCAAAACACATCCCTCCAAAAAACAACCCTCCAAAACACAACCCTCCAAAATGCAAACCTCCAAAACACAGCCCTCCAAAACATAACCCTCCAAAACACAACCTCCAAAAAACAGCCCTCCAAAACACAACCCTCCATAACACAACCCTCCAAAACACAATCCTCTAAAACACAACTCTCCAAACACAACCCTCCATAACACAACCCTCCAAAACACAACGCTTCAAAACACAGCCCTCCAAAACACAGCCCTCCAAAACACAACCCTCCAAAACACAGCCCTCCAAAACACAACCCTCCAAAACACAGCCCTCCAAAACACAACCCTCCATAACAAAACCCCTGAAAACACAGCCCTCCAAAACACAACCTTCCAAAACACAAACCTCAAAAACACAGCCCTCCAAAACACAACCCTCCATAACACAACCCTCCATAACACAACCCTCTAAAACACAACCCTCCAAAACACAACCCTCTAAAACACAACCCTCCAAAACACAACCTCCAAAAAAATAACCTTGAAACACTACTCTCCAAACACAACCCTCTAAACAACCCTCCATAACACCTACCTCCAAAACACAACCCTCCAAAACACAGCCCTCCAAAACACAACCATCCAAAACACAACCCGCCAACACACAACCCTCCAAAACACAACCCTCCAAAACATAACCCTCCAAAACACAACCCTCCAAAACACAGCCCTCCAAAACACAAGCCACCAAAACACAATCCTCCAAAACACAACCCTCCAAAACAAAACCCTCCAAAACACATCCCTCCAAAACACAACCCTCCAAAACACAACCCTCTAAAACACGGCCCTCCAGAACACAACCCTCCAAAACAAATCCCTCCAAAACACAACCCTCCAAAACAAAACCCTCCAAAACACATCCCTCCAAAACACAACCCTCCAAAACACAACCCTCCAAAACACAGCCCTCCAATACACAACCCTCCAAAACACAGCCCTCCAAAACACAACCCTCCAAAACACAACCCTCCAAAATGCAAACCTCCAAAACACAACCTCCAAAAAAATAACCTTGAAACACTACTCTCCAAACACAACCCTCTAAACAACCCTCCATAACACCTACCTCCAAAACACAACCCTCCAAAACACAGCCCTCCAAAACACAACCATCCAAAACACAACCCGCCAACACACAACCCTCCAAAACACAACCCTCCAAAACATAACCCTCCAAAACACAACCCTCCTAAACACAGCCCTCCAAAACACAAGCCACCAAAACACAATCCTCCAAAACACAACCCTCCAAAACAAAACCCTCCAAAACACATCCCTCCAAAACACAACCCTCCAAAACACAACCCTCTAAAACACGGCCCTCCAGAACACAACCCTCCAAAACAAATCCCTCCAAAACACAACCCTCCAAAACAAAACCCTCCAAAACACATCCCTCCAAAACACAACCCTCCAAAACACAACCCTCTAAAACACAGCCCTCCAATACACAACCCTCCAAAACACAGCCCTCCAAAACACAACCCTCCAAAACACAACCCTCCAAAATGCAAACCTCCAAAACACAGCCCTCCAAAACACAACCCTCCAAAACACAACCTCCAAAAAACAGCCCTCCAAAACACAACCCTCCATAACACAACCCTCCAAAACACAACCCTCTAAAACACAACTCTCCAAACACAACCCTCCATAACACAACCCTCCAAAACACAACCCTTCAAAACACAGCCCTCCAAAACACAGCCCTCCAAAACACAACCCTCCAAAACACAGCCCTCCAAAAACACAGCCCTCCAAAACACAACCCTCCAAAACACATCCCTCCAAAACACAACCCTCCAAAACACAACCCTCCAAAACACAGCCCTCCAAAACACAACCTTCCAAAACACAGCCCTCCAAAACACAACCCTCCAAAACACAACCCTCCAAAATGCAAACCTCCAAAACACAGCCCTCCAAAACACAACCCTCCAAAACACAACCTCCAAAAAACAGCCCTCCAAAACACAACCCTCCATAACACAACCCTCCAAAACACAACCCTCTAAAACACAACTCTCCAAACACAACCCTCCATAACACAACCCTCCAAAACACAACCCTTCAAAACACAGCCCTCCAAAACACAGCCCTCCAAAACACAACCCTCCAAAACACAGCCCTCCAAAAACACAGCCCTCCAAAACACAACCCTCCAAAACACAGCCCTCCAAAACACAACCCTCCATAACAAAACCCCTCAAAACACAGCCCTCCAAAACACAACCCTCCAAAACACAAACCTCCAAAACACAGCCCTCCAAAACACAACCCTCCATAACACAACCCTCCATAACAAAACCCTCTAAAACACAACCCTCCAAAACACAACCCCTAAAACACAACCCTCCAAAACACAACCTCCAAAAAAATAACCTTGAAACACAACTCTCCAAACACAACCCTCTAAACAACCCTCCATAACACCTACCTCCAAAACACAACACTCCAAAACACAGCCCTCCAAAACACAACCATCCAAAACACAACCCGCCAACACACAACCCTCCAAAACACAACCCTCTAAAACAAAACCCTCCAAAACACAGCCCTCCAAAACACAAACCTTCAAACACAATTCTCCAAAACACAGCACTCCAAAACACAAGCCACCAAAACACAATCCTCCAAAACACAACCCTCCAAAACAAAACCCTCCAAAACACATCCCTCCAAAACACAACCCTCCAAAACACAACCCTCTAAAACACAGCCCTCCAAAACACAACCCTCCAAAACACAGCCCTCCAAAACACAACCCTCCAAAACAAAACCCTCCAAAACACATCCCTCCAAAACACAACCCTCCAAAACACAACCCTCCAAAACACAGCCCTCCAAAACACAACCCTTCAAAACACAGCCCTCCAAAACACAGCCTTCCAAAACACAACCCTCCAAAACACAGCCCTCCAAAAACACAGCCCTCCAAAACACAACCCTCCAAAACACAGCCCTCCAAAACACAACCCTCCATAACAAAACCCCTGAAAACACAGCCCTCCAAAACACAACCCTCCAAAACACAAACCTCCAAAACACAGCCCTCCAAAACACAACCCTCCATAACACAACCCTCCATAACACAACCCTCTAAAACACAACTCTCCAAACACAACCCTCCATAACACAACCCTCCAAAACACAACGCTTCAACACACAGCCCTCCAAAACACAGCCCTCCAAAACACAACCCTCCAAAACACAGCCCTCCAAAAACACAGCCCTCCAAAACACAACCCTCCAAAACACAGCCCTCCAAAACACAACCCTCCATAACAAAACCCCCGAATATACAGCCCTCCAAAATACAACCCTCCAAAACACAAACTTCCAAAACACAGCCCTCCAAAACACAACCCTCCCTAACACAACCCTCCATAACACAACCCTCTAAAACACAACCCTCCAAAACACACCCCTTTAAAACACAACCCTCCAAAACACAACTTCCAAAAAAATAACCTTGAAACACAACTCTCCAAACACAACCCTCTAAACAACCTTCCATAACACCTACCTCCAAAACACAACCCTTCAAAACACAGCCCTCCAAAACACAACCATCCAAAACACAACCCTCCATAACAAAACCCCTGAAAACACAGCCCTCCAAAACACAACCCTCCAAAACACAAACCTCCAAAACACAGCCCTCCAAAACACAACCCTCCATAACACAACCCTCCATAACACAACCCTCTAAAACACAACTCTCCAAACACAACCCTCCATAACACAACCCTCCAAAACACAACGCTTCAACACACAGCCCTCCAAAACACAGCCCTCCAAAACACAACCCTCCAAAACACAGCCCTCCAAAAACACAGCCCTCCAAAACACAACCCTCCAAAACACAGCCCTCCAAAACACAACCCTCCATAACAAAACCCCCGAATATACAGCCCTCCAAAACACAACCCTCCAAAACACAAACTTCCAAAACACAGCCCTCCAAAACACAACCCTCCCTAACACAACCCTCCATAACACAACCCTCTAAAACACAACCCTCCAAAACACACCCCTTTAAAACACAACCCTCCAAAACACAACTTCCAAAAAAATAACCTTGAAACACAACTCTCCAAACACAACCCTCTAAACAACCTTCCATAACACCTACCTCCAAAACACAACCCTCCAAAACACAGCCCTCCAAAACACAACCATCCAAAACACAACCCGCCAACACACAACCCTCCAAAACACAACCCTCCAAAACATAACCCTCCAAAACACAACCCTCCAAAACACAGCCCTCCAAAACACAAGCCACCAAAACACAATCCTCCAAAACACAACCCTCCAAAATAAAACCCTCCAAAACACATCCCTCCAAAACACAACCCTCCAAAACACAACCCTCTAAAACACGGCCCTCCAGAACACAACCCTCCAAAACAAATCCCTCCAAAACACAACCCTCCAAAACAAAACCCTCCAAAACACATCCCTCCAAAACACAACCCTCCAAAACACAACCCTCCAAAACACAGCCCTCCAAAACACAACCCTCCAAAACACAACCTCCAAAAAACAGCCCTCCAAAACACAACCCTGAATAACACAACCCTCCAAAACACAACCCTCTAAAACACAACTCTCCAAACACAACCCTCCATAACACAACCCTCCAAAACACAACCCTTCAAAACACAGCCCTCCAAAACACAGCCCTCCAAAACACAACCCTCCAAAACACAGCCCTCCAAAACACAACCCTCCAAAACACAACCTCCAAAAAACAGCCCTCCAAAACACAACCCTCCATAACACAACCCTCCAAAACACAACCCTCTAAAACACAACTCTCCAAACACAACCCTCCATAACACAACCCTCCAAAACACAACCCTTCAAAACACAGCCCTCCAAAACACAGCCCTCCAAAACACAACCCTCAAAAACACAGCCCTCCAAAAACACAGCCCTCCAAAACACAACCCTTCAAAACACATCCCTCCAAAACACAACCCTCCAAAACACAGCCCTCCAAAACACAGCCCTCCAAAACACAACCCTCCAAAACACAGCCCTCCAAAAACACAGCCCTCCAAAACACAACCCTCCAAAACACAGCCCTCCAAAACACAACCCTCCATAACAAATCCCCTCAAAACACAGCCCTCCAAAACACAACCCTCCAAAACACAAACCTCCAAAACACAGCCCTCCAAAACACAACCCTACATAACACAACCCTCTGTAACAAAACCCTCTAAAACACAACCCTCCAAAACACAACCCTCTAAAACACAACCCTCCAAAACACAACCTCCAAAAAAATAACCTTGAAACACAACTCTCCAAACACAACCCTCTAAACAACCCTCCATAACACCTACCTCCAAAACACAACCCTCCAAAACACAGCCCTCCAAAACACAACCCTCCAAAACACAGCCCTCCAAAAACACAGCCCTCCAAAACACAACCCTCCAAAACACAGCCCTCCAAAACACAACCCTCCATAACAAAACCCCCGAATATACAGCCCTCCAAAACACAACCCTCCAAAACACAAACTTCCAAAACACAGCCCTCCAAAACACAACCCTCCCTAACACAACCCTCCATAACACAACCCTCTAAAACACAACCCTCCAAAACACACCCCTTTAAAACACAACCCTCCAAAACACAACTTCCAAAAAAATAACCTTGAAACACAACTCTCCAAACACAACCCTCTAAACAACCTTCCATAACACCTACCTCCAAAACACAACCCTCCAAAACACAGCCCTCCAAAACACAACCATCCAAAACACAACCCGCCAACACACAACCCTCCAAAACACAACCCTCCAAAACATAACCCTCCAAAACACAACCCTCCAAAACACAGCCCTCCAAAACACAAGCCACCAAAACACAATCCTCCAAAACACAACCCTCCAAAATAAAACCCTCCAAAACACATCCCTCCAAAACACAACCCTCCAAAACACAACCCTCTAAAACACGGCCCTCCAGAACACAACCCTCCAAAACAAATCCCTCCAAAACACAACCCTCCAAAACAAAACCCTCCAAAACACATCCCTCCAAAACACAACCCTCCAAAACACAACCCTCCAAAACACAGCCCTCCAAAACACAACCCTCCAAAACACAACCTCCAAAAAACAGCCCTCCAAAACACAACCCTGAATAACACAACCCTCCAAAACACAACCCTCTAAAACACAACTCTCCAAACACAACCCTCCATAACACAACCCTCCAAAACACAACCCTTCAAAACACAGCCCTCCAAAACACAGCCCTCCAAAACACAACCCTCCAAAACACAGCCCTCCAAAACACAACCCTCCAAAACACAACCTCCAAAAAACAGCCCTCCAAAACACAACCCTCCATAACACAACCCTCCAAAACACAACCCTCTAAAACACAACTCTCCAAACACAACCCTCCATAACACAACCCTCCAAAACACAACCCTTCAAAACACAGCCCTCCAAAACACAGCCCTCCAAAACACAACCCTCAAAAACACAGCCCTCCAAAAACACAGCCCTCCAAAACACAACCCTTCAAAACACATCCCTCCAAAACACAACCCTCCAAAACACAGCCCTCCAAAACACAGCCCTCCAAAACACAACCCTCCAAAACACAGCCCTCCAAAAACACAGCCCTCCAAAACACAACCCTCCAAAACACAGCCCTCCAAAACACAACCCTCCATAACAAATCCCCTCAAAACACAGCCCTCCAAAACACAACCCTCCAAAACACAAACCTCCAAAACACAGCCCTCCAAAACACAACCCTACATAACACAACCCTCTGTAACAAAACCCTCTAAAACACAACCCTCCAAAACACAACCCTCTAAAACACAACCCTCCAAAACACAACATCCAAAAAAATAACCTTGAAACACAACTCTCCAAACACAACCCTCTAAACAACCCTCCATAACACCTACCTCCAAAACACAACCCTCCAAAACACAGCCCTCCAAAACACAACCATCCAAAACACAACCCGCCAACACACAACCCTCCAAAACACAACCCTCTAAAACAAAACCCTCCAAAACACAGCCCTCCAAAACACAACCCTCCAAAACACAAACTTCCAAAACACAGCCCTCCAAAACACAACCCTCCCTAACACAACCCTCCATAACACAACCCTCTAAAACACAACCCTCCAAAACACACCCCTTTAAAACACAACCCTCCAAAACACAACTTCCAAAAAAATAACCTTGAAACACAACTCTCCAAACACAACCCTCTAAACAACCTTCCATAACACCTACCTCCAAAACACAACCCTCCAAAACACAGCCCTCCAAAACACAACCATCCAAAACACAACCCGCCAACACACAACCCTCCAAAACACAACCCTCCAAAACATAACCCTCCAAAACACAACCCTCCAAAACACAGCCCTCCAAAACACAAGCCACCAAAACACAATCCTCCAAAACACAACCCTCCAAAACAAAACCCTCCAAAACACATCCCTCCAAAACACAACCCTCCAAAACACAACCCTCTAAAACACGGCCCTCCAGAACACAACCCTCCAAAACAAATCCCTCCAAAACACAACCCTCCAAAACAAAACCCTCCAAAACACATCCCTCCAAAACACAACCCTCCAAAACACAACCCTCCAAAACACAGCCCTCCAAAACACAACCCTCCAAAACACAACCTCCAAAAAACAGCCCTCCAAAACACAACCCTGAATAACACAACCCTCCAAAACACAACCCTCTAAAACACAACTCTCCAAACACAACCCTCCATAACACAACCCTCCAAAACACAACCCTTCAAAACACAGCCCTCCAAAACACAGCCCTCCAAAACACAACCCTCCAAAACACAGCCCTCCAAAACACAACCCTCCAAAACACAACCTCCAAAAAACAGCCCTCCAAAACACAACCCTCCATAACACAACCCTCCAAAACACAACCCTCTAAAACACAACTCTCCAAACACAACCCTCCATAACACAACCCTCCAAAACACAACCCTTCAAAACACAGCCCTCCAAAACACAGCCCTCCAAAACACAACCCTCAAAAACACAGCCCTCCAAAAACACAGCCCTCCAAAACACAACCCTTCAAAACACATCCCTCCAAAACACAACCCTCCAAAACACAGCCCTCCAAAACACAGCCCTCCAAAACACAACCCTCCAAAACACAGCCCTCCAAAAACACAGCCCTCCAAAACACAACCCTCCAAAACACAGCCCTCCAAAACACAACCCTCCATAACAAATCCCCTCAAAACACAGCCCTCCAAAACACAACCCTCCAAAACACAACCCTCCAAAACACAGCCCTCCAAAACACAACCCTCCAAAACACAGCCCTCCAAAACACAACCCTCCAAAACACAACCCTCCAAAATGCAAACCTCCAAAACACAGCCCTCCAAAACACAACCCTCCAAAACACAACCTCCAAAAAACAGCCCTCCAAAACACAACCCTCCATAACACAACCCTCCAAAACACAACCCTCTAAAACACAACTCTCCAAACACAACCCTCCATAACACAACCCTCCAAAACACAACCCTTCAAAACACAGCCCTCCAAAACACAGCCCTCCAAAACACAACCCTCCAAAACACAGCCCTCCAAAAACACAGCCCTCCAAAACACAACCCTCCAAAACACAGCCCTCCAAAACACAACCCTCCATAACAAAACCCCTCAAAACACAGCCCTCCAAAACACAACCCTCCAAAACACAAACCTCCAAAACACAGCCCTCCAAAACACAACCCTCCATAACACAACCCTCCATAACAAAACCCTCTAAAACACAACCCTCCAAAACACAACCCCTAAAACACAACCCTCCAAAACACAACCTCCAAAAAAATAACCTTGAAACACAACTCTCCAAACACAACCCTCTAAACAACCCTCCATAACACCTACCTCCAAAACACAACACTCCAAAACACAGCCCTCCAAAACACAACCATCCAAAACACAACCCGCCAACACACAACCCTCCAAAACACAACCCTCTAAAACAAAACCCTCCAAAACACAGCCCTCCAAAACACAAACCTTCAAACACAATTCTCCAAAACACAGCACTCCAAAACACAAGCCACCAAAACACAATCCTCCAAAACACAACCCTCCAAAACAAAACCCTCCAAAACACATCCCTCCAAAACACAACCCTCCAAAACACAACCCTCTAAAACACAGCCCTCCAAAACACAACCCTCCAAAACACAGCCCTCCAAAACACAACCCTCCAAAACAAAACCCTCCAAAACACATCCCTCCAAAACACAACCCTCCAAAACACAACCCTCCAAAACACAGCCCTCCAAAACACAACCCTTCAAAACACAGCCCTCCAAAACACAGCCTTCCAAAACACAACCCTCCAAAACACAGCCCTCCAAAAACACAGCCCTCCAAAACACAACCCTCCAAAACACAGCCCTCCAAAACACAACCCTCCATAACAAAACCCCTGAAAACACAGCCCTCCAAAACACAACCCTCCAAAACACAAACCTCCAAAACACAGCCCTCCAAAACACAACCCTCCATAACACAACCCTCCATAACACAACCCTCTAAAACACAACTCTCCAAACACAACCCTCCATAACACAACCCTCCAAAACACAACGCTTCAACACACAGCCCTCCAAAACACAGCCCTCCAAAACACAACCCTCCAAAACACAGCCCTCCAAAAACACAGCCCTCCAAAACACAACCCTCCAAAACACAGCCCTCCAAAACACAACCCTCCATAACAAAACCCCCGAATATACAGCCCTCCAAAACACAACCCTCCAAAACACAAACTTCCAAAACACAGCCCTCCAAAACACAACCCTCCCTAACACAACCCTCCATAACACAACCCTCTAAAACACAACCCTCCAAAACACACCCCTTTAAAACACAACCCTCCAAAACACAACTTCCAAAAAAATAACCTTGAAACACAACTCTCCAAACACAACCCTCTAAACAACCTTCCATAACACCTACCTCCAAAACACAACCCTTCAAAACACAGCCCTCCAAAACACAACCATCCAAAACACAACCCTCCATAACAAAACCCCTGAAAACACAGCCCTCCAAAACACAACCCTCCAAAACACAAACCTCCAAAACACAGCCCTCCAAAACACAACCCTCCATAACACAACCCTCCATAACACAACCCTCTAAAACACAACTCTCCAAACACAACCCTCCATAACACAACCCTCCAAAACACAACGCTTCAACACACAGCCCTCCAAAACACAGCCCTCCAAAACACAACCCTCCAAAACACAGCCCTCCAAAAACACAGCCCTCCAAAACACAACCCTCCAAAACACAGCCCTCCAAAACACAACCCTCCATAACAAAACCCCCGAATATACAGCCCTCCAAAACACAACCCTCCAAAACACAAACTTCCAAAACACAGCCCTCCAAAACACAACCCTCCCTAACACAACCCTCCATAACACAACCCTCTAAAACACAACCCTCCAAAACACACCCCTTTAAAACACAACCCTCCAAAACACAACTTCCAAAAAAATAACCTTGAAACACAACTCTCCAAACACAACCCTCTAAACAACCTTCCATAACACCTACCTCCAAAACACAACCCTCCAAAACACAGCCCTCCAAAACACAACCATCCAAAACACAACCCGCCAACACACAACCCTCCAAAACACAACCCTCCAAAACATAACCCTCCAAAACACAACCCTCCAAAACACAGCCCTCCAAAACACAAGCCACCAAAACACAATCCTCCAAAACACAACCCTCCAAAACAAAATCCTCCAAAACACATCCCTCCAAAACACAACCCTCCAAAACACAACCCTCTAAAACACGGCCCTCCAGAACACAACCCTCCAAAACAAATCCCTCCAAAACACAACCCTCCAAAACAAAACCCTCCAAAACACATCCCTCCAAAACACAACCCTCCAAAACACAACCCTCCAAAACACAGCCCTCCAAAACACAACCCTCCAAAACACAACCTCCAAAAAACAGCCCTCCAAAACACAACCCTGAATAACACAACCCTCCAAAACACAACCCTCTAAAACACAACTCTCCAAACACAACCCTCCATAACACAACCCTCCAAAACACAACCCTTCAAAACACAGCCCTCCAAAACACAGCCCTCCAAAACACAACCCTCCAAAACACAGCCCTCCAAAACACAACCCTCCAAAACACAACCTCCAAAAAACAGCCCTCCAAAACACAACCCTCCATAACACAACCCTCCAAAACACAACCCTCTAAAACACAACTCTCCAAACACAACCCTCCATAACACAACCCTCCAAAACACAACCCTTCAAAACACAGCCCTCCAAAACACAGCCCTCCAAAACACAACCCTCAAAAACACAGCCCTCCAAAAACACAGCCCTCCAAAACACAACCCTTCAAAACACATCCCTCCAAAACACAACCCTCCAAAACACAGCCCTCCAAAACACAGCCCTCCAAAACACAACCCTCCAAAACACAGCCCTCCAAAAACACAGCCCTCCAAAACACAACCCTCCAAAACACAGCCCTCCAAAACACAACCCTCCATAACAAATCCCCTCAAAACACAGCCCTCCAAAACACAACCCTCCAAAACACAAACCTCCAAAACACAGCCCTCCAAAACACAACCCTACATAACACAACCCTCTGTAACAAAACCCTCTAAAACACAACCCTCCAAAACACAACCCTCTAAAACACAACCCTCCAAAACACAACCTCCAAAAAAATAACCTTGAAACACAACTCTCCAAACACAACCCTCTAAACAACCCTCCATAACACCTACCTCCAAAACACAACCCTCCAAAACACAGCCCTCCAAAACACAACCATCCAAAACACAACCCGCCAACACACAACCCTCCAAAACACAACCCTCTAAAACAAAACCCTCCAAAACACAGCCCTCCAAAACACAACCCTCCAAAACACAAACTTCCAAAACACAGCCCTCCAAAACACAACCCTCCCTAACACAACCCTCCATAACACAACCCTCTAAAACACAACCCTCCAAAACACACCCCTTTAAAACACAACCCTCCAAAACACAACTTCCAAAAAAATAACCTTGAAACACAACTCTCCAAACACAACCCTCTAAACAACCTTCCATAACACCTACCTCCAAAACACAACCCTCCAAAACACAGCCCTCCAAAACACAACCATCCAAAACACAACCCGCCAACACACAACCCTCCAAAACACAACCCTCCAAAACATAACCCTCCAAAACACAACCCTCCAAAACACAGCCCTCCAAAACACAAGCCACCAAAACACAATCCTCCAAAACACAACCCTCCAAAACAAAACCCTCCAAAACACATCCCTCCAAAACACAACCCTCCAAAACACAACCCTCTAAAACACGGCCCTCCAGAACACAACCCTCCAAAACAAATCCCTCCAAAACACAACCCTCCAAAACAAAACCCTCCAAAACACATCCCTCCAAAACACAACCCTCCAAAACACAACCCTCCAAAACACAGCCCTCCAAAACACAACCCTCCAAAACACAACCTCCAAAAACAGCCCTCCAAAACACAACCCTGAATAACACAACCCTCCAAAACACAACCCTCTAAAACACAACTCTCCAAACACAACCCTCCATAACACAACCCTCCAAAACACAACCCTTCAAAACACAGCCCTCCAAAACACAGCCCTCCAAAACACAACCCTCCAAAACACAGCCCTCCAAAACACAACCCTCCAAAACACAACCTCCAAAAAACAGCCCTCCAAAACACAACCCTCCATAACACAACCCTCCAAAACACAACCCTCTAAAACACAACTCTCCAAACACAACCCTCCATAACACAACCCTCCAAAACACAACCCTTCAAAACACAGCCCTCCAAAACACAGCCCTCCAAAACACAACCCTCAAAAACACAGCCCTCCAAAAACACAGCCCTCCAAAACACAACCCTTCAAAACACATCCCTCCAAAACACAACCCTCCAAAACACAGCCCTCCAAAACACAGCCCTCCAAAACACAACCCTCCAAAACACAGCCCTCCAAAAACACAGCCCTCCAAAACACAACCCTCCAAAACACAGCCCTCCAAAACACAACCCTCCATAACAAATCCCCTCAAAACACAGCCCTCCAAAACACAACCCTCCAAAACACAAACCTCCAAAACACAGCCCTCCAAAACACAACCCTACATAACACAACCCTCTGTAACAAAACCCTCTAAAACACAACCCTCCAAAACACAACCCTCTAAAACACAACCCTCCAAAACACAACCTCCAAAAAAATAACCTTGAAACACAACTCTCCAAACACAACCCTCTAAACAACCCTCCATAACACCTACCTCCAAAACACAACCCTCCAAAACACAGCCCTCCAAAACACAACCATCCAAAACACAACCCGCCAACACACAACCCTCCAAAACACAACCCTCTAAAACAAAACCCTCCAAAACACAGCCCTCCAAAACACAAACCTTCAAACACAATTCTCCAAAACACAGCACTCCAAAACACAAGCCACCAAAACACAATCCTCCAAAACACAACCCTCCAAAACAAAACCCTCCAAAACACATCCCTCCAAAACACAACCCTCCAAAACACAGCCCTCCAAAACACAACCCTCCAAAACAAAACCCTCCAAAACACATCCCTCCAAAACACAACCCTCCAAAACACAAACCTCCAAAACACAGCCCTCCAAAACACAACGCTTCAAAACACAGCCCTCCAAAACACAGCCCTCCAAAACACAACCCTCCAAAACACAGCCTTCCAAAAACACAGCCCTCCAAAACACAACCCTCCAAAACACAGCCCTCCAAAACACAACCCTCCATAACAAAACCTCTGAAAACACAGCCCTCCAAAACACAACCCTCCATAACACAACCCTCCATAACACAACCCTCTAAAACACAACTCTCCAAACACAACCCTCCATAACACAACCCTCCAAAACACAACGCTTCAAAACACAGCCCTCCAAAACACAGCCCTCCAAAACACAACCCTCCAAAACACAGCCCTCCAAAACACAACCCTCCACAACAAAACCCCTGAAAACACAGCCCTCCAAAACACAACCCTCCAAAACACAAACCTCCAAAACACAGCCCTCCAAAACACAACCCTCCATAACACAATCCTCCATAACACAACCCTCTAAAACACAACCCTCCAAAACACAACCCTCTAAAACACAACCCTCCAAAACACAACCTCCAAAAAAATAACCTTGAAACACAACTCTCCAAACACAACCCTCTAAACAACCCTCCATAACACCTACCTCTAAAACACAACCCTCCAAAACACAGCCCTCCAAAACACAACCATCCAAAACACAACCCGCCAACACACAACCCTCCAAAACACAACCCTCCAAAACATAACCCTCCAAAACGCAACCCTCCAAAACACAGCCCTCCAAAACACAAGCCACCAAAACACAATCCTCCAAAAAACAACCCTCCAAAACAAAACCCTCCAAAACACATCCCTCCAAAACACAACCCTCCAAAACACAACCCTCTAAAACACGGCCCTCCAGAACACAACCCTCCAAAACAAATCCCTCCAAAACACAACCCTCCAAAACAAAACCCTCCAAAACACATCCCTCCAAAACACAACCCTCCAAAACACAACCCTCCAAAACACAGCCCTCCAAAAACACAGCCCTCCAAAACACAACCCTCCAAAACACAGCCCTCCAAAACACAACCCTCCATAACAAATCCCCTCAAAACACAGCCCTCCAAAACACAACCCTCCAAAACACAAACCTCCAAAACACAGCCCTCCAAAACACAACCCTACATAACACAACCCTCTGTAACAAAACCCTCTAAAACACAACCCTCCAAAACACAACCCTCTAAAACACAACCCTCCAAAACACAACCTCCAAAAAAATAACCTTGAAACACAACTCTCCAAACACAACCCTCTAAACAACCCTCCATAACACCTACCTCCAAAACACAACCCTCCAAAACACAGCCCTCCAAAACACAACCATCCAAAACACAACCCGCCAACACACAACCCTCCAAAACACAACCCTCTAAAACAAAACCCTCCAAAACACAGCCCTCCAAAACACAACCCTCCAAAACACAAACTTCCAAAACACAGCCCTCCAAAACACAACCCTCCCTAACACAACCCTCCATAACACAACCCTCTAAAACACAACCCTCCAAAACACACCCCTTTAAAACACAACCCTCCAAAACACAACTTCCAAAAAAATAACCTTGAAACACAACTCTCCAAACACAACCCTCTAAACAACCTTCCATAACACCTACCTCCAAAACACAACCCTCCAAAACACAGCCCTCCAAAACACAACCATCCAAAACACAACCCGCCAACACACAACCCTCCAAAACACAACCCTCCAAAACATAACCCTCCAAAACACAACCCTCCAAAACACAGCCCTCCAAAACACAAGCCACCAAAACACAATCCTCCAAAACACAACCCTCCAAAACAAAACCCTCCAAAACACATCCCTCCAAAACACAACCCTCCAAAACACAACCCTCTAAAACACGGCCCTCCAGAACACAACCCTCCAAAACAAATCCCTCCAAAACACAACCCTCCAAAACAAAACCCTCCAAAACACATCCCTCCAAAACACAACCCTCCAAAACACAACCCTCCAAAACACAGCCCTCCAAAACACAACCCTCCAAAACACAACCTCCAAAAACAGCCCTCCAAAACACAACCCTGAATAACACAACCCTCCAAAACACAACCCTCTAAAACACAACTCTCCAAACACAACCCTCCATAACACAACCCTCCAAAACACAACCCTTCAAAACACAGCCCTCCAAAACACAGCCCTCCAAAACACAACCCTCCAAAACACAGCCCTCCAAAACACAACCCTCCAAAACACAACCTCCAAAAAACAGCCCTCCAAAACACAACCCTCCATAACACAACCCTCCAAAACACAACCCTCTAAAACACAACTCTCCAAACACAACCCTCCATAACACAACCCTCCAAAACACAACCCTTCAAAACACAGCCCTCCAAAACACAGCCCTCCAAAACACAACCCTCAAAAACACAGCCCTCCAAAAACACAGCCCTCCAAAACACAACCCTTCAAAACACATCCCTCCAAAACACAACCCTCCAAAACACAGCCCTCCAAAACACAGCCCTCCAAAACACAACCCTCCAAAACACAGCCCTCCAAAAACACAGCCCTCCAAAACACAACCCTCCAAAACACAGCCCTCCAAAACACAACCCTCCATAACAAATCCCCTCAAAACACAGCCCTCCAAAACACAACCCTCCAAAACACAAACCTCCAAAACACAGCCCTCCAAAACACAACCCTACATAACACAACCCTCTGTAACAAAACCCTCTAAAACACAACCCTCCAAAACACAACCCTCTAAAACACAACCCTCCAAAACACAACCTCCAAAAAAATAACCTTGAAACACAACTCTCCAAACACAACCCTCTAAACAACCCTCCATAACACCTACCTCCAAAACACAACCCTCCAAAACACAGCCCTCCAAAACACAACCATCCAAAACACAACCCGCCAACACACAACCCTCCAAAACACAACCCTCTAAAACAAAACCCTCCAAAACACAGCCCTCCAAAACACAAACCTTCAAACACAATTCTCCAAAACACAGCACTCCAAAACACAAGCCACCAAAACACAATCCTCCAAAACACAACCCTCCAAAACAAAACCCTCCAAAACACATCCCTCCAAAACACAACCCTCCAAAACACAGCCCTCCAAAACACAACCCTCCAAAACAAAACCCTCCAAAACACATCCCTCCAAAACACAACCCTCCAAAACACAAACCTCCAAAACACAGCCCTCCAAAACACAACGCTTCAAAACACAGCCCTCCAAAACACAGCCCTCCAAAACACAACCCTCCAAAACACAGCCTTCCAAAAACACAGCCCTCCAAAACACAACCCTCCAAAACACAGCCCTCCAAAACACAACCCTCCATAACAAAACCTCTGAAAACACAGCCCTCCAAAACACAACCCTCCATAACACAACCCTCCATAACACAACCCTCTAAAACACAACTCTCCAAACACAACCCTCCATAACACAACCCTCCAAAACACAACGCTTCAAAACACAGCCCTCCAAAACACAGCCCTCCAAAACACAACCCTCCAAAACACAGCCCTCCAAAACACAACCCTCCACAACAAAACCCCTGAAAACACAGCCCTCCAAAACACAACCCTCCAAAACACAAACCTCCAAAACACAGCCCTCCAAAACACAACCCTCCATAACACAATCCTCCATAACACAACCCTCTAAAACACAACCCTCCAAAACACAACCCTCTAAAACACAACCCTCCAAAACACAACCTCCAAAAAAATAACCTTGAAACACAACTCTCCAAACACAACCCTCTAAACAACCCTCCATAACACCTACCTCTAAAACACAACCCTCCAAAACACAGCCCTCCAAAACACAACCATCCAAAACACAACCCGCCAACACACAACCCTCCAAAACACAACCCTCCAAAACATAACCCTCCAAAACGCAACCCTCCAAAACACAGCCCTCCAAAACACAAGCCACCAAAACACAATCCTCCAAAAAACAACCCTCCAAAACAAAACCCTCCAAAACACATCCCTCCAAAACACAACCCTCCAAAACACAACCCTCTAAAACACGGCCCTCCAGAACACAACCCTCCAAAACAAATCCCTCCAAAACACAACCCTCCAAAACAAAACCCTCCAAAACACATCCCTCCAAAACACAACCCTCCAAAACACAACCCTCCAAAACACAGCCCCCCAAAACACAACCCTCCAAAACACAGCCCTCCAAAACACAACCCTCCAAAACACAACCCTCCAAAATGCAAACCTCCAAAACACAGCCCTCCAAAACACAACCCTCCAAAACACAACCTCAAAAAACAGCCCTCCAAAACACAACCCTCCATAACACAACCCTCCAAAACACAACCCTCTAAAACACAACTCTCCAAACACAACCCTCCATAACACAACCCTACAAAACACAACCCTTCAAAACACAGCCCTCCAAAACACAGCCCTCCAAAACACAACCCTCCAAAACACAGCCCTCCAAAAACACAGCCCTCCAAAACACAACCCTCCAAAACACATCCCTCCAAAACACAACCCTCCAAAACACAACCCTCCAAAACACAGCCCTCCAAAACACAACCCTCCAAAACAGAGCCCTCCAAAACACAACCCTCCCAAACACAACCCTCCAAATGCAAACCTCCAAAACACAGCCCTCCAAAACACAACCCTCCAAAACACAACCTCCAAAAAACAGCCCTCCAAAACACAACCCTCCATAACACAACCCTCCAAAACACAACTCTCCAAACACAACCCTCTAAACAACCCTCCATAACACCTACCTCCAAAACACAACCCTCCAAAACACAGCCCTCCAAAACACAGCCCTCCAAAACACAACCCTCCAAAACACAGCCCTCCAAAAACACAGCCCTCCAAAACACAACCCTCCAAAACACAGACCTCCAAAACACAACCCTCCATAACAAAACCCCTCAAAACACAGCCCTCCAAAACACAACCCTCCAAAACACAAACCTCCAAAACAGAGCCCTCCAAAACACAACCCTCCATAACACAACCCTCCATAACAAAACCCTCTAAAACACAACCCTCCAAAACACAACCCCTAAAACACAACCCTCCAAAACACAACCTCCAAAAAAATAACCTTGAAACACAACTCTCCAAACACAACCCTCTAAACAACCCTCCATAACACCTACCTCCAAAACACAACCCTCCAAAACACAGCCCTCCAAAACACAACCATCCAAAACACAACCCGCCAACACACAACCCTCCAAAACACAACCCTCTAAAACAAAACCCTCCAAAACACAGCCCTCCAAAACACAAACCTTCAAACACAATTCTCCAAAACACAGCACTCCAAAACACAAGCCACCAAAACACAATCCTCCAAAACACAACCCTCCAAAACAAAACCCTCCAAAACACATCCCTCCAAAACACAACCCTCCAAAACACAACCCTCTAAAACACAGCCCTCCAAAACACAACCCTCCAAAACACAGCCCTCCAAAACACAACCCTCCAAAACAAAACCCTCCAAAACACATCCCTCCAAAACACAACCCTCCAAAACACAACCCTCCAAAACACAGCCCTCCAAAACACAACCCTTCAAAACACAGCCCTCCAAAACACAGCCTTCCAAAACACAACCCTCCAAAACACAGCCCTCCAAAAACACAGCCCTCCAAAACACAACCCTCCAAAACACAGCCCTCCAAAACACAACCCTCCATAACAAAACCCCTGAAAACACAGCCCTCCAAAACACAACCCTCCAAAACACAAACCTCCAAAACACAGCCCTCCAAAACACAACCATCCAAAACACAACCCGCCAACACACAACCCTCCAAAACACAATCCTCCATAACACAACCCTCTAAAACACAACCCTCCAAAACACAGCCCTCCAAAACACAACCCTCCAAAACACAGCCTTCCAAAAACACAGCCCTCCAAAACACAACCCTCCAAAACACAGCCCTCCAAAACACAACCCTCCATAACAAAACCCCTGAAAACACAGCCCTGCAAAACACAACACTCCATAACACAACCCTACATAACACAACCCTCTAAAACACAACTCTCCAAACACAACCCTCCATAACACAACCCTCCATAACACAACCCTCTAAAACACAACTCTCCAAACACAACCCTCCATAACACAACCCTCCAAAACACAACGCTTCAACACACAGCCCTCCAAAACACAGCCCTCCAAAACACAACCCTCCAAAACACAGCCCTCCAAAAACACAGCCCTCCAAAACACAACCCTCCAAAACACAGCCCTCCAAAACACAACCCTCCATAACAAAACCCCCGAATATACAGCCCTCCAAAACACAACCCTCCAAAACACAAACTTCCAAAACACAGCCCTCCAAAACACAACCCTCCCTAACACAACCCTCCATAACACAACCCTCTAAAACACAACCCTCCAAAACACACCCCTTTAAAACACAACCCTCCAAAACACAACTTCCAAAAAAATAACCTTGAAACACAACTCTCCAAACACAACCCTCTAAACAACCTTCCATAACACCTACCTCCAAAACACAACCCTCCAAAACACAGCCCTCCAAAACACAACCATCCAAAACACAACCCGCCAACACACAACCCTCCAAAACACAACCCTCCAAAACATAACCCTCCAAAACACAACCCTCCAAAACACAGCCCTCCAAAACACAAGCCACCAAAACACAATCCTCCAAAACACAACCCTCCAAAACAAAACCCTCCAAAACAAATCCCTCCAAAACACAACCCTCCAAAACACAACCCTCTAAAACACGGCCCTCGAGAACACAACCCTCCAAAACAAATCCCTCCAAAACACAACCCTCCAAAACAAAACCCTCCAAAACACATCCCTCCAAAACACAACCCTCCAAAACACAACCCTCCAAAACACAGCCCTCCAAAACACAACCCTCCAAAACACAACCTCCAAAAAACAGCCCTCCAAAACACAACCCTCCATAACACAACCCTCCAAAACACAACCCTCTAAAACACAACTCTCCAAACACAACCCTCTAAACAACCTTCCATAACACCTACCTCCAAAACACAACCCTCCAAAACACAGCCCTCCAAAACACAACCATCCAAAACACAACCCGCCAACACACAACCCTCCAAAACACAACCCTCCAAAACATAACCCTCCAAAACACAACCCTCCAAAACACAGCCCTCCAAAACACAAGCCACCAAAACACAATCCTCCAAAACACAACCCTCCAAAACAAAACCCTCCAAAACACATCCCTCCAAAACACAACCCTCCAAAACACAACCCTCTAAAACACGGCCCTCCAGAACACAACCCTCCAAAACAAATCCCTCCAAAACACAACCCTCCAAAACAAAACCCTGAAAAACACATCCCTCCAAAACACAACCCTCCAAAACACAACCCTCCAAAACACAGCCCTCCAAAACACAACCCTCCAAAACACAACCTCCAAAAAACAGCCCTCCAAAACACAACCCTCCATAACACAACCCTCCAAAATACAACCCTCTAAAACACAACTCTCCAAACACAACCCTCCATAACACAACCCTCCAAAACACAACCCTTCAAAACACAGCCCTCCAAAACACAGCCCTCCAAAACACAACCCTCCAAAACACAGACCTCCAAAACACAACCCTCCAAAACACAACCTCCAAAAAACAGCCCTCCAAAACACAACCCTCCATAACACAACTCTCCAAACACAACCCTCCATAACACAACCCTCCAAAACACAACCCTTCAAAACACAGCCCTCCAAAACACAGCCCTCCAAAACACAACCCTCAAAAACACAGCCCTCCAAAAACACAGCCCTCCAAAACACAACCCTTCAAAACACATCCCTCCAAAACACAACCCTCCAAAACACAGCCCTTCAAAACACAGCCCTCCAAAACACAACCCTCCAAAACACAACCCTCCATAACAAATCCCCTCAAAACACAGCCCTCCAAAACACAACCCTCCAAAACACAAACCTCCAAAACACAGCCCTCCAAAACACAACCCTACATAACACAACCCTCCGTAACAAAACCCTCTAAAACACAACCCTCCAAAACACAACCCTCTAAAACACAACCCTCCAAAACACAACCTCCAAAAAAATAACCTTGAAACACAACTCTCCAAACACAACCCTCTAAACAACCCTCCATAACACCTACCTCCAAAACACAACCCTCCAAAACACAGCCCTCCAAAACACAACCATCCAAAACACAACCCGCCAACACACAACCCTCCAAAACACAACCCTCTAAAACAAAACCCTCCAAAACACAGCCCTCCAAAACACAAACCTTCAAACACAATTCTCCAAAACACTGCACTCCAAAACACAAGCCACCAAAACGCAATCCTCCAAAACACAACCCTCCAAAACAAAACCCTCCAAAACACATCCCTCCAAAACACAACCCTCCAAAACACAACCCTCTAAAACACGGCCCTCCAGAACACAACCCTCCAAAACAAATCCCTCCAAAACACAACCCTCCAAAACAAAACCCTGAAAAACACATCCCTCCAAAACACAACCCTCCAAAACACAACCCTCCAAAACACAGCCCTCCAAAACACAACCCTCCAAAACACAACCTCCAAAAAACAGCCCTCCAAAACACAACCCTCCATAACACAACCCTCCAAAATACAACCCTCTAAAACACAACTCTCCAAACACAACCCTCCATAACACAACCCTCCAAAACACAACCCTTCAAAACACAGCCCTCCAAAACACAGCCCTCCAAAACACAACCCTCCAAAACACAGACCTCCAAAACACAACCCTCCAAAACACAACCTCCAAAAAACAGCCCTCCAAAACACAACCCTCCATAACACAACTCTCCAAACACAACCCTCCATAACACAACCCTCCAAAACACAACCCTTCAAAACACAGCCCTCCAAAACACAGCCCTCCAAAACACAACCCTCAAAAACACAGCCCTCCAAAAACACAGCCCTCCAAAACACAACCCTTCAAAACACATCCCTCCAAAACACAACCCTCCAAAACACAGCCCTTCAAAACACAGCCCTCCAAAACACAACCCTCCAAAACACAGCCCTCCAAAAACACAGCCCTCCAAAACACAACCCTCCAAAACACAGCCCTCCAAAACACAACCCTCCATAACAAATCCCCTCAAAACACAGCCCTCCAAAACACAACCCTCCAAAACACAAACCTCCAAAACACAGCCCTCCAAAACACAACCCTACATAACACAACCCTCCGTAACAAAACCCTCTAAAACACAACCCTCCAAAACACAACCCTCTAAAACACAACCCTCCAAAACACAACCTCCAAAAAAATAACCTTGAAACACAACTCTCCAAACACAACCCTCTAAACAACCCTCCATAACACCTACCTCCAAAACACAACCCTCCAAAACACAGCCCTCCAAAACACAACCATCCAAAACACAACCCGCCAACACACAACCCTCCAAAACACAACCCTCTAAAACAAAACCCTCCAAAACACAGCCCTCCAAAACACAAACCTTCAAACACAATTCTCCAAAACACAGCACTCCAAAACACAAGCCACCAAAACACAATCCTCCAAAACACAACCCTCCAAAACAAAACCCTCCAAAACACATCCCTCCAAAACACAACCCTCCAAAACACAGCCCTCCAAAACACAACCCTCCAAAACAAAACCCTCCAAAACACATCCCTCCAAAACACAACCCTCGAAAACACAACCCTCCAAAACACAGCCCTCCAAAACACAACGCTTCAAAACACAGCCCTCCAAAACACAGCCCTCCAAAACACAACCCTCCAAAACACAGCCTTCCAAAAACACAGCCCTCCAAAACACAACCCTCCAAAACACAGCCCTCCAAAACACAACCCTCCATAACAAAACCCCTGAAAACACAGCCCTGCAAAACACAACACTCCAAAACACAAAACTCCAAAACACAGCCCTCCAAAACACAACCCTCCATAACACAACCCTCCAAAACACAACCCTCTAAAACAAAACCCTCCAAAACACAGCCCTCCAAAACACAAACCTTCAAACACAATTCTCCAAAACACAGCACTCCAAAACACAAGCCACCAAAACACAATCCTCCAAAACACAACCCTCCAAAACAAAACCCTCCAAAACACATCCCTCCAAAACACAACCCTCCAAAACACAGCCCTCCAAAACACAACCCTCCAAAACAAAACCCTCCAAAACACATCCCTCCAAAACACAACCCTCTGAAAACACAACCCTCCAAAACACAGCCCTCCAAAACACAACGCTTCAAAACACAGCCCTCCAAAACACAGCCCTCCAAAACACAACCCTCCAAAACACAGCCTTCCAAAAACACAGCCCTCCAAAACACAACCCTCCAAAACACAGCCCTCCAAAACACAACCCTCCATAACAAAACCCCTGAAAACACAGCCCTGCAAAACACAACACTCCAAAACACAAAACTCCAAAACACAGCCCTCCAAAACACAACCCTCCATAACACAACCCTCCATAACACAACCCTCTAAAACACAACTCTCCAAACACAACCCTCCATAACACAACCCTCCAAAACACAACGCTTCAAAACACAGCCCTCCAAAACACAGCCCTCCAAAACACAACCCTCCAAAACACAGCCCTCCAAAACACAACCCTCCATAACAAAACCCCTGAAAACACAGCCCTCCAAAACACAACCCTCCAAAACACAAACCTCCAAAACACAGCCCTCCAAAACACAACCCTCCATAACACAATCCTCCATAACACAACCCTCTAAAACACAACCCTCCAAAACACAACCCTCTAAAACACAACCCTCCAAAACACAACCTCCAAAAAAATAACCTTGAAACACAACTCTCCAAACACAACCCTCTAAACAACCCTCCATAACACCTACCTCTAAAACACAACCCTCCAAAACACAGCCCTCCAAAACACAACCATCCAAAACACAACCCGCCAACACACAACCCTCCAAAACACAACCCTCCAAAACATAACCCTCCAAAACGCAACCCTCCAAAACACAGCCCTCCAAAACACAAGCCACCAAAACACAATCCTCCAAAAAACAACCCTCCAAAACAAAACCCTCCAAAACACATCCCTCCAAAACACAACCCTCCAAAACACAACCCTCTAAAACACGGCCCTCCAGAACACAACCCTCCAAAACAAATCCCTCCAAAACACAACCCTCCAAAACAAAACCCTCCAAAACACATCCCTCCAAAACACAACCCTCCAAAACACAACCCTCCAAAACACAGCCCCCCAAAACACAACCCTCCAAAACACAGCCCTCCAAAACACAACCCTCCAAAACACAACCCTCCAAAATGCAAACCTCCAAAACACAGCCCTCCAAAACACAACCCTCCAAAACACAACCTCAAAAAACAGCCCTCCAAAACACAACCCTCCATAACACAACCCTCCATAACACAACCCTCTAAAACACAACTCTCCAAACACAACCCTCCATAACGCAACCCTACAAAACACAACCCTTCAAAACACAGCCCTCCAAAACACAGCCCTCCAAAACACAACCCTCCAAAACACAGCCCTCCAAAAACACAGCCCTCCAAAACACAACCCTCCAAAACACATCCCTCCAAAACACAACCCTCCAAAACACAACCCTCAAAAACACAGCCCTCCAAAACACAACCCTCCAAAACAGAGCCCTCCAAAACACAACCCTCCAAAACACAACCCTCCAAATGCAAACCTCCAAAACACAGCCCTCCAAAACACAACCCTCCAAAACACAACCTCCAAAAAACAGCCCTCCAAAACACAACCCTCCATAACACAACCCTCCAAAACACAACTCTCCAAACACAACCCTCTAAACAACCCTCCATAACACCTACCTCCAAAACACAACCCTCCAAAACACAGCCCTCCAAAACACAGCCCTCCAAAACACAACCCTCCAAAACACAGCCCTCCAAAACACAACCCTCCATAACAAAACCCCTCAAAACACAGCCCTCCAAAACACAACCCTCCAAAACACAAACCTCCAAAACACAGCCCTCCAAAACACAACCCTCCATAACACAACCCTCCATAACAAAACCCTCTAAAACACAACCCTCCAAAACACAACCCCTAAAACACAACCCTCCAAAACACAACCTCCAAAAAAATAACCTTGAAACACAACTCTCCAAACACAACCCTCTAAACAACCCTCCATAACACCTACCTCCAAAACACAACCCTCCAAAACACAGCCCTCCAAAACACAACCATCCAAAACACAACCCGCCAACACACAACCCTCCAAAACACAACCCTCTAAAACAAAACCCTCCAAAACACAGCCCTCCAAAACACAAACCTTCAAACACAATTCTCCAAAACACAGCACTCCAAAACACAAGCCACCAAAACACAATCCTCCAAAACACAACCCTCCAAAACAAAACCCTCCAAAACACATCCCTCCAAAACACAACCCTCCAAAACACAACCCTCTAAAACACAGCCCTCCAAAACACAACCCTCCAAAACACAGCCCTCCAAAACACAACCCTCCAAAACAAAACCCTCCAAAACACATCCCTCCAAAACACAACCCTCCAAAACACAACCCTCCAAAACACAGCCCTCCAAAACACAACCCTTCAAAACACAGCCCTCCAAAACACAGCCTTCCAAAACACAACCCTCCAAAACACAGCCCTCCAAAAACACAGCCCTCCAAAACACAACCCTCCAAAACACAGCCCTCCAAAACACAACCCTCCACAACAAAACCCCTGAAAACACAGCCCTCCAAAACACAACCCTCCAAAACACAAACCTCCAAAACACAGCCCTCCAAAACACAACCCTCCATAACACAACCCTCCATAACACAACCCTCTAAAACACAACTCTCCAAACACAACCCTCAATAACACAACCCTCCAAAACACAACGCTTCAACACACAGCCCTCCAAAACACAGCCCTCCAAAACACAACCCTCCAAAACACAGCCCTCCAAAAACACAGCCCTCCAAAACACAACCCTCCAAAACACAGCCCTCCAAAACACAACCCTCCATAACAAAACCCCCGAATATACAGCCCTCCAAAACACAACCCTCCAAAACACAAACTTCCAAAACACAGCCCTCCAAAACACAACCCTCCCTAACACAACCCTCCATAACACAACCCTCTAAAACACAACCCTCCAAAACACACCCCTTTAAAACACAACCCTCCAAAACACAACTTCCAAAAAAATAACCTTGAAACACAACTCTCCAAACACAACCCTCTAAACAACCTTCCATAACACCTACCTCCAAAACACAACCCTCCAAAACACAGCCCTCCAAAACACAACCATCCAAAACACAACCCGCCAACACACAACCCTCCAAAACACAACCCTCCAAAACATAACCCTCCAAAACACAACCCTCCAAAACACAGCCCTCCAAAACACAAGCCACCAAAGCACAATCCTCCAAAACACAACCCTCCAAAACAAAACCCTCCAAAACACATCCCTCCAAAACACAACCCTCCAAAACACAACCCTCTAAAACACGGCCCTCCAGAACACAACCCTCCAAAACAAATCCCTCCAAAACACAACCCTCCAAAACAAAACCCTCCAAAACACATCCCTCCAAAACACAACCCTCCAAAACAGAACCCTCCAAAACACAGCCCTCCAAAACACAACCCTCCAAAACACAACCTCCAAAAAACAGCCCTCCAAAACACAACCCTCCATAACACAACCCTCCAAAACACAACCCTCTAAAACACAACTCTCCAAACACAACCCTCCATAACACAACCCTCCAAAACACAACCCTTCAAAACACAGCCCTCCAAAACACAGCCCTCCAAAACACAACCCTCCAAAACACAGCCCTCCAAAACACAACCCTCCAAAACACAACCTCCAAAAAATAGCCCTCCAAAACACAACCCTCCATAACACAACCCTCCAAAACACAACCCTCTAAAACACAACTCTCCAAACACAACCCTCCATAACACAACCCTCCAAAACACAACCCTTCAAAACACAGCCCTCCAAAACACAGCCCTCCAAAACACAACCCTCAAAAACACAGCCCTCCAAAACACAGCCCTCCAAAACACAACCCTCCAAAACACATCCCTCCAAAACACAACCCTCCAAAACACAGCCCTCCAAAACACAGCCCTCCAAAACACAACCCTCCAAAACACAGCCCTCCAAAACACAACCCTCCAAAACACAACCCTCCAAAACACAGCCCTCCAAAACACAACCCTCCATAACAAATCCCCTCAAAACACAGCCCTCCAAAACACAACCCTCCAAAACACAAACCTCCAAAACACAGCCCTCCAAAACACAACCCTACATAACACAACCCTCCGTAACAAAACCCTCTAAAACACAACCCTCCAAAACACAACCCTCTAAAACACAACCCTCCAAAACACAACCTCCAAAAAAATAACCTTGAAACACAACTCTCCAAACACAACCCTCTAAACAACCCTCCATAACACCTACCTCCAAAACACAACCCTCCAAAACACAGCCCTCCAAAACACAACCATCCAAAACACAACCCGCCAACACACAACCCTCCAAAACACAACCCTCTAAAACAAAACCCTCCAAAACACAGCCCTCCAAAACACAAACCTTCAAACACAAAACTCCAAAACACAGCACTCCAAAACACAAGCCACCAAAACACAATCCTCCAAAACACAACCCTCCAAAACAAAACCCTCCAAAACACATCCCTCCAAAACACAACCCTCCAAAACACAGCCCTCCAAAACACAACCCTCCAAAACAAAACCCTCCAAAACACATCCCTCCAAAACACAACCCTCCAAAACACAACCCTCCAAAACACAGCCCTCCAAAACACAACGCTTCAAAACACAGCCCTCCAAAACACAGCCCTCCAAAACACAACCCTCCAAAACACAACCTTCCAAAAACACAGCCCTCCAAAACACAACCCTCCAAAACACAGCCCTCCAAAACACAACCCTCCATAACAAAACCCCTGAAAACACAGCCCTGCAAAACACAACCCTCCAAAACACAAACCTCCAAAACACAGCCCTCCAAAACACAACCCTCCATAACACAACCCTCCATAACACAACCCTCTAAAACACAACTCTCCAAACACAACCCTCCATAACACAACCCTCCAAAACACAACGCTTCAAAACACAGCCCTCCAAAACACAGCCCTCCAAAACACAACCCTCCAAAACACAGCCCTCCAAAACACAACCCTCCATAACAAAACCCCTGAAAACACAGCCCTCCAAAACACAACCCTCCAAAACACAAACCTCCAAAACACAGCCCTCCAAAACACAACCCTCCATAACACAACCCTCCATAACACAACCCTCTAAAACACAACCCTCCAAAACACAACCCTCTAAAACACAACCCTCCAAAACACAACCTCCAAAAAAATAACCTTGAAACACAACTCTCCAAACACAACCCTCTAAACAACCCTCCATAACACCTACCTCTAAAACACAACCCTCCAAAACACAGCCCTCCAAAACACAACCATCCAAAACACAACCCGCCAACACACAACCCTCCAAAACACAACCCTCCAAAACATAACCCTCCAAAACACAACCCTCCAAAACACAGCCCTCCAAAACACAAGCCACCAAAACACAATCCTCCAAAAAACAACCCTCCAAAACAAAACCCTCCAAAACACATCCCTCCAAAACACAACCCTCCAAAACACAACCCTCTAAAACACGGCCCTCCAGAACACAACCCTCCAAAACAAATCCCTCCAAAACACAACCCTCCAAAACAAAACCCACCAAAACACAATCCTCCAAAACACAACCCTCCATAACAAAACCCCTGAAAACACAGACCTCCAAAACACAACCCTCCAAAACACAAACCTCCAAAACACAGCCCTCCAAAACACAACCCTCCATAACACAACCCTCCATAACACAACCCTCTAAAACACAACCCTCCAAAACACAACCCTCTAAAACACAACCCTCCAAAACACAACCTCCAAAAAAATAACCTTGAAACACAACTCTCCAAACACAACCCTCTAAACAACCCTCCATAACATCTACCTCTAAAACACAACCCTCCAAAACACAGCCCTCCAAAATACAACCATCCAAAACACAACCCGCCAACACACAACCCTCCAAAACACAACCCTCCAAAACATAACCCTCCAAAACACAACCCTCCAAAACACAGCCCTCCAAAACACAAGCCACCAAAACACAATCCTCCAGAAAACAACCCTCCAAAACAAAACCCTCCAAAACACATCCCTCCAAAACACAACCCTCCAAAACACAACCCTCTAAAACACGGCCCTCCAGAACACAACCCTCCAAAACAAATCCCTCCAAAACACAACCCTCCAAAACAAAACCCACCAAAACACAATCCTCCAAAACACAACCCTCCAAAACAAAACCCTCCAAAACACATCCCTCCAAAACACAACCCTCCAAAACACAGCCCTCCAAAACACAACCCTCCAAAACAAAACCCTCCAAAACACATCCCTCCAAAACACAACCCTCCAAAATACAACCCTCCAAAACACAGCCCTCCAAAACACAACCCTCCAAAACACAACCTTCCAAAAACACAGCCCTCCAAAACACAACCCTCCAAAACACAGCCCTCCAAAACACAACCCTCCATAACAAAACCCCTGAAAACACAGCCCAGCAAAACACAACCCTCCAAAACACAAACCTCCAAAACACAGCCCTCCAAAACACAACCCTCCATAACACAACCCTCCATAACACAACCCTCTAAAACACAACTCTCCAAACACAACCCTCCATAACACAACCCTCCAAAACACAACGCTTCAAAACACAGCCCTCCAAAACACAGCCCTCCAAAACACAACCCTCCAAAACACAGCCCTCCAAAACACAACCCTCCATAACAAAACCCCTGAAAACACAGCCCTCCAAAACACAACCCTCCAAAACACAAACCTCTAAAACACAGCCCTCCAAAACACAACCCTCCATAACACAACCCTCCATAACACAACCCTCTAAAACACAACCCTCCAAAACACAACCCTCTAAAACACAACCCTCCAAAACACAACCTCCAAAAAAATAACCTTGAAACACAACTCTCCAAACACAACCCTCTAAACAACCCTCCATAACACCTACCTTTAAAACACAACCCTCCAAAACACAGCCCTCCAAAACACAACCATCCAAAACACAACCCGCCAACACACAACCCTCCAAAACACAACCCTCCAAAACATAACCCTCCAAAACACAACCCTCCAAAACACAGCCCTCCAAAACACAAGCCACCAAAACACAATCCTCCAAAAAACAACCCTCCAAAACAAAACCCTCCAAAACACATCCCTCCAAAACACAACCCTCCAAAACACAACCCTCTAAAACACGGCCCTCCAGAACACAACCCTCCAAAACAAATCCCTCCAAAACACAACCCTCCAAAATAAAACACTCCAAAACACATCCCTCCAAAACACAACCCTCCAAAACACAACCCTCCAAAACACAGCCCTCCAAAACACAACCCTCCAAAACACAACCCTCCAAAATGCAAACCTCCAAAACACAGCCCTCCAAAATACAACCCTCCAAAACACAACCTCAAAAAACAGCCCTCCAAAACACAACCCTCCATAACACAACCCTCCAAAACACAACCCTCTAAAACACAACTCTCCAAACACAACCCTCCATAACACAACCCTACAAAACACAACCCTTCAAAACACAGCCCTCCAAAACACAGCCCTCCAAAACACAACCCTCCAAAACACAGCCCTCCAAAAACACAGCCCTCCAAAACACAACCCTCCAAAACACATCCCTCCAAAACACAACCCTCCAAAACACAACCCTCCAAAACACAGCCCTCCAAAACACAACCCTCCAAAACATAGCCCTCCAAAACAAAACCCTCCAAAACACAACCCTCCAAATGCAAACCTCCAAAACACAGCCCTCCAAAACACAACCCTCCAAAACACAACCTCCAAAAAACAGCCCTCCAAAACACAACCCTCCATAACACAACCCTCCAAAACACAACCCTCTAAAACACAACTCTCCACAACCCTCCATAACACAACCCTCCAAAACACAACCCTTCAAAACACAGCCCTCCAAAACACAGCCCTCCAAAACACAACCCTCCAAAACACAGGCCTCCAAAAACACAGCCCTCCAAAACACAACCCTCCAAAACACAGCCCTCCAAAACACAACCCTCCATAACAAAACCCCTCAAAACACAGCCCTCCAAAACACAACCCTCCAAAACACAAACCTCCAAAACACAGCCCTCCAAAACACAACCCTCATAACACAACCCTCCAAAACAAAACCCTTCAAAACACAGCCCTCCAAAACACAGCCCTCCAAAACACAACCCTCCAAAACACAGCCCTCCAAAAACACAGCCCTCCAAAACACAACCCTCCAAAACACAGCCCTCCAAAACACAACCCTCCATAACAAAACCCCTCAAAACACAGCCCTCCAAAACACAAACCTCCAAAACACAGCCCTCCAAAACACAACCCTCCATAACACAACCCTCCATAACAAAACCCTCTAAAACACAACCCTCCAAAACACAACCCTCTAAAACACAACCCTCCAAAACACAACCTCCAAAAAAATAACCTTGAAACACAACTCTCCAAACACAACCCTCTAAACAACCCTCCATAACACCTACCTCCAAAACACAACCCTCCAAAACACAGCCCTCCAAAACACAACCATCCAAAACACAACCCGCCAACACACAACCCTCCAAAACACAACCCTCTAAAACAAAACCCTCCAAAACACAGCCCTCCAAAACACAAACCTTCAAACACAATTCTCCAAAACACTGCACTCCAAAACACAAGCCACCAAAACGCAATCCTCCAAAACACAACCCTCCAAAACAAAACCCTCCAAAACACATCCCTCCAAAACACAACCCTCCAAAACACAACCCTCTAAAACACAGCCCTCCAAAACACAACCCTCCAAAACACAGCCCTCCAAAACACAACCCTCCAAAACAAAACCCTCCAAAACACATCCCTCCAAAACACAACCCTCCAAAACACAACCCTCCAAAACACAGCCCTCCAAAACACAACCCTGCAAAACACAGCCCTCCAAAACACAACCCTCCAAAACACAACCATCCAAAACGCAAACCTCCAAAACACAGCCCTCCAAAACACAACCCTCTAAAACACAACCCTCCAAAACACAGCCCTCCAAAACACAAACCTTCAAAAACAACTCTCCAAAACACAGCCCTCCAAAACACAACCCTCCATAACACAACCCTCCATAACACAACCCTCTAAAACACAACCCTCCAAAACACAACCCTCTAAAACACAACCCTCCAAAACACAACCTCCAAAAAACTAACCTTGAAACACAACTCTCCAAACACAACCCTCCAAACAACCCTCCATGACACAAACCTCCAAAACACAACCCTCCAAAACACAGCCCTCCAAAACACAACCCTCCAAAACACAACCCTCCAACACACAACCCTCCAAAACACAACCCTCTAAAACACAACCCTCCAAAACACAGCCCTCCAAAACACAAACCTTGAAACACAACTCTCCAAAACACAGCCCTCCAAAACACAAGCCACCAAAACACAATCCTCCAAAACACAACCCTCCAAAACACAGCCCTCCAAAACACAACCCTCCAAAACACAGCCCTCCAATACACAACCCTCCATAACACAACCCCTCAAAACACAGCCCTCCAAAACACAACCCTACAAAACACAGCCCTCCAAAACAAAAACCTCCAAAACACAGCCCTCCAAAACACAACCCTCCAAATCACAAACCTCCAAAACACAGCCCTCCAAACACACAACCCTCCATAACACAACCCTCCATAACACAACCCTCTAAAAAACAACCCTCCAAAACACAACCCTCTCAAACACAACCCTCCAAAACACAACCTCCAAAAACTAACCTTGAAACACAACTCTCCAAATACAAACCTCCAAACAACCCTCCATAACACAAACGTCCAAAACACAACCCTCCAAAACACAGCCCTCCAAAACACAACCCTCCAAAACACAACACTCGAAAACACAACCCTCCAAAACACAACCCTCCAAAACACAACCCTCTAAAACACAACTCTCCAAACACAACCCTCCATAACACAACCCTCCAAAACACAACCCTTCAAAACACAGCCCTCCAAAACACAACCCTCCAAAACACAACCCTCCAAAACACAACCCTCCAAAACATAACCCTCCAAAACACAACCCTCCAAAACACAGCCCTCCAAAACACAAGCCACCAAAACACAATCCTCCAAAAAACAACCCTCCAAAACAAAACCCTCCAAAACACATCCCTCCAAAACACAACCCTCCAAAACACAACCCTCTAAAACACGGCCCTCCAGAACACAACCCTCCAAAACAAATCCCTCCAAAACACAACCCTCCAAAATAAAACACTCCAAAACACATCCCTCCAAAACACAACCCTCCAAAACACAACCCTCCAAAACACAGCCCTCCAAAACACAACCCTCCAAAACACAACCCTCCAAAATGCAAACCTCCAAAACACAGCCCTCCAAAATACAACCCTCCAAAACACAACCTCAAAAAACAGCCCTCCAAAACACAACCCTCCATAACACAACCCTCCAAAACACAACCCTCTAAAACACAACTCTCCAAACACAACCCTCCATAACACAACCCTACAAAACACAACCCTTCAAAACACAGCCCTCCAAAACACAGCCCTCCAAAACACAACCCTCCAAAACACAGCCCTCCAAAAACACAGCCCTCCAAAACACAACCCTCCAAAACACATCCCTCCAAAACACAACCCTCCAAAACACAACCCTCCAAAACACAGCCCTCCAAAACACAACCCTCCAAAACATAGCCCTCCAAAACAAAACCCTCCAAAACACAACCCTCCAAATGCAAACCTCCAAAACACAGCCCTCCAAAACACAACCCTCCAAAACACAACCTCCAAAAAACAGCCCTCCAAAACACAACCCTCCATAACACAACCCTCCAAAACACAACCCTCTAAAACACAACTCTCCACAACCCTCCATAACACAACCCTCCAAAACACAACCCTTCAAAACACAGCCCTCCAAAACACAGCCCTCCAAAACACAACCCTCCAAAACACAGGCCTCCAAAAACACAGCCCTCCAAAACACAACCCTCCAAAACACAGCCCTCCAAAACACAACCCTCCATAACAAAACCCCTCAAAACACAGCCCTCCAAAACACAACCCTCCAAAACACAAACCTCCAAAACACAGCCCTCCAAAACACAACCCTCATAACACAACCCTCCAAAACAAAACCCTTCAAAACACAGCCCTCCAAAACACAGCCCTCCAAAACACAACCCTCCAAAACACAGCCCTCCAAAAACACAGCCCTCCAAAACACAACCCTCCAAAACACAGCCCTCCAAAACACAACCCTCCATAACAAAACCCCTCAAAACACAGCCCTCCAAAACACAAACCTCCAAAACACAGCCCTCCAAAACACAACCCTCCATAACACAACCCTCCATAACAAAACCCTCTAAAACACAACCCTCCAAAACACAACCCTCTAAAACACAACCCTCCAAAACACAACCTCCAAAAAAATAACCTTGAAACACAACTCTCCAAACACAACCCTCTAAACAACCCTCCATAACACCTACCTCCAAAACACAACCCTCCAAAACACAGCCCTCCAAAACACAACCATCCAAAACACAACCCGCCAACACACAACCCTCCAAAACACAACCCTCTAAAACAAAACCCTCCAAAACACAGCCCTCCAAAACACAAACCTTCAAACACAATTCTCCAAAACACTGCACTCCAAAACACAAGCCACCAAAACGCAATCCTCCAAAACACAACCCTCCAAAACAAAACCCTCCAAAACACATCCCTCCAAAACACAACCCTCCAAAACACAACCCTCTAAAACACAGCCCTCCAAAACACAACCCTCCAAAACACAGCCCTCCAAAACACAACCCTCCAAAACAAAACCCTCCAAAACACATCCCTCCAAAACACAACCCTCCAAAACACAACCCTCCAAAACACAGCCCTCCAAAACACAACCCTGCAAAACACAGCCCTCCAAAACACAACCCTCCAAAACACAACCATCCAAAACGCAAACCTCCAAAACACAGCCCTCCAAAACACAACCCTCTAAAACACAACCCTCCAAAACACAGCCCTCCAAAACACAAACCTTCAAAAACAACTCTCCAAAACACAGCCCTCCAAAACACAACCCTCCATAACACAACCCTCCATAACACAACCCTCTAAAACACAACCCTCCAAAACACAACCCTCTAAAACACAACCCTCCAAAACACAACCTCCAAAAAACTAACCTTGAAACACAACTCTCCAAACACAACCCTCCAAACAACCCTCCATGACACAAACCTCCAAAACACAACCCTCCAAAACACAGCCCTCCAAAACACAACCCTCCAAAACACAACCCTCCAACACACAACCCTCCAAAACACAACCCTCTAAAACACAACCCTCCAAAACACAGCCCTCCAAAACACAAACCTTGAAACACAACTCTCCAAAACACAGCCCTCCAAAACACAAGCCACCAAAACACAATCCTCCAAAACACAACCCTCCAAAACACAGCCCTCCAAAACACAACCCTCCAAAACACAGCCCTCCAATACACAACCCTCCATAACACAACCCCTCAAAACACAGCCCTCCAAAACACAACCCTACAAAACACAGCCCTCCAAAACAAAAACCTCCAAAACACAGCCCTCCAAAACACAACCCTCCAAATCACAAACCTCCAAAACACAGCCCTCCAAACACACAACCCTCCATAACACAACCCTCCATAACACAACCCTCTAAAAAACAACCCTCCAAAACACAACCCTCTCAAACACAACCCTCCAAAACACAACCTCCAAAAACTAACCTTGAAACACAACTCTCCAAATACAAACCTCCAAACAACCCTCCATAACACAAACGTCCAAAACACAACCCTCCAAAACACAGCCCTCCAAAACACAACCCTCCAAAACACAACACTCGAAAACACAACCCTCCAAAACACAACCCTCCAAAACACAACCCTCTAAAACACAACTCTCCAAACACAACCCTCCATAACACAACCCTCCAAAACACAACCCTTCAAAACACAGCCCTCCAAAACACAACCCTCCAAAACACAACCTTCCAAAACACAGCCCTCCAAAAACACAGCCCTCCAAAACACAACCCTCCAAAACACAGCCCTCCAAAACACAACCCTCTATAACAAAACCCCTCAAAACACAGCCCTCCAAAACACAACCCTCCAAAACACAAACCTCCAAAACACAGCCCTCCAAAACACAACCCTCCATAACACAACCCTCCATAACAAAACCCTCTAAAACACAACCCTCCAAAACACAACCCTCTAAAATACAACCCTCCAAAACACAACCTCCAAAAAAATAACCTTGAAACACAACTCTCCAAACACAACCCTCTAAACAACCCTCCATAACACCTACCTCCAAAACACAACCCTCCAAAACACAGTCCTCCAAAACACAACCATCCAAAACACAACCCGCCAACACACAACCCTCCAAAACACAACCCTCTAAAACAAAACCCTCCAAAACACAGCCCTCCAAATCACAAACCTTCAAACACAATTCTCCAAAACACTGCACTCCAAAACACAAGCCACCAAAACACAATCCTCCAAAACACAACCCTCCAAAACAAAACCCTCCAAAACACATCCCTCCAAAACACAACCCTCCAAAACACAACCCTCTAAAACACAGCCCTCCAAAACACAACCCTCCAAAACACAGCCCTCCAAAACACAACCCTCCAAAACAAAACCCCTCAAAACACAGCCCTCCAAAACACAACCCTCCAAAACACAAACCTCCAAAACAAAGCCCTCCAAAACACAACCCTCCATAACACAACCCTCCATAACAAAACCCTCTAAAACACAACCCTCCAAAACACAACCCTCTAAAACACAACCCTCCAAAACACAACCTCCAAAAAAATAACCTTGAAACACAACTCTCCAAACACAACCCTCTAAACAACCCTCCATAACACCTACCTCCAAAACACAACCCTCCAAAACACAGCCCTCCAAAACACAACCATCCAAAACACAACCCGCCAACACACAACCCTCCAAAACACAACCCTCTAAAACAAAACCCTCCAAAACACCGCCCTCCAAAACACAAACCTTCAAACACAATTCTCCAAAACACTGCACTCCAAAACACAAGCCACCAAAACACAATCCTCCAAAACACAACCCTCCAAAACAAAACCCTCCAAAACACATCCCTCCAAAACACAACCCTCCAAAACACAACCCTCTAAAACACAGCCCTCCAGAACACAACCCTCCAAAACACTGCCCTCCAAAACACAACCCTCCAAAACAAAACTCTCCAAAACATATCCCTCCAAAACACAACCCTCCAAAACACAGCCCTCCAAAACACAGCCCTCCAAAACAAAACCCTCCAAAACACATCCCTCCAAAACACAACCCTCCAAAACACAACCCTCTAAAACACGGCCCTCCAGAACACAACCCTCCAAAACAAATCCCTCCAAAACACAACCCTCCAAAACAAAACCCTCCAAAACACATCCCTCCAAAACACAACCCTCCAAAACACAACCCTCCAAAACACAGCCCCCCAAAACACAACCCTCCAAAACACAGCCCTCCAAAACACAACCCTCCAAAACACAACCCTCCAAAATGCAAACCTCCAAAACACAGCCCTCCAAAATACAACCCTCCAAAACACAACCTCAAAAAACAGCCCTCCAAAACACAACCCTCCATAACACAACCCTCCAAAACACAACCCTCTTAAACACAACTCTCCAAACACAACCCTCCATAACACAACCCTACAAAACACAACCCTTCAAAACACAGCCCTCCAAAACACAGCCCTCCAAAACACAACCCTCCAAAACACAGCCCTCCAAAAACACAGCCCTCCAAAACACAACCCTCCAAAACACATCCCTCCAAAACACAACCCTCCAAAACACAACCCTCCAAAACACAGCCCTCCAAAACACAACCCTCCAAAACATAGCCCTCCAAAACAAAACCCTCCAAAACACAACCCTCCAAATGCAAACCTCCAAAACACAGCCCTCCAAAACACAACCCTCCAAAACACAACCTCCAAAAAACAGCCCTCCAAAACACAACCCTCCATAACACAACCCTCCAAAACACAACCCTCTAAAACACAACTCTCCACAACCCTCCATAACACAACCCTCCAAAACACAACCCTTCAAAACACAGCCCTCCAAAACACAGCCCTCCAAAACACAACCCTCCAAAACACAGGCCTCCAAAAACACAGCCCTCCAAAACACAACCCTCCAAAACACAGCCCTCCAAAACACAACCCTCCAAAACACAACCCTCTAAAACACAACCCTCCAAAACACAACCTCCAAAAAAATAACCTTGAAACACAACTCTCCAAACACAACCCTCTAAACAACCCTCCATAACACCTACCTCCAAAACACAACCCTCCAAAACACAGCCCTCCAAAACACAACCATCCAAAACACAACCCGCCAACACACAACCCTCCAAAACACAACCCTCTAAAACAAAACCCTCCAAAACACCGCCCTCCAAAACACAAACCTTCAAACACAATTCTCCAAAACACTGCACTCCAAAACACAAGCCACCAAAACACAATCCTCCAAAACACAACCCTCCAAAACAAAACCCTCCAAAACACATCCCTCCAAAACACAACCCTCCAAAACACAACCCTCTAAAACACAGCCCTCCAGAACACAACCCTCCAAAACACTGCCCTCCAAAACACAACCCTCCAAAACAAAACTCTCCAAAACATATCCCTCCAAAACACAACCCTCCAAAACACAGCCCTCCAAAACACAGCCCTCCAAAACAAAACCCTCCAAAACACATCCCTCCAAAACACAACCCTCCAAAACACAACCCTCTAAAACACGGCCCTCCAGAACACAACCCTCCAAAACAAATCCCTCCAAAACACAACCCTCCAAAACAAAACCCTCCAAAACACATCCCTCCAAAACACAACCCTCCAAAACACAACCCTCCAAAACACAGCCCCCCAAAACACAACCCTCCAAAACACAGCCCTCCAAAACACAACCCTCCAAAACACAACCCTCCAAAATGCAAACCTCCAAAACACAGCCCTCCAAAATACAACCCTCCAAAACACAACCTCAAAAAACAGCCCTCCAAAACACAACCCTCCATAACACAACCCTCCAAAACACAACCCTCTTAAACACAACTCTCCAAACACAACCCTCCATAACACAACCCTACAAAACACAACCCTTCAAAACACAGCCCTCCAAAACACAGTCCTCCAAAACACAACCCTCCAAAACACAGCCCTCCAAAAACACAGCCCTCCAAAACACAACCCTCCAAAACACATCCCTCCAAAACACAACCCTCCAAAACACAACCCTCCAAAACACAGCCCTCCAAAACACAACCCTCCAAAACATAGCCCTCCAAAACAAAACCCTCCAAAACACAACCCTCCAAATGCAAACCTCCAAAACACAGCCCTCCAAAACACAACCCTCCAAAACACAACCTCCAAAAAACAGCCCTCCAAAACACAACCCTCCATAACACAACCCTCCAAAACACAACCCTCTAAAACACAACTCTCCACAACCCTCCATAACACAACCCTCCAAAACACAACCCTTCAAAACACAGCCCTCCAAAACACAGCCCTCCAAAACACAACCCTCCAAAACACAGGCCTCCAAAAACACAGCCCTCCAAAACACAACCCTCTAAAACACAGCCCTCCAGAACACAACCCTCCAAAACACTGCCCTCCAAAACACAACCCTCCAAAACAAAACTCTCCAAAACATATCCCTCCAAAACACAACCCTCCAAAACACAGCCCTCCAAAACACAGCCCTCCAAAACAAAACCCTCCAAAACACATCCCTCCAAAACACAACCCTCCAAAACACAACCCTCTAAAACACGGCCCTCCAGAACACAACCCTCCAAAACAAATCCCTCCAAAACACAACCCTCCAAAACAAAACCCTCCAAAACACATCCCTCCAAAACACAACCCTCCAAAACACAACCCTCCAAAACACAGCCCCCCAAAACACAACCCTCCAAAACACAGCCCTCCAAAACACAACCCTCCAAAACACAACCCTCCAAAATGCAAACCTCCAAAACACAGCCCTCCAAAATACAACCCTCCAAAACACAACCTCAAAAAACAGCCCTCCAAAACACAACCCTCCATAACACAACCCTCCAAAACACAACCCTCTTAAACACAACTCTCCAAACACAACCCTCCATAACACAACCCTACAAAACACAACCCTTCAAAACACAGCCCTCCAAAACACAGCCCTCCAAAACACAACCCTCCAAAACACAGCCCTCCAAAAACACAGCCCTCCAAAACACAACCCTCCAAAACACATCCCTCCAAAACACAACCCTCCAAAACACAACCCTCCAAAACACAGCCCTCCAAAACACAACCCTCCAAAACATAGTCCTCCAAAACAAAACCCTCCAAAACACAACCCTCCAAATGCAAACCTCCAAAACACAGCCCTCCAAAACACAACCCTCCAAAACACAACCTCCAAAAAACAGCCCTCCAAAACACAACCCTCCATAACACAACCCTCCAAAACACAACCCTCTAAAACACAACTCTCCACAACCCTCCATAACACAACCCTCCAAAACACAACCCTTCAAAACACAGCCCTCCAAAACACAGCCCTCCAAAACACAACCCTCCAAAACACAGGCCTCCAAAAACACAGCCCTCCAAAACACAACCCTCCAAAACACAGCCCTCCAAAACACAACCCTCCATAACAAAACCCCTCAAAACACAGCCCTCCAAAACACAACCCTCCAAAACACAAACCTCCAAAACACAGCCCTCCAAAACACAACCCTCCATAACACAACCCTCCAAAACAAAACCCTTCAAAACACAGCCCTCCAAAACACAGCCCTCCAAAACACAACCCTCCAAAACACAGCCCTCCAAAAACACAGCCCTCCAAAACACAACCCTCCAAAACACAGCCCTCCAAAACACAACCCTCCATAACAAAACCCCTCAAAACACAGCCCTCCAAAACACAAACCTCCAAAACACAGCCCTCCAAAACACAACCCTCCATAACACAACCCTCCATAACAAAACCCTCTAAAACACAACCCTCCAAAACACAACCCTCTAAAACACAACCCTCCAAAACACAACCTCCAAAAAAATAACCTTGAAACACAACTCTCCAAATACAACCCTCTAAACAACCCTCCATAACACCTACCTCCAAAACACAACCCTCCAAAACACAGCCCTCCAAAACACAACCATCCAAAACACAACCCGCCAACACACAACCCTCCAAAACACAACCCTCTAAAACAAAACCCTCCAAAACACATCCCTCCAAAACACAACCCTCCAAAACACAACCCTCTAAAACACAGCCCTCCAGAACACAACCCTCCAAAACACAGCCCTCCAAAACACAACCCTCCAAAACAAAACTCTCCAAAACATATCCCTCCAAAACACAACCCTCCAAAACACAGCCCTCCAAAACACAGCCCTCCAAAACAAAACCCTCCAAAACACATCCCTCCAAAACACAACCCTCCAAAACACAACCCTCTAAAACACGGCCCTCCAGAACACAACCCTCCAAAACAAATCCCTCCAAAACACAACCCTCCAAAACAAAACCCTCCAAAACACATCCCTCCAAAACACAACCCTCCAAAACACAGCCCCCCAAAACACAACCCTCCAAAACACAGCCCTCCAAAACACAACCCTCCAAAACACAACCCTCCAAAATGCAAACCTCCAAAACACAGCCCTCCAAAATACAACCCTCCAAAACACAACCTCAAAAAACAGCCCTCCAAAACACAACCCTCCATAACACAACCCTCCAAAACACAACCCTCTAAAACACAACTCTCCAAACACAACCCTCCATAACACAACCCTACAAAACACAACCCTTCAAAACACAGCCCTCCAAAACACAGCCCTCCAAAACACAACCCTCCAAAACACAGCCCTCCAAAAACACAGCCCTCCAAAACACAACCCTCCAAAACACATCCCTCCAAAACACAACCCTCCAAAACACAACCCTCCAAAACACAGCCCTCCAAAACACAACCCTCCAAAACATAGCCCTCCAAAACAAAACCCTCCAAAACACAACCCTCCAAATGCAAACCTCCAAAACACAGCCCTCCAAAACACAACCCTCCAAAACACAACCTCCAAAAAACAGCCCTCCAAAACACAACCCTCCATAACACAACCCTCCAAAACACAACCCTCTAAAACACAACTCTCCACAACCCTCCATAACACAACCCTCCAAAACACAACCCTTCAAAACACAGCCCTCCAAAACACAGCCCTCCAAAACACAACCCTCCAAAACACAGGCCTCCAAAAACACAGCCCTCCAAAACACAACCCTCCAAAACACAGCCCTCCAAAACACAACCCTCCATAACAAAACCCCTCAAAACACAGCCCTCCAAAACACAACCCTCCAAAACACAAACCTCCAAAACACAGCCCTCCAAAACACAACCCTCCATAACACAACCCTCCAAAACACAACCCTTCAAAACACAGCCCTCCAAAACACAGCCCTCCAAAACACAACCCTCCAAAACACAGCCCTCCAAAAACACAGCCCTCCAAAACACAACCCTCCAAAACACAGCCCTCCAAAACACAACCCTCCATAACAAAACCCCTCAAAACACAGCCCTCCAAAACACAAACCTCCAAAACACAGCCCTCCAAAACACAACCCTCCATAACACAACCCTCCATAACAAAACCCTCTAAAACACAACCCTCCAAAACACAACCCTCTAAAACACAACCCTCCAAAACACAACCTCCAAAAAAATAACCTTGAAACACAACTCTCCAAACACAACCCTCTAAACAACCCTCCATAACACCTACCTCCAAAACACAACCCTCCAAAACACAGCCCTCCAAAACACAACCATCCAAAACGCAACCCGCCAACACACAACCCTCCAAAACACAACCCTCTAAAACAAAACCCTCCAAAACACAGCCCTCCAAAACACAAACCTTCAAACACAATTCTCCAAAACACTGCACTCCAAAACACAAGCCACCAAAACACAATCCTCCAAAACACAACCCTCCAAAACAAAACCCTCCAAAACACATCCCTCCAAAACACAACCCTCCAAAACACAACCCTCTAAAACACAGCCCTCCAAAACACAACCCTCCAAAACACAGCCCTCCAAAACACAACCCTCCAAAACAAAACCCTCCAAAACACATCCCTCCAAAACACAACCCTCCAAAACACAACCCTCCAAAACACAGCCCTCCAAAACACAACCCTGCAAAACACAGCCCTCCAAAACACAACCCTCCAAAACACAACCATCCAAAACGCAAACCTCCAAAACACAGCCCTCCAAAACACAACCCTCTAAAACACAACCCTCCAAAACACAGCCCTCCAAAACACAAACCTTCAAAAACAACTCTCCAAAACACAGCCCTCCAAAACACAACCCTCCATAACACAACCCTCCATAACACAACCCTCTAAAACACAACCCTCCAAAACACAACCCTCTAAAACACAACCCTCCAAAACACAACCTCCAAAAAACTAACCTTGAAACACAACTCTCCAAACACAACCCTCCAAACAACCCTCCATGACACAAACCTCCAAAACACAACCCTCCAAAACACAGCCCTCCAAAACACAACCCTCCAAAACACAACCCTCCAACACACAACCCTCCAAAACACAACCGTCTAAAACACAACCCTCCAAAACACAGCCCTCCAAAACACAAACCTTGAAACACAACTCTCCAAAACACAGCCCTCCAAAACACAAGCCACCAAAACACAATCCTCCAAAACACAACCCTCCAAAACAAAACCCTCCAAAACACATCCCTCCAAAACACAACCCTCCAAAACACAACCCTCTAAAACACAGCCCTCCAAAACACAACCCTCCAAAACACAGCCCTCCAAAACACAACCCTCCAAAACAAAACCCTCCAAAACACATCCCTCCAAAACACAACCCTCCAAAACACAACCCTCCAAAACACAGCCCTCCAAAACACAACCCTGCAAAACACAGCCCTCCAAAACACAACCCTCCAAAACACAACCATCCAAAACGCAAACCTCCAAAACACAGCCCTCCAAAACACAACCCTCTAAAACACAACCCTCCAAAACACAGCCCTCCAAAACACAAACCTTCAAAAACAACTCTCCAAAACACAGCCCTCCAAAACACAACCCTCCATAACACAACCCTCCATAACACAACCCTCTAAAACACAACCCTCCAAAACACAACCCTCTAAAACAAAACCCTCCAAAACACAACCTCCAAAAAACTAACCTTGAAACACAACTCTCCAAACACAACCCTCCAAACAACCCTCCATGACACAAACCTCCAAAACACAACCCTCCAAAACACAGCCCTCCAAAACACAACCCTCCAAAACACAACCCTCCAACACACAACCCTCCAAAACACAACCCTCTAAAACACAACCCTCCAAAACACAGCCCTCCAAAACACAAACCTTGAAACACAACTCTCCAAAACACAGCCCTCCAAAACACAAGCCACCAAAACACAATCCTCCAAAACACAACCCTCCAAAACAAAACCCTCCAAAACACATCCCTCCAAAACACAACCCTCCAAAACACAACCCTCTAAAAAACAGCCCTCCAAAACACAACCCTCCAAAACACAGCCCTCCAAAACACAACCCTCCAAAACACAGCCCTCCAATACACAACCCTCCATAACACAACCCCTCAAAACACAGCCCTCCAAAACACAACCCTACAAAACACAGCCCTCCAAAACAAAAACCTCCAAAACACAGCCCTCCAAAACACAACCCTCCAAATCACAAACCTCCAAAACACAGCCCTCCAAACACACAACCCTCCATAACACAACCCTCCATAACACAACCCTCTAAAAAACAACCCTCCAAAACACAACCCTCTCAAACACAACCCTCCAAAACACAACCTCCAAAAACTAACCTTGAAACACAACTCTCCAAATACAAACCTCCAAACAACCCTCCATAACACAAACGTCCAAAACACAACCCTCCAAAACACAGCCCTCCAAAACACAACCCTCCAAAACACAACACTCGAAAACACAACCCTCCAAAACACAACCCTCCAAAACACAACCCTCGAAAACACAACCCTCCAAAACACAACCCTCCAAAACACAGCCCTCCAAAACACAACCATCCAAAACACAACCCTCCAACACACAACCCTCCAAAACACAACCCTCTAAAACACAACCCTCCAAAATACAACCCTCCAACACACAACCCTCCAAAACACAACCCTCTAAAACACAACCCTCCAAAACACAGCCCTCCAAAACACAAACCTTGAAACACAACTCTCCAAAACACAGCCCTCCAAAACACAAGCCACCAAAACACAATCCTCCAAAACACAACCCTCCAAAACAAAACCCTCCAAAACACATCCCTCCAAAACACAACCCTCCAAAACACAACCCTCTAAAACACAGCCCTCCAAAACACAACCCTCCAAAACACAGCCCTCCAAAACACAACCCTCCAAAACACAGCCCTCCAAAACACAACCCTCCATAACACAACCCCTCAAAACACAGCCCTCCAAAACACAACCCTCCAAAACACAGCCCTCCAAAACACAACCCTCTAAAACACAAGCCTCCAAAACACAACCCTCTAAAACAACCCTCCAAAACACAGCCCTCCAAAACACACCCTTCCAAAACACAAGCCACCAAAACACAATACTCCAAAATACAACCCTCCAAAACAAAACTCTCCAAAACACATTCCTCCAAAACACAACCCTCCAAAACACAGCCCTCGAAAACACAAGCCACCAAAACACAATCCTCCAAAACACAACTCTCCAAAACAAAACCCTCCAAAACACATCCCTCCAAAACACAACCCTCAAAAACACAACCCTCTAAAACACAGCCCTCCAGAACACAACCCTCCAAAACACAGCCCTCCAAAACACAACCCTCCAAAACAAAACTCTCCAAAACATATCCCTCCAAAACACAACCCTCCAAAACACAGCCCTCTAAAACACAACCCTCCAAAACACAGCCCTCCAAAACACATCCCTCCGAAACAAAACCCTCCAAAACGCAAACCTCCAAAACACAGCGCTCCAAAACACAACCCTCCATAACACAACCCTCTATAACACAACCCTCCATAACACAACCCCTCAAAACACAGCCCTCCAAAACACAACCCTCCAAAACACAGCCCTCCAAAACAAAAACCTCCAAAACACAGCCCTCCAAAACATAACCCTCCAAAACAAAACCCTCCAAAACACATCCCTCCAAAACACAACCCTCCAAAACACAACCCTCCAAAACACAACCCTCTTAAACACAACTCTCCAAACACAACCCTCCATAACACAACCCTCCAAAACACAACCCTTCAAAACACAGCCCTCCAAAACACAACCCTCCAAAACACAACCCTCCAAAACACAGCCCTCCAAAAACACAGCCCTCCAAAACACAACCCTCCAAAACACAGCCCTCCAAAACACAACCCTCTATAACAAAACCCCTCAAAACACAGCCCTCCAAAACACAACCCTCCAAAACACAAACCTCCAAAACACAGCCCTCCAAAACACAAACCTTCAAAAACAACTCTCCAAAACACAGCCCTCCAAAACACAACCCTCCATAACACAACCCTCCATAACACAACCCTCTAAAACACAACCCTCCAAAACACAACCCTCTAAAACAAAACCCTCCAAAACACAACCTCCAAAAAACTAACCTTGAAACACAACTCTCCAAACACAACCCTCCAAACAACCCTCCATGACACAAACCTCCAAAACACAACCCTCCAAAACACAGCCCTCCAAAACACAACCCTCCAAAACACAACCCTCCAACACACAACCCTCCAAAACACAACCCTCTAAAACACAACCCTCCAAAACACAGCCCTCCAAAACACAAACCTTGAAACACAACTCTCCAAAACACAGCCCTCCAAAACACAAGCCACCAAAACACAATCCTCCAAAACACAACCCTCCAAAACAAAACCCTCCAAAACACATCCCTCCAAAACACAACCCTCCAAAACACAACCCTCTAAAAAACAGCCCTCCAAAACACAACCCTCCAAAACACAGCCCTCCAAAACACAACCCTCCAAAACACAGCCCTCCAATACACAACCCTCCATAACACAACCCCTCAAAACACAGCCCTCCAAAACACAACCCTACAAAACACAGCCCTCCAAAACAAAAACCTCCAAAACACAGCCCTCCAAAACACAACCCTCCAAATCACAAACCTCCAAAACACAGCCCTCCAAACACACAACCCTCCATAACACAACCCTCCATAACACAACCCTCTAAAAAACAACCCTCCAAAACACAACCCTCTCAAACACAACCCTCCAAAACACAACCTCCAAAAACTAACCTTGAAACACAACTCTCCAAATACAAACCTCCAAACAACCCTCCATAACACAAACGTCCAAAACACAACCCTCCAAAACACAGCCCTCCAAAACACAACCCTCCAAAACACAACACTCGAAAACACAACCCTCCAAAACACAACCCTCCAAAACACAACCCTCGAAAACACAACCCTCCAAAACACAACCCTCCAAAACACAGCCCTCCAAAACACAACCATCCAAAACACAACCCTCCAACACACAACCCTCCAAAACACAACCCTCTAAAACACAACCCTCCAAAATACAACCCTCCAACACACAACCCTCCAAAACACAACCCTCTAAAACACAACCCTCCAAAACACAGCCCTCCAAAACACAAACCTTGAAACACAACTCTCCAAAACACAGCCCTCCAAAACACAAGCCACCAAAACACAATCCTCCAAAACACAACCCTCCAAAACAAAACCCTCCAAAACACATCCCTCCAAAACACAACCCTCCAAAACACAACCCTCTAAAACACAGCCCTCCAAAACACAACCCTCCAAAACACAGCCCTCCAAAACACAACCCTCCAAAACACAGCCCTCCAAAACACAACCCTCCATAACACAACCCCTCAAAACACAGCCCTCCAAAACACAACCCTCCAAAACACAGCCCTCCAAAACACAACCCTCTAAAACACAAGCCTCCAAAACACAACCCTCTAAAACAACCCTCCAAAACACAGCCCTCCAAAACACACCCTTCCAAAACACAAGCCACCAAAACACAATACTCCAAAATACAACCCTCCAAAACAAAACTCTCCAAAACACATCCCTCCAAAACACAACCCTCCAAAACACAGCCCTCGAAAACACAAGCCACCAAAACACAATCCTCCAAAACACAACTCTCCAAAACAAAACCCTCCAAAACACATCCCTCCAAAACACAACCCTCAAAAACACAACCCTCTAAAACACAGCCCTCCAGAACACAACCCTCCAAAACACAGCCCTCCAAAACACAACCCTCCAAAACAAAACTCTCCAAAACATATCCCTCCAAAACACAACCCTCCAAAACACAGCCCTCTAAAACACAACCCTCCAAAACACAGCCCTCCAAAACACATCCCTCCGAAACAAAACCCTCCAAAACGCAAACCTCCAAAACACAGCGCTCCAAAACACAACCCTCCATAACACAACCCTCTATAACACAACCCTCCATAACACAACCCCTCAAAACACAGCCCTCCAAAACACAACCCTCCAAAACACAGCCCTCCAAAACAAAAACCTCCAAAACACAGCCCTCCAAAACATAACCCTCCAAAACAAAACCCTCCAAAACACATCCCTCCAAAACACAACCCTCCAAAACACAACCCTCCAAAACACAACCCTCTTAAACACAACTCTCCAAACACAACCCTCCATAACACAACCCTCCAAAACACAACCCTTCAAAACACAGCCCTCCAAAACACAACCCTCCAAAACACAACCCTCCAAAACACAGCCCTCCAAAAACACAGCCCTCCAAAACACAACCCTCCAAAACACAGCCCTCCAAAACACAACCCTCTATAACAAAACCCCTCAAAACACAGCCCTCCAAAACACAACCCTCCAAAACACAAACCTCCAAAACACAGCCCTCCAAAACACAACCCTCCATAACACAACCCTCCATAACAAAACCCTCTAAAACACAACCCTCCAAAACACAACCCTCTAAAACACAACCCTCCAAAACACAACCTCCAAAAAAATAACCTTGAAACACAACTCTCCAAACACAACCCTCTAAACAACCCTCCATGACACCTACCTCCAAAACACAACCCTCCAAAACACAGCCCTCCAAAACACAACCATCCAAAACACAACCCGCCAACACACAACCCTCCAAAACACAACCCTCTAAAACAAAACCCTCCAAAACACAGCCCTCCAAATCACAAACCTTCAAACACAATTCTCCAAAACACTGCACTCCAAAACACAAGCCACCAAAACACAATCCTCCAAAACACAACCCTCCAAAACAAAACCCTCCAAAACACATCCCTCCAAAACACAACCCTCCAAAACACAACCCTCTAAAACACAGCCCTCCAAAACACAACCCTCCAAAACACAGCCCTCCAAAACACAACCCTCCAAAACAAAACCCCTCAAAACACAGCCCTCCAAAACACAACCCTCCAAAACACAAACCTCCAAAACAAAGCCCTCCAAAACACAACCCTCCATAACACAACCCTCCATAACAAAACCCTCTAAAACACAACCCTCCAAAACACAACCCTCTAAAACACAACCCTCCAAAACACAACCTCCAAAAAAATAACCTTGAAACACAACTCTCCAAACACAACCCTCTAAACAACCCTCCATAACACCTACCTCCAAAACACAACCCTCCAAAACACAGCCCTCCAAAACACAACCATCCAAAACACAACCCGCCAACACACAACCCTCCAAAACACAACCCTCTAAAACAAAACCCTCCAAAACACAGCCCTCCAAAACACAAACCTTCAAACACAATTCTCCAAAACACTGCACTCCAAAACACAAGCCACCAAAACACAATCCTCCAAAACACAACCCTCCAAAACAAAACCCTCCAAAACACATCCCTCCAAAACACAACCCTCCAAAACACAACCCTCTAAAACACAGCCCTCCAGAACACAACCCTCCAAAACACAGCCCTCCAAAACACAACCCTCCAAAACAAAACTCTCCAAAACATATCCCTCCAAAACACAACCCTCCAAAACACAGCCCTCCAAAACACAGCCCTCCAAAACACAACCCTCCAAAACACAGCCCTCCAAAACACAACCCTCCAAAACACAACCATCCAAAACGCAAACCTCCAAAACACAGCCCTCCAAAACACAACCCTCTAAAACACAACCCTCCAAAACACAGCCCTCCAAAACACAAACCTTCAAACACAACTCTCCAAAACACAGCCCTCCAAAACACAACCCTCCATAACACAACCCTCCATAACACAACCCTCTAAAACACAACCCTCCAAAACACAGCCCTCCAAAACACAAGCCACTAAAACACAACCCTCGAAAACACAACCCTCTAAAACACAAGCCTCCAAAACACAACCCTCTAAAACAACCCTCCAAAACACAGCCCTCCAAAACACACCCTTCCAAAACACAAGCCACCAAAACACAATACTCCAAAATACAACCCTCCAAAACAAAACTCTCCAAAACACATCCCTCCAAAACACAACCCTCCAAAACACAGCCCTCGAAAACACAAGCCACCAAAACACAATCCTCCAAAACACAACTCTCCAAAACAAAACCCTCCAAAACACATCCCTCCAAAACACAACCCTCAAAAACACAACCCTCTAAAACACAGCCCTCCAGAACACAACCCTCCAAAACACAGCCCTCCAAAACACAACCCTCCAAAACAAAACTCTCCAAAACATATCCCTCCAAAACACAACCCTCCAAAACACAGCCCTCCAAAACACAACCCTCCAAAACACAGCCCTCCAAAACACATCCCTCCAAAACAAAACCCTCCAAAACGCAAACCTCCAAAACACAGCGCTCCAAAACACAACCCTCCATAACACAACCCTCTATAACACAACCCTCCATAACACAACCCCTCAAAACACAGCCCTCCAAAACACAACCCTCCAAAACACAGCCCTCCAAAACAAAAACCTCCAAAACACAGCCCTCCAAAACATAACCCTCCAAAATAAAACCCTCCAAAACACATCCCTCCAAAACACAACCCTCCAAAACACAACCCTCCAAAACAAAACCCTCTTAAACACAACTCTCCAAACACAACCCTCCATAACACAACCCTCCAAAACACAACCCTTCAAAACACAGCCCTCCAAAACACAACCCTCCAAAACACAACCCTCCAAAACACAGCCCTCCAAAAACACAGCCCTCCAAAACACAACCCTCCAAAACACAGCCCTCCAAAACACAACCCTCTATAACAAAACCCCTCAAAACACAGCCCTCCAAAACACAACCCTCCAAAACACAAACCTCCAAAACACAGCCCTCCAAAACACAACCCTCCATAACACAACCCTCCATAACACAACCCTCTAAAACACAACCCTCCAAAACACAACCCTCTAAAACACAACCCTCCAAAACACAACCTCCAAAAAAATAACCTTGAAACACAACTCTCCAAACACAACCCTCTAAACAACCCTCCATGACACCTACCTCCAAAACACAACCCTCCAAAACACAGCCCTCCAAAACACAACCATCCAAAACACAACCCGCCAACACACAACCCTCCAAAACACAACCCTCTAAAACAAAACCCTCCAAAACACAGCCCTCCAAATCACAAACCTTCAAACACAATTCTCCAAAACACTGCACTCCAAAACACAAGCCACCAAAACACAATCCTCCAAAACACAACCCTCCAAAACAAAACCCTCCAAAACACATCCCTCCAAAACACAACCCTCCAAAACACAACCCTCTAAAACACAGCCCTCCAAAACACAACCCTCCAAAACACAGCCCTCCAAAACACAACCCTCCAAAACAAAACCCCTCAAAACACAGCCCTCCAAAACACAACCCTCCAAAACACAAACCTCCAAAACAAAGCCCTCCAAAACACAACCCTCCATAACACAACCCTCCATAACAAAACCCTCTAAAACACAACCCTCCAAAACACAACCCTCTAAAACAGAACCCTCCAAAACACAACCTCCAAAAAAATAACCTTGAAACACAACTCTCCAAACACAACCCTCTAAACAACCCTCCATAACACCTACCTCCAAAACACAACCCTCCAAAACACAGCCCTCCAAAACACAACCATCCAAAACACAACCCGCCAACACACAACCCTCCAAAACACAACCCTCTAAAACAAAACCCTCCAAAACACAGCCCTCCAAAACACAAACCTTCAAACACAATTCTCCAAAACACTGCACTCCAAAACACAAGCCACCAAAACACAATCCTCCAAAACACAACCCTCCAAAACAAAACCCTCCAAAACACATCCCTCCAAAACACAACCCTCCAAAACACAACCCTCTAAAACACAGCCCTCCAGAACACAACCCTCCAAAACACAGCCCTCCAAAACACAACCCTCCAAAACAAAACTCTCCAAAACATATCCCTCCAAAACACAACCCTCCAAAACACAGCCCTCCAAAACACAGCCCTCCAAAACACAACCCTCCAAAACACAGCCCTCCAAAACACAACCCTCCAAAACACAACCATCCAAAACGCAAACCTCCAAAACACAGCCCTCCAAAACACAACCCTCTAAAACACAACCCTCCAAAACACAGCCCTCCAAAACACAAACCTTCAAACACAACTCTCCAAAACACAGCCCTCCAAAACACAACCCTCCATAACACAACCCTCCATAACACAACCCTCTAAAACACAACCCTCCAAAACACAACCCTCTAAAACACAACCCTCCAAAACACAACCTCCAAAAAACTAACCTTGAAACACAACTCTCCAAACACAACCCTCCAAACAACCCTCCATGACACAAACCTCCAAAACACAACCCTCCAAAACACAGCCCTCCAAAACACAACCCTCCAAAACACAACCCTCCAACACACAACCCTCCAAAATACAACCCTCTAAAACACAACCCTCAAAAACACAGCCCTCCAAAACACAAACCTTGAAACACAACTCTCCAAAACACAGCCCTCCAAAACACAAGCCACCAAAACACAATCCTCCAAAACACAACCCTCCAAAACAAAACCCTTCAAAACACATCCTTCCAAAACACAACCCTCCAAAACACAACCCTCTAAAACACAGCCCTCCAAAACACAACCCTCCAAAACACAGCCCTCCAAAACACAACCCTCCAAAACACAGCCCTCCAATACACAACCCTCCATAACACAACCCCTCAAAACACAGCCCTCCAAAACACAACCCTCCAAAACACAGCCCTCCAAAACAAAAACCTCCAAAACACAGCCCTCCAAAACACAACCCTCCAAATCACAAACCTCCAAAACACAGCCCTCCAAACACACAACCCTCCATAACACAACCCTCCATAACACAACCCTCTAAAAAACAACCCTCCAAAACACAACCCTCTCAAACACAACCCTCCAAAACACAACCTCCAAAAAACTAACCTTGAAACACAACTCTCCAAACACAAACCTCCAAACAACCCTCCATAACACAAACGTCCAAAACACAACCCTCCAAAACACAGCCCTCCAAAACACAACCCTCCAAAACACAACCCTCGAAAACACAACCCTCAAAACACAATCCTCCAAAACACAACCCTCGAAAACACAACCCTCCAAAACACAACCCTCCAAAACACAGCCCTCCAAAACACAACCATCCAAAACACAACCCTCCAACACACAACCCTCCAAAACACAACCCTCTAAAACACAACCCTCCAAAATACAACCCTCCAACACACAACCCTCCAAAACACAACCCTCTAAAACACAACCCTCCAAAATACAGCCCTCCAAAACACAAACCTTGAAACACAACTCTCCAAAACACAGCCCTCCAAAACACAAGCCACCAAAACACAATCCTCCAAAACACAACCCTCCAAAACAAAACCCTCCAAAACACATCCCTCCAAAACACAACCCTCTAAAACACAGCCCTCCAAAACACAACCCTCCAAAACACAGCCCTCCAAAACACAACCCTCCAAAACACAGCCCTCCAAAACACAACCCTCCATAACACAACCCCTCAAAACACAGCCCTCCAAAACACAACCCTCCAAAACACAGCCCTCCAAAACAAAACCTCCAAAACACAGCCCTCCAAAACACAACCCTCCAAAACACAAACCTCCAAAACACAGCCCTCCAAACACACAATCCTCCATAACACAACCCTCCATAACACAACCCTCTAAAACACAACCTCCAAAAAAACTAACCTTGAAACACAACTCTCCAAACACAACCCTCCAAACAACCCTCCATAACACAAACGTCCAAAACACAACCCTCCAAAACACAGTCCTCCAAAACACAACCCTCCAAAACACAACCCTCGAAAACACAACCCTCCAAAACACAAACCTCCAAAACACAACCCTCTAAAACAACCCTCCAAAACACAGCCCTCCAAAACACAACCTTCCAAAACACAAGCCACCAAAACAAAACCCTCCAAAACACATCAATCCAAAACAAAACCCTCCAAAACACATCCCTCCAAAACACAACCCTCCAAAACACAGCCCTCCAAAACACAAGCCACCAAAACACAATCCTCCAAAACACAACCCTCCAAAACAAAACCCTCCAAAACACATCCCTCCAAAACACAACCCTCCAAAACACAACCCTCCAAAACAAAACCCTCCAAAACACAGCCCTCCAAAACACAACCCTCCAAAACACAACTCTCTATAACACAACCCTCCATAACACAACCCCTCAAAACACAGCCCTCCAAAACACAACCCTCCAAAACACAGCCCTCCAAAACAAAAACCTCCAAAACACAGCCCTCCAAAACACAACCCTCCAAAATAAAACCCTCCAAAATACATCCCTCCAAAACACAACCCTCCAAAACACAACCCTCCAAAACACAGCCTTCCAAAACACAACCCTCCAAAACACAGCCCTCCAAAACGCAACCCTCCAAAAGACAAACCTCCAAAACGCAAACCTCCAAAACACAGCCCTTCGAAACACAACCCTCCAAAACTCAACCTCCAAAAAACAGCCCTCCAAAACACAACCCTCCATAACACAACCCTCCAAAACACAACCCTCTAAAACACAACTCTCCAAACACAACCCTCCATAACACAACCCTCCAAAACACAACCCTTCAAAACACAGCCCTCCAAAACACAGCCCTCCAAAACACAACCCTCCAAAACACAGCCGTCCTAAATCACAGCCCTCCAAAACACAACCCTCCAAAACACAGCCCTCCAAAACGCAACCCTCCATGACACAACCCCTCAAAACATAGCCCTCCAAAACACAACCCTCCAAAACACAGCCCTCCAAAACACAAACCTTCAAACACAACTCTCCAAAACACAGCCCTCCAAAACACAACCCTCCATAACACAACCCTCCATAACACAACCCTCTAAAACACAACCCTCCAAAACACAACCCTCTAAAACACAACCCTCCAAAACACAACCTCCAAAAAACTAACCTTGAAACACAACTCTCCAAACACAACCCTCCAAACAACCCTCCATGACACAAACCTCCAAAACACAACCCTCCAAAACACAGCCCTCCAAAACACAACCCTCCAAAACACAACCCTCCAACACACAACCCTCCAAAATACAACCCTCTAAAACACAACCCTCAAAAACACAGCCCTCCAAAACACAAACCTTGAAACACAACTCTCCAAAACACAGCCCTCCAAAACACAAGCCACCAAAACACAATCCTCCAAAACACAACCCTCCAAAACAAAACCCTTCAAAACACATCCTTCCAAAACACAACCCTCCAAAACACAACCCTCTAAAACACAGCCCTCCAAAACACAACCCTCCAAAACACAGCCCTCCAAAACACAACCCTCCAAAACACAGCCCTCCAATACACAACCCTCCATAACACAACCCCTCAAAACACAGCCCTCCAAAACACAACCCTCCAAAACACAGCCCTCCAAAACAAAAACCTCCAAAACACAGCCCTCCAAAACACAACCCTCCAAATCACAAACCTCCAAAACACAGCCCTCCAAACACACAACCCTCCATAACACAACCCTCCATAACACAACCCTCTAAAAAACAACCCTCCAAAACACAACCCTCTCAAACACAACCCTCCAAAACACAACCTCCAAAAAACTAACCTTGAAACACAACTCTCCAAACACAAACCTCCAAACAACCCTCCATAACACAAACGTCCAAAACACAACCCTCCAAAACACAGCCCTCCAAAACACAACCCTCCAAAACACAACCCTCGAAAACACAACCCTCAAAACACAATCCTCCAAAACACAACCCTCGAAAACACAACCCTCCAAAACACAACCCTCCAAAACACAGCCCTCCAAAACACAACCATCCAAAACACAACCCTCCAACACACAACCCTCCAAAACACAACCCTCTAAAACACAACCCTCCAAAATACAACCCTCCAACACACAACCCTCCAAAACACAACCCTCTAAAACACAACCCTCCAAAATACAGCCCTCCAAAACACAAACCTTGAAACACAACTCTCCAAAACACAGCCCTCCAAAACACAAGCCACCAAAACACAATCCTCCAAAACACAACCCTCCAAAACAAAACCCTCCAAAACACATCCCTCCAAAACACAACCCTCTAAAACACAGCCCTCCAAAACACAACCCTCCAAAACACAGCCCTCCAAAACACAACCCTCCAAAACACAGCCCTCCAAAACACAACCCTCCATAACACAACCCCTCAAAACACAGCCCTCCAAAACACAACCCTCCAAAACACAGCCCTCCAAAACAAAACCTCCAAAACACAGCCCTCCAAAACACAACCCTCCAAAACACAAACCTCCAAAACACAGCCCTCCAAACACACAACCCTCCATAACACAACCCTCCATAACACAACCCTCTAAAACACAACCTCCAAAAAAACTAACCTTGAAACACAACTCTCCAAACACAACCCTCCAAACAACCCTCCATAACACAAACGTCCAAAACACAACCCTCCAAAACACAGTCCTCCAAAACACAACCCTCCAAAACACAACCCTCGAAAACACAACCCTCCAAAACACAAACCTCCAAAACACAACCCTCTAAAACAACCCTCCAAAACACAGCCCTCCAAAACACAACCTTCCAAAACACAAGCCACCAAAACAAAACCCTCCAAAACACATCAATCCAAAACAAAACCCTCCAAAACACATCCCTCCAAAACACAACCCTCCAAAACACAGCCCTCCAAAACACAAGCCACCAAAACACAATCCTCCAAAACACAACCCTCCAAAACAAAACCCTCCAAAACACATCCCTCCAAAACACAACCCTCCAAAACACAACCCTCCAAAACAAAACCCTCCAAAACACAGCCCTCCAAAACACAACCCTCCAAAACACAACTCTCTATAACACAACCCTCCATAACACAACCCCTCAAAACACAGCCCTCCAAAACACAACCCTCCAAAACACAGCCCTCCAAAACAAAAACCTCCAAAACACAGCCCTCCAAAACACAACCCTCCAAAATAAAACCCTCCAAAATACATCCCTCCAAAACACAACCCTCCAAAACACAACCCTCCAAAACACAGCCTTCCAAAACACAACCCTCCAAAACACAGCCCTCCAAAACGCAACCCTCCAAAAGACAAACCTCCAAAACGCAAACCTCCAAAACACAGCCCTTCGAAACACAACCCTCCAAAACTCAACCTCCAAAAAACAGCCCTCCAAAACACAACCCTCCATAACACAACCCTCCAAAACACAACCCTCTAAAACACAACTCTCCAAACACAACCCTCCATAACACAACCCTCCAAAACACAACCCTTCAAAACACAGCCCTCCAAAACACAGCCCTCCAAAACACAACCCTCCAAAACACAGCCGTCCTAAATCACAGCCCTCCAAAACACAACCCTCCAAAACACAGCCCTCCAAAACGCAACCCTCCATGACACAACCCCTCAAAACATAGCCCTCCAAAACACAACCCTCCAAAACACAGCCCTCCAAAACAAAAACCTCCAAAACACAGCCCTCCAAAACACAACCCTCCAAAACACGAACCTCCAAAACACAGCCCTCCAAAACACAACCCTCCAAAACACAGCCCTCCAAAACACAACCCTCCAAAAGACAACCCTCCAAAACGCAAACCTCCAAAACACAGCCCTTCGAAACACAACCCTCCAAAACTCAACCTCCAAAAAACAGCCCTCCAAAACACAACCCTCCAAAACACAACCCTCCAAAACACAACCCTCTAAAACACAACTCTCCAAACACAACCCTCCATAACACAACCCTCCAAAACACAACCCTTCAAAACACAGCCCTCCAAAACACAGCCCTCCAAAACACAACCCTCCAAAACACAGCCGTCCTAAATCACAGCCCTCCAAAACACAACCCTCCAAAACACAGCCCTCCAAAACGCAACCCTCCATGACACAACCCCTCAAAACACAGCCCTCCAAAACACAACCCTCCAAAACACAGCCCTCCAAAACAAAAACCTCCAAAACACAGCCCTCCAAAACACAACCCTCCAAAACACGAACCTCCAAAACACAGCCCTCCAAAACACAACCCTCCATAACACAACCCTCCATAACACAACCCTGTAAAACACAACCCTCCAAAACACAACCCTCTAAAACACAACCCTCCAAAACACAACCTCCAAAAAACTAACCTTGAAACACAACTCTCCAAACACAACCCTCCAAACAATCCTCCAAAACACAACCCTCCAAAACAAAACGCTCCAAAACACATCCCTCCAAAACACAACCCTCCAAAACACAACCCTCTAAAACACAGCTCTCCAAAATACAACCCTCCAAAAGACAGCCCTCCAAAACACAACCCTCCAAAACACAGCCCTCCAAAACACAACCCTCCATAACACAACCCCTCAAAACACAGCCCTCCAAAACACAACCCTCCAAAACACAACCCTCCAACACACAACCCTCCAAAACACAACCCTCTAAAACACAACCCTCCAAAATACAACCCTCCAACACACAACCCTCCAAAACACAACCCTCTAAAACACAACCCTCCAAAATACAGCCCTCCAAAACACAAACCTTGAAACACAACTCTCCAAAACACAGCCCTCCAAAACCCAAGCCACCAAAACACAATCCTCCAAAACACAACCCTCCAAAACAAAACCCTCCAAAACACATCCCTCCAAAACACAACCCTCCAAAACACAACCCTCTAAAACACAGCCCTCCAAAACACAACCCTCCAAAACACAGCCCTCCAAAACACAACCCTCCAAAACACAGCCCTCCAAAACACAACCCTCCATAACACAACCCCTCAAAACACAACCCTCCAAAACACAACCCTCCAAAACACAGCCCTCCAAAACAAAAACCTCCAAAACACAGCCCTCCAAAACACAACCCTCCAAAACACAAACCTCCAAAACACAGCCCTCCAAACACACAACCCTCCATAACACAACCCTCCATAACACAACCCTCTAAAACACAACCTCCAAAAAACTAACCTTGAAACACAACTCTCCAAACACAACCCTCCAAACAACCCTCCATAACACAAACGTCCAAAACACAACCCTCCAAAACACAGCCCTCCAAAACACAACGCTCCAAAACACAACCCTCGAAAACACAACCCTCCAAAACACAAACCTCCAAAACACAACCCTCTAAAACAACCCTCCAAAACACAGCCCTCCAAAACACAACCTTCCAAAACACAAGCAACCAAAACAAAACCCTCCAAAACACATCCCTCCAAAACAAAACCCTCCAAAACACATCCCTCCAAAACACAACCCTCCAAAACACAGCCCTCCAAAACACAAGCCACCAAAACACAATCCTCCAAAACACAACCCTCCAAAACAAAACCCTCCAAAACACATCCCTCCAAAACACAACCCTCCATAACACAACCCTCCAAAACACAACCCTCCAAAACACAGCCCTCCAAAACACAACCCTCCAAAACACAACCCTCTATAACACAACCCTCGATAACACAACCCCTCAAAACACAGCCCTCCAAAACACAACCCTCCAAAACACAGCCCTCCAAAACAAAAACCTCCAAAACACAGCCCTCCAAAACACAACCCTCCAAAATAAAACCCTCCAAAACACATCCCTCCAAAACACAACCCTCCAAAACACAACCCTCCAAAACACAGCCTTCCAAAACACAACCCTCCAAAACACAGCCCTCCAAAACACAACCCTCCAAAAGACAACCCTCCAAAATGCAAACCTCCAAAACACAGCCCTTCGAAACACAACCCTCCAAAACTCAACCTCCAAAAAACAGCCCTCCAAAACACAACCCTCCATAACACAACCCTCCAAAACACAACCCTCTAAAACACAACTCTCCAAACACAACCCTCCATAACACAACCCTCCAAAACACAACCCTTCAAAACACAGCCCTCCAAAACACAGCCCTCCAAAACACAACCCTCCAAAGCACAGCCGTCCTAAATCACAGCCCTCCAAAACACAACCCTCCAAAACACAGCCCTCCAAAACGCAACCCTCCATGACACAACCCCTCAAAACACAGCCCTCCAAAACACAACCCTCCAAAACACAGCCCTCCAAAACAAAAACCTCCAAAACACAGCCCTCCAAAACACAACCATCCAAAACACGAACCTCCAAAACAAAACCCTCCGAAACACATCCCTCCAAAACACAACCCTCCAAAACACAACCCTCTAAAACACAGCTCTCCAAAACACAACCCTCCAAAACACAGCCCTCCAAAACACAACCCTCCAAAACACAGCCCTCCAAAACACAACCCTCCATAACACAACCCCTCAAAACACAGCCCTCCAAAACACAACCCTCCAAAACACAGCCCTCCAAAACAAAAACCTCCAAAACACAGCCCTCCAAAACACAACCCTCCAAAACACAACCCTCCAAAACACAACCCTCTAAAACACAACTCTCCAAACACAACCCTCCATAACACAACCCTCCAAAACACAACCCTTCAAAACACAGCCTTCCAAAACACAGCCCTCCAAAACACAACCCTCCAAAACACAGCCGTCCTAAATCACAGCCCTCCAAAACACAACCCTCCAAAACACAGCCCTCCAAAACGCAACCCTCCATGACACAACCCCTCAAAACACAGCCCTCCAAAACACAACCCTCCAAAACACAGCCCTCCAAAACAAAAACCTCCAAAACACAGCCCACCAAAACACAACCCTCCAAAACACGAACCTCCAAAACACAGCCTTCCAAAACACAACCCTCCATAACACAACCCTCCATAACACAACCGTCCATAACACAACCATGGAAAACACAACCCTCCAAAACACAACCCTCTAAAACACAACCCTCCAAAACACAACCTCCAAAAAACTAACCTTGAAACACAACTCTCCAAACACAACCCTCCAAACAATCCTCCAAAACACAACCCTCCAAAACAAAACCCTCCAAAACACATCCCTCCAAAACACAACCCTCCAAAACACAACCCTCTAAAACACAGCTGTCCAAAACACAACCCTCCAAAACACAGCCCTCCAAAACACAACCCTCCAAAACACAGCCCTCCAAAACACAACCCTCCATAACACAACCCCTCAAAACACAGCCCTCCAAAACACAACCCTCCAAAACACAGCCCTCCAAAACAAAAACCTCCAAAACACAGCCCTCCAAAACACAACCCTCCAAAACACAAACCTTCAAAACACGGCCCTCCAAATCACAACCCTCCAAAACACAACCCTCCATAACACAACCCTCTAAAACACAACTCTCCAAACACAACCCTCTAAAACACAACCCTCCAAAACAAAACCCTCCAAAACACATCCCTCCAAAACAAAACCCTCCAAAACACAACCCTCTAAAACACAGCCCTCCAAAACACAACCCTCCAAAACACAGTCCTCCAAAACACAACCCTGCAAAACACAGCCCTCCAAAACACAACCCTCCATAACGCAACCCCTCAAAACACAGCCCTCCAAAACACAACCCTCCAAAACACAGCCCTCCAAAACAAAAACCTCCAAAACACAGCCCTCCAAAACACAACCCTCCAAAACTCAACCTCCAAAAAACAGCCCTCCAAAACACAACCCTCCATAACACAATCCTCCAAAACACAACCCTCTAAAACACAACTCTCCAAACACAACCCTCCAAAACACAGCCGTCCTAAATCACAGCCCTCCAAAACACAACCCTCCAAAACACAGCCCTCCAAAACGCAACCCTCCATGACACAACCCCTCAAAACACAGCCCTCCAAAACACAACCCTCCAAAACACAGCCCTCCAAAACAAAAACCTCCAAAACACAGCCCTCCAAAACACAACCCTCCAAAACACGAACCTCCAAAACACAGCCCTCCAAAACACAACCCTCCATAACACAACCCTCCATAACACAACCCTGTAAAACACAACCCTCCAAAACACAACCCTCTAAAACACAACCCTCCAAAACACAGCCCTCCAAAACACAAACCTTCAAACACAACTCTCCAAAACACAGCCCTCCAAAACACAAGCCACCAAAACACAATCCTCCAAAACACAACCCTCCAAAACAAAACCCTCCAAAACACATCCCTCCAAAACAAAACCCTCCAAAACACAACCCTCTAAAACACAGCCCTCCAAAACACAACACTCCAAAACACAGTCCTCCAAAACACAACCCTGCAAAACACAGCCCTCCAAAACACAACCCTCCATAACTCAACCCCTCAAAACACAGCCCTCCAAAACACAACCCTCCAAAACACAGCCCTCCAAAACAAAAACCTCCAAAACACAGCCCTCCAAAACACAACCCTCCAAAACTCAACCTCCAAAAAACAGCCCTCCAAAACACAACCCTCCATAACACAATCCTCCAAAACACAACCCTCTAAAACACAACTCTCCAAACACAACCCTCCAAAACACAGCCGTCCTAAATCACAGCCCTCCAAAACACAACCCTCCAAAACACAGCCCTCCAAAACGCAACCCTCCATGACACAACCCCTCAAAACACAGCCCTCCAAAACACAACCCTCCAAAACACAGCCCTCCAAAACAAAAACCTCCAAAACACAGCCCTCCAAAACACAACCCTCCAAAACACGAACCTCCAAAACACAGCCCTCCAAAACACAACCCTCCATAACACAACCCTCCAAACAATCCTCCAAAACACAACCCTCCAAAACACAACCCTCTAAAACACAGCTCTCCAAAACACAACCCTCCAAAACACAGCCCTCCAAAACACAACCCTCCAAAACACAGCCCTCCAAAACACAACCCTCCATAACACAGCCCTCCAAAACACAACCCTCCATAACACAACCCCTCAAAACACAGCCCTCCAAAACACAACCCTCCAAAACACAGCCCTCCAAAACAAAAACCTCCAAAACACAGCCCTCCAAAACACAACCCTCCAAAACACAAACCTTCAAAACACAGCCCTCCAAAACACAACCCTCCAAAACACAACCCTCCATAACACAACCCTCTAAAACACAACTCTCCAAACACAACCCTCTAAAACACAACCCTCCAAAACACAGCCCTCCAAAACACAAACCTTCAAACACAACTCTCCAAAACACAGCCCTCCAAAACACAAGCCACCAAAACACAATCCTCCAAAACACAACCCTCCAAAACAAAACCCTCCAAAACACATCCCTCCAAAACAAAACCCTCCAAAACACAACCCTCTAAAACACAGCCCTCCAAAACACAACCCTCCAAAACACAGTCCTCCAAAACACAACCCTGCAAAACACAGCCCTCCAAAACACAACCCTCCATAACTCAACCCCTCAAAACACAGCCCTCCAAAACACAACCCTCCAAAACACAGTCCTCCAAAACACAACCCTGCAAAACACAGCCCTCCAAAACACAACCCTCCATAACTCAACCCCTCAAAACACAGCCCTCCAAAACACAACCCTCCAAAACACAGCCCTCCAAAACACAAACCTTCAAACACAACTCTCCAAAACACAGCCCTAAAAAACACAATCCTCCAAAACACAACCCTCCAAAACAAAACCTTCCAAAATACATCCCTCCAAAACACAACCCTCCAAAACACAACCCTCTAAAACACAGCGCTCCAAAACACAACCCTCCAAAACACGAACCTCCAAAACACAGCCCTCCAAAACACAATCCTCCAAAACACAACCCTCCAAAACAAAACCCTCCAAAATACATCCCTCCAAAACACAACCCTCCAAAACAAAAACCTCCAAAACACAGCCCTCCAAAACACAACCCTCCAAAACACGAACCTCCAAAACACAGCCCTCCAAAACACAACCCTCCATAACACAACCCTCCATAACACAACCCTCTAAAACACAACCCTCCAAAACACAACCCTCTAAAATACAACCCTCCAAAACACAACCTCCAAAAAACTAACCTTGAAACACAACTCTCCAAATACAACCCTCCAAACAATCCTCCAAAACACAACCCTCCAAAACAAAACCCTCCAAAACACATCCCTCCAAAACACAACCCTCCAAAACACAACCCTATAAAACACAACCCTCCATAACACAATCCCTCAAAACACAGCCCTCCAAAACACAACCCTCCAAAACACAGCCCTCCAAAACAAAAACATCCAAAACACAGCCCTCCAAAACACAACCCTCCAAAACACAAACCTTCAAAACACAGCCCTCCAAAACACAACCCTCCAAAACACAACCCTCCATAACACAACCCTCTAAAACACAACTCTCCAAACACAACCCTCTAAAACACAACCCTCCAAAACACAGCCCTCCAAAACACAAACCTTCAAACACAACTCTCCAAAACACAGCCCTCCAAAACACAAGCCACCAAAACACAATCCTCCAAAACACAACCCTCCAAAACAAAACCCTCCAAAACACATCCCTTCAAAACAAAACCCTCCAAAACACAACCCTCTAAAACACAGCCCTCCAAAACACAAGCCTCCAAAACACAGTCCTCCAAAACACAACCCTGCAAAACACAGCCCTCCAAAACACAACCCTCCATAACTCAACCCCTCAAAACACAGCCCTCCAAAACACAACCCTCCAAAACACAGCCCTCCAAAACAAAAACCTCCAAAACACAGCCCTCCAAAACACAACCCTCCAAAACACAAACCTCCAAAACACAGCCCTCCAAAACACAACCCTCCATAACACAACCCTCCATAACACAACCCTCTAAAACACAACCCTCCAAAACACAACCCTCTAAAACACAACCCTCCAAAACACAACCTCCAAAAAACTAACCTTGAAACACAACTCTCCAAACACAACCCTCCAAACAACCCTCCATAACACAAACCTCCAAAACACAACCCTCCAAAACACAGCCCTCCAAAACACAACCCTCCAAAACACAACCCTCCAACACACAACCCTCCAAAACACAACCCTCTATAACACAACTCTCCAAAACACAGCCCTCCAAAACACAAAACTTCAAACACAACTCTCCAAAACACAGCCCTCCAAAACACAAGCCACCAAAACACAATCCTCCAAAACACAACCCTCCAAAACAAAACCCTCCAAAATACATCCCTCCAAAACACAACCCTCCAAAACACAACCCTCTAAAACACAGCGCTCCAAAACACAACCCTCCAAAACACAGCCCTCCAAAACACAACCCTCCAAAACAAATCCCTCCAAAACACATCCCTACAAAACACAACACTCCAAAACACAACCCTCCAAAACACAGCCCTCCAAAACACAACCCTCCAAAACACAGCCCTCCAAAACACAACCCTCCAAAACACAACTCTCCAAAACGCAAACTTCCAAAACACAGCCCTCAAAAACACAACCCTCCAAAACACAACCCTCCATAACACAACCATCCATAACACAACCCTCTAAAACACAACCCTCCAAAACACAGCCCTCCAAAACACAAACCTTCAAACACAACTCTCCAAAACACAGCCCTAAAAAACACAATCCTCCAAAACACAACCCTCCAAAACAAAACCCTCCAAAATACATCCCTCCAAAACACAACCCTCCAAAACACAACCCTCTAAAACACAGCGCTCCAAAACACAACCCTCCAAAACACGAACCTCCAAAACACAGCCCTCCAAAACACAACCCTCCATAACACAACCCTCCATAACACAACCCTCTAAAACACAACCCTCCAAAACACAACCCTCTAAAACACAACCCTCCAAAACACAACCTCCAAAAAACTAACCTTGAAACACAACTCTCCAAACACAACCCTCCAAACAATCCTCCAAAACACAACCCTCCAAAACAAAACCCTCCAAAACACATCCCTCCAAAACACAACCCTCCAAAACACAACCCTCTAAAACACAGCTCGCTAAAACACAACCCTCCAAAACACAGCCCTCCAAAACACAACCCTCCAAAACACAGCCCTCCAAAACACAACCCTCCAAAACACAATCCCTCAAAACACAGCCCTCCAAAACACAACCCTCCAAAACACAGCCCTCCAAAACAAAAACCTCCAAAACACAGCCCTCCAAAACACAACCCTCCAAAACACAAACCTTCAAAACACAGCCCTCCAAAACACAACCCTCCAAAACACAACCCTCCATAACACAACCCTCTAAAACAGAACTCTCCAAACACAACCCTCTAAAACACAACCCTCCAAAACACAGCCCTCCAAAACACAAACCTTCAAACACAACTCTCCAAAACACAGCCCTCCAAAACAAAAGCCACCAAAACACAATCCTCCAAAACACAACCCTCCAAAACAAAACCCTCCAAAACACATCCCTCCAAAACAAAACCCTCCAAAACACAACCCTCTAAAACACAGCCCTCCAAAACACAACCCTCCAAAACAAAGTCCTTCAAAACAAAACCCTGCAAAACACAGCCCTCCAAAACACAACCCTCCATAACTCAACCCCTCAAAACACAGCCCTCCAAAACACAACCCTCCAAAACACAGCCCTCCAAAACAAAAACCTCCAAAACACAGCCCTCCAAAACACAACCCTCCATAACACAACCCTCCAAACAATCCTCCAAAACACAACCCTCCAAAACACAACCCTCTAAAACACAGCTCTCCAAAACACAACCCTCCAAAACACAGCCCTCCAAAACACAACCCTCCAAAACACAGCCCTCCAAAACACAACCCTCCATAACACAGCCCTCCAAAACACAACCCTCCATAACACAACCCCTCAAAACACAGCCCTCCAAAACACAACCCTCCAAAACACAGCCCTCCAAAACAAAAACCTCCAAAACACAGCCCTCCAAAACACAACCCTCCAAAACACAAACCTTCAAAACACAGCCCTCCAAAACACAACCCTCCAAAACACAACCCTCCATAACACAACCCTCTAAAACACAACTCTCCAAACACAACCCTCTAAAACACAACCCTCCAAAACACAGCCCTCCAAAACACAAACCTTCAAACACAACTCTCCAAAACACAGCCCTCCAAAACACAAGCCACCAAAACACAATCCTCCAAAACACAACCCTCCAAAACAAAACCCTCCAAAACACATCCCTCCAAAACAAAACCCTCCAAAACACAACCCTCTAAAACACAGCCCTCCAAAACACAACCCTCCAAAACACAGTCCTCCAAAACACAACCCTGCAAAACACAGCCCTCCAAAACACAACCCTCCATAACTCAACCCCTCAAAACACAGCCCTCCAAAACACAACCCTCCAAAACACAGTCCTCCAAAACACAACCCTGCAAAACACAGCCCTCCAAAACACAACCCTCCATAACTCAACCCCTCAAAACACAGCCCTCCAAAACACAACCCTCCAAAACACAGCCCTCCAAAACACAAACCTTCAAACACAACTCTCCAAAACACAGCCCTAAAAAACACAATCCTCCAAAACACAACCCTCCAAAACAAAACCTTCCAAAATACATCCCTCCAAAACACAACCCTCCAAAACACAACCCTCTAAAACACAGCGCTCCAAAACACAACCCTCCAAAACACGAACCTCCAAAACACAGCCCTCCAAAACACAATCCTCCAAAACACAACCCTCCAAAACAAAACCCTCCAAAATACATCCCTCCAAAACACAACCCTCCAAAACAAAAACCTCCAAAACACAGCCCTCCAAAACACAACCCTCCAAAACACGAACCTCCAAAACACAGCCCTCCAAAACACAACCCTCCATAACACAACCCTCCATAACACAACCCTCTAAAACACAACCCTCCAAAACACAACCCTCTAAAATACAACCCTCCAAAACACAACCTCCAAAAAACTAACCTTGAAACACAACTCTCCAAATACAACCCTCCAAACAATCCTCCAAAACACAACCCTCCAAAACAAAACCCTCCAAAACACATCCCTCCAAAACACAACCCTCCAAAACACAACCCTATAAAACACAACCCTCCATAACACAATCCCTCAAAACACAGCCCTCCAAAACACAACCCTCCAAAACACAGCCCTCCAAAACAAAAACATCCAAAACACAGCCCTCCAAAACACAACCCTCCAAAACACAAACCTTCAAAACACAGCCCTCCAAAACACAACCCTCTAAAACACAACTCTCCAAACACAACCCTCTAAAACACAACCCTCCAAAACACAGCCCTCCAAAACACAAACCTTCAAACACAACTCTCCAAAACACAGCCCTCCAAAACACAAGCCACCAAAACACAATCCTCCAAAACACAACCCTCCAAAACAAAACCCTCCAAAACACATCCCTTCAAAACAAAACCCTCCAAAACACAACCCTCTAAAACACAGCCCTCCAAAACACAAGCCTCCAAAACACAGTCCTCCAAAACACAACCCTGCAAAACACAGCCCTCCAAAACACAACCCTCCATAACTCAACCCCTCAAAACACAGCCCTCCAAAACACAACCCTCCAAAACACAGCCCTCCAAAACAAAAACCTCCAAAACACAGCCCTCCAAAACACAACCCTCCAAAACACAAACCTCCAAAACACAGCCCTCCAAAACACAACCCTCCATAACACAACCCTCCATAACACAACCCTCTAAAACACAACCCTCCAAAACACAACCCTCTAAAACACAACCCTCCAAAACACAACCTCCAAAAAACTAACCTTGAAACACAACTCTCCAAACACAACCCTCCAAACAACCCTCCATAACACAAACCTCCAAAACACAACCCTCCAAAACACAGCCCTCCAAAACACAACCCTCCAAAACACAACCCTCCAACACACAACCCTCCAAAACACAACCCTCTATAACACAACCCTCCAAAACACAGCCCTCCAAAACACAAAACTTCAAACACAACTCTCCAAAACACAGCCCTCCAAAACACAAGCCACCAAAACACAATCCTCCAAAACACAACCCTCCAAAACAAAACCCTCCAAAATACATCCCTCCAAAACACAACCCTCCAAAACACAACCCTCTAAAACACAGCGCTCCAAAACACAACCCTCCAAAACACAGCCCTCCAAAACACAACCCTCCAAAACAAATCCCTCCAAAACACATCCCTACAAAACACAACACTCCAAAACACAACCCTCCAAAACACAGCCCTCCAAAACACAACCCTCCAAAACACAGCCCTCCAAAACACAACCCTCCAAAACACAACTCTCCAAAACGCAAACTTCCAAAACACAGCCCTCAAAAACACAACCCTCCAAAACACAACCCTCCATAACACAACCATCCATAACACAACCCTCTAAAACACAACCCTCCAAAACACAGCCCTCCAAAACACAAACCTTCAAACACAACTCTCCAAAACACAGCCCTAAAAAACACAATCCTCCAAAACACAACCCTCCAAAACAAAACCCTCCAAAATACATCCCTCCAAAACACAACCCTCCAAAACACAACCCTCTAAAACACAGCGCTCCAAAACACAACCCTCCAAAACACGAACCTCCAAAACACAGCCCTCCAAAACACAACCCTCCATAACACAACCCTCCATAACACAACCCTCTAAAACACAACCCTCCAAAACACAACCCTCTAAAACACAACCCTCCAAAACACAACCTCCAAAAAACTAACCTTGAAACACAACTCTCCAAACACAACCCTCCAAACAATCCTCCAAAACACAACCCTCCAAAACAAAACCCTCCAAAACACATCCCTCCAAAACACAACCCTCCAAAACACAACCCTCTAAAACACAGCTCGCTAAAACACAACCCTCCAAAACACAGCCCTCCAAAACACAACCCTCCAAAACACAGCCCTCCAAAACACAACCCTCCAAAACACAATCCCTCAAAACACAGCCCTCCAAAACACAACCCTCCAAAACACAGCCCTCCAAAACAAAAACCTCCAAAACACAGCCCTCCAAAACACAACCCTCCAAAACACAAACCTTCAAAACACAGCCCTCCAAAACACAACCCTCCAAAACACAACCCTCCATAACACAACCCTCTAAAACAGAACTCTCCAAACACAACCCTCTAAAACACAACCCTCCAAAACACAGCCCTCCAAAACACAAACCTTCAAACACAACTCTCCAAAACACAGCCCTCCAAAACAAAAGCCACCAAAACACAATCCTCCAAAACACAACCCTCCAAAACAAAACCCTCCAAAACACATCCCTCCAAAACAAAACCCTCCAAAACACAACCCTCTAAAACACAGCCCTCCAAAACACAACCCTCCAAAACAAAGTCCTTCAAAACAAAACCCTGCAAAACACAGCCCTCCAAAACACAACCCTCCATAACTCAACCCCTCAAAACACAGCCCTCCAAAACACAACCCTCCAAAACACAGCCCTCCAAAACAAAAACCTCCAAAACACAGCCCTCCAAAACACAACCCTCCAAAACACAAACCTCCAAAACACAGCCCTCCAAAACACAACCCTCCATAACACAACCCTCCATAACACAACCCTCTAAAACACAACCCTCCAAAACACAACCCTCTAAAACACAACCCTCCAAAACACAACCTCCAAAAAACTAACCTTGAAACACAACTCTCCAAACACAACCCTCCAAACAACCCTCCATAACACAAACCTCCAAAACACAACCCTCCAAAACACAGCCCTCCAAAACACAACCCTCCAAAACACAACCCTCCAACACACAACCCTCCAAAACACAACCCTCTATAACACAACCCTCCAAAACACAGCCCTCCAAAACACAAACCTTCAAACACAACTCTCCAAAACACAGCCCTCCAAAACACAAGCCACCAAAACACAATCCTCCAAAACACAACCCTCCAAAACAAAACCCTCCAAAACACATCCCTCCAAAACAAAACCCTCCAAAACACAACCCTCTAAAACACAGCCCTCCAAAACACAACCCTCCAAAACAAAGTCCTTCAAAACAAAACCCTGCAAAACACAGCCCTCCAAAACACAACCCTCCAAAACACAACCCTCCATAACACAACCCTCTAAAACAGAACTCTCCAAACACAACCCTCTAAAACACAACCCTCCAAAACACAGCCCTCCAAAACACAAACCTTCAAACACAACTCTCCAAAACACAGCCCTCCAAAACAAAAGCCACCAAAACACAATCCTCCAAAACACAACCCTCCAAAACAAAACCCTCCAAAACACATCCCTCCAAAACAAAACCCTCCAAAACACAACCCTCTAAAACACAGCCCTCCAAAACACAACCCTCCAAAACAAAGTCCTTCAAAACAAAACCCTGCAAAACACAGCCCTCCAAAACACAACCCTCCATAACTCAACCCCTCAAAACACAGCCCTCCAAAACACAACCCTCCAAAACACAGCCCTCCAAAACAAAAACCTCCAAAACACAGCCCTCCAAAACACAACCCTCCAAAACACAAACCTCCAAAACACAGCCCTCCAAAACACAACCCTCCATAACACAACCCTCCATAACACAACCCTCTAAAACACAACCCTCCAAAACACAACCCTCTAAAACACAACCCTCCAAAACACAACCTCCAAAAAACTAACCTTGAAACACAACTCTCCAAACACAACCCTCCAAACAACCCTCCATAACACAAACCTCCAAAACACAACCCTCCAAAACACAGCCCTCCAAAACACAACCCTCCAAAACACAACCCTCCAACACACAACCCTCCAAAACACAACCCTCTATAACACAACCCTCCAAAACACAGCCCTCCAAAACACAAACCTTCAAACACAACTCTCCAAAACACAGCCCTCCAAAACACAAGCCACCAAAACACAATCCTCCAAAACACAACCCTCCAAAACAAAACCCTCCAAAACACATCCCTCCAAAACAAAACCCTCCAAAACACAACCCTCTAAAACACAGCCCTCCAAAACACAACCCTCCAAAACAAAGTCCTTCAAAACAAAACCCTGCAAAACACAGCCCTCCAAAACACAACCCTCCATAACTCAACCCCTCAAAACACAGCCCTCCAAAACACAACCCTCCAAAACACAGCCCTCCAAAACAAAAACCTCCAAAACACAGCCCTCCAAAACACAACCCTCCAAAACACAAACCTCCAAAACACAGCCCTCCAAAACACAACCCTCCATAACACAACCCTCCATAACACAACCCTCTAAAACACAACCCTCCAAAACACAACCCTCTAAAACACAACCCTCCAAAACACAACCTCCAAAAAACTAACCTTGAAACACAACTCTCCAAACACAACCCTCCAAACAACCCTCCATAATACAAACCTCCAAAACACAACCCTCCAAAACACAGCCCTCCAAAACACAACCCTCCAAAACACAACCCTCCAACACACAACCCTCCAAAACACAACCCTCTATAACACAACCCTCCAAAACACAGCCCTCCAAAACACAAACCTTCAAACACAACTCTCCAAAACACAGCCCTCCAAAACACAAGCCACCAAAACACAATCCTCCAAAACACAACCCTCCAAAACAAAACCCTCCAAAATACATCCCTCCAAAACACAACCCTCCAAAACACAACCGTCTAAAACACAGCGCTCCAAAACACAACCCTCCAAAACACAGCCCTCCAAAACACAACCCTCCAAAACAAATCCCTCCAAAACACATCCCTCCAAAACACAACACTCCAAAACACAACGCTCCAAAACACAGCCCTCCAAAACACAACCCTCCAAAACACAGCCCTCCAAAACACAACCCTCCAAAACACAACTCTCCAAAACGCAAACTTCCAAAACACAGCCCTCAAAAACACAACCCTCCAAAACACAACCCTCCATAACACAACCCTCCATAACACAACCCTCTAAAACACAACCCTCCAAAACACAGCCCTCCAAAACACAAACCTTCAAACACAACTCTCCAAAACACAGCCCTAAAAAACACTATCCTCCAAAACACAACCCTCCAAAACAAAACCCTCCAAAATACATCCCTCCAAAACACAACCCTCCAAAACACAACCCTCTAAAACACAGCGCTCCAAAACACAACCCTCCAAAACACAGCCCTCCAAAACACAAACCTTCAAACACAACTCTCCAAAACACAGCCCTAAAAAACACAATCCTCCAAAACACAACCCTCCAAAACAAAACCCTCCAAAATACATCCCTCCAAAACACAACCCTCCAAAACACAACCCTCTAAAACACAGTGCTCCAAAACACAACCCTCCAAAACACAGGCCTCCAAAACACAACCCTACAAAACAAATCCCTCCAAAACACATCCCTCCAAAACACAACTCTCCAAAACACAACCCTCCAAAACACAGCCCTCCAAAACACAACCCTCCAAAACACAGCCCTCCAAAACACAACCCTCCAAAACACAACTCTCCAAAACGCAAACCTCCAAAACACAGCCCTCCAAAACACAACCCTCCAAAACACAACCTTCAAAACACAGCCCTCCAAAACACAACCCTCCATAACACAACCCTCCAAAACACAACCCTCTAAAACACAACTCTCCAAACACAACCCTCCATAACACAACCCTCCATAACACAACCCTCCAAAACACAACCCTCCAAAACACAACCCTCCAAACACAACCCTCCAAACAACCCTCCATAACACAAACCTCCAAAACACAACCCTCCAAAACACAACCCTCCAAAACACAACCCTCCAAAACACAACCCTCTAAAACAACCCTCCAAAACACAGCCCTCCAAAACACAACCTTCCAAAACACAGCCCTCCAAAACACAACCCTCCAAAACACAACCCTCCAAAACACAACCCTCCAAAACACAAGCCTCCAAAACACAACCCTCCAAAACACAACCCTCCAAAACACAGCCCTCCAAAACACCACCCTCCAAAACACAGCCCTCCAAAACACAACCCTCCAAAACACAATTCTCCAAAACGCAAACCTCCAAAACACAGCCCTCCAAAACACAACCCTCCAAAACACAACCTTCAAAACACAGCCCTCCTAAACACAACCCTCCATAACACAACCCTCCAAAACACAGCCCTCCAAAACACAACCCTCCATAACACAACCCTCCAAAACACAACCCTCTAAAACACAACTCTCCAAACACAACCCTCCATAACACAACCCTCCATAACACAACCCTCCAAAACACAACCCTCCAAAACACAACCCTCCAAACACAACCCTCCAAACAACCCTCCATAACACAAACCTCAAAAACACAACCCTCCAAAACACAACCCTCCAAAACACAACCCTCCAAAACACAACCCTCCAAAACACAAGCCTCCAAAACACAACCCTCTAAAACACAACCCTCCAAAACACAGCCCTCCAAAACACAAACCTTCAAACACAACTCTCCAAAACACAGCCCTAAAAAACACAATCCTCCAAAACACAACCCTCCAAAACAAAACCCTCCAAAATACATCCCTCCAAAACACAACCCTCCAAAACACAACCCTCTAAAACACAGCGCTCCAAAACACAACCCTCCAAAACACAGCCCTCCAAAACACAAACCTTCAAACACAACTCTCCAAAACACAGCCCTAAAAAACACAATCCTCCAAAACACAACCCTCCAAAACAAAACCCTCCAAAATACATCCCTCCAAAACACAACCCTCCAAAACACAACCCTCTAAAACACAGCGCTCCAAAACACAACCCTCCAAAACACAGCCCTCCAAAACACAACCCTCCAAAACAAATCCCTCCAAAACACATCCCTCCAAAACACAACCCTCCAAAACACAACCCTCCAAAACACAGCCCTCCAAAACACAACCCTCCAAAACACAGCCCTCCAAAACACAACCCTCCAAAACACAACTCTCCAAAACGCAAACCTCCAAAACACAGCCCTCCAAAACACAACCCTCCAAAACACAACCTTCAAAACACAGCCCTCCAAAACACAACCCTCCATAACACAACCCTCCAAAACACAACCCTCTAAAACGCAACTCTCCAAACACAACCCTCCATAACACAACCCTCCATAACACAACCCTCCAAAACACAACCCTCCAAAACACAACCCTCCAAACACAACCCTCCAAACAACCCTCCATAACACAAACCTCCAAAACACAACCCTCCAAAACACAACCCTCCAAAACACAACCCTCCAAAACACAACCCTCTAAAACAACCCTCCAAAACACAGCCCTCCAAAACACAACCTTCCAAAACACAGCCCTCCAAAACACAACCCTCCAAAACACAACCCTCCAAAACACAGCCCTCCAAAACACCACCCTCCAAAACACAGCCCTCCAAAACACAACCCTCCAAAACACAACTCTCCAAAACGCAACTCTCCAAACACAACCCTCCATAACACAACCCTCCATAACACAACCCTCCATAACACAACCCTCCAAAACACAACCTTCCAAAACACAGCCCTCCAAAACACAACCCTCCAAAACACAACCCTCCAAAACACAGCCCTCCAAAACACCACCCTCCAAAACACAGCCCTCCAAAACACAACCCTCCAAAACACAACTCTCCAAAACGCAACTCTCCAAACACAACCCTCCATAACACAACCCTCCATAACACAACCCTCCAAAACACAACCCTCCAAAACACAACCCTCCAAACACAACTCTCCAAAACACAGCCCTAAAAAACACAATCCTCCAAAACACAACCCTCCAAAACAAAACCCTCCAAAATACATCCCTCCAAAACACAACCCTCCAAAACACAACCCTCTAAAACACAGTGCTCCAAAACACAACCCTCCAAAACACAGGCCTCCAAAACACAACCCTACAAAACAAATCCCTCCAAAACACATCCCTCCAAAACACAACTCTCCAAAACACAACCCTCCAAAACACAGCCCTCCAAAACACAACCCTCCAAAACACAGCCCTCCAAAACACAACCCTCCAAAACACAACTCTCCAAAACGCAAACCTCCAAAACACAGCCCTCCAAAACACAACCCTCCAAAACACAACCTTCAAAACACAGCCCTCCAAAACACAACCCTCCATAACACAACCCTCCAAAACACAACCCTCTAAAACACAACTCTCCAAACACAACCCTCCATAACACAACCCTCCATAACACAACCCTCCAAAACACAACCCTCCAAAACACAACCCTCCAAACACAACCCTCCAAACAACCCTCCATAACACAAACCTCCAAAACACAACCCTCCAAAACACAACCCTCCAAAACACAACCCTCCAAAACACAACCCTCTAAAACAACCCTCCAAAACACAGCCCTCCAAAACACAACCTTCCAAAACACAGCCCTCCAAAACACAACCCTCCAAAACACAACCCTCCAAAACACAACCCTCCAAAACACAAGCCTCCAAAACACAACCCTCCAAAACACAACCCTCCAAAACACAGCCCTCCAAAACACCACCCTCCAAAACACAGCCCTCCAAAACACAACCCTCCAAAACACAACTCTCCAAAACGCAAACCTCCAAAACACAGCCCTCCAAAACACAACCCTCCAAAACACAACCTTCAAAACACAGCCCTCCTAAACACAACCCTCCATAACACAACCCTCCAAAACACAGCCCTCCAAAACACAACCCTCCATAACACAACCCTCCAAAACACAACCCTCTAAAACACAACTCTCCAAACACAACCCTCCATAACACAACCCTCCATAACACAACCCTCCAAAACACAACCCTCCAAAACACAACCCTCCAAACACAACCCTCCAAACAACCCTCCATAACACAAACCTCAAAAACACAACCCTCCAAAATACATCCCTCCAAAACGCAACTCTCCAAACACAACCCTCCATAACACAACCCTCCATAACACAACCCTCCATAACACAACCCTCCAAAACACAACCTTCCAAAACACAGCCCTCCAAAACACAACCCTCCAAAACACAACCCTCCAAAACACAGCCCTCCAAAACACCACCCTCCAAAACACAGCCCTCCAAAACACAAACCTTCAAACACAACTCTCCAAAACACAGCCCTAAAAAACACTATCCTCCAAAACACAACCCTCCAAAACAAAACCCTCCAAAATACATCCCTCCAAAACACAACCCTCCAAAACACAACCCTCTAAAACACAGCGCTCCAAAACACAACCCTCCAAAACACAGCCCTCCAAAACACAAACCTTCAAACACAACTCTCCAAAACACAGCCCTAAAAAACACAATCCTCCAAAACACAACCCTCCAAAACAAAACCCTCCAAAATACATCCCTCCAAAACACAACCCTCCAAAACACAACCCTCTAAAACACAGTGCTCCAAAACACAACCCTCCAAAACACAGGCCTCCAAAACACAACCCTACAAAACAAATCCCTCCAAAACACATCCCTCCAAAACACAACTCTCCAAAACACAACCCTCCAAAACACAGCCCTCCAAAACACAACCCTCCAAAACACAGCCCTCCAAAACACAACCCTCCAAAACACAACTCTCCAAAACGCAAACCTCCAAAACACAGCCCTCCAAAACACAACCCTCCAAAACACAACCTTCAAAACACAGCCCTCCAAAACACAACCCTCCATAACACAACCCTCCAAAACACAACCCTCTAAAACACAACTCTCCAAACACAACCCTCCATAACACAACCCTCCATAACACAACCCTCCAAAACACAACCCTCCAAAACACAACCCTCCAAACACAACCCTCCAAACAACCCTCCATAACACAAACCTCCAAAACACAACCCTCCAAAACACAACCCTCCAAAACACAACCCTCCAAAACACAACCCTCTAAAACAACCCTCCAAAACACAGCCCTCCAAAACACAACCTTCCAAAACACAGCCCTCCAAAACACAACCCTCCAAAACACAACCCTCCAAAACACAACCCTCCAAAACACAAGCCTCCAAAACACAACCCTCCAAAACACAACCCTCCAAAACACAGCCCTCCAAAACACCACCCTCCAAAACACAGCCCTCCAAAACACAACCCTCCAAAACACAACTCTCCAAAACGCAAACCTCCAAAACACAGCCCTCCAAAACACAACCCTCCAAAACACAACCTTCAAAACACAGCCCTCCTAAACACAACCCTCCATAACACAACCCTCCAAAACACAGCCCTCCAAAACACAACCCTCCATAACACAACCCTCCAAAACACAACCCTCTAAAACACAACTCTCCAAACACAACCCTCCATAACACAACCCTCCATAACACAACCCTCCAAAACACAACCCTCCAAAACACAACCCTCCAAACACAACCCTCCAAACAACCCTCCATAACACAAACCTCAAAAACACAACCCTCCAAAACACAACCCTCCAAAACACAACCCTCCAAAACACAACCCTCCAAAACACAAGCCTCCAAAACACAACCCTCTAAAACACAACCCTCCAAAACACAGCCCTCCAAAACACAAACCTTCAAACACAACTCTCCAAAACACAGCCCTAAAAAACACAATCCTCCAAAACACAACCCTCCAAAACAAAACCCTCCAAAATACATCCCTCCAAAACACAACCCTCCAAAACACAACCCTCTAAAACACAGTGCTCCAAAACACAACCCTCCAAAACACAGCCCTCCAAAACACAAACCTTCAAACACAACTCTCCAAAACACAGCCCTAAAAAACACAATCCTCCAAAACACAACCCTCCAAAACAAAACCCTCCAAAATACATCCCTCCAAAACACAACCCTCCAAAACACAACCCTCTAAAACACAGCGCTCCAAAACACAACCCTCCAAAACACAGCCCTCCAAAACACAACCCTCCAAAACAAATCCCTCCAAAACACATCCCTCCAAAACACAACCCTCCAAAACACAACCCTCCAAAACACAGCCCTCCAAAACACAACCCTCCAAAACACAGCCCTCCAAAACACAACCCTCCAAAACACAACTCTCCAAAACGCAAACCTCCAAAACACAGCCCTCCAAAACACAACCCTCCAAAACACAACCTTCAAAACACAGCCCTCCAAAACACAACCCTCCATAACACAACCCTCCAAAACACAACCCTCTAAAACGCAACTCTCCAAACACAACCCTCCATAACACAACCCTCCATAACACAACCCTCCAAAACACAACCCTCCAAAACACAACCCTCCAAACACAACCCTCCAAACAACCCTCCATAACACAAACCTCCAAAACACAACCCTCCAAAACACAACCCTCCAAAACACAACCCTCCAAAACACAACCCTCTAAAACAACCCTCCAAAACACAGCCCTCCAAAACACAACCTTCCAAAACACAGCCCTCCAAAACACAACCCTCCAAAACACAACCCTCCAAAACACAGCCCTCCAAAACACCACCCTCCAAAACACAGCCCTCCAAAACACAACCCTCCAAAACACAACTCTCCAAAACGCAACTCTCCAAACACAACCCTCCATAACACAACCCTCCATAACACAACCCTCCATAACACAACCCTCCAAAACACAACCTTCCAAAACACAGCCCTCCAAAACACAACCCTCCAAAACACAACCCTCCAAAACACAGCCCTCCAAAACACCACCCTCCAAAACACAGCCCTCCAAAACACAACCCTCCAAAACACAACTCTCCAAAACGCAACTCTCCAAACACAACCCTCCATAACACAACCCTCCATAACACAACCCTCCAAAACACAACCCTCCAAAACACAACCCTCCAAACACAACTCTCCAAAACACAGCCCTAAAAAACACAATCCTCCAAAACACAACCCTCCAAAACAAAACCCTCCAAAATACATCCCTCCAAAACACAACCCTCCAAAACACAACCCTCTAAAACACAGTGCTCCAAAACACAACCCTCCAAAACACAGGCCTCCAAAACACAACCCTACAAAACAAATCCCTCCAAAACACATCCCTCCAAAACACAACTCTCCAAAACACAACCCTCCAAAACACAGCCCTCCAAAACACAACCCTCCAAAACACAGCCCTCCAAAACACAACCCTCCAAAACACAACTCTCCAAAACGCAAACCTCCAAAACACAGCCCTCCAAAACACAACCCTCCAAAACACAACCTTCAAAACACAGCCCTCCAAAACACAACCCTCCATAACACAACCCTCCAAAACACAACCCTCTAAAACACAACTCTCCAAACACAACCCTCCATAACACAACCCTCCATAACACAACCCTCCAAAACACAACCCTCCAAAACACAACCCTCCAAACACAACCCTCCAAACAACCCTCCATAACACAAACCTCCAAAACACAACCCTCCAAAACACAACCCTCCAAAACACAACCCTCCAAAACACAACCCTCTAAAACAACCCTCCAAAACACAGCCCTCCAAAACACAACCTTCCAAAACACAGCCCTCCAAAACACAACCCTCCAAAACACAACCCTCCAAAACACAACCCTCCAAAACACAAGCCTCCAAAACACAACCCTCCAAAACACAACCCTCCAAAACACAGCCCTCCAAAACACCACCCTCCAAAACACAGCCCTCCAAAACACAACCCTCCAAAACACAACTCTCCAAAACGCAAACCTCCAAAACACAGCCCTCCAAAACACAACCCTCCAAAACACAACCTTCAAAACACAGCCCTCCTAAACACAACCCTCCATAACACAACCCTCCAAAACACAGCCCTCCAAAACACAACCCTCCATAACACAACCCTCCAAAACACAACCCTCTAAAACACAACTCTCCAAACACAACCCTCCATAACACAACCCTCCATAACACAACCCTCCAAAACACAACCCTCCAAAACACAACCCTCCAAACACAACCCTCCAAACAACCCTCCATAACACAAACCTCAAAAACACAACCCTCCAAAATACATCCCTCCAAAACGCAACTCTCCAAACACAACCCTCCATAACACAACCCTCCATAACACAACCCTCCATAACACAACCCTCCAAAACACAACCTTCCAAAACACAGCCCTCCAAAACACAACCCTCCAAAACACAACCCTCCAAAACACAGCCCTCCAAAACACCACCCTCCAAAACACAGCCCTCCAAAACACAACCCTCCAAAACACAACTCTCCAAAATGCAACTCTCCAAACACAACCCTCCATAACACAACCCTCCATAACACAACCCTCCAAAACACAACCCTCCAAAACACAACCCTCCAAACACAACTCTCCAAAACACAGCCCTAAAAAACACAATCCTCCAAAACACAACCCTCCAAAACAAAACCCTCCAAAATACATCCCTCCAAAACACAACCCTCCAAAACACAACCCTCTAAAACACAGTGCTCCAAAACACAACCCTCCAAAACACAGGCCTCCAAAACACAACCCTACAAAACAAATCCCTCCAAAACACATCCCTCCAAAACACAACTCTCCAAAACACAACCCTCCAAAACACAGCCCTCCAAAACACAACCCTCCAAAACACAGCCCTCCAAAACACAACCCTCCAAAACACAACTCTCCAAAACGCAAACCTCCAAAACACAGCCCTCCAAAACACAACCCTCCAAAACACAACCTTCAAAACACAGCCCTCCAAAACACAACCCTCCATAACACAACCCTCCAAAACACAACCCTCTAAAACACAACTCTCCAAACACAACCCTCCATAACACAACCCTCCATAACACAACCCTCCAAAACACAACCCTCCAAAACACAACCCTCCAAACACAACCCACCAAACAACCCTCCATAACACAAACCTCCAAAACACAACCCTCCAAAACACAACCCTCCAAAACACAACCCTCCAAAACACAACCCTCTAAAACAACCCTCCAAAACACAGCCCTCCAAAACACAACCTTCCAAAACACAGCCCTCCAAAACACAACCCTCCAAAACACAACCCTCCAAAACACAACCCTCCAAAACACAAGCCTCCAAAACACAACCCTCCAAAACACAACCCTCCAAAACACAGCCCTCCAAAACACCACCCTCCAAAACACAGCCCTCCAAAACACAACCCTCCAAAACACAACTCTCCAAAACGCAACCCTCCAAAACACAGCCCTCCAAAACACAACCCTCCAAAACACAACCTTCAAAACACAGCCCTCCTAAACACAACCCTCCATAACACAACCCTCCAAAACACAGCCCTCCAAAACACAACCCTCCATAACACAACCCTCCAAAACACAACCCTCTAAAACAAAACTCTCCAAACACAACCCTCCATAACACAACCCTCCATAACACAACCCTCCAAAACACAACCCTCCAAAACACAACCCTCCAAACACAACCCTCCAAACAACCCTCCATAACACAAACCTCAAAAACACAACCCTCCAAAACACAACCCTCCAAAACACAACCCTCCAAAACACAACCCTCCAAAACACAAGCCTCCAAAACGCAACCCTCTAAAACACAACCCTCCAAAACACAGCCCTCCAAAACACAAACCTTCAAACACAACTCTCCAAAACACAGCCCTAAAAAACACAATCCTCCAAAACACAACCCTCCAAAACAAAACCCTCCAAAATACATCCCTCCAAAACACAACCCTCCAAAACACAACCCTCTAAAACACAGCGCTCCAAAACACAACCCTCCATAACACAACCCTCCAAAACACAGCCCTAAAAAACACAATCCTCCAAAACACAACCCTCCAAAACAAAACCCTCCAAAATACATCCCTCCAAAACACAACCCTCCAAAACACAACCCTCTAAAACACAGCGCTCCAAAACACAACCCTCCAAAACACAGCCCTCCAAAACACAACCCTCCAAAACAAATCCCTCCAAAACACATCCCTCCAAAACACAACCCTCCAAAACACAACCCTCCAAAACACAGCCCTCCAAAACACAACCCTCCAAAACACAGCCCTCCAAAACACAACCCTCCAAAACACAACTCTCCAAAACGCAAACCTCCAAAACACAGCCCTCCAAAACACAACCCTCCAAAACACAACCTTCAAAACACAGCCCTCCAAAACACAACCCTCCATAACACAACCCTCCAAAACACAACCCTCTAAAACGCAACTCTCCAAACACAACCCTCCATAACACAACCCTCCATAACACAACCCTCCAAAACACAACCCTCCAAAACACAACCCTCCAAACACAACCCTCCAAACAACCCTCCATAACACAAACCTCCAAAACACAACCCTCCAAAACACAACCCTCCAAAACACAACCCTCCAAAACACAACCCTCTAAAACAACCCTCCAAAACACAGCCCTCCAAAACACAACCTTCCAAAACACAGCCCTCCAAAACACAACCCTCCAAAACACAACCCTCCAAAACACAGCCCTCCAAAACACCACCCTCCAAAACACAGCCCTCCAAAACACAACCCTCCAAAACACAACTCTCCAAAACGCAACTCTCCAAACACAACCCTCCATAACACAACCCTCCATAACACAACCCTCCATAACACAACCCTCCAAAACACAACCTTCCAAAACACAGCCCTCCAAAACACAACCCTCCAAAACACAACCCTCCAAAACACAGCCCTCCAAAACACCACCCTCCAAAACACAGCCCTCCAAAACACAACCCTCCAAAACACAACTCTCCAAAACGCAACTCTCCAAACACAACCCTCCATAACACAACCCTCCATAACACAACCCTCCAAAACACAACCCTCCAAAACACAACCCTCCAAACACAACCCTCCAAACAACCCTCCATAACACAAACCTCCAAAACACAACCCTCCAAAACACAAGCCTCCAAAACACAACCCTCCAAAACACAACCCTCCAAAACACAGCCCTCCAAAACACCACCCTCCAAAACACAGCCCTCCAAAACACAACCCTCCAAAACACAACTCTCCAAAACGCAAACCTCCAAAACACAGCCCTCCAAAACACAACCCTCCAAAACACAACCTTCAAAACACAGCCCTCCTAAACACAACCCTCCATAACACAACCCTCCAAAACACAGCCCTCCAAAACACAACCCTCCATAACACAACCCTCCAAAACACAACCCTCTAAAACACAACTCTCCAAACACAACCCTCCATAACACAACCCTCCATAACACAACCCTCCAAAACACAACCCTCCAAAACACAACCCTCCAAACACAACCCTCCAAACAACCCTCCATAACACAAACCTCAAAAACACAACCCTCCAAAACACAACCCTCCAAAACACAACCCTCCAAAACACAACCCTCCAAAACACAAGCCTCCAAAACACAACCCTCTAAAACACAACCCTCCAAAACACAGCCCTCCAAAACACAAACCTTCAAACACAACTCTCCAAAACACAGCCCTAAAAAACACAATCCTCCAAAACACAACCCTCCAAAACAAAACCCTCCAAAATACATCCCTCCAAAACACAACCCTCCAAAACACAACCCTCTAAAACACAGCGCTCCAAAACACAACCCTCCAAAACACAGCCCTCCAAAACACAAACCTTCAAACACAACTCTCCAAAACACAGCCCTAAAAAACACAATCCTCCAAAACACAACCCTCCAAAACAAAACCCTCCAAAATACATCCCTCCAAAACACAACCCTCCAAAACACAACCCTCTAAAACACAGCGCTCCAAAACACAACCCTCCAAAACACAGCCCTCCAAAACACAACCCTCCAAAACAAATCCCTCCAAAACACATCCCTCCAAAACACAACCCTCCAAAACACAACCCTCCAAAACACAGCCCTCCAAAACACAACCCTCCAAAACACAGCCCTCCAAAACACAACCCTCCAAAACACAACTCTCCAAAACGCAAACCTCCAAAACACAGCCCTCCAAAACACAACCCTCCAAAACACAACCTTCAAAACACAGCCCTCCAAAACACAACCCTCCATAACACAACCCTCCAAAACACAACCCTCTAAAACGCAACTCTCCAAAACACAACCCTCCAAAACACAACCCTCCAAACACAACCCTCCAAACAACCCTCCATAACACAAACCTCCAAAACACAACCCTCCAAAACACAACCCTCCAAAACACAACCCTCCAAAACACAACCCTCTAAAACAACCCTCCAAAACACAGCCCTCCAAAACACAACCTTCCAAAACACAGCCCTCCAAAACACAACCCTCCAAAACACAACCCTCCAAAACACAGCCCTCCAAAACACCACCCTCCAAAACACAGCCCTCCAAAACACAACCCTCCAAAACACAACTCTCCAAAACGCAAACCTCCAAAACACAGCCCTCCAAAACACAACCCTCCAAAACACAACCTTCAAAACACAGCCCTCCTAAACACAACCCTCCATAACACAACCCTCCAAAACACAGCCCTCCAAAACACAACCCTCCATAACACAACCCTCCAAAACACAACCCTCTAAAACACAACTCTCCAAACACAACCCTCCATAACACAACCCTCCATAACACAACCCTCCAAAACACAACCCTCCAAAACACAACCCTCCAAACACAACCCTCCAAACAACCCTCCATAACACAAACCTCCAAAACACAACCCTCCAAAACACAACCCTCCAAAACACAACCCTCCAAAACACAACCCTCTAAAACAACCCTCCAAAACACAGCCCTCCAAAACACAACCTTCCAAAACACAGCCCTCCAAAACACAACCCTCCAAAACACAACCCTCCAAAACACAACCCTACAAAACACAAGCCTCCAAAACACAACCCTCCAAAACACAACCCTCCAAAACACTACCCTCCATAACACAACCCTCAAAAACACAAACCTCCAAAACACAGCCCTCCAAAACACAATCCTCCAAAACACAACCCTCCAAACACAACCCTCCAAAACACACCTCTCTAAAACACAACCCTCCAAAACATAGCCCTCCAAAACACAACCCTCCAAAACACAGCCCTCTAAAACACACCCCTCCAAACACTACTCTCCAAAAAACAACCCTCCAAAACACAACCTTCCAAAACACAGCCCTCCAAAATCACAACCCTCCAAAACACAACCCCTCCTAAACACAACCCTCCAAAACACAAGCCTCCAAAACACAACCCTCCAAAACACAACCCTCCAAAACACAGTCCCCCAAAACACAACCCTCCAAAACACAGCCCTCCAAAACACAACCTTCCAAAACTCAACCATCCAAAACGCAAACCTCCAAAACACAGCCCTCCAAAACACAACCCTCTAAAACACAACCCTCCAAAACACAGCCCTCCAAAACACAAACCTTCAAACACAACTCTCCAAAACACAACCCTCCAAAACACAAACCTCCAAAACACAGCCCTCCAAAACACAACCCTCCATAACACAACCCTCCATAACACAACCCTCTAAAACAAAACCGTCCAAAACACAAGCCTCTAAAACACAACCCTCCAAAACACAACCTCAAAAAAACTAACCTTGAAACACAACTCTCCAAACACAACCCTCCAAACAACCCTCCATAACACAAACCTCCAAAACACAACCCTCCAAAACACAGCCCTCCAAAACACAACCCTCCAAAACACAACCCTCCAACACACAACCCTCCAAAACACAACCCTCTAAAACACAACCCTCCAAAACACAGCCCTCCAAAACACAAACCTTCAAACACAACTCTCCAAAACACAGCCCTCAAAAAAACACAAGCCACCAAAACACAATACTCCAAAACACAACCCTCCAAAACAAAACCCTCCAAAATACATCCCTCCAAAACACAACCCTCCAAAACACAACCCTCTAAAACACAGCGCTCCAAAACACAACCCTCCAAAACACAGCCCTCCAAAACACAACCCTCCAAAACAAATCCCTCCAAAACACATCCCTCCAAAACACAACCCTCCAAAACACAACCCTCCAAAACACAGCCCTCCAAAACACAACCCTCCAAAACACAACCCTCTAAAACACAACTCTCCAAACACAACCCTCCATAACACAATCCTCCATAACACAACCCTCTAAAACACAACCCTCCAAAACACAGCCCTCTAAAACACAAACCTTCAAACACAACTCTCCAAAACACAGCCCTCCAAAACACAATCCTCCAAAACACAACCCTCCAAAACAAAACCCTCCAAAATACATCCCTCCAAAACACAACCCTCCAAAACACAACCCTATAAAACACAGTGCTCCAAAACACAACCCTCCAAAACACAGCCCTCCAAAACACAACCCTCCAAAACAAATCCCTCCAAAACACATCCCTCCAAAACACAAACCTCCAAAACACAACCCTCCAAAACACAGCCCTCAAAACACAACCCTCCAAAACACAGCCCTCCAAAACACAACCCTCCAAAACACAACTCTCCAAAACGCAAACCTCCAAAACACAGCCCTCCAAAACACAACCCTCCAAAACACAACCTTCAAAACACAGCCCTCCAAAACACAACCCTCCATAACGCAACCCTCCAAAACACAACCCTCTAAAACACAACTCTCCAAACACAACCCTCCATAACACAACCCTCCATAACACAACCCTCCAAAACACAACCCTCCAAAACACAACCCTCCAAACACAACCCTCCAAACAACCCTCCATAACACAAACCTCCAAAACACAACCCTCCAAAACACAACCCTCCAAAACACAACCCTCCAAAACACAACCCTCTAAAACAACCCTCCAAAACACAGCCCTCCAAAACACAACCCTCCAAAACACAACCTTCAAAACACAGCCCTCCAAAACACAACCCTCCATAACACAACCCTCCAAAACACAACCCTCTAAAACGCAACTCTCCAAAACACAACCCTCCAAAACACAACCCTCCAAACACAACCCTCCAAACAACCCTCCATAACACAAACCTCCAAAACACAACCCTCCAAAACACAACCCTCCAAAACACAACCCTCCAAAACACAACCCTCTAAAACAACCCTCCAAAACACAGCCCTCCAAAACACAACCTTCCAAAACACAGCCCTCCAAAACACAACCCTCCAAAACACAACCCTCCAAAACACAGCCCTCCAAAACACCACCCTCCAAAACACAGCCCTCCAAAACACAACCCTCCAAAACACAACTCTCCAAAACGCAAACCTCCAAAACACAGCCCTCCAAAACACAACCCTCCAAAACACAACCTTCAAAACACAGCCCTCCTAAACACAACCCTCCATAACACAACCCTCCAAAACACAGCCCTCCAAAACACAACCCTCCATAACACAACCCTCCAAAACACAACCCTCTAAAACACAACTCTCCAAACACAACCCTCCATAACACAACCCTCCATAACACAACCCTCCAAAACACAACCCTCCAAAACACAACCCTCCAAACACAACCCTCCAAACAACCCTCCATAACACAAACCTCCAAAACACAACCCTCCAAAACACAACCCTCCAAAACACAACCCTCCAAAACACAACCCTCTAAAACAACCCTCCAAAACACAGCCCTCCAAAACACAACCTTCCAAAACACAGCCCTCCAAAACACAACCCTCCAAAACACAACCCTCCAAAACACAACCCTACAAAACACAAGCCTCCAAAACACAACCCTCCAAAACACAACCCTCCAAAACACTACCCTCCATAACACAACCCTCAAAAACACAAACCTCCAAAACACAGCCCTCCAAAACACAATCCTCCAAAACACAACCCTCCAAACACAACCCTCCAAAACACACCTCTCTAAAACACAACCCTCCAAAACATAGCCCTCCAAAACACAACCCTCCAAAACACAGCCCTCTAAAACACACCCCTCCAAACACTACTCTCCAAAAAACAACCCTCCAAAACACAACCTTCCAAAACACAGCCCTCCAAAATCACAACCCTCCAAAACACAACCCCTCCTAAACACAACCCTCCAAAACACAAGCCTCCAAAACACAACCCTCCAAAACACAACCCTCCAAAACACAGTCCCCCAAAACACAACCCTCCAAAACACAGCCCTCCAAAACACAACCTTCCAAAACTCAACCATCCAAAACGCAAACCTCCAAAACACAGCCCTCCAAAACACAACCCTCTAAAACACAACCCTCCAAAACACAGCCCTCCAAAACACAAACCTTCAAACACAACTCTCCAAAACACAACCCTCCAAAACACAAACCTCCAAAACACAGCCCTCCAAAACACAACCCTCCATAACACAACCCTCCATAACACAACCCTCTAAAACAAAACCGTCCAAAACACAAGCCTCTAAAACACAACCCTCCAAAACACAACCTCAAAAAAACTAACCTTGAAACACAACTCTCCAAACACAACCCTCCAAACAACCCTCCATAACACAAACCTCCAAAACACAACCCTCCAAAACACAGCCCTCCAAAACACAACCCTCCAAAACACAACCCTCCAACACACAACCCTCCAAAACACAACCCTCTAAAACACAACCCTCCAAAACACAGCCCTCCAAAACACAAACCTTCAAACACAACTCTCCAAAACACAGCCCTCAAAAAAACACAAGCCACCAAAACACAATACTCCAAAACACAACCCTCCAAAACAAAACCCTCCAAAATACATCCCTCCAAAACACAACCCTCCAAAACACAACCCTCTAAAACACAGCGCTCCAAAACACAACCCTCCAAAACACAGCCCTCCAAAACACAACCCTCCAAAACAAATCCCTCCAAAACACATCCCTCCAAAACACAACCCTCCAAAACACAACCCTCCAAAACACAGCCCTCCAAAACACAACCCTCCAAAACACAACCCTCTAAAACACAACTCTCCAAACACAACCCTCCATAACACAATCCTCCATAACACAACCCTCTAAAACACAACCCTCCAAAACACAGCCCTCTAAAACACAAACCTTCAAACACAACTCTCCAAAACACAGCCCTCCAAAACACAATCCTCCAAAACACAACCCTCCAAAACAAAACCCTCCAAAATACATCCCTCCAAAACACAACCCTCCAAAACACAACCCTATAAAACACAGTGCTCCAAAACACAACCCTCCAAAACACAGCCCTCCAAAACACAACCCTCCAAAACAAATCCCTCCAAAACACATCCCTCCAAAACACAAACCTCCAAAACACAACCCTCCAAAACACAGCCCTCAAAACACAACCCTCCAAAACACAGCCCTCCAAAACACAACCCTCCAAAACACAACTCTCCAAAACGCAAACCTCCAAAACACAGCCCTCCAAAACACAACCCTCCAAAACACAACCTTCAAAACACAGCCCTCCAAAACACAACCCTCCATAACGCAACCCTCCAAAACACAACCCTCTAAAACACAACTCTCCAAACACAACCCTCCATAACACAACCCTCCATAACACAACCCTCCAAAACACAACCCTCCAAAACACAACCCTCCAAACACAACCCTCCAAACAACCCTCCATAACACAAACCTCCAAAACACAACCCTCCAAAACACAACCCTCCAAAACACAACCCTCCAAAACACAACCCTCTAAAACAACCCTCCAAAACACAGCCCTCCAAAACACAACCTTCCAAAACACAGCCCTCCAAAACACAACCCTCCAAAACACAACCCTCAAAAAAACACAACCCTACAAAACACAAGCCTCCAAAACACAACCCTCAAAAACACAAACCTCCAAAACACAGCCCTCCAAAACACAATCCTCCAAAACACAACCCTCCAAACACAACCCTCCAAAACACACCTCTCTAAAACACAACCCTCCAAAACACAGCCCTCCAAAACACAACCCTCCAAAACACAGCCCTCTAAAACACAACCCTCCAAACACTACTCTCCAAAAAACAACCCTCCAAAACACAACCTTCCAAAACACAGCCCTCCAAAATCACAACCCTCCAAAACACAACCCCTCCTAAACACAACCCTCCAAAACACAAGCCTCCAAAACACAACCCTCCAAAACACAACCCTCCAAAACACAGTCCCCCAAAACACAACCCTCCAAAACACAGCCCTCCAAAACACAACCCTCCAAAACACAACCATCCAAAACGCAAACCTCCAAAACACAGCCCTCCAAAACACAACCCTCTAAAACACAACCCTCCAAAACACAGCCCTCCAAAACACAAACCTTCAAACACAACTCTCCAAAACACAGCCCTCCAAAACACAACCTTCCATAACACAACCCTCCATAACACAACCCTCTAAAACACAACCCTCCAAAACACAACCCTCTAAAACACAACCCTCCAAAACACAACCTCCAAAAAACTAACCTTGAAACACAACTCTCCAAACACAACCCTCCAAACAACCCTCCATGACACAATCCTCCAAAACACAACCCTTCAAAACACAGCCCTCCAAAACACAACCCTCCAAAACACAACCCTCCAACACACAACCCTCCAAAACACAACCCTCTAAAACACAACCCTCCAAAACACAGCCCTCCAAAACACAAACCTTGAAACACAACTCTCCAAAACACAGCCCTCCAAAACACAAGCCACCAAAACACAATCCTCCAAAACACAGCCCTCTAAAACACAACCCTCCAAAACACAGCCCTCCAAAACACAAACCTTGAAACACAACTCTCCAAAACACAGCCCTCCAAAACACAAGCCACCAAAACACAATCCTCCAAAACACAACCCTCCAAAACAAAACCCTCCAAAACACATCCCTCCAAAACACAACCCTCCAAAACACAACCCTGTAAAACACAGCCCTCCAAAACACAGCCCTCCAAAACACAACCCTCCAAAACACAACCCTCCAAAACACAGCCCTCCAAAACACAACCCTCCAAAACACAGCCCTCCAAAACACAACCCTCCAAAACACAACCATCCAAAACGCAAACCTCCAAAACACAGCCCTCCAAAACACAACCCTCTAAAACACAACCCTCCAAAACACAGCCCTCCAAAACACAAACCTTCAAACACAACTCTCCAAAACACAGCCCTCCAAAACACAACCCTCCATAACACAACCCTCCATAACACAACCCTCTAAAACACAACCCTCCAAAACACAACCCTCTAAAACACAACCCTCCAAAACACAACCTCCAAAAAACTAACCTTGAAACACAACTCTTCAAACACAACCCTCCAAACAACCCTCCATGATACAAACCTCCAAAACACAACCCTCCAAAACACAGCCCTCCAAAACACAACCCTCCAAAACACAACCCTCTAAAACACAACTCTCCAAACACAACCCTCCATAACACAACCCTCCATAACACAACCCTCCAAAACACAACCCTCCAAAACACAACCCTCCAAACACAACCCTCCAAACAACCCTCCATAACACAAACCTCCAAAACACAACCCTCCAAAACACAACCCTCCAAAACACAACCCTCCAAAACACAACCCTCTAAAACAACCCTCCAAAACACAGCCCTCCAAAACACAACCTTCCAAAACACAGCCCTCCAAAACACAACCCTCCAAAACACAACCCTCAAAAAAACACAACCCTACAAAACACAAGCCTCCAAAACACAACCCTCCAAAACACAACCCTCCAAAACACAGTCCCCCAAAACACAACCCTCCAAAACACAGCCCTCCAAAACACAACCCTCCAAAACACAACCATCCAAAACGCAAACCTCCAAAACACAGCCCTCCAAAACACAACCCACTAAAACACAACCCTCCAAAACACAGCCCTCCAAAACACAAACCTTCAAACACAACTCTCCAAAACACAGCCCTCCAAAACACAACCTTCCATAACACAACCCTCCATAACACAACCCTCTAAAACACAACCCTCCAAAACACAACCCTCTAAAACACAACCCTCCAAAACACAACCTCCAAAAAACTAACCTTGAAACACAACTCTCCAAACACAACCCTCCAAACAACCCTCCATGACACAATCCTCCAAAACACAACCCTTCAAAACACAGCCCTCCAAAACACAACCCTCCAAAACACAACCCTCCAACACACAACCCTCCAAAACACAACCCTCTAAAACACAACCCTCCAAAACACAGCCCTCCAAAACACAAACCTTGAAACACAACTCTCCAAAACATAGCCCTCCAAAACACAAGCCACCAAAACACAATCCTCCAAAACACAACCCTCCAAAACAAAACCCTCTAAAACACAACCCTCCAAAACACAACCCTCCAACACACAGCCCTCCAAAATACAACCCTCTAAAACACAACCCTCCAAAACACAACCCTCTAAAACACAACCCTCCAAAACACAACCTCCAAAAAACTAACCTTGAAACACAACTCTTCAAACACAACCCTCCAAACAACCCTCCATGATACAAACCTCCAAAACACAACCCTCCAAAACACAGCCCTCCAAAACACAACCCTCCAAAACACAACCCTCTAAAACACAACTCTCCAAACACAACCCTCCATAACACAACCATCCATAACACAACCCTCCAAAACACAACCCTCCAAAACACAACCCTCCAAACACAACCCTCCAAACAACCCTCCATAACACAAACCTCCAAAACACAACCCTCCAAAACACAACCCTCCAAAACACAACCCTCCAAAACACAACCCTCTAAAACAACCCTCCAAAACACAATCCTCCAAAACACAACCTTCCAAAACACAGCCCTCCAAAACACATCCCTCCAAAACGCAACCCTCCAAAACACAACCCTCTAAAACACAGCCCCCCAAAACACAACCCTCCAAAACACAACCCTCCAAAACACAGCCCTCCAAAACACAACCCTCCAAAACACAGCCCTCCAAAACACAACCCTCCAAAACACAACCATCCAAAACGCAAACCTCCAAAACACAGCCCTACAAAACACAACCCTCTAAAACACAACCCTCCAAAACACAGCCCTCCAAAACAGAAACCTTCAAACACAACTCTCCAAAACACAGCCCTCCAAAACACAACCCTCCATAACACAACCCTCCATAACACAACCCTCTGAAACACAACCCTCCAAAACACAACCCTCTAAAACACAACCCTCCAAAACACAACCTCCAAAAAACTAACCTTGAAACACAACTCTTCAAACACAACCCTCCAAACAACCCTCCATGATACAAACCTCCAAAACACAACCCTCCAAAACACAGCCCTCCAAAACACAACCCTCCAAAACACAACCCTCCAAAACACAGCCCTCCAAAACACAAACCTTGAAACACAACTCTCCAAAACACAGCCCTCCAAAACACAAGCCACCAAAACACAATCCTCCAAAACACAACCCTCCAAAACAAAACCCTCCAAAACACATCCCTCCAAAACGCAACCCTCCAAAACACAACCCTCTAAAACACAGCCCCCCAAAACACAACCCTCCAAAACACAACCCTCCAAAACACAGCCCTCCAAAACACAACCCTCCAAAACACAGCTCTCCAAAACACAACCCTCCAAAACACAACCATCCAAAACGCAAACCTCCAAAACACAGCCCTACAAAACACAACCCTCTAAAACACAACCCTCCAAAACACAGCCCTCCAAAACAGAAACCTTCAAACACAACTCTCCAAAACACAGCCCTCCAAAACACAACCCTCCATAACACAACCCTCCATAACACAACCCTCTGAAACACAACCCTCCAAAACACAACCCTCTAAAACACAACCCTCCAAAACACAACCTCCAAAAAACTAACCTTGAAACACAACTCTTCAAACACAACCCTCCAAACAACCCTCCATGATACAAACCTCCAAAACACAACCCTCCAAAACACAGCCCTCCAAAACACAACCCTCCAAAACACAACCCTCCAACACACAACCCTCCAAAACACAACCCTCTAAAACACAACCCTCCAAAACACAGCCCTCCAAAACACAAACCTTGAAACACAACTCTCCAAAACACAGCCCTCCAAAACACAAGCCACCAAAACACAATCCTCCAAAACACAACCCTCCAAAACAAAACCCTCCAAAACACATCCCTCCAAAACACAACCCTCCAAAACACAACCCTCTAAAACACAGCCCTCCAAAACACAACCCTCCAAAACACAGCCCTCCAAAACACAACCCTCCAAAACAAAACCCTCCAAAACACAACCCTCCATAACACAACCCTCCAAAACACAACCCTCCAAAACACAGCCCTCCAAAACACAACCGTCCAAAACACAGCCCTCCAAAACACAACCCTCCAAAACACAACCATCCAAAACACATACCTCCAAAACACAGCCCTCCAAAACACAACCCTCTAAAACACAACCCTCCAAAACACAGCCCTCCAAAACACAAACCTTCAAACACAACTCTCCAAAACACAGCCCTCCAAAACACAACCCTCCATAACACAACCCTCCATAACACAACCCTCTAAAACAAAACCCTCCAAAACACAACCCTCTAAAACACAACCCTCCAAAACACAACCTTCAAAAAACTAATCTTGAAACACAACTCTCCAAACACAACCCTTCAAACAACCCTCCATGACACAAACCTCCAAAACACAGCCCTCCAAAACACAACCCTCCAAAACACAACCCTCCAACACACAACCCTCCAAAACACAACCCTCTAAAACACAACCCTCCAAAACACAGCCCTCCAAAACACAACCCTCCAACACACAACCCTCCAAAACACAACCCTCTAAAACACAACCCTCCAAAACACAGCCCTCCAAAACACAAACCTTAAAACACAACTCTCCAAAACACAGCCCTCCAAAACACAAGCCACCAAAACACAATCCTCCAAAACACAACCCTCCAAAACAAAACCCTCCAAAACACATCCCTCCAAAACACAACCCTCCAAAACACAACCCTCTAAAACACAGCCCTCCAAAACACAACCCTCCAAAACACAGCCCTCCAAAACACAACCCTCCAAAACACAGCCCTCCAAAACACAACCCTCCATAACACAACCTCTCAAAACACAGCCCTCCAAAGCACAACCCTCCAAAACACAGCCCTCCAAAACACAACCCTCCAAAACAAAACCCTCCAAAACACAACCCTCCATAACACAACCCTCCAAAACACAACCCTCCAAAACACAGCCCTCCAAAACACAACCGTCCAAAACAAAGCCCTCCAAAACACAACCCTCCAAAACACAACCATCCAAAACACATACCTCCAAAACACAGCCCTCCAAAACACAACCCTCTAAAACACAACCCTCCAAAACACAGCCCTCCAAAACACAAACCTTCAAACACAACTCTCCAAAACACAGCCCTCCAAAACACAACCCTCCATAACACAACCCTCCATAACACAACCCTCTAAAACAAAACCCTCCAAAACACAACCCTCTAAAACACAACCCTCCAAAACACAACCTTCAAAAAACTAATCTTGAAACACAACTCTCCAAACACAACCCTTCAAACAACCCTCCATGACACAAACCTCCAAAACACAGCCCTCCAAAACACAACCCTCCAAAACACAACCCTCCAACACACAACCCTCCAAAACACAACCCTCTAAAACACAACCCTCCAAAACACAGCCCTCCAAAACACAACCCTCCAACACACAACCCTCCAAAACACAACCCTCTAAAACACAACCCTCCAAAACACAGCCCTCCAAAACACAAACCTTAAAACACAACTCTCCAAAACACAGCCCTCCAAAACACAAGCCACCAAAACACAATCCTCCAAAACACAACCCTCCAAAACAAAACCCTCCAAAACACATCCCTCCAAAACACAACCCTCCAAAACACAACCCTCTAAAACACAGCCCTCCAAAACACAACCCTCCAAAACACAGCCCTCCAAAACACAACCCTCCAAAACACAGCCCTCCAAAACACAACCCTCCATAACACAACCTCTCAAAACACAGCCCTCCAAAGCACAACCCTCCAAAACACAGCACTCCAAAACAAAAACCTCCAAAACACAGCCCTCCAAAACACAACCCTCCAAAACACAAACCTCCAAAACACAGCCCTCCAAACACACAACCCTCCATAACACAACCCTCCATAACACAACCCTCTAAAAAACAACCCTCCAAAACACAACCCTCTCAAACACAACCCTCCAAAACACAACCTCCAAAAAACTAACCTTGAAACACAACTCTCCAAACACAAGCCTCCAAACAACCCTCCATAAAAAAACGTCCAAAACAAAACCCTCCAAAACACAGCCCTCCAAAACACAACCCTCCAAAACACAACCCTCGAAAACACAACCCTCCAAAACACAACCCTCCAAAACACAACCCTCGAAAACACAACCCTCCAAAACACAACCCTCCAAAACACAGCCCTCCAAAACACAACCATCCAAAACACAACCCTCCAACACACAACCCTCCAAAACACAACCCTCTAAAACACAACCCTCCAAAACACAACCCTCCAACACACAACCCTCCAAAACACAACCCTCTAAAACACAACCCTCCAAAACACAGCCCTCCAAAACACAACCCTCCAAAACACAACCCTCTAAAACACAGCCCTCCAAAACACAACCCTCCAAAACACAGCCCTCCAAAACACAACCCTCCAAAACACAGCCCTCCAAAACACAACCCTCCATAACACAACCCCTCAAAACACAGCCCTCCAAAACACAACCCTCCAAAACACAGCCCTCCAAAACAAAAACCTCCAAAACACAGCCCTCCAAAACACAACCCTCCAAAACACAAACCTCCAAAACACAGCCCTCCAAACACACAACCCTCCATAATACAACCCTCTAGAACACAACCCTTCAAACAACCCTCCATAACACAAACGTCCAAAACACAACCCTCCAAAACACAGCCCTCCAAAACACAACCCTCCAAAACACAACCCTCGAAAACACAACCCTCCAAAACACAAACCTCCAAAACACAACCCTCTAAAACAACCCTCCAAAACACAGCCCTCCAAAACACAACCTTCCAAAACACAAGCCACCAAAACACAATACTCCAAAATACAACCCTCCAAAACAAAACCCTCCAAAACACAACCCTCCAAAACACAAACCTCCAAAACACAGCCCTCCAAACACACAACCCTCCATAACACAACCCTCCATAACACAACCCTCTAAAAAACAACCCTCCAAAACACAACCCTCTCAAACACAACCCTCCAAAACACAACCTCCAAAAAACTAACCTTGAAACACAACTCTCCAAACACAAACCTCCAAACAACCCTCCATAAAACAAACGTCCAAAACACAACCCTCCAAAACACAGCCCTCCAAAACACAACCCTCCAAAACACAACCCTCGAAAACAAAACCCTCCAAAACACAGCCCTCCAAAACACAACCATCCAAAACACAACCCTCCAACACACAACCCTCCAAAACACAACCCTCTAAAACACAACCCTCCAAAACACAACCCTCCAACACACAACCCTCCAAAACACAACCCTCTAAAACACAACCCTCCAAAACACAGCCCTCCAAACACACAACCCTCCATAACACAACCCTCCATAACACAACCCTCCAAACAACCCTCCATAACACAAACGTCCAAAACACAACCCTCCAAAACACAGCCCTCCAAAACACAACCCTCCAAAACACAACCCTCGAAAACACAACCCTCCAAAACACAAACCTCCAAAACACAACCCTCTAAAACAACCCTCCAAAACACAGCCCTCCAAAACAAAACCTTCCAAAACACAAGCCACCAAAACACAGCCCTCCAAAACACAAACCTTGAAACACAACTCTCCAAAACACAGCCCTCCAAAACACAAGCCACCAAAACACAGCCTTCCAAAACACAACCCTCCAAAACACAGCCCTCCAAAACACAACTCTCCAAAACACAGCCCTCCAAAACACAACCCTCCATAACACAACCCTCCATAACACAACCCTCTAAAACAAAACCCTCCAAAACACAACCCTCTAAAACACAACCCTCCAAAACACAACCTTCAAAAAACTAACCTTGAAACACAACTCTCCAAACACAACCCTTCAAACAACCCTCCATGACACAAACCTCCAAAACACAGCCCTCCAAAACACAACCCTCCAAAACACAACCCTCCAACACACAACCCTCCAAAACACAACCCTCTAAAACACAACCCTCCAAAACACAGCCCTCCAAAACACAAACCTTAAAACACAACTCTCCAAAACACAGCCCTCCAAAACACAAGCCACCAAAACACAATCCTCCAAAACACAACCCTCCAAAACAAAACCCTCCAAAACATATCCCTCCAAAACACAACCCTCCAAAACACAACCCTCTAAAACACAGCCCTCCAAAACACAACCCTCCAAAACACAGCCCTCCAAAACACAACCCTCCAAAACACAGCCCTCCAAAACACAACCCTCCATAACACAACCTCTCAAAACACAGCCCTCCAAAGCACAACCCTCCAAAACACAGCACTCCAAAACAAAAACCTCCAAAACACAGCCCTCCAAAACACAACCCTCCAAAACACAAACCTCCAAAACACAGCCCTCCAAACACACAACCCTCCATAACACAACCCTCCATAACACAACCCTCTAAAAAACAACCCTCCAAAACACAACCCTCTCAAACACAACCCTCCAAAACACAACCTCCAAAAAACTAACCTTGAAACACAACTCTCCAAACACAAACCTCCAAACAACCCTCCATAAAAAAACGTCCAAAACAAAACCCTCCAAAACACAGCCCTCCAAAACACAACCCTCCAACACACAACCCTCGAAAACACAACCCTCCAAAACACAACCCTCCAAAACACAACCCTCGAAAACACAACCCTCCAAAACACAACCCTCCAAAACACAGCCCTCCAAAACACAACCATCCAAAACACAACCCTCCAACACACAACCCTCCAAAACACAACCCTCTAAAACACAACCCTCCAAAACACAACCCTCCAACACACAACCCTCCAAAACACAACCCTCTAAAACACAACCCTCCAAAACACAGCCCTCCAAAACACAACCCTCCAAAACACAACCCTCTAAAACATACCCCTCCAAAACACAACCCTCCAAAACACAGCCCTCCAAAACACAACCCTCCAAAACACAGCCCTCCAAAACACAACCCTCCATAACACAACCCCTCAAAACACAGCCCTCCAAAACACAACCCTCCGAAACACAGCCCTCCAAAACAAAAACCTCCAAAACACAGCCCTCCAAAACACAACCCTCCAAAACACAAACCTCCAAAACACAGCCCTCCAAACACACAACCCTCCATAATACAACCCTCTAGAACACAACCCTTCAAACAACCCTCCATAGCACAAACGTCCAAAACACAACCCTCCAAAACACAGCCCTCCAAAACACAACCCTCCAAAACACAACCCTCGAAAACACAACCCTCCAAAACACAAACCTCCAAAACACAACCCTCTAAAACAACCCTCCAAAACACAGCCCTCCAAAACACAACCTTCCAAAACACAAGCCACCAAAACACAATACTCCAAAATACAACCCTCCAAAACAAAACCCTCCAAAACACAACCCTCCAAAACACAAACCTCCAAAACACAGCCCTCCAAACACACAACCCTCCATAACACAACCCTCCATAACACAACCCTCTAAAAAACAACCCTCCAAAACACAACCCTCTCAAACACAACCCTCCAAAACACAACCTCCAAAAAACTAACCTTGAAACACAACTCTCCAAACACAAACCTCCAAACAACCCTCCATAAAACAAACGTCCAAAACACAACCCTCCAAAACACAGCCCTCCAAAACACAACCCTCCAAAACACAACCCTCGAAAACAAAACCCTCCAAAACACAGCCCTCCAAAACACAACCATCCAAAACACAACCCTCCAACACACAACCCTCCAAAACACAACCCTCTAAAACACAACCCTCCAAAACACAACCCTCCAACACACAACCCTCCAAAACACAACCCTCTAAAACACAACCCTCCAAAACACAGCCCTCAAAACACACAACCCTCCATAACACAACCCTCCATAACACAACCCTCCAAACAACCCTCCATAACACAAACGTCCAAAACACAACCCTCCAAAACACAGCCCTCCAAAACACAACCCTCCAAAACACAACCCTCGAAAACACAACCCTCCAAAACACAAACCTCCAAAACACAACCCTCTAAAACAACCCTCCAAAACACAGCCCTCCAAAACACAACCTTCCAAAACACAAGCCACCAAAACACAATACTCCAAAATACAACCCTCCAAAACAAAACCCTCCAAAACACAACCCTCCAAAACACAAACCTCCAAAACACAGCCCTCCAAACACACAACCCTCCATAACACAACCCTCCATAACACAACCCTCTAAAAAACAACCCTCCAAAACACAACCCTCTCAAACACAACCCTCCAAAACACAACCTCCAAAAAACTAACCTTGAAACACAACTCTCCAAACACAAACCTCCAAACAACCCTCCATAAAACAAACGTCCAAAACACAACCCTCCAAAACACAGCCCTCCAAAACACAACCCTCCAAAACACAACCCTCGAAAACAAAACCCTCCAAAACACAGCCCTCCAAAACACAACCATCCAAAACACAACCCTCCAACACACAACCCTCCAAAACACAACCCTCTAAAACACAACCCTCCAAAACACAACCCTCCAACACACAACCCTCCAAAACACAACCCTCTAAAACACAACCCTCCAAAACACAGCCCTCCAAACACACAACCCTCCATAACACAACCCTCCATAACACAACCCTCCAAACAACCCTCCATAACACAAACGTCCAAAACACAACCCTCCAAAACACAGCCCTCCAAAACACAACCCTCCAAAACACAACCCTCGAAAACACAACCCTCCAAAACACAAACCTCCAAAACACAACCCTCTAAAACAACCCTCCAAAACACAGCCCTCCAAAACACAACCTTCCAAAACACAAGCCACCAAAACACAGCCCTCCAAAACACAAACCTTGAAACACAACTCTCCAAAACACAGCCCTCCAAAACACAAGCCACCAAAACACAGCCCTCCAAAACACAAGCCACCAAAACACAGCCCTCCAAAACACAAACCTTGAAACACAACTCTCCAAAACACAGCCCTCCAAAACACAACCCTCCAAAACACAGCCCTCCAAAACACAACCCTCCAAAACACAGCCCTCCAAAACACAACCCTCCAAAACACAACCATCCAAAACGCAAACCTCCAAAACACAGCCCTCCAAAACACAACCCTCTAAAACACAATCCTCCAAAACACAGCCCTCCAAAACACAAACCTTCAAACACAACTCTCCAAAACACAGCCCTCCAAAACACAACCCTCCATAACACAACCCTCCATAACACAACCCTCTAAAACACAACCCTCCAAAACACAACCCTCTAAAACACAACCCTCCAAAACACAGCCCTCCAAAACACAAACCTTGAAACACAACTCTCCAAAACACAGCCCTCCAAAACACAAGCCACCAAAACACAATCCTCCAAAACACAACCCTCCAAAACAAAACCCTCCAAAACTCATCCCTCCAAAACACAACCCTCCAAAACACAACCCTGTAAAACACAGCCCTCCAAAACACAACCCTCCAAAACACAACCCTCCAAAACACAGCCCTCCAAAACACAACCCTCCAAAACACGGCCCTCCAAAACACAACCCTCCAAAACACAACCATCCAAAACGCAAACCTCCAAAACACAGCCCTCCAAAACACAACCCTCTAAAACACAACCCTCCAAAACACAGCCCTCCAAAACACAAACCTTCAAACACAACTCTCCAAAACACAGCCCTCCAAAACACAACCCTCCATAACACAACCCTCCATAACACAACCCTCTAAAACACAACCCTCCAAAACACAACCCTCTAAAACACAACCCTCCAAAACACAACCTCCAAAAAACTAACCTTGAAACACAACTCTTCAAACACAACCCTCCAAACAACCCTCCATGATACAAACCTCCAAAACACAACCCTCCAAAACACAGCCCTCCAAAACACAACCCTCCAAAACACAACCCTCTAAAACACAACTCTCCAAACACAACCCTCCATAACACAACCCTCCATAACACAACCCTCCAAAACACAACCCTCCAAAACACAACCCTCCAAACACAACCCTCCAAACAACCCTCCATAACACAAACCTCCAAAACACAACCCTCCAAAACACAACCCTCCAAAACACAACCCTCCAAAACACAACCCTCTAAAACAACCCTCCAAAACACAGCCCTCCAAAACACAACCTTCCAAAACACAGCCCTCCAAAACACAACCCTCCAAAACACAACCCTCAAAAAAACACAACCCTACAAAACACAATCCTCCAAAACACAACCCTCCAAAACACAACCCTCCAAAACACTACCCTCCATAACACAACCATCAAAAACACAAACCTCCAAAACACAGCCCTCCAAAACACAATCCTCCAAAACACAACCCTCCAAACACAACCCTCCAAAACACACCTCTATAAAACACAACCCTCCAAAACACAGCCCTCCAAAACACAACCCTCCAAAACACAGCCCTCTAAAACACAACCCTCCAAACACTACTCTCCAAAAAACAACCCTCCAAAACACAACCTTCCAAAACACAGCCCTCCAAAATCACAACCCTCCAAAACACAACCCCTCCAAAACACAACCCTCCAAAACACAAGCCTCCAAAACACAACCCTCCAAAACACAACCCTCCAAAACACAGTCACCCAAAACACAACCCTCCAAAACACAGCCCTCCAAAACACAACCCTCCAAAACACAACCATCAAAAACGCAAACCTCCAAAACACAGCCCTCCAAAACACAACCCTCTAAAACACAACCCTCCAAAACACAGCCCTCCAAAACCCAAACCTTCAAACACAACTCTCCAAAACACAGCCCTCCAAAACACAACCTTCCATAACACAACCCTACATAACACAACCCTCTAAAACACAACCCTCCAAAACACAACCCTCTAAAACACAACCCTCCAAAACACAACCTCCAAAAAACTAACCTTGAAACACAACTCTCCAAACACAACCCTCCAAACAACCCTCCATGACACAATCCTCCAAAACACAACCCTTCAAAACACAGCCCTCCAAAACACAACCCTCCAAAACACAACCCTCCAACACACAACCCTCCAAAACACAACCCTCTAAAACACAACCCTCCAAAACACAGCCCTCCAAAACACAAACCTTGAAACACAACTCTCCAAAACACAGCCCTCCAAAACACAAGCCACCAAAACACAATCCTCCAAAACACAACCCTCCAAAACAAAACCCTCCAAACCACATCCCTCCAAAACGCAACCCTCCAAAACACAACCCTCTAAAACACAGCCCCCCAAAACACAACCCTCCAAAACACAACCCTCCAAAACACAGCCCTCCAAAACACAACCCTCCAAAACACAGCTCTCCAAAACACAACCCTCCAAAACACAACCATCCAAAACGCAAACCTCCAAAACACAGCCCTCCAAAACACAACCCTCTAAAACACAACCCTCCAAAACACAGCCCTCCAAAACACAAACCTTCAAACACAACTCTCCAAAACACAGCCCTCCAAAACACAACCCTCCATAACACAACCCTCCATAACACAACCCTCTGAAACACAACCCTCCAAAACACAACCCTCTAAAACACAACCCTCCAAAACACAACCTCCAAAAAACTAACCTTGAAACACAACTCTTCAAACACAACCCTCCAAACAACCCTCCATGATACAAACCTCCAAAACACAACCCTCCAAAACACAGCCCTCCAAAACACAACCCTCCAAAACACAACCCTCCAACACACAACCCTCCAAAACACAACCCTCTAAAACACAACCCTCCAAAACACAGCCCTCCAAAACACAAACCTTGAAACACAACTCTCCAAAACACAGCCCTCCAAAACACAAGCCACCAAAACACAATCCTCCAAAACACAACCCTCCAAAACAAAACCCTCCAAAACACATCCCTCCAAAACACAACCCTCCAAAACACAACCCTCTAAAACACAGCCCTCCAAAACACAACCCTCCAAAACACAGCCCTCCAAAACACAACCCTCCAAAACAAAACCCTCCAAAACACAACCCTCCATAACACAACCCTCCAAAACACAACCCTCCAAAACACAGCCCTCCAAAACACAACCGTCCAAAACACAGCCCTCCAAAACACAACCCTCCAAAACACAACCATCCAAAACACATACCTCCAAAACACAGCCCTCCAAAACACAACCCTCTAAAACACAACCCTCCAAAACACAGCCCTCCAAAACACAAACCTTCAAACACAACTCTCCAAAACACAGCCCTCCAAAACACAACCCTCCATAACACAACCCTCCATAACACAACCCTCTAAAACAAAACCCTCCAAAACACAACCCTCTAAAACACAACCCTCCAAAACACAACCTTCAAAAAACTAACCTTGAAACACAACTCTCCAAACACAACCCTTCAAACAACCCTCCATGACACAAACCTCCAAAACACAGCCCTCCAAAACACAACCCTCCAAAACACAACCCTCCAACACACAACCCTCCAAAACACAACCCTCTATAACACAACCCTCCAAAACACAGCCCTCCAAAACACAAAACTTCAAACACAACTCTCCAAAACACAGCCCTCCAAAACACAAGCCACCAAAACACAACCCTCCAAAACACGGCCCTCCAAAACACAACCCTCCAAAACACAACCATCCAAAACGCAAACCTCCAAAACACAGCCCTCCAAAACACAACCCTCTAAAACACAACCCTCCAAAACACAGCCCTCCAAAACACAAACCTTCAAACACAACTCTCCAAAACACAGCCCTCCAAAACACAACCCTCCATAACACAACCCTCCATAACACAACCCTCTAAAACACAACCCTCCAAACACAACCCTCTAAAACACAACCCTCCAAAACACAACCTCCAAAAAACTAACCTTGAAACACAACTCTTCAAACACAACCCTCCAAACAACCCTCCATGATACAAACCTCCAAAACACAACCCTCCAAAACACAGCCCTCCAAAACACAACCCTCCAAAACACAACCCTCTAAAACACAACTCTCCAAACACAACCCTCCATAACACAACCCTCCATAACACAACCCTCCAAAACACAACCCTCCAAAACACAACCCTCCAAACACAACCCTCCAAACAACCCTCCATAACACAAACCTCCAAAACACAACCCTCCAAAACACAACCCTCCAAAACACAACCCTCCAAAACACAACCCTCTAAAACAACCCTCCAAAACACAGCCCTCCAAAACACAACCTTCCAAAACACAGCCCTCCAAAACACAACCCTCCAAAACACAACCCTCAAAAAAACACAACCCTACAAAACACAAGCCTCCAAAACACAACCCTCCAAAACACAACCCTCCAAAACACTACCCTCCATAACACAACCATCAAAAACACAAACCTCCAAAACACAGCCCTCCAAAACACAATCCTCCAAAACACAACCCTCCAAACACAACCCTCCAAAACACACCTCTATAAAACACAACCCTCCAAAACACAGCCCTCCAAAACACAACCCTCCAAAACACAGCCCTCTAAAACACAACCCTCCAAACACTTCTCTCCAAAAAACAACCCTCCAAAACACAACCTTCCAAAACACAGCCCTCCAAAATCACAACCCTCCAAAACACAACCCCTCCTAAACACAACCCTCCAAAACACAAGCCTCCAAAACACAACCCTCCAAAACACAACCCTCCAAAACACAGTCACCCAAAACACAACCCTCCAAAACACAGCCCTCCAAAACACAACCCTCCAAAACACAACCATCAAAAACGCAAACCTCCAAAACACAGCCCTCCAAAACACAACCCTCTAAAACACAACCCTCCAAAACACAGCCCTCCAAAACCCAAACCTTCAAACACAACTCTCCAAAACACAGCCCTCCAAAACACAACCTTCCATAACACAACCCTACATAACACAACCCTCTAAAACACAACCCTCCAAAACACAACCCTCTAAAACACAACCCTCCAAAACACAACCTCCAAAAAACTAACCTTGAAACACAACTCTCCAAACACAACCCTCCAAACAACCCTCCATGACACAATCCTCCAAAACACAACCCTTCAAAACACAGCCCTCCAAAACACAACCCTCCAAAACACAACCCTCCAACACACATCCCTCCAAAACACAACCCTCTAAAACACAACCCTCCAAAACACAGCCCTCCAAAACACAAACCTTGAAACACAACTCTCCAAAACACAGCCCTCCAAAACACAAGCCACCAAAACACAATCCTCCAAAACACAACCCTCCAAAACAAAACCCTCCAAAACACATCCCTCCAAAACGCAACCCTCCAAAACACAACCCTCTAAAACACAGCCCCCCAAAACACAACCCTCCAAAACACAACCCTCCAAAACACAGCCCTCCAAAACACAACCCTCCAAAACACAGCTCTCCAAAACACAACCCTCCAAAACACAACCATCCAAAATGCAAACCTCCAAAACACAGCCCTCCAAAACACAACCCTCTAAAACACAACCCTCCAAAACACAGCCCTCCAAAACACAAACCTTCAAACACAACTCTCCAAAACACAGCCCTCCAAAACACAACCCTCCATAACACAACCCTCCATAACACAACCCTCTGAAACACAACCCTCCAAAACACAACCCTCTAAAACACAACCCTCCAAAACACAACCTCCAAAAAACTAACCTTGAAACACAACTCTTCAAACACAACCCTCCAAACAACCCTCCATGATACAAACCTCCAAAACACAACCCTCCAAAACACAGCCCTCCAAAACACAACCCTCCAAAACACAACCCTCCAACACACAACCCTCCAAAACACAACCCTCTAAAACACAACCCTCCAAAACACAGCCCTCCAAAACACAAACCTTGAAACACAACTCTCCAAAACACAGCCCTCCAAAACACAAGCCACCAAAACACAATCCTCCAAAACACAACCCTCCAAAACAAAACCCTCCAAAACACATCCCTCCAAAACACAACCCTCCAAAACACAACCCTCTAAAACACAGCCCTCCAAAACACAACCCTCCAAAACACAGCCCTCCAAAACACAACCCTCCAAAACAAAACCCTCCAAAACACAACCCTCCATAACACAACCCTCCAAAACACAACCCTCCAAAACACAGCCCTCCAAAACACAACCGTCCAAAACACAGCCCTCCAAAACACAACCCTCCAAAACACAACCATCCAAAACACATACCTCCAAAACACAGCCCTCCAAAACACAACCCTCTAAAACACAACCCTCCAAAACACAGCCCTCCAAAACACAAACCTTCAAACACAACTCTCCAAAACACAGCCCTCCAAAACACAACCCTCCATAACACAACCCTCCATAACACAACCCTCTAAAACAAAACCCTCCAAAACACAACCCTCTAAAACACAACCCTCCAAAACACAACCTTCAAAAAACTAACCTTGAAACACAACTCTCCAAACACAACCCTTCAAACAACCCTCCATGACACAAACCTCCAAAACACAGCCCTCCAAAACACAACCCTCCAAAACACAACCCTCCAACACACAACCCTCCAAAACACAACCCTCTAAAACACAACCCTCCAAAACACAGCCCTCCAAAACACAAACCTTAAAACACAACTCTCCAAAACACAGCCCTCCAAAACACAAGCCACCAAAACACAATCCTCCAAAACACAACCCTCCAAAACAAAACCCTCCAAAACACATCCCTCCAAAACACAACCCTCCAAAACACAACCCTCTAAAACACAGCCCTCCAAAACACAACCCTCCAAAACACAGCCCTCCAAAACACAACCCTCCAAAACACAGCCCTCCAAAACACAACCCTCCATAACACAACCTCTCAAAACACAGCCCTCCAAAGCACAACCCTCCAAAACACAGCACTCCAAAACAAAAACCTCCAAAACACAGCCCTCCAAAACACAACCCTCCAAAACACAAACCTCCAAAACACAGCCCTCCAAACACACAACCCTCCATAACACAACCCTCCATAACACAACCCTCTAAAAAACAACCCTCCAAAACACAACCCTCTCAAACACAACCCTCCAAAACACAACCTCCAAAAAACTAACCTTGAAACACAACTCTCCAAACACAAACCTCCAAACAACCCTCCATAAAAAAAACGTCCAAAACAAAACCCTCCAAAACACAGCCCTCCAAAACACAACCCTCCAAAACACAACCCTCGAAAACACAACCCTCCAAAACACAACCCTCCAAAACACAACCCTCGAAAACACAACCCTCCAAAACACAACCCTCCAAAACACAGCCCTCCAAAACACAACCATCCAAAACACAACCCTCCAACACACAACCCTCCAAAACACAACCCTCTAAAACACAACCCTCCAAAACACAACCCTCCAACACACAACCCTCCAAAACACAACCCTCTAAAACACAACCCTCCAAAACACAGCCCTCCAAAACACAACCCTCCAAAACACAACCCTCTAAAACACAGCCCTCCAAAACACAACCCTCCAAAACACAGCCCTCCAAAACACAACCCTCCAAAACACAGCCCTCCAAAACACAACCCTCCATAACACAACCCCTCAAAACACAGCCCTCCAAAACACAACCCTCCAAAACACAGCCCTCCAAAACAAAAACCTCCAAAACACAGCCCTCCAAAACACAACCCTCCAAAACACAAACCTCCAAAACACAGCCCTCCAAACACACAACCCTCCATAATACAACCCTCTAGAACACAACCCTTCAAACAACCCTCCATAACACAAACGTCCAAAACACAACCCTCCAAAACACAGCCCTCCAAAACACAACCCTCCAAAACACAACCCTCGAAAACACAACCCTCCAAAACACAAACCTCCAAAACACAACCCTCTAAAACAACCCTCCAAAACACAGCCCTCCAAAACACAACCTTCCAAAACACAAGCCACCAAAACACAACACTCCAAAATACAACCCACCAAAACAAAACCCTCCAAAACACAACCCTCCAAAACACAAACCTCCAAAACACAGCCCTCCAAACACACAACCCTCCATAACACAACCCTCCATAACACAACCCTCTAAAAAACAACCCTCCAAAACACAACCCTCTCAAACACAACCCTTCAAAACACAACCTCCAAAAAACTAACCTTGAAACACAACTCTCCAAACACAAACCTCCAAACAACCCTCCATAAAACAAACGTCCAAAACACAACCCTCCAAAACACAGCCCTCCAAAACACAACCCTCCAAAACACAACCCTCGAAAACAAAACCCTCCAAAACACAGCCCTCCAAAACACAACCATCCAAAACACAACCCTCCAACACACAACCCTCCAAAACACAACCCTCTAAAACACAACCCTCCAAAACACAACCCTCCAACACACAACCCTCCAAAACACAACCCTCTAAAACACAACCCTCCAAAACACAGCCCTCCAAACACACAACCCTCCATAACACAACCCTCCATAACACAACCCTCCAAACAACCCTACATAACACAAACGTCCAAAACACAACCCTCCAAAACACAGCCCTCCAAAACACAACCCTCCAAAACACAACCCTCGAAAACACAACCCTCCAAAACACAAACCTCCAAAACACAACCCTCTAAAACAACCCTCCAAAACACAGCCCTCCAAAACACAACCTTCCAAAACACAAGCCACCAAAACACAGCCCTCCAAAACACAAACCTTGAAACACAACTCTCCAAAACACAGCCCTCCAAAACACAAGCCACCAAAACACAATCCTCCAAAACACAACCCTCCAAAACAAAACCCGCCAAAACACATCCCTCCAAAACACAACCCTCCAAAACACAACCCTCTAAAACACAGCCCTCCAAAACACAACCCTCCAAAACACAGCCCTCCAAAACACAACCCTCCAAAACACAGCCTTCCAAAACACAACCCTCCATAACACAACCCCTCAAAAAACTGCCCTCCAAAACACAACCCTCCAAAACACAGCCCTCCAAAACAAAAACCTCCAAAACACAGCCCTCCAAAACACAACCCTCCAAAACACAAACCTCCAAAACACAGCCCTCCAAACACACAACCCTCCATAACACAACCCTCCATAACACAACCCTCCAAACAACCCTCCATAACACAAACGTCCAAAACACAACCCTCCAAAACACAGCCCTCCAAAACACAACCCTCCAAAACACAACCCTCGAAAACACAACCCTCCAAAACACAACCCTCCAAAACACAGCCTTCCAAAACACAACCCTCCATAACACAACCCCTCAAAAAACTGCCCTCCAAAACACAACCCTCCAAAACACAGCCCTCCAAAACAAAAACCTCCAAAACACAGCCCTCCAAAACACAACCCTCCAAAACACAAACCTCCAAAACACAGCCCTCCAAACACACAACCCTCCATAACACAACCCTCCATAACACAACCCTCCAAACAACCCTCCATAACACAAACGTCCAAAACACAACCCTCCAAAACACAGCCCTCCAAAACACAACCCTCCAAAACACAACCCTCGAAAACACAACCCTCCAAAACACAAACCTCCAAAACACAACCCTCTAAAACAACCCTCCAAAACACAGCCCTCCAAAACACAACCTTCCAAAACACAAGCCACCAAAACACAATACTCCAAAATACAACCCTCCAAAACAAAACCCTCCAAAACACAACCCTCCAAAACACAAACCTCCAAAACACAAACCTCCAAACACACAACCCTCCATAACACAACCCTCCATAACACAACCCTCTAAAAAACAACCCTCCAAAACACAACCCTCTCAAACACAACCCTCCAAAACACAACCTCCAAAAAACTAACCTTGAAACACAACTCTCCAAACACAAACCTCCAAACAACCCTCCATAAAACAAACGTCCAAAACACAACCCTCCAAAACACAGCCCTCCAAAACACAACCCTCCAAAACACAACCCTCGAAAACAAAACCCTCCAAAACACAACCCTACAAAACACAACCCTCGAAAACACAACCCTCCAAAACACAACCCTCCAAAACACAGCCCTCCAAAACACAACCATCCAAAACACAACCCTCCAACACACAACTCTCCAAAACACAAACCTCTAAAACACAACCCTCCAAAACACAACCCTCCAACACACAACCCTCCAAAACACAACCTTCTAAAACACAACCCTCCAAAACACAGCCCTCCAAAACACAAACCTTTAAACACAACTCTCCAAAACACAGACCTCCAAAACACAACCATCCAAAACACAACCCTCCAACACACAACCCTCCAAAACACAACCCTCTGAAACACAACCCTCCAAAACACAACCCTCCAACACACAACCCTCCAAAACACAACCCTCTAAAACACAACCCTCCAAAACACAGCCCTCCAAAACACAAACCTTGAAACACAACTCTCCAAAACATAACCTTCCAAAACACAAGCCACCAAAACACAATACTCCAAAATACAACCCTCCAAAACAAAACCCTCCAAAACACAACCCTCCAAAACACAAACCTCCAAAACACAGCCCTCCAAACACACAACCCTCCATAACACAACCCTCCATAACACAACCCTCTAAAAAACAACCCTCCAAAACACAACCCTCTCAAACACAACCCTCCAAAACACAACCTCCAAAAAACTAACCTTGAAACACAACTCTCCAAACACAAACCTCCAAAACACAACCATCCAAAACACAACCCTCCAACACACAACCCTCCAAAACACAACCCTCTGAAACACAACCCTCCAAAACACAACCCTCCAACACACAACCCTCCAAAACACAACCCTCTAAAACACAACCCTCCAAAACACAGCCCTCCAAAACACAAACCTTGAAACACAACTCTCCAAAACACAGCCCTTCAAAACACAAGCCACCAAAACACAATCCTCCAAAACACAACCCTCCAAAACAAAACCCTCCAAAACACATCCCTCCAAAACACAACCCTCCTAAACACAACTCTCTAAAACACAGCCCTCCAAAACACAACCCTCCAAAACACAGCCCTCCAAAACACAACCCTCCAAAACACAGCCCTCCAAAACACAACCCTCCATAACACAACCCCTCAAAACACTGCCCTCCAAAACACAACCCTCCAAAACACAGCCCTCCAAAACAAAAACCTCCAAAACACAGCCCTCCAAAACACAACCCTCCAAAACACAAACCTCCAAAACACAGCCCTCCAAACACACAACCCTCCATAACACAACCCTCCATAACACAACCCTCCAAACAACCCTCCATAACACAAACGTCCAAAACACAACCCTCCAAATCACAGCCCTCCAAAATCACAACCCTCCAAAACACAACCCCTCCTAAACACAACCCTCCAAAACACAAGCCTCCAAAACACAACCCTCCAAAACACAACCCTCCAAAACACAGTCACCCAAAACACAACCCTCCAAAACACAGCCCTCCAAAACACAACCCTCCAAAACACAACCATCAAAAACGCAAACCTCCAAAACACAGCCCTCCAAAACACAACCCTCTAAAACACAACCCTCCAAAACACAGCCCTCCAAAACCCAAACCTTCAAACACAACTCTCCAAAACACAGCCCTCCAAAACACAACCTTCCATAACACAACCCTACATAACACAACCCTCTAAAACACAACCCTCCAAAACACAACCCTCTAAAACACAACCCTCCAAAACACAACCTCCAAAAAACTAACCTTGAAACACAACTCTCCAAACACAACCCTCCAAACAACCCTCCATGACACAATCCTCCAAAACACAACCCTTCAAAACACAGCCCTCCAAAACACAACCCTCCAAAACACAACCCTCCAACACACAACCCTCCAAAACACAACCCTCTAAAACACAACCCTCCAAAACACAGCCCTCCAAAACACAAACCTTGAAACACAACTCTCCAAAACACAGCCCTCCAAAACACAAGCCACCAAAACACAATCCTCCAAAACACAACCCTCCAAAACAAAACCCTCCAAAACACATCCCTCCAAAACGCAACCCTCCAAAACACAACCCTCTAAAACACAGCCCCCCAAAACACAACCCTCCAAAACACAACCCTCCAAAACACAGCCCTCCAAAACACAACCCTCCAAAACACAGCTCTCCAAAACACAACCCTCCAAAACACAACCATCCAAAACGCAAACCTCCAAAACACAGCCCTCCAAAACACAACCCTCTAAAACACAACCCTCCAAAACACAGCCCTCCAAAACACAAACCTTCAAACACAACTCTCCAAAACACAGCCCTCCAAAACACAACCCTCCATAACACAACCCTCCATAACACAACCCTCTGAAACACAACCCTCCAAAACACAACCCTCTAAAACACAACCCTCCAAAACACAACCTCCAAAAAACTAACCTTGAAACACAACTCTTCAAACACAACCCTCCAAACAACCCTCCATGATACAAACCTCCAAAACACAACCCTCCAAAACACAGCCCTCCAAAACACAACCCTCCAAAACACAACCCTCCAACACACAACCCTCCAAAACACAACCCTCTAAAACACAACCCTCCAAAACACAGCCCTCCAAAACACAAACCTTGAAACACAACTCTCCAAAACACAGCCCTCCAAAACACAAGCCACCAAAACACAATCCTCCAAAACACAACCCTCCAAAACAAAACCCTCCAAAACACATCCCTCCAAAACACAACCCTCCAAAACACAACCCTCTAAAACACAGCCCTCCAAAACACAACCCTCCAAAACACAGCCCTCCAAAACACAACCCTCCAAAACAAAACCCTCCAAAACAAAACCCTCCATAACACAACCCTCCAAAACACAACCCTCCAAAACACAGCCCTCCAAAACACAACCGTCCAAAACACAGCCCTCCAAAACACAACCCTCCAAAACACAACCATCCAAAACACATACCTCCAAAACACAGCCCTCCAAAACACAACCCTCTAAAACACAACCCTCCAAAACACAGCCCTCCAAAACACAAACCTTCAAACACAACTCTCCAAAACACAGCCCTCCAAAACACAACCCTCCATAACACAACCCTCCATAACACAACCCTCTAAAACAAAACCCTCCAAAACACAACCCTCTAAAACACAACCCTCCAAAACACAACCTTCAAAAAACTAACCTTGAAACACAACTCTCCAAACACAACCCTTCAAACAACCCTCCATGACACAAACCTCCAAAACACAGCCCTCCAAAACACAGCCCTCCAAAACACAACCTTCCATAACACAACCCTACATAACACAACCCTCTAAAACACAACCCTCCAAAACACAGCCCTCCAAAACACAAACCTTAAAACACAACTCTCCAAAACACAGCCCTCCAAAACACAAGCCACCAAAACACAATCCTCCAAAACACAACCCTCCAAAACAAAACCCTCCAAAACACATCCCTCCAAAACACAACCCTCCAAAACACAACCCTCTAAAACACAGCCCTCCAAAACACAACCCTCCAAAACACAGCCCTCCAAAACACAACCCTCCAAAACACAGCCCTCCAAAACACAACCCTCCATAACACAACCTCTCAAAACACAGCCCTCCAAAGCACAACCCTCCAAAACACAGCACTCCAAAACAAAAACCTCCAAAACACAGCCCTCCAAAACACAACCCTCCAAAACACAAACCTCCAAAACACAGCCCTCCAAACACACAACCCTCCATAACACAACCCTCCATAACACAACCCTCTAAAAAACAACCCTCCAAAACACAACCCTCTCAAACACAACCCTCCAAAACACAACCTCCAAAAAACTAACCTTGAAACACAACTCTCCAAACACAAACCTCCAAACAACCCTCCATAAAAAAACGTCCAAAACAAAACCCTCCAAAACACAGCCCTCCAAAACACAACCCTCCAAAACACAACCCTCGAAAACACAACCCTCCAAAACACAACCCTCCAAAACACAACCCTCGAAAACACAACCCTCCAAAACACAACCCTCCAAAACACAGCCCTCCAAAACACAACCATCCAAAACACAACCCTCCAACACACAACCCTCCAAAACACAACCCTCTAAAACACAACCCTCCAAAACACAACCCTCCAACACACAACCCTCCAAAACACAACCCTCTAAAACACAACCCTCCAAAACACAGCCCTCCAAAACACAACCCTCCAAAACACAACCCTCTAAAACACAGCCCTCCAAAACACAACCCTCCAAAACACAGCCCTCCAAAACACAACCCTCCAAAACACAGCCCTCCAAAACACAACCCTCCATAACACAACCCCTCAAAACACAGCCCTCCAAAACACAACCCTCCAAAACACAGCCCTCCAAAACAAAAACCTCCAAAACACAGCCCTCCAAAACACAACCCTCCAAAACACAAACCTCCAAAACACAGCCCTCCAAACACACAACCCTCCATAATACAACCCTCTAGAACACAACCCTTCAAACAACCCTCCATAACACAAACGTCCAAAACACAACCCTCCAAAACACAGCCCTCCAAAACACAACCCTCCAAAACACAACCCTCGAAAACACAACCCTCCAAAACACAAACCTCCAAAACACAACCCTCTAAAACAACCCTCCAAAACACAGCCCTCCAAAACACAACCTTCCAAAACACAAGCCACCAAAACACAACACTCCAAAATACAACCCACCAAAACAAAACCCTCCAAAACACAACCCTCCAAAACACAAACCTCCAAAACACAGCCCTCCAAACACACAACCCTCCATAACACAACCCTCCATAACACAACCCTCTAAAAAACAACCCTCCAAAACACAACCCTCTCAAACACAACCCTTCAAAACACAACCTCCAAAAAACTAACCTTGAAACACAACTCTCCAAACACAAACCTCCAAACAACCCTCCATAAAACAAACGTCCAAAACACAACCCTCCAAAACACAGCCCTCCAAAACACAACCCTCCAAAACACAACCCTCGAAAACAAAACCCTCCAAAACACAGCCCTCCAAAACACAACCATCCAAAACACAACCCTCCAACACACAACCCTCCAAAACACAACCCTCTAAAACACAACCCTCCAAAACACAACCCTCCAACACACAACCCTCCAAAACACAACCCTCTAAAACACAACCCTCCAAAACACAGCCCTCCAAACACACAACCCTCCATAACACAACCCTCCATAACACAACCCTCCAAACAACCCTACATAACACAAACGTCCAAAACACAACCCTCCAAAACACAGCCCTCCAAAACACAACCCTCCAAAACACAACCCTCGAAAACACAACCCTCCAAAACACAAACCTCCAAAACACAACCCTCTAAAACAACCCTCCAAAACACAGCCCTCCAAAACACAACCTTCCAAAACACAAGCCACCAAAACACAGCCCTCCAAAACACAAACCTTGAAACACAACTCTCCAAAACACAGCCCTCCAAAACACAAGCCACCAAAACACAATCCTCCAAAACACAACCCTCCAAAACAAAACCCGCCAAAACACATCCCTCCAAAACACAACCCTCCAAAACACAACCCTCTAAAACACAGCCCTCCAAAACACAACCCTCCAAAACACAGCCCTCCAAAACACAACCCTCCAAAACACAGCCTTCCAAAACACAACCCTCCATAACACAACCCCTCAAAAAACTGCCCTCCAAAACACAACCCTCCAAAACACAGCCCTCCAAAACAAAAACCTCCAAAACACAGCCCTCCAAAACACAACCCTCCAAAACACAAACCTCCAAAACACAGCCCTCCAAACACACAACCCTCCATAACACAACCCTCCATAACACAACCCTCCAAACAACCCTCCATAACACAAACGTCCAAAACACAACCCTCCAAAACACAGCCCTCCAAAACACAACCCTCCAAAACACAACCCTCGAAAACACAACCCTCCAAAACACAAACCTCCAAAACACAACCCTCTAAAACAACCCTCCAAAACACAGCCCTCCAAAACACAACCTTCCAAAACACAAGCCACCAAAACACAATACTCCAAAATACAACCCTCCAAAACAAAACCCTCCAAAACACAACCCTCCAAAACACAAACCTCCAAAACACAAACCTCCAAACACACAACCCTCCATAACACAACCCTCCATAACACAACCCTCTAAAAAACAACCCTCCAAAACACAACCCTCTCAAACACAACCCTCCAAAACACAACCTCCAAAAAACTAACCTTGAAACACAACTCTCCAAACACAAACCTCCAAACAACCCTCCATAAAACAAACGTCCAAAACACAACCCTCCAAAACACAGCCCTCCAAAACACAACCCTCCAAAACACAACCCTCGAAAACAAAACCCTCCAAAACACAACCCTACAAAACACAACCCTCGAAAACACAACCCTCCAAAACACAACCCTCCAAAACACAGCCCTCCAAAACACAACCATCCAAAACACAACCCTCCAACACACAACTCTCCAAAACACAAACCTCTAAAACACAACCCTCCAAAACACAACCCTCCAACACACAACCCTCCAAAACACAACCTTCTAAAACACAACCCTCCAAAACACAGCCCTCCAAAACACAAACCTTGAAACACAACTCTCCAAAACACAGACCTCCAAAACACAACCATCCAAAACACAACCCTCCAACACACAACCCTCCAAAACACAACCCTCTGAAACACAACCCTCCAAAACACAACCCTCCAACACACAACCCTCCAAAACACAACCCTCTAAAACACAACCCTCCAAAACACAGCCCTCCAAAACACAAACCTTGAAACACAACTCTCCAAAACATAACCTTCCAAAACACATAGCCACCAAAACACAATACTCCAAAATACAACCCTCCAAAACAAAACCCTCCAAAACACAACCCTCCAAAACACAAACCTCCAAAACACAGCCCTCCAAACACACAACCCTCCATAACACAACCCTCCATAACACAACCCTCTAAAAAACAACCCTCCAAAACACAACCCTCTCAAACACAACCCTCCAAAACACAACCTCCAAAAAACTAACCTTGAAACACAACTCTCCAAACACAAACCTCCAAAACACAACCATCCAAAACACAACCCTCCAACACACAACCCTCCAAAACACAACCCTCTGAAACACAACCCTCCAAAACACAACCCTCCAACACACAACCCTCCAAAACACAACCCTCTAAAACACAACCCTCCAAAACACAGCCCTCCAAAACACAAACCTTGAAACACAACTCTCCAAAACACAGCCCTTCAAAACACAAGCCACCAAAACACAATCCTCCAAAACACAACCCTCCAAAACAAAACCCTCCAAAACACATCCCTCCAAAACACAACCCTCCTAAACACAACTCTCTAAAACACAGCCCTCCAAAACACAACCCTCCAAAACACAGCCCTCCAAAACACAACCCTCCAAAACACAGCCCTCCAAAACACAACCCTCCATAACACAACCCCTCAAAACACTGCCCTCCAAAACACAACCCTCCAAAACACAGCCCTCCAAAACAAAAACCTCCAAAACACAGCCCTCCAAAACACAACCCTCCAAAACACAAACCTCCAAAACACAGCCCTCCAAACACACAACCCTCCATAACACAACCCTCCATAACACAACCCTCCAAACAACCCTCCATAACACAAACGTCCAAAACACAACCCTCCAAATCACAGCCCTCCAAAACACAACCCTCCAAAACACAACCCTCGAAAACACAACCCTCCAAAACACAAACCTCCAAAACACAACCCTCTAAAACAACCCTCCAAAACACAGCCCTCCAAAACACAACCTTCCAAAACACAAGCCACCAAAACACAATACTCCAAAATACAACCCTCCAAAACACAGCCCTCCAAAACACATACCTTGAAACACAACTCTCCAAAACACAGACCTCCAAAACACAACTATCCAAAACACAACCCTCCAACACACAACCCTCCAAAACACAACCCTCTGAAACACAACCCTCCAAAACACAACCCTCCAACACACAACCCTCCAAAACACAACCCTCTAAAACATAACCCTCCAAAACACAGCCCTCCAAAACACAAACCTTGAAACACAACTCTCCAAAACACAGCCCTCCAAAACACAAGCCCCCAAAACACAATCCTCCAAAACACAACCCTCCAAAACAAAACCCTCCAAAACACATCCCTCCAAAACACAACCCTCCAAAACACAACCCTCTAAAACACAGCCCTCCAAAACACAACCCTCCAAAACACAGCCCTCCAAAACACAACCCTCCAAAACACAGCCCTCCAAAACACAACCCTCCAAAACACAGCCCTCCAAAACACAACCCTCCATAACACAACCTCTCAAAACACAGCCCTCCAAAACACAACCCTCCATAACACAACCCTCTAAAAAACAACCCTCCAAAACACAACCCTCTCAAACACAACCCTCCAAAACACAACCTCCAAAAAACTAACCTTGAAACACAACTCTCCAAACACAAACCTCCAAACAACCCTCCATAAAACAAACGTCCAAAACACAACCCTCCAAAACACAGCCCTCCAAAACACAACCCTCCAAAACACAACCCTCGAAAACACAACCCTCCAAAACACAACCCTACAAAACACAACCCTCGAAAACACAACCCTCCAAAACACAACCCTCCAAAACACAGCCCTCCAAAACACAACCATCCAAAACACAACCCTCCAACACACAACCCTCAAAAACACAACCCTCTAAAACACAACCCTCCAAAACACAACCCTCTAAAACACAGCGCTCCAAAACACAACCCTCCAAAACACAGCCCTCCAAAACACAAACCTTCAAACACAACTCTCCAAAACACAGCCCTAAAAAACACAATCCTCCAAAACACAACCCTCCAAAACAAAACCCTCCAAAATACATCCCTCCAAAACACAACCCTCCAAAACACAACCCTCTAAAACACAGCGCTCCAAAACACAACCCTCCAAAACACAGCCCTCCAAAACACAACCCTCCAAAAAAATCCCTCCAAAACACATCCCTCCAACACACAACCCTCCAAAACACAACCCTCTAAAACACAACCCTCCAAAACACAGCCCTCCAAAACACAAACCTTGAAACACAACTCTCCAAAACACAGCCCTCCAAAACACAAGCCACCAAAACACAATCCTCCAAAACACAACCCTCCAAAACAAAACCCTCCAAAACATAACCCTCCAAAACACAACCCTCCAAAACACAACCCTCTAAAACACAGCCCTCCAAAACACAACCCTCCAAAACACAGCCCTCCAATACACAACCCTCCAAAACACAGCCCTCCAAAACACAACCCTCCATAACACAACCCCTCAAAACACAGCCCTCCAAAACACAACCCTCCAAAACACAGCCCTCCAAAACAAAAACCTCCAAAACACAGCCCTCCAAAAGACAACCCTCCAAAACACAAGCCTCCAAAACACAGCCCTCCAAACACACAACCCTCCATAACACAACCCTCCATAACACAACCCTCCAAACAACCCTACATAACACAAACGTCCAAAACACAACCCTCCAAAACACAGCCCTCCAAAACACAACCCTCCAAAACACAACCCTCGAAAACACAACCCTCCAAAACACAAACCTCCAAAACACAACCCTCTAAAACAACCCTCCAAAACACAGCCCTCCAAAACACAACCTTCCAAAACACAAGCCACCAAAACACAATACTTCAAAATACAACCCTCCAAAACAAAACCCTCCAAAACACATCCCTCCAAAACACAACCCTCCAAAACACAACCCTCTAAAACAACCCACCAAAACACAACCCTCCAAAACACAGCCCTCCAAAACACAAGCCACCAAAACACAATCCTCCAAAACACAACCCTCCAAAACAAAACCCTCCAAAACACATCCCTCCAAAACACAACCCTCCAAAACACAACCCTCTAAAACACAGCCCTCCAGAACACAACCCTCCAAAACACAGCCCTCCAAAACACAACTCTCCAAAACAAAACTCTCCAAAACACATCCCTCCAAAACACAACCCTCCAAAACACAACCCTCCAAAACACAACCCTCCAAAACGCAAACCTCCAAAACACAGCGCTCCAAAACACAACCCTCCATAACACAACCCTCTATAACACAACCCTCCATAACACAACCCCTCAAAACACAGCCCTCCAAAACACAACCCTCCAAAACACAGCCCTCCAAAACAAAAACCTCCAAAACACAGCCCTCCAAAACACAACCCTCCAAAACACAACCCTCCAAAACACAGCCCTCCAAAACACAACCCTCCAAAACAAAACCCTCCAAAACACATCCCTCCAAAACACAACCCTCCAAAACACAACCCTCCAAAACACATCCCTCCAAAACACAACCCTCCAAAACACAACCCTCCAAAACACAGCCCTCCAAAACACAACCCTCCAAAACACAGCCCTCCAAAACACAACCCTCCAAAACACAACCATCCAAAACGCAAACCTCCAAAACACAGCCCTCCAAAACAAAACCCTCTAAAACACAACCCTCCAAAACACAGCCCTCCAAAACACAAACCTTCAAACACAACTCTCCAAAACACAGCCGTCCAAAACACAACCCTCCATAACACAACCCTCCATAACACAACCCTCTAAAACACAACCCTCCAAAACACAACCCTCTAAAACACAACCCTCCAAAACACAACCTCCAAAAAACTAACCTTGAAACACAACTCTCCAAACACAACCCTCCAAACAACCCTCCATGACACAAACCTTCAAAACACAACCCTCCAAAACACAGCCCTCCAAAACACAACCCTCCAAAACACAACCCTCCAACACACAACCCTCCAAAACAAAACCCTCTAAAACACAACCCTCCAAAACACAATTCCATCCAAAACACAAACCTTGAAACACAACTCTCCAAAACACAGCCCTCCAAAACACAAGCCACCAAAACACAATCCTCCAAAACACAACCCTCCGAAACAAAACCCTCCACAACACATCCCTCCAAAACACAACCCTCCAAAACACAACCCTCTAAAACACAGCCCTCCAAAACACAACCCTCCAAAACACAGCCCTCCAAAACACAACCCTCCAAAACACAGCCCTCCAAAACACAACCCTCCATAACACAACCTCTCAAAACACAGCCCTCCAAAACACAACCCTCCAAAACACAGCACTCCAAAACAAAAACCTCCAAAACACAGCCCTCCAAAACACAACCCTCCAAAACACAAACCTCCAAAACACAGCCCTCCAAACACACAACCCTCCATAACACAACCCTCCATAACACAACCCTCTAAAAAACAACCCTCCAAAACACAACCCTCTCAAACACAACCCTCCAAAACACAACCTCCAAAAAACTAACCTTGAAACACAACTCTCCAAACACAAACCTCCAAACAACCCTCCATAAAACAAACGTCCAAATCAAAACCCTCCAAATCACAGCCCTCCAAAACACAACCCTCCAAAACACAACCCTCCAAAACACAACCCTCCAAAACACAACCCTCCAAAACACAACCCTCGAAAACACAACCCTCCAAAACACAACCCTCCAAAACACAGCCCTCCAAAACACAACCATCCAAAACACAACCCTCCAACACACAACCCTCCAAAACACAACCCTCTAAAACACAACCCTCCAAAACACAACCCTCCAACACACAACCCTCCAAAACACAACCCTCTAAAACACAACCCTCTAAAACACAGCCCTCCAAAACACAAACCTTGAAACACAACTCTCCAAAACACAGCCCTCCAAAACACAAGCCACCAAAACACAATCCTCCAAAACACAACCCTCCAAAACAAAACCCTTCAAAACACATCCCTCCAAAACCCAACCCTCCAAAACACAACCCTCTAAAACACAGCCCTCCAAAACACAACCCTCCAAAACACAGCCCTCCAAAACACAACCCTCAAAAACACAGCCCTCCAAAACACAACCCTCCATAACACAACCCCTCAAAACACAGCCCTCCAAAACACAACCCTCCAAAACACAGCCCTCCAAAACACAACCCTCAAAAACACAGCCCTCCAAAACACAACCCTCCAAAACACAAACCTCCAAAACACAGCCCTCCAAACACACAACCCTCCATAACACAACCCTCCATAACACAACCCTCCAAACAACCCTCCATAACACAAACGTCCAAAACACAACCCTCCAAAACACAGCCCTCCAAAACACAACCCTCCAAAACACAACCCTTGAAAACACAACCCTCCAAAACACAAACCTCCAAAACACAACCCTCTAAAACAACCCTCCAAAACACAGCCCTCCAAAACACAACCTTCCAAAACACAAGCCACCAAAACACAATACTCCAAAATACAACCCTCCAAAACAAAACCCTCCAAAACACAACCCTCCAAAACACAAACCTCCAAAACAAAGCCCTCCAAACACACAACCCTCCATAACACAACCCTCCATAACACAACCCTCTAAAAAACAACCCTCCAAAACACAACCCTCCAACACACAACCCTCCAAAACACAACCCTCTAAAACATAACCCTCCAAAACACAGCCCTCCAAAACACAAACCTTGAAACACAACTCTCCAAAACACAGCCCTCCAAAACACAAGCCCCCAAAACACAATCCTCCAAAACACAACCCTCCAAAACAAAACCCTCCAAAACACATCCCTCCAAAACACAACCCTCCAAAACACAACCCTCTAAAACACAGCCCTCCAAAACACAACCCTCCAAAACACAGCCCTCCAAAACACAACCCTCCAAAACACAGCCCTCCAAAACACAACCCTCCAAAACACAGCCCTCCAAAACACAACCCTCCATAACACAACCTCTCAAAACACAGCCCTCCAAAACACAACCCTCCATAACACAACCCTCTAAAAAACAACCCTCCAAAACACAACCCTCTCAAACACAACCCTCCAAAACACAACCTCCAAAAAACTAACCTTGAAACACAACTCTCCAAACACAAACCTCCAAACAACCCTCCATAAAACAAACGTCCAAAACACAACCCTCCAAAACACAGCCCTCCAAAACACAACCCTCCAAAACACAACCCTCGAAAACACAACCCTCCAAAACACAACCCTACAAAACACAACCCTCGAAAACACAACCCTCCAAAACACAACCCTCCAAAACACAGCCCTCCAAAACACAACCATCCAAAACACAACCCTCCAACACACAACCCTCAAAAACACAACCCTCTAAAACACAACCCTCCAAAACACAACCCTCTAAAACACAGCGCTCCAAAACACAACCCTCCAAAACACAGCCCTCCAAAACACAAACCTTCAAACACAACTCTCCAAAACACAGCCCTAAAAAACACAATCCTCCAAAACACAACCCTCCAAAACAAAACCCTCCAAAATACATCCCTCCAAAACACAACCCTCCAAAACACAACCCTCTAAAACACAGCGCTCGAAAACACAACCCTCCAAAACACAGCCCTCCAAAACACAACCCTCCAAAAAAATCCCTCCAAAACACATCCCTCCAACACACAACCCTCCAAAACACAACCCTCTAAAACACAACCCTCCAAAACACAGCCCTCCAAAACACAAACCTTGAAACACAACTCTCCAAAACACAGCCCTCCAAAACACAAGCCACCAAAACACAATCCTCCAAAACACAACCCTCCAAAACAAAACCCTCCAAAACATAACCCTCCAAAACACAACCCTCCAAAACACAACCCTCTAAAACACAGCCCTCCAAAACACAACCCTCCAAAACACAGCCCTCCAATACACAACCCTCCAAAACACAGCCCTCCAAAACACAACCCTCCATAACACAACCCCTCAAAACACAGCCCTCCAAAACACAACCCTCCAAAACACAGCCCTCCAAAACAAAAACCTCCAAAACACAGCCCTCCAAAAGACAACCCTCCAAAACACAAGCCTCCAAAACACAGCCCTCCAAACACACAACCCTCCATAACACAACCCTCCATAACACAACCCTCCAAACAACCCTACATAACACAAACGTCCAAAACACAACCCTCCAAAACACAGCCCTCCAAAACACAACCCTCCAAAACACAACCCTCGAAAACACAACCCTCCAAAACACAAACCTCCAAAACACAACCCTCTAAAACAACCCTCCAAAACACAGCCCTCCAAAACACAACCTTCCAAAACACAAGCCACCAAAACACAATACTTCAAAATACAACCCTCCAAAACAAAACCCTCCAAAACACATCCCTCCAAAACACAACCCTCCAAAACACAACCCTCTAAAACAACCCACCAAAACACAACCCTCCAAAACACAGCCCTCCAAAACACAAGCCACCAAAACACAATCCTCCAAAACACAACCCTCCAAAACAAAACCCTCCAAAACACATCCCTCCAAAACACAACCCTCCAAAACACAACCCTCTAAAACACAGCCCTCCAGAACACAACCCTCCAAAACACAGCCCTCCAAAACACAACTCTCCAAAACAAAACTCTCCAAAACACATCCCTCCAAAACACAACCCTCCAAAACACAACCCTCCAAAACACAGCTCTCCAAAACACAACCCTCCAAAACACAACCCTCCAAAACGCAAACCTCCAAAACACAGCGCTCCAAAACACAACCCTCCATAACACAACCCTCTATAACACAACCCTCCATAACACAACCCCTCAAAACACAGCCCTCCAAAACACAACCCTCCAAAACACAGCCCTCCAAAACAAAAACCTCCAAAACACAGCCCTCCAAAACACAACCCTCCAAAACACAACCCTCCAAAACACAGCCCTCCAAAACACAACCCTCCAAAACAAAACCCTCCAAAACACATCCCTCCAAAACACAACCCTCCAAAACACAACCCTCCAAAACACATCCCTCCAAAACACAACCCTCCAAAACACAACCCTCCAAAACACAGCCCTCCAAAACACAACCCTCCAAAACACAGCCCTCCAAAACACAACCCTCCAAAACACAACCATCCAAAACGCAAACCTCCAAAACACAGCCCTCCAAAACAAAACCCTCTAAAACACAACCCTCCAAAACACAGCCCTCCAAAACACAAACCTTCAAACACAACTCTCCAAAACACAGCCGTCCAAAACACAACCCTCCATAACACAACCCTCCATAACACAACCCTCTAAAACACAACCCTCCAAAACACAACCCTCTAAAACACAACCCTCCAAAACACAACCTCCAAAAAACTAACCTTGAAACACAACTCTCCAAACACAACCCTCCAAACAACCCTCCATGACACAAACCTTCAAAACACAACCCTCCAAAACACAGCCCTCCAAAACACAACCCTCCAAAACACAACCCTCCAACACACAACCCTCCAAAACAAAACCCTCTAAAACACAACCCTCCAAAACACAATTCCATCCAAAACACAAACCTTGAAACACAACTCTCCAAAACACAGCCCTCCAAAACACAAGCCACCAAAACACAATCCTCCAAAACACAACCCTCCGAAACAAAACCCTCCACAACACATCCCTCCAAAACACAACCCTCCAAAACACAACCCTCTAAAACACAGCCCTCCAAAACACAACCCTCCAAAACACAGCCCTCCAAAACACAACCCTCCAAAACACAGCCCTCCAAAACACAACCCTCCATAACACAACCTCTCAAAACACAGCCCTCCAAAACACAACCCTCCAAAACACAGCACTCCAAAACAAAAACCTCCAAAACACAGCCCTCCAAAACACAACCCTCCAAAACACAAACCTCCAAAACACAGCCCTCCAAACACACAACCCTCCATAACACAACCCTCCATAACACAACCCTCTAAAAAACAACCCTCCAAAACACAACCCTCTCAAACACAACCCTCCAAAACACAACCTCCAAAAAACTAACCTTGAAACACAACTCTCCAAACACAAACCTCCAAACAACCCTCCATAAAACAAACGTCCAAATCAAAACCCTCCAAATCACAGCCCTCCAAAACACAACCCTCCAAAACACAACCCTCCAAAACACAACCCTCCAAAACACAACCCTCCAAAACACAACCCTCGAAAACACAACCCTCCAAAACACAACCCTCCAAAACACAGCCCTCCAAAACACAACCATCCAAAACACAACCCTCCAACACACAACCCTCCAAAACACAACCCTCTAAAACACAACCCTCCAAAACACAACCCTCCAACACACAACCCTCCAAAACACAACCCTCTAAAACACAACCCTCTAAAACACAGCCCTCCAAAACACAAACCTTGAAACACAACTCTCCAAAACACAGCCCTCCAAAACACAAGCCACCAAAACACAATCCTCCAAAACACAACCCTCCAAAACAAAACCCTTCAAAACACATCCCTCCAAAACCCAACCCTCCAAAACACAACCCTCTAAAACACAGCCCTCCAAAACACAACCCTCCAAAACACAGCCCTCCAAAACACAACCCTCAAAAACACAGCCCTCCAAAACACAACCCTCCATAACACAACCCCTCAAAACACAGCCCTCCAAAACACAACCCTCCAAAACACAGCCCTCCAAAACACAACCCTCAAAAACACAGCCCTCCAAAACACAACCCTCCAAAACACAAACCTCCAAAACACAGCCCTCCAAACACACAACCCTCCATAACACAACCCTCCATAACACAACCCTCCAAACAACCCTCCATAACACAAACGTCCAAAACACAACCCTCCAAAACACAGCCCTCCAAAACACAACCCTCCAAAACACAACCCTTGAAAACACAACCCTCCAAAACACAAACCTCCAAAACACAGCCCTCCAAACACACAACCCTCCATAACACAACCCTCCATAACACAACCCTCCAAACAACCCTCCATAACACAAACGTCCAAAACACAACCCTCCAAAACACAGCCCTCCAAAACACAACCCTCCAAAACACAACCCTTGAAAACACAACCCTCCAAAACACAAACCTCCAAAACACAACCCTCTAAAACAACCCTCCAAAACACAGCCCTCCAAAACACAACCTTCCAAAACACAAGCCACCAAAACACAATACTCCAAAATACAACCCTCCAAAACAAAACCCTCCAAAACACAACCCTCCAAAACACAAACCTCCAAAACAAAGCCCTCCAAACACACAACCCTCCATAACACAACCCTCCATAACACAACCCTCTAAAAAACAACCCTCCAAAACACAACCCTCTTAAACACAACCCTCCAAAACACAACCTCCAAAAAACTAACCTTGAAACACAACTCTCCAAACACAAACCTCCAAACAACCCTCCATAAAACAAATGTCCAAAACACAACCCTCCAAAACACAGCCCTCCAAAACACAACCCTCCAAAACACAACCCTCGAAAACACAACCCTCCAAAACACAACCCTCCAAAACACAGCCCTCCAAAACACAACCATCCAAAACACAACCCTCCAACACACAACCCTCCAAAACACAACCCTCGAAAACACAACCCTCCAAAACACAAACCTCCAAAACACAACCCTCTAAAACAACCCTCCAAAACACAGCCCTCCAAAACACAACCTTTCAAAACACAAGCCACCAAAACACAATACTCCAAAATACAACCCTCCAAAACAAAACCCTCCAAAACTCAACCCTCCAAAACACAAACCTCCAAAACACAGCCCTCCAAACACACAACCCTCCATAACACAACCCTCCATAACACAACCCTCTAAAAAACAACCCTCCAAAACACAACCCTCTCAAACACAACCCTCCAAAACAAAACCTCAAAAAAACTAACCTTGAAACACAACTCTCCAAACACAAACCTCCAAACAACCCTCCATAAAACAAACGTCCAAAACACAACCCTCCAAAACACAGCCCTCCAAAACACAACCCTCCAAAACACAACCCTCGAAAACACAACCCTCCAAAACACAACCCTACAAAACACAACCCTCGAAAACACAACCCTCCAAAACACAACCCTCCAAAACACAGCCCTCCAAAACACAACCATCCAAAACATAACCCTCCAACACACAACCCTCCAAAACACAACCCTCTAAAACACAACCCTCCAAAACACAACCCTCCAACACACAACCCTCCAAAACACAACCCTCTAAAACACAACCCTCCAAATCACAGCCCTCCAAAACACAAACCTTGAAACACAACTCTCCAAAACACAGCCCTCCAAAACACAAGCCACCAAAACACAATCCTCCAAAACACAACCCTCCAAAACAAAACCCTCCAAAACATATCCCTCCAAAACACAACCCTCCAAAACACAACCCTCTAAAACACAGCCCTCCAAAACACAACCCTCCAAAACACAGCCCTCCAATACACAACGCTCCAAAACACAGCCCTCCAAAACACAACCCTCCATAACACAACCCTCCATAACACAACCCTCTAAAAAACAACCCTCCAAAACACAACCCTCTCAAACACAACCCTCCAAAACAAAACCTCAAAAAAACTAACCTTGAAACACAACTCTCCAAACACAAACCTCCAAACAACCCTCCATAAAACAAACGTCCAAAACACAACCCTCCAAAACACAGCCCTCCAAAACACAACCCTCCAAAACACAACCCTCGAAAACACAACCCTCCAAAACACAACCCTACAAAACACAACCCTCGAAAACACAACCCTCCAAAACACAACCCTCCAAAACACAGCCCTCCAAAACACAACCATCCAAAACATAACCCTCCAACACACAACCCTCCAAAACACAACCCTCTAAAACACAACCCTCCAAAACACAACCCTCCAACACACAACCCTCCAAAACACAACCCTCTAAAACACAACCCTCCAAAACACAGCCCTCCAAAACACAAACCTTGAAACACAACTCTCCAAAACACAGCCCTCCAAAACACAAGCCACCAAAACACAATCCTCCAAAACACAACCCTCCAAAACAAAACCCTCCAAAACATATCCCTCCAAAACACAACCCTCCAAAACACAACCCTCTAAAACACAGCCCTCCAAAACACAACCCTCCAAAACACAGCCCTCCAATACACAACGCTCCAAAACACAGCCCTCCAAAACACATCCCTCCATAACACAACCCCTCAAAACACAGCCCTCCAAAACACAACCCTCCAAAACACAGCCCTCCAAAACAAAAAACCTCCAAAACACAGCCCTCCAAAAGACAACCCTCCAAAACACAAACCTCCAAAACACAGCGCTCCAAAACACAACCCTCCATAACACAACCCTCTATAACACAACCCTCCATAACACAACCCCTCAAAACACAGCCCTCCAAAACACAACCCTCCAAAACACAGCCCTCCAAAACAAAAACCTCCAAAACACAGCCCTCCAAAACAAAACCCTCCAAAACACAACCCTCCAAAACACAGCCCTCCAAAACACAACCCTCCAAAACAAAACCCTCAAAAACACATCCCTCCAAAACACAACCCTCCAAAACACAACCCTCCAAAACACAACCCTCCAAAACACAGCCCTCCAAAACACAACCCTCCAAAACACAGCCCTCCAAAACACAACCCTCCAAAACACAACCATCCAAAACGCAAACCTCCAAAACACAGCCCTCCAAAACACAACCCTCTAAAACACAACCCTCCAAAACACAGCCCTCCAAAACACAAACCTTCAAAGACAACTCTCCAAAACACAGCCGTCCAAAACACAACCCTCCATAACACAACCCTCCATAACACAACCCTCTAAAACACAACCCTCCAAAACACAACCCTCTAAAACACAACCCTCCAAAACACAACCTCCAAAAAACTAACCTTGAAACACAACTCTCCAAACACAACCCTCCAAACAACCCTCCATGACACAAACCTCCAAAACACAACCCTCCAAAACACAGCCCTCCAAAACACAACCCTCCAAAACACAACCCTCCAACACACAACCCTCCAAAACACAACCCTCTAAAACACAACCCTCCAAAACTCAGCCATCCAAAACACAAACCTTGAAACACAACTCTCCAAAACACAGCCCTCCAAAACACAAGCCACCAAAACACAATCCTCCAAAACACAACCCTCCGAAACAAAACCCTCCAAAACACATCCCTCCAAAACACAACCCTCCAAAACACAACCCTCTAAAACACAGCCCTCCAAAACACAACCCTCCAAAACACAGCCCTCCAAAACACAACCCTCCAAAACACAGCCCTCCAACACACAACCCTCCAAAACACAAACCTCCAAAACACAGCCCTCCAAACACACAACCCTCCATAACACAACCCTCCATAACACAACCCTCTAAAAAACAACCCTCCAAAACACAACCTTCTCAAACACAACCCTCCAAAACACAACCTCCAAAAAACTAACCTTGAAACACAACTCTCCAAACACAAACCTCCAAACAACCCTCCATAAAACAAACGTCCAAAACAAAACCCTCCAAAACACAGCCCTCCAAAACACAACCCTCCAAAACACAACCCTCCAAAATACAACCCTCAAAAACACAACCCTCCAAAACACAACCCTCGAAAACACAACCCTCCAAAACACAACCCTCCAAAACACAGCCCTCCAAAACACAACCATCCAAAACACAACCCTCCAACACACAACCCTCCAAAACACAACCCTCTAAAACACAACCCTCCAAAACACAACCCTCCAACACACAGCCCTCCAAAACACAACCCTCTAAAACACAACCCTCCAAAACACAGCCCTCCAAAACACAAACCTTGAAACACAACTCTCCAAAACACAGCCCTCCAAAACACAAGCCACAAAAACACAATCCTCCAAAACACAACCCTCCAAAACAAAACCCTCCAAAACACATCCCTCCAAAACACAACCCTCCAAAACACAACCCTCTAAAACACAGCCCTCCAAAACACAACCCTCCAAAACACAGCCCTCCAAAACACAACCCTCCAAAACACAGCCCTCCTAAACACATCCCTCCAAAACACAGCCCTCCAAAACAAAAACCTCCAAAACACAGCCCTCCAAAACACAACCCTCCAAAACACAACCCTCTAAAACACAGCCCTCCAAAACACAACCCTCCAAAACACAGCCCTCCAAAACACAACCCTCCAAAACACAGCCCTCCAAAACACAACCCTCCATAACACAACCTCTCAAAACACAGCCCTCCAAAACACAACCCTCCAAAACACAACCCTCCAAAACACAGCACTCCAAAAAAAACCTCCAAAACACAGCCCTCCAAAACACAACCCTCCAAAACACAAACCTCCAAAACACAGCCCTCCAAACACACAACCCTCCATAACACAACCCTCCATAACACAACCCTCTAAAAAACAACCCTCCAAAACACAACCCTCTCAAACACAACCCTCCAAAACACAACCTCCAAAAAACTAACCTTGCAACACAACTCTCCAAACACAAACCTCCAAACAACCCTCCATAAAACAAACGTCCAAAACAAAACCCTCCAAAACACAGCCCTACAAAACACAACCCTCCAAAACACAACCCTCCAAAACACAACCCTCCAAAACACAACCCTCCAAAACACAACCCTCGAAAACACAACCCTCCAAAACACAACCCTCCAAAAGACAGCCCTCCAAAACACAACCATCCAAAACACAACCCTCCAACACACAACCCTCCAAAACACAACCCTCTAAAACACAACCCTCCAAAACACAACCCTCCAACACACAGCCCTCCAAAACACAACCCTCTAAAACACAACCCTCCAAAACACAGCCCTCCAAAACACAAACCTTGAAACACAACTCTCCAAAACACAGCCCTCCAAAACACAAGCCACCAAAACACAATCCTCCAAAACACAACCCTCCAAAACAAAACCCTCCAAAACACATCCCTCCAAAACACAACCCTCCAAAACACAACCCTCTAAAACACAGCCCTCCAAAACATAACCCTCCAAAACACAGCCCTCCAAAACACAACCCTCCAAAACACAGCCCTCCAAAACACAACCCTCCATAACACAACCCCTCAAAACACAACCCTCCAAAACACAACCCTCTAAAACACAACCCTCCAAAACTCAGCCATCCAAAACACAAACCTTGAAACACAACTCTCCAAAACACAGCCCTCCAAAACACAAGCCACCAAAACACAATCCTCCAAAACACAACCCTCCGAAACAAAACCCTCCAAAACACATCCCTCCAAAACACAACCCTCCAAAACACAACCCTCTAAAACACAGCCCTCCAAAACACAACCCTCCAAAACACAGCCCTCCAAAACACAACCCTCCAAAACACAGCCCTCCAAAACACAACCCTCCAAAACACAAACCTCCAAAACACAGCCCTCCAAACACACAACCCTCCATAACACAACCCTCCATAACACAACCCTCTAAAAAACAACCCTCCAAAACACAACCCTCTCAAACACAACCCTCCAAAACACAACCTCCAAAAAACTAACCTTGAAACACAACTCTCCAAACACAAACCTCCAAACAACCCTCCATAAAACAAACGTCCAAAACAAAACCCTCCAAAACACAGCCCTCCAAAACACAACCCTCCAAAACACAACCCTCCAAAATACAACCCTCCAAAACACAACCCTCCAAAACACAACCCTCGAAAACACAACCCTCCAAAACACAACCCTCCAAAACACAGCCCTCCAAAACACAACCATCCAAAACACAACCCTCCAACACACAACCCTCCAAAACACAACCCTCTAAAACACAACCCTCCAAAACACAACCCTCCAACACACAGCCCTCCAAAACACAACCCTCTAAAACACAACCCTCCAAAACACAGCCCTCCAAAACACAAACCTTGAAACACAACTCTCCAAAACACAGCCCTCCAAAACACAAGCCACAAAAACACAATCCTCCAAAACACAACCCTCCAAAACAAAACCCTCCAAAACACATCCCTCCAAAACACAACCCTCCAAAACACAACCCTCTAAAACACAGCCCTCCAAAACACAACCCTCCAAAACACAGCCCTCCAAAACACAACCCTCCAAAACACAGCCCTCCTAAACACATCCCTCCAAAACACAGCCCTCCAAAACAAAAACCTCCAAAACACAGCCCTCCAAAACACAACCCTCCAAAACACAACCCTCTAAAACACAGCCCTCCAAAACACAACCCTCCAAAACACAGCCCTCCAAAACACAACCCTCCAAAACACAGCCCTCCAAAACACAACCCTCCATAACACAACCTCTCAAAACACAGCCCTCCAAAACACAACCCTCCAAAACACAGCACTCCAAAACAAAAACCTCCAAAACACAGCCCTCCAAAACACAACCCTCCAAAACACAAACCTCCAAAACACAGCCCTCCAAACACACAACCCTCCATAACACAACCCTCCATAACACAACCCTCTAAAAAACAACCCTCCAAAACACAACCCTCTCAAACACAACCCTCCAAAACACAACCTCCAAAAAACTAACCTTGAAACACAACTCTCCAAACACAAACCTCCAAACAACCCTCCATAAAACAAACGTCCAAAACAAAACCCTCCAAAACACAGCCCTCCAAAACACAACCCTCCAAAACACAACCCTCCAAAACACAACCCTCCAAAACACAACCCTCCAAAACACAACCCTCGAAAACACAACCCTCCAAAACACAACCCTCCAAAACACAGCCCTCCAAAACACAACCATCCAAAACACAACCCTCCAACACACAACCCTCCAAAACACAACCCTCTAAAACACAACCCTCCAAAACACAACCCTCCAACACACAGCCCTCCAAAACACAACCCTCTAAAACACAACCCTCCAAAACACAGCCCTCCAAAACACAAACCTTGAAACACAACTCTCCAAAACACAGCCCTCCAAAACACAAGCCACCAAAACACAATCCTCCAAAACACAACCCTCCAAAACAAAACCCTCCAAAACACATCCCTCCAAAACACAACCCTCCAAAACACAACCCTCTAAAACACAGCCCTCCAAAACATAACCCTCCAAAACACAGCCCTCCAAAACACAACCCTCTAAAACACAGCCCTCCAAAACACAACCCTCCATAACACAACCCCTCAAAACACAGCCCTCCAAAACACAACCCTCCAAAACACAGCCCTCCAAAACAAAAACCTCCAAAACACAGCCCTCCAAAACACAACCCTCCAAAACACAAACCTCCAAAACACAGCCCTCCAAACACACAACCCTCCATAACACAACCCTCCATAACACAACCCTCCAAACACCCTCCATAACACAAACGTCCAAAACACAACCCTCCAAAACACAGCCCTCCAAAACACAACCCTCCAAAACACAACCCTCGAAAACAACCCTCCAAAACACAGCCCTCCAAAACACAACCTTCCAAAACACAAGCCACCAAAACACAATACTCCAAAATACAACCCTCCAAAACAAAACCCTCCAAAACACAACCCTCCAAAACACAAACCTCCAAAACACAACCCTCTAAAACAACCCTCCAAAACACAGCCCTCCAAAACACAACCTTCCAAAACACAAGCCACCAAAACACAATACTCCAAAATACAACCCTCCAAAACAAAACCCTCCAAAACACAACCCTCCAAAACACAAACCTCCAAAACAAAGCCCTCCAAACACACAACCCTCCATAACACAACCCTCCATAACACAACCCTCTAAAAAACAACCCTCCAAAACACAACCCTCTTAAACACAACCCTCCAAAACACAACCTCCAAAAAACTAACCTTGAAACACAACTCTCCAAACACAAACCTCCAAACAACCCTCCATAAAACAAATGTCCAAAAAACAACCCTCCAAAACACAGCCCTCCAAAACACAACCCTCCAAAACACAACCCTCGAAAACACAACCCTCCAAAACACAACCCTACAAAACAAAACCCTCGAAAACACAACCCTCCAAAACACAACCCTCCAACAAACAACCCTCCAAAACACAACCCTCGAAAACACAACCCTCCAAAACACAAACCTCCAAAACACAACCCTCTAAAACAACCCTCCAAAACACAGCCCTCCAAAACACAACCTTCCAAAACACAAACCACCAAAACACAATACTCCAAAATACAACCCTCCAAAACAAAACCCTCCAAAACACAACCCTCCAAAACACAAACCTCCAAAACACAGCCCTCCAAACACACAACCCTCCAAAACACAGCACTCCAAAACAAAAACCTCCAAAACACAGCACTCCAAAACAAAAACCTCCAAAACACAGCCCTCCAAAACACAACCCTCCAAAACACAAACCTCCAAAACACAGCCCTCCAAACACACAACCCTCCATAACACAACCCTCCATAACACAACCCTCTAAAAAACAACCCTCCAAAACACAACCCTCTCAAACACAACCCTCCAAAACACAACCTCCAAAAAACTAACCTTGAAACACAACTCTCCAAACACAAACCTCCAAACAACCCTCCATAAAACAAACGTCCAAAACAAAGCCCTCCAAAACACAGCCCTCCAAAACACAACCCTCCAAAACACAACCCTCCAAAACACAACCCTCCAAAACACAACCCTCCAAAACACAACCCTCGAAAACACAACCCTCCAAAACACAACCCTCCAAAACACAGCCCTCCAAAACACAACCATCCAAAACACAACCCTCCAACACACAACCCTCCAAAACACAACCCTCTAAAACACAACCCTCCAAAACACAACCCTCCAACACACAGCCCTCCAAAACACAACCCTCTAAAACACAACCCTCCAAAACACAGCCCTCCAAAACACAAACCTTGAAACACAACTCTCCAAAACACAGCCCTCCAAAACACAAGCCACCAAAACACAATCCTCCAAAACACAACCCTCCAAAACAAAACCCTCCAAAACACATCCCTCCAAAACACAACCCTCCAAAACACAACCCTCTAAAACACAGCCCTCCAAAACATAACCCTCCAAAACACAGCCCTCCAAAACACAACCCTCCAAAACACAGCCTTCCAAAACACAACCCTCCATAACACAACCCCTCAAAACACAACCCTCCAAAACACAACCCTCTAAAACACAACCCTCCAAAACTCAGCCATCCAAAACACAAACCTTGAAACACAACTCTCCAAAACACAGCCCTCCAAAACACAAGCCACCAAAACACAATCCTCCAAAACACAACCCTCCGAAACAAAACCCTCCAAAACACATCCCTCCAAAACACAACCCTCCAAAACACAACCCTCTAAAACACAGCCCTCCAAAACACAACCCTCCAAAACACAGCCCTCCAAAACACAACCCTCCAAAACACAGCCCTCCAAAACACAACCCTCCAAAACACAAACCTCCAAAACACAGCCCTCCAAACACACAACCCTCCATAACACAACCCTCCATAACACAACCCTCTAAAAAACAACCCTCCAAAACACAACCCTCTCAAACACAACCCTCCAAAACACAACCTCCAAAAAACTAACCTTGAAACACAACTCTCCAAACACAAACCTCCAAACAACCCTCCATAAAACAAACGTCCAAAACAAAACCCTCCAAAACACAGCCCTCCAAAACACAACCCTCCAAAACACAACCCTCCAAAATACAACCCTCCAAAACACAACCCTCCAAAACACAACCCTCGAAAACACAACCCTCCAAAACACAACCCTCCAAAACACAGCCCTCCAAAACACAACCATCCAAAACACAACCCTTCAACACACAACCCTCCAAAACACAACCCTCTAAAACACAACCCTCCAAAACACAACCCTCCAACACACAGCCCTCCAAAACACAACCCTCTAAAACACAACCCTCCAAAACACAGCCCTCCAAAACACAAACCTTGAAACACAACTCTCCAAAACACAGCCCTCCAAAACACAAGCCACAAAAACACAATCCTCCAAAACACAACCCTCCAAAACAAAACCCTCCAAAACACATCCCTCCAAAACACAACCCTCCAAAACACAACCCTCTAAAACACAGCCCTCCAAAACACAACCCTCCAAAACACAGCCCTCCAAAACACAACCCTCCAAAACACAGCCCTCCTAAACACATCCCTCCAAAACACAGCCCTCCAAAACACAACCCTCCAAAACACAGCCCTCCAAAACACAACCCTCCATAACACAACCTCTCAAAACACAGCCCTCCAAAACACAACCCTCCAAAACACAGCACTCCAAAACAAAAACCTCCAAAACACAGCCCTCCAAAACACAACCCTCCAAAACACAAACCTCCAAAACACAGCCCTCCAAACACACAACCCTCCATAACACAACCCTCCATAACACAACCCTCTAAAAAACAACCCTCCAAAACACAACCCTCTCAAACACAACCCTCCAAAACACAACCTCCAAAAAACTAACCTTGAAAAACAACTCTCCAAACACAAACCTCCAAACAACCCTCCATAAAACAAACGTCCAAAACAAAACCCCCCAAAACACAGCCCTCCAAAACACAACCCTCCAAAACACAACCCTCCAAAATACAACCCTCCAAAACACAACCCTCCAAAACACAACCCTCGAAAACACAACCCTCCAAAACACAACCCTCCAAAACACAGCCCTCCAAAACACAAACCTTGAAACACAACTCTCCAAAACACAGCCCTCCAAAACACAAGCCACCAAAACACAATCCTCCAAAACACAACCCTCCAAAACAAAACCCTCCAAAACACATCCCTCCAAAACACAACCCTCCAAAACACAACCCTCTAAAACACAGCCCTCCAAAACATAACCCTCCAAAACACAGCCCTCCAAAACACAACCCTCCAAAACACAGCCCTCCAAAACACAACCCTCCATAACACAACCCCTCAAAACACAGCCCTCCAAAACACAACCCTCCAAAACACAGCCCTCCAAAACAAAAACCTCCAAAACACAGCCCTCCAAAACACAACCCTCCAAAACACAAACCTCCAAAACACAGCCCTCCAAACACACAACCCTCCATAACACAACCCTCCATAACACAACCCTCCAAACAACCCTCCATAACACAAACGTCCAAAACACAACCCTCCAAAACACAGCCCTCCAAAACACAACCCTCCAAAACACAACCCTCGAAAACAACCCTCCAAAACACAGCCCTCCAAAACACAACCTTCCAAAACACAAGCCACCAAAACACAATACTCCAAAATACAACCCTCCAAAACAAAACCCTCCAAAACACAACCCTCCAAAACACAAACCTCCAAAACACAACCCTCTAAAACAACCCTCCAAAACACAGCCCTCCAAAACACAACCTTCCAAAACACAAGCCACCAAAACACAATACTCCAAAATACAACCCTCCATAACACAACCCTCTAAAAAACAACCCTCCAAAACACAACCCTCTTAAACACAACCCTCCAAAACACAACCTCCAAAAAACTAACCTTGAAACACAACTCTCCAAACACAAACCTCCAAACAACCCTCCATAAAACAAATGTCCAAAAAACAACCCTCCAAAACACAGCCCTCCAAAACACAACCCTCCAAAACACAACCCTCGAAAACACAACCCTCCAAAACACAACCCTACAAAACACAACCCTCGAAAACACAACCCTCCAAAACACAACCCTCCAACAAACAACGCTCCAAAACACAACCCTCGAAAACACAACCCTCCAAAACACAAACCTCCAAAACACAACCCTCTAAAACAACCCTCCAAAACACAGCCCTCCAAAACACAACCTTCCAAAACACAAACCACCAAAACACAATACTCCAAAATACAACCCTCCAAAACAAAACCCTCCAAAACACAACCCTCCAAAACACAAACCTCCAAAACACAGCCCTCCAAACACACAACCCTCCAAAACACAGCACTCCAAAACAAAAACCTCCAAAACACAGCACTCCAAAACAAAAACCTCCAAAACACAGCCCTCCAAAACACAACCCTCCAAAACACAAACCTCCAAAACACAGCCCTCCAAAACACAACCCTCCATAACACAACCCTCCATAACACAACCCTCTAAAAAACAACCCTCCAAAACACAACCCTCTCAAACACAACCCTCCAAAACACAACCTCCAAAAAACTAACCTTGAAACACAACTCTCCAAACACAAACCTCCAAACAACCCTCCATAAAACAAACGTCCAAAACAAAACCCTCCAAAACACAGCCCTCCAAAACACAACCCTCCAAAACACAACCGTCCAAAACACAACCCTCCAAAACACAACCCTCCAAAACACAACCCTCGAAAACACAACCCTCCAAAACACAACCCTCCAAAACACAGCCCTCCAAAACACAACCATCCAAAACACAACCCTCCAACACACAACCCTCCAAAACACAACCCTCTAAAACACAACCCTCCAAAACACAACCCTCCAACACACAGCCCTCCAAAACACAACCCTCTAAAACACAACCCTCCAAAACACAGCCCTCCAAAACACAAACCTTTAAACACAACTCTCCAAAACACAGCCCTCCAAAACACAAGCCACCAAAACACAATCCTCCAAAACACAACCCTCCAAAACAAAACCCTCCAAAACACATCCCTCCAAAACACAACCCTCCAAAACACAACCCTCTAAAACACAGCCCTCCAAAACATAACCCTCCAAAACACAGCCCTCCAAAACACAACCCTCCAAAACACAGCCCTCCAAAACACAACCCTCCATAACACAACCCCTCAAAACACAACCCTCCAAAACACAACCCTCTAAAACACAACCCTCCGAAACAAAACCCTCCAAAACACATCCCTCCAAAACACAACCCTCCAAAACACAACCCTCTAAAACACAGCCCTCCAAAACACAACCCTCCAAAACACAGCCCTCCAAAACACAACCCTCCAAAACACAGCCCTCCAAAACACAACCCTCCATAACACAACCTCTCAAAACACAGCCCTCCAAAACACAACATTCCAAAACACAGCACTCCAAAACAAAAACCTCCAAAACACAGCCCTCCAAAACACAACCCTCCAAAACACAAACCTCCAAAACACAGCCCTCCAAACACACAACCCTCCATAACACAACCCTCCATAACACAACCCTCTAAAAAACAACCCTCCAAAACACAACCCTCTCAAACACAACCCTCCAAAACACAACCTCCAAAAAACTAACCTTGAAACACAACTCTCCAAACACAAACCTCCAAACAACCCTCCATAAAACAAACGTCCAAAACAAAACCCTCCAAAACACAGCCCTCCAAAACACAACCCTCCAAAACACAACCCTCCAAAACACAACCCTCCAAAACACAACCCTCCAAAACACAACCCTCGAAAACACAACCCTCCAAAACACAACCCTCCAAAACACAGCCCTCCAAAACACAACCATCCAAAACACAACCCTCCAACACACAACCCTCCAAAACACAACCCTCTAAAACACAACCCTCCAAAACACAACCCTCCAACACACAACCCTCCAAAACACAACCCTCTAAAACACAACCCTCCAAAACACAGCCCTCCAAAACACAAACCTTGAAACACAACTCTCCAAAACACAGCCCTCCAAAACACAAGCCACCAAAACACAATCCTCCAAAACACAACCCTCCAAAACAAAACCCTCCAAAACACATCCCTCCAAAACACAACCCTCCAAAACACAACCCTCTAAAACACAGCCCTCCAAAACACAACCCTCCAAAACACAGCCCTCCAAAACACAACCCTCCAAAACACAGCCCTCCAAAACACAACCCTCCATAACACAACCCCTCAAAACACAGCCCTCCAAAACACAACCCTCCAAAACACAGCCCTCCAAAACAAAAACCTCCAAAACACAGCCCTCCAAAACACAACCCTCCAAAACACAAACCTCCCAAACACAGCCCTCCAAACACACAACCCTCCATAACACAACCCTCCATAACACAACCCTCTAAAACACAACCTCCAAAAAACTAACCTTGAAACACAACTCTCCAAACACAACCCTCCAAACAACCCTCCATAACACAAACGTCCAAAACACAACCCTCCAAAACACAGCCCTCCAAAACACAACCCTCCAAAACACAACCCTCGAAAACACAACCCTCCAAAACACAAACCTCCAAAACACAACCCTCTAAAACAACCCTCCAAAACACAAGCCACCAAAACACAATACTCCAAAATACAACCCTCCAAAACAAAACCCTCCAAAACACATCCCTCCAAAACACAACCCTCCAAAACACAACCCTCTAAAACAACCCTCCAAAACACAACCCTCCAAAACACAGCCCTCCAAAACACAAGCCACCAAAACACAATCCTCCAAAACACAAGCCACCAAAACACAATCCTCCAAAACACAACCCTCCAAAACAAAACCCTCCAAAACACATCCCTCCAAAACACAACCCTCCAAAACACAACCCTCTAAAACACAGCCCTCCAGAACACAACCCTCCAAAACACAGCCCTCCAAAAAACAACCCTCCAAAACAAAACTCTCCAAAACACATCCCTCCAAAGCACAACCCTCCAAAACACAACCCTCCAAAACACAGCTCTCCAAAACACAACCCTCCAAAACACAGCCCTCCAAAACACATCCCTCCAAAACACAACCCTCCAAAACGCAAACCTCCAAAACACAGCGCTCCAAAACACAACCCTCCATAACACAACCCTCTTTAACACAACCCTCCATAACACAACCCCTCAAAACACAGCCCTCCAAAACACAACCCTCCAAAACACAGCCCTCCAAAACAAAAACCTCCAAAACACAGCCCTCCAAAACACAACCCTCCAAAATAAAACCGTCCAAAACACATCCCTCCAAAACACAGCCCTCCAAAACACAACCCTCCAAAACACAGCCCTCCAAAACACAACCCTCCAAAACACAACCCTCCAAAACACAGCCCTCCAAAACACAACCCTCCAAAACACAAACCTCCAAAACACAACCCTCTAAAACAACCCTCCAAAACACAGCCCTCCAAAACACAACCTTCCAAAACACAAGCCACCAAAACACAATACTCCAAAATACAACCCTCCAAAACAAAACCCTCCAAAACACATCCCTCCAAAACACAAACCTCCAAAACCCAACCCTCTAAAACAACCCTCCAAAACACAACCCTCCAAAACACAGCCCTCCAAAACACAAGCCACCAAAACACAATCCTCCAAAACACAACCCTCGAAAACACAACCCTCCAAAACACAAACCTCCAAAACACAGCTCTCCAAAACACAACCCTCCAAAACACAGCCCTCCAAAACACATCCCTCCAAAACACAAGCCACCAAAACACAATCCTCCAAAACACAACCCTCCAAAACAAAACCCTCCAAAACACATCCCTCCAAAACACAACCCTCCAAAACACAACCCTCTAAAACAAAGCCCTCCAGAACACAACCCTCCAAAACACAGCCCTCCAAAACACAACCCTCCAAAACAAAACTCTCCAAAACACATCCCTCCAAAACACAACCCTCCAAAACACAACCCTCCAAAACACATCCCTCCAAAACACAACCCTCCAAAACGCAAACCTCCAAAACACAGCGCTCCAAAACACAACCCTCCATAACACAACCCTCTATAACACAACCCTCCATAACACAACCCCTCAAAACACAGCCCTCCAAAACACAACCCTCCAAAACACAGCCCTCCAAAACAAAAACCTCCAAAACACAGCCCTCCAAAACAAAACCCTCCAAAAAAAAACCCTCCAAAACACATCCATCCAAAACACAACCCTCCAAAACACAACCCTCCAAAACACAGCCTTCCAAAACACAACCCTCCAAAACACAGCCCTCCAAAAGACAACCCTCCAAAAGACAACCCTCCAAAACGCAAACCTCCAAAACACAGCCCTCCAAAACACAACCCTCCAAAACACAACCTCCAAAAAACAGCCCTCCAAAACACAACCCTCCATAACACAACCCTCCAAAACACAACCCTCTAAAACACAACTCTCAAACACAACCCTCCATAACACAACCCTCCAAAACACAACCCTTCAAAACACAGCCCTCCAAAACACAGCCCTCCAAAACACAACCCTCCAAAACACAGCTGTCCTAAATCACAGCCCTCCAAAACACAACACTCCAAAACACAGCCCTCCAAAACACAACCCTCCATGACACAACCCCTCAAAACACAGCCCTCCAAAACACAACCCTCCAAAACACAGCCCTCCAAAACAAAAACCTCCAAAACACAGCCCTCCAAAACACAACCCTCCAAAACACGAACCTCCAAAACACAGCCCTCCAAAACACAACCCTCCATAACACAACCCTCCATAACACAACCCTCTAAAACACAACCCTCCAAAACACAACCCTCTAAAACACAACCCTCCAAAACACAACCTCCAAAAAACTAACCTTGAAACACAACTCTCCAAACACAACCCTCCAAACAATCCTCCAAAACACAACCCTCCAAAACAAAACCCTCCAAAACACATCCCTCCAAAACACAACCCTCCCAAACACAACCCTCTAAAACACAGCTCTCCAAAACACAACCCTCCAAAACACAGCCCTCCAAAACACAACCCTCCAAAACACAGCCCTCCAAAACACAACCCTCCATAACACAACCCCTCAAAACACAGCCCTCCAAAACACAACCCTCCAAAACACAGCCCTCCAAAACAAAAACCTCCAAAACACAGCCCTCCAAAACACAACCCTCCAAAACACAACCTCCAAAAAACTAACCTTGAAACACAACTCTCCAAACACAACCCTCCAAACAATCCTCCAAAACACAACCCTCCAAAACAAAGCCCTCCAAAACACAACCTCCAAAAAACTAACCTTGAAACACAACTCTCCAAACACAAACCTCCAAACAACCCTCCATAAAACAAACGGTCAAAACAAAACCCTCCAAAACACAGCCCTCCAAAACATAACCCTCCAAAACACAACCCTCGAAAACACAACCCTCCAAAACACAACCCTCCAAAACACAACCCTCGAAAACACAACCCTCCAAAACACAACCCTCCAAAACACAGCCCTCCAAAACACAACCATCCAAAACACAACCCTCCAACACACAACCCTCCAAAACACAACCGTCTAAAACACAACCCTCCAAAACACAACCCTCCAACACACAACCCTCCAAAACACAACACTCTAAAACACAACCCTCCAAAACACAGCCCTCCAAAACACAAACCTTGAAACACAACTCTCCAAAACACAGCCCTCCAAAACACAAGCCACCAAAACACAATCCTCCAAAACACAACCCTCCAAAACAAAACCCTCCAAAACACATCCCTCCAAAACACAACCCTCCAAAACACAACCCTCTAAAACACAGCCGTCCAAAACACAACCCTCCAAAACACAGCCCTCCAAAACACAACCCTCCAAAACACAGCCCTCCAAAACACAACCCTCCATAAAACAACCCCTCAAAACACAGCCCTCCAAAACACAACCCTACAAAACACAGCCCTCCAAAACAAAAACCTCCAAAACACAGCCCTCCAAAACACAACCCTCCAAAACACAAACTTCCAAAACACAGCCCTCCAAACACACAACCTTCCATAACACAACCCTCCATAACACAACCCTCCAAACAACCCTCCATAACACAAACGTCCAAAACACAACCCTCCAAAACACAGCCCTCCAAAACACAACCCTCCAAAACACAACCCTCGAAAACACAACCCTCCAAAACACAAACCTCCAAAACACAACCCTCTAAAACAACCCTCCAAAACACAGCCCTCCAAAACACAACCTTCCAAAACACAAGCCACCAAAACACAATACTCCAAAATACAACCCTCCAAAACAAAACCCTCCAAAACACAACCCTCCAAAACACAAACTTCCAAAACAAAGCCCTCCAAACACACAACCCTCCATAACACAACCCTCCATAACACAACCCTCTAAAAAACAACCCTCCAAAACACAACCCTCTCAAACACAACCCTCCAAAACACAACCTCCAAAAAACTAACCTTGAAACACAACTCTCCAAACACAACCCTCCAAACAATCCTCCAAAACACAACCCTTCAAAACAAAACCCTCCAAAACACATCCCTCCAAAACACAACCCTCCAAAACACAACCCTCTAAAACACAGCTCTCCAAAACACAACCCTCCAAAACACAGCCCTCCAAAACACAACCCTCCAAAACACAGCCCTCCAAAACACAACCCTCCATAAAACAACCCCTCAAAACACAGCCCTCCAAAACACAACCCTACAAAACACAGCCCTCCAAAACACAAGCCTACAAAACACAGCCCTCCAAAACAAAAACCTCCAAAACACAGCCCTCCAAAACACAACCCTCCAAAACACAAACCTCCAAAACACAGCCCTCCAAACACACAACCTTCCATAACACAACCCTCCATAACACAACCCTCCAAACAACCCTCCATAACACAAACGTCCAAAACACAACCCTCCAAAACACAGCCCTCCAAAACACAACCCTCCAAAACACAACCCTCGAAAACACAACCCTCCAAAACACAAACCTCCAAAACACAACCCTCTAAAACAACCCTCCAAAACACAGCCCTCCAAAACACAACCTTCCAAAACACAAGCCACCAAAACACAATACTCCAAAATACAACCCTCCAAAACAAAACCCTCCAAAACACAACCCTCCAAAACACAAACCTCCAAAACAAAGCCCTCCAAACACACAACCCTCCATAACACAACCCTCCATAACACAACCCTCTGAAAAACAACCCTCCAAAACACAACCCTCTCAAACACAACCCTCCAAAACACAACCTCCAAAAAACTAACCTTGAAACACAACTCTCCAAACACAACCCTCCAAACAATCCTCCAAAACACAACCCTCCAAAACAAAACCCTCCAAAACACATCCCTCCAAAACACAACCCTCCAAAACACAACCCTCTAAAAAACACAGCTCTCCAAAACACAACCCTCCAAAACACAGCCCTCCAAAACACAACCCTCCAAAACACAGCCCTCCAAAACACAACCCTCCATAACACAACCCCTCAAAACACAGCCCTCCAAAACACAACCCTCCAAAACACAGCCCTCCAAAACAAAAACCTCAAAAACACAGCCCTCCAAAACACAACCCTCCAAAACACAACCTCCAAAAAACTAACCTTGAAACACAACTCTCCAAACACAACCCTCCAAACAATCCTCCAAAACACAACCCTCCAAAACAAAGCCCTCCAAAACACAACCTCCAAAAAACTAACCTTGAAACACAACTCTCCAAACACAAACCTCCAAACAACCCTCCATAAAACAAACGGTCAAAACAAAACCCTCCAAAACACAGCCCTCCAAAACACAACCCTCCAAAACACAACCCTCGAAAACACAACCCTCCAAAACACAACCCTCCAAAACACAACCCTCGAAAACACAACCCTCCAAAACACAACCCTCCAAAACACAGCCCTCCAAAACACAACCATCCAAAACACAACCCTCCAACACACAACCCTCCAAAACACAACCCTCTAAAACACAACCCTCCAAAACACAACCCTCCAACACACAACCCTCCAAAACACAACCCTCTAAAACACAACCCTCCAAAACACAGCCCTCCAAAACACAAACCTTGAAACACAACTCTCCAAAACACAGCCCTCCAAAACACAAGCCACCAAAGCACAATCCTCCAAAACACAACCCTCCAAAACAAAACCCTCCAAAACACATCCCTCCAAAACACAACCCTCCAAAACACAACCCTCTGAAACACAGCCCTCCAAAACACAACCCTCCAAAACACAGCCCTCCAAAACACAACCCTCCAAAACACAGCCCTCCAAAACACAACCCTCCATAACACAACCCCTTAAAACACAGCCCTCCAAAACACAACCCTCCAAAACACAGCCCTCCAAAACAAAAACCTCCAAAATACAGCCCTCCAAAACACAACCCTCCAAAACACAAACCTCCAAAACACAGCCCTCCAAACACACAACCTTCCATAACACAACCCTCCATAACACAACCCTCCAAACAACCCTCCATAACACAAACGTCCAAAACACAACCCTCCAAAACACAGCCCTCCAAAACACAACCCTCCAAAACACAACCCTCGAAAACACAACCCTCCAAAACACAAACCTCCAAAACACAACCCTCTAAAACAACACTCCAAAACACAGCCCTCCAAAACACAACCTTCCAAAACACAAGCCACCAAAACACAATACTCCAAAATACAACCCTCCAAAACAAAACCCTCCAAAACACAACCCTCCAAAACACAAACCTCCAAAACAAAGCACTCCAAACACACAACCCTCCATAACACAACCCTCCATAACACAACTCTCTAAAAAACAACCCTCCAAAACACAACCCTCTCAAACACAACCCTCCAAAACACAACCTCCAAAAAACTAACCTTGAAACACAACTCTCCAAACACAAACCTCCAAACAACCCTCCATCAAACAAACGTCCAAAACACAACCGTCCAAAACACAGCCCTCCAAAACACAACCCTCCAAAACACAACCCTCGAAAACACAACCCTCCAAAACACAACCCTACAAAACACAACCCTCGAAAACACAACCCTCCAAAACACAACCCTCAAAAACACCGCCCTCCAAAACACAACCATCCAAAACACAACCCTCCAACACACAACCCTCCAAAACACAACCCTCTAAAACACAACCCTCCAAAACACAACCCTCCAACACACAACCCTCCAAAACACAACCCTCTAAAACACAACCCTCCAAAACACAGCCCTCCAAAACACAAACCTTGAAACACAACTCTCCAAAACACAGCCCTCCAAAACACAAGCCACCAAAACACAATCCTCCAAAACACAACCCTCCAAAACAAAACCCTCCAAAACACATCCCTCCAAAACACAACCCTCCAAAACACAACCCTCTAAAACACAGCCCTCCAAAACACAACCCTCCAAAACACAGCCCTCCAATACACAACCCTCCAAAACACAGCCCTCCAAAACACAACCCTCCATAACACAACCCCTGAGAACACAGCCCTCCAAAACACAACCCTCCAAAACACAGCCCTCCAAAACAAAAACCTCCAAAACACAGCCCTCCAAAACACAACCCTCCAAAATACAAACCTCCAAAACACAGCCCTCCAAACACACAACCCTCCATAACACAACCCTCCATAACACAACCCTCTAAAACACAACCTCCAAAAAACTAACCTTGAAACACAACTCTCCAAACACAACCCTCCAAACAACCCTCCATAACACAAACGTCCAAAACACAACCCTCCAAAACACAGCCCTCCAAAACACAACCCTCCAAAACACAACCCTCGAAAACACAACCCTCCAAAACACAAACCTCCAAAACACAACCCTCTAAAACAACCCTCCAAAACACAGCCCTCCAAAACACAACCTTCCAAAACACAAGCCACCAAAACACAATACTCCAAAATACAACCCTCCTAAACAAAACCCTCCAAAACACATCCCTCCAAAACACAACCCTCCAAAACACAACCCTCTAAAACAACCCTCCAAAACACAACCCTCCAAAACACAGCCCTCCAAAACACAAGCCACCAAAACACAATCCTCCAAAACACAACCCTCCAAAACAAAACCCTCCAAAACACATCCCTCCAAAACACAACCCTCCAAAACACAACCCTCTAAAACACAGCCCTCCAGAACACAACCCTCCAAAACACAGCCCTCCAAAACACAACCCTCCAAAACAAAACTCTCCAAAACACATCCCTCCAAAACACAACCCTCCAAAACACAACCCCCCAAAACACAGCTCTCCAAAACACAACCCTCCAAAACACAGCCCTCCAAAACACATTCCTCCAAAACACAACCCTCCAAAACGCAAACCTCCAAAACACAGCGCTCCAAAACACAACCCTCCATAACACAACCCTCTATAACACAACCCTCCATAACACAACCCCTCAAAACACAGCCCTCCAAAACAAAAACCTCCAAAACACAACCCTCGAAAACACAACCCTCCAAAACACAACCCTACAAAACACAACCCTCGAAAACACAACCCTCCAAAACACAACCCTCAAAAACACCGCCCTCCAAAACACAACCATCCAAAACACAACCCTCCAACACACAACCCTCCAAAACACAACCCTCTAAAACACAACCCTCCAAAACACAACCCTCCAACACACAACCCTCCAAAACACAACCCTCTAAAACACAACCCTCCAAAACACAGCCCTCCAAAACACAAACCTTGAAACACAACTCTCCAAAACACAGCCTTCCAAAACACAAGCCACCAAAACACAATCCTCCAAAACACAACCCTCCAAAACAAAACCCTCCAAAACACATCCCTCCAAAACACAACCCTCCAAAACACAACCCTCTAAAACACAGCCCTCCAAAACACAACCCTCCAAAACACAGCCCTCCAATACACAACCCTCCAAAACACAGCCCTCCAAAACACAACCCTCCATAACACAACCCCTCAAAACACAGCCCTCCAAAACACAACCCTCCAAAACACAGCCCTCCAAAACAAAAACCTCCAAAACACAGCCCTCCAAAACACAACCCTCCAAAATACAAACCTCCAAAACACAGCCCTCCAAACACACAACCCTCCATTACACAACCCTCCATAACACAACCCTCTAAAACACAACCTCCAAAAAACTAACCTTGAAACACAACTCTCCAAACACAACCCTCCAAACAACCCTCCATAACACAAACGTCCAAAACACAACCCTCCAAAACACAGCCCTCCAAAACACAACCCTCCAAAACACAACCCTCGAAAACACAACCCTCCAAAACACAAACCTCCAAAACACAACCCTCTAAAACAACCCTCCAAAACACAGCCCTCCAAAACACAACCTTCCAAAACACAAGCCACCAAAACACAATACTCCAAAATACAACCCTCCTAAACAAAACCCTCCAAAACACATCCCTCCAAAACACAACCCTCCAAAACACAACCCTCTAAAACAACCCTCCAAAACACAACCCTCCAAAACACAGCCCTCCAAAACACAAGCCACCAAAACACAATCCTCCAAAACACAACCCTCCAAAACAAAACCCTCCAAAACACATCCCTCCAAAACACAACCCTCCAAAACACAACCCTCTAAAACACAGCCCTCCAGAACACAACCCTCCAAAACACAGCCCTCCAAAACACAACCCTCCAAAACAAAACTCTCCAAAACACATCCCTCCAAAACACAACCCTCCAAAACACAACCCTCCAAAACACAGCTCTCCAAAACACAACCCTCCAAAACACAGCCCTCCAAAACACATTCCTCCAAAACACAACCCTCCAAAACGCAAACCTCCAAAACACAGCGCTCCAAAACACAACCCTCCATAACACAACCCTCTATAACACAACCCTCCATAACACAACCCCTCAAAACACAGCCCTCCAAAACAAAAACCTCCAAAACACAGCCTTCCAAAACACAACCCTCCAAAACACAGCCCTCCAAAACACAACCCTCCAAAAGACAACCCTCCAAAACGCAAACCTCCAAAACACAGCCCTCCAAAACACAACCCTCCAAAACACAACCTCCAAAAAACAGCCCTCCAAAACACAACCCTCCATAACACAACCCTCCAAAACACAACCCTCTAAAACACAACTCTCCAAACACAACCCTCCATAACACAACCCTCCAAAACACAACCCTTCAAAACACAGCCCTCCAAAACACAGCCCTACAAAACACAACCTTCCAAAACACAGCCGTCCTAAATCACAGCCCTCCAAAACACAACCCTCCAAAACACAGCCCTCCAAAACACAACCCTCCATGACACAACCCCTCAAAACACAGCCCTCCAAAACACAACCCTCCAAAACACAGCCCTCCAAAACAAAAACCTCCAAAACACAGCCCTCCAAAACACAACCCTCTATAACACAACCCTCCATAACACAACCCTCTAAAACACAACCCTCCAAAACACAACCCTCTAAAACACAACCCTCCAAAAGACAACCTCCAAAAAACTAACCTTGAAACACAACTCTCCAAACACAACCCTCCAAACAATCCTCCAAAACACAACCCTCCAAAACAAAACCCTCCAAAACACATCCCTCCAAAACACAACCCTCCAAAACACAACCCTCTAAAACACAGCTCTCCAAAACACAACCCTCCAAAACACAGCCCTCCAAAACACAACCCTCCAAAACACAGCCCTCCAAAACACAACCCTCCATAACACAACCCCTCAAAACACAGCCCTCCAAAACACAACCCTCCAAAACACAGCCCTCCAAAACAAAAACCTCCAAAACACAGCCCTCCAAAACACAACCCTCCAAAACACAAACCTCCAAAACACAGCCCTCCAAAACACAACCCTCCAAAACACAACCCTCCATAACACAACCCTCTAAAACACAACTCTCCAAACACAACCCTCTAAAACACAACCCTCCAAAACACAGCCCTCCAAAACACAAACCTTCAAACACAACTCTCCAAAACACAGCCCTCCAAAACACAACCCTCCAAAACACAACCCTCTAAAACACAGCCCTCCAAAACACAACCCTCCAAAACACAGTCCTCCAAAACACAACCCTGCAAAACACAGCCCTCCAAAACACAACCCTCCATAACTCAACCCCTCAAAACACAACCCTCCAAAACACAACCCTCCAAAACACAGCCCTCCAAAACAAAAACCTCCAAAACACAACCATCCAAAACACAACGCTCCAAAACACAGCCCTCCAAAACACAACCCTCCAAAACACAGCCCTCCAAAACACAACCCTCCACAACACAACTCTCCAAAACGCAAACCTCCAAAACACAGCCCACCAAAACACAACCCTCCAAAACACAACCTTCAAAACACAGCCCTCCAAAACACAACCCTCCATAACACAACCCTCCAAAATACAACCCTCTAAAACACAACTCTCCAAACACAACCCTCAATAACACAACCCTCCATAACACAACCCTCCAAAACACAACCCTCCAAAACACAACCCTCCAAACACAACCCTCCAAACAACCCTCCATGACACAAACCTCCAAAACACAACCCTCCGAAGCACAACCCTCCAAAACACAACCCTCCAAAACACAACCCTCTAAAACAACCCTCCAAAACACAGCCCTCCAAAACACAACCTTCCAAAACACAGCCCTCCAAAACACAACCCTCCAAAACACAACCCTCCAAAACACAACCCTCCAAAACACAAGCCTCCAAAACACAACCTCCAAAACATAACCCTCCAAAACACTAGCCTCCATAACACAACCCTCAAAAACACAAACCTCCAAAACACAGCCCTCCAAAACACAACCCTCCAAAACACAACCCTCCAAACACAACCCTCCAAAACACACCTCTCTAAAACACAACCCTCCAAAACACAGCCCTCCAAAACACAACCCTCCAAAACACAGCCCTCTAAAACACAACCCTCCAAACACTACTCTCCAAAAAACAACCCTCCAAAACACAACCTTCCAAAACACAGCCCTCCAAAAACACAACCCTCCAAAATACAACCCCTCCAAAACACAACCCTCGAAAACACAAGCCTCCAAAACACAACCCTCCAAAACACAACCCTCCAAAACACAGTCCCCCAAAACACAACCCTCCAAAACACAGCCTTCCAAACACAACCCTCCAAAACACAACCCTCCAAAACACAACCCTCTAAAACACAACCCTCCAAAACACAACCTCCAAAAAACTAATCTTGAAACACAACTCTCCAAACACAACCCTCCAAACAACCCTCCATAACACAAACCTCCAAAACACAACCCTCCAAAACACAGCCCTCCAAAACACAACCCTCCAAAACACAACCCTTCAACACACAACCCTCAAAAACACAACCCTCTAAAACACAACCCTCCAAAACACAGCCCTCCAAAACACAAACCTTCAAACACAACTCTCCAAAACACAGCCCTCCAAAACACAAGCCACCAAAACACAATCCGCCAAAACACAACCCTCCAAAACAAAACCCTCCAAAATACATCCCTCCAAAACACAACCCTCCAAAACACAACGCTCTAAAACACAGTGCTCCAAAACACAATCCTCCAAAACACAGCCCTCCAAAACACAACCCTCCAAAACAAATCCCTCCAAAACACATCCCTCCAAAACACAACCCTCCAAAACACAACCCTCCAAAACACAGCCCTCCAAAACACAACCCTCCAAAACACAGCCCTCCAAAACACAACCCTCCAAAACACAGCCCTCTAAAACACAACCCTCCAAACACTACTCTCCAAAAAACAACCCTCCAAAACACAACCTTCCAAAACACAGCCCTCCAAAAACACAACCCTCCAAAATACAACCCCTCCAAAACACAACCCTCGAAAACACAAGCCTCCAAAACACAACCCTCCAAAACACAAGCCTCCAAAACACAGTCCCCCAAAACACAACCCTCCAAAACACAGCCCTCCAAACACAACCCTCCAAAACACAACCCTCCAAAACACAACCCTCTAAAACACAACCCTCCAAAACACAACCTCCAAAAAACTAATCTTGAAACACAACTCTCCAAACACAACCCTCCAAACAACCCTCCATAACACAAACCTCCAAAACACAACCCTCCAAAACACAGCCCTCCAAAACACAACCCTCCAAAACACAACCCTTCAACACACAACCCTCCAAAACACAACCCTCTAAAACACAACCCTCCAAAACACAGCCCTCCAAAACACAAACCTTCAAACACAACTCTCCAAAACACAGCCCTCCAAAACACAAGCCACCAAAACACAATCCTCCAAAACACAACCCTCCAAAACAAAACCCTCCAAAATACATCCCTCCAAAACACAACCCTCCAAAACACAACGCTCTAAAACACAGCGCTCCAAAACACAATCCTCCAAAACACAGCCCTCCAAAACACAACCCTCCAAAACAAATCCCTCCGAAACACATCCCTCCAAAACACAACCCTCCAAAACACAACCCTCCAAAACACAGCCCTCCAAAACACAACCCTCCAAAACACAGCCCTCCAAAACACAACCCTCCAAAACACAACTCTCCAAAACGCAAATGTCCAAAACACAGCCCTCCAAAACTCAACCCTCCAAAACACAACCTTCAAAACACAGCCCTCCAAAACACAACCGTCCATAACACAACCCTCCAAAACCCAACTCTCTAAAACACAACTCTCCAAACACAACCCTCCATAACACAACCCTCCATAACACAACCCTCCAAAACACAACCCTCCAAAACACAACCCTCCAAACACAACCCTCCAAACAACCCTCCATAACACAAACCTCCAAAACACAACCCTCCAAAACACAACCCTCCAAAACACAACCCTTCAAAACACAACCCTCTAAAACAACCCTCCAAAACACAGCCCTCCAAAACACAACCTTCCAAAACACAGCCCTCCAAAACACAACCCTCCAAAACACAACCCTCCAAAACACAACCCTCCAAAACACAAGCCTCCAAAACACAACCCTCCAAAACAAAACCCTCCAAAAGACAACCCTCAAAAACACAAACCTCCAAAACACAGCCCTCCAAAATACAACCCTCCAAAACACAACCCTCCAAACACAACCCTCCAAAACACACCTCTCTAAAACACAACCCTCCAAAACACAGGCCTCCAAAACACAACCCTCCAAAACACAGCCCTCTAAAACACAACCCTCCAAACACTACTCTCCAAAAAACAACCCTCCAAAACACAACCTTCCAAAAGACAGCCCTCCAAAAACACAACCCTCCAAAACACAACCCCTCCAAAACACAACCCTCCAAAACACAAGCCTCCAAAACACAACCCTCCAAAACACAACCCTCCAAAACACAGTCCCCCAAAACACAACCCTCCAAAACACAGCCCTCCAAACACAACCCTCCAAAACACAACCCTCCAAAACACAACCCTCCATAACACAACCCTCCAAAACACAGCCCTCCAAAACACTGCCCTCCAAAAAACACATCCCTCCAAACACAACCCTCTAAAACCCAACCTTCCAAAATACAACCCTCCAAAACACAACCCTCCATAACACAACCCTCCAAAACGCAGCCCTCCAAAACGCAGCCCTCCAAAACACAACCCTCCAAACACAACCCTCTAAAACCCAACCTTCCAAAACACAACCCTCCAAAACACAACCCTCCAAAACACAGCCCTCCAAAACACAATCCTTCAAACACAACTCTCCAAAACACAGCCCTCCAAAACACAAGCCACCAAAACACAATCCTCCAAAACACAACCCTCCAAAACACAACCCTCTAAAACACAGCGCTCCAAAACACAACCCTCCAAAACACAGCCCTCCAAAACACAACCCTCCAAAACAAATCCCTCCAAAACACATCCCTCCAAAACACAACCCTCCAAAACACAACCCTCCAAAACACAGCCCTCCAAAACACAACCCTCCAAAACACAGCCCTCCAAAACACAACCCTCCAAAACACAACCCTCCAAAACGCAAACCTCCAAAACACAGCCCTCCAAAACACAACCCTCCAAAACACACCCTTCAAAACACAGCCCTCCAAAACACAACCCTCCATAACACAACCCTCCAAAACACAACCCTCTAAAACACAACTCTCCAAACACAACCCTCCATAACACAACCCTCCATAAAACAACCCTCCAAAACACAACCCTCCAAAACACAACCCTCCAAACACAACCCTCCAAACAACCCTCCATAACACAAACCTCCAAAACACAACCCTCCAAAACACAACCCTCCAAAACACAACCCTCCAAAACACAACCCTCTAAAACAACCCTCCAAAACACAGCCCTCCAAAACACAACCTTCCAAAACACAGCCCTCCAAAACACAACCCTCCAAAACACAACCCTCCAAAACACAACCCTCCAAAACACAAGCCTCCAAAACACAACCCTCCAAAACACTACCCTCCATAACACAACCCTCAAAAACACAAACCTCCAAAACACAGCCCTCCAAAACACAACCCTCCAAAACACAACCCTCCAAAACACAACCCTCCAAAACACACCTCTCTAAAACACAACCCTCCAAAACACAGCTCTCCAAAACACAACCCTCCAAAACACAGCCCTCTAAAACACAACCCTCCAAACACTACTCTCCAAAAAACAACCCTCCAAAACACAACCTTCCAAAACACAGCCCTCCAAAAACACAACCCTCCAAAACACAACCCCTCCAAAACACAACCCTCCAAAACACGTGCCTCCAAAACACAACCCTCCAAAACACAACCCTCCAAAACACAGTCCCCCAAAACACAACCCTCCAAAACACAGCCCTCCAAACACAACACTCCAAAACACAACCCTCCAAAACACAACCCTCCATAACACAACCCTCCAAAACACAGCCCTCCAAAACACAAGCCACCAAAACACAATCCTCCAAAACACAACCCTCCAAAACAAAACCCTCCAAAACACATCCCTCCAAAACACAACCCTCCAAAACACAACCCTCTAAAACACAGCCCTCCAAAACACAACCCTCCAAAACACAGCCCTCCAAAACACAACCCTCCAAAACACAGCCCTCCAAAACACAACCCTCCATAACACAGCCCTCCAAAACAAAAACCTCCAAAACACAGCCCTCCAAAACACAACCCTCCAAAACACAAACCTCCATAACACAGCCCTCCAAACACACAACCCTCCATAACACAACCCTCCATAACACAACCCTCTAAAACACAACCTCCAAAAAACTAACCTTGAAACACAACTCTCCAAACACAACCCTCCAAACAACCGTCCATAACACAAACGTCCAAAACACAACCCTCCAAAACACAGCCCTCCAAAACACAACCCTCCAAAACACAACCCTCGAAAACACAACCCTCCAAAACACAAACCTCCAAAACACAACCCTCTAAAACAACCCTCCAAAACACATCCCTCCAAACACAACCCTCTAAAACCCAACCTTCCAAAATACAACCCTCCAAAACACAACCCTCCATAACACAACCCTCCAAAACGCTGCCCTCCAAAACGCAGCCCTCCAAAACACAGCCCTCCAAACACAACCCTCTAAAACCCAACCTTCCAAAACACAACCCTCCAATACACAACCCTCCAAAACATAGTCCTCCAAAACACAACCTTCAAAAACACAGCCCTCCAAACACAACCCTCCAAAACACAACCCTTCAAAACACAACCCTTCAAAGCGAGAGCGTGATGCTCGTACGTACACATCAGACATCGTAACGACACGGATATTCCTTCGTGAAATTGCAAAGTTGTCTTAATCAGTTGGGCGTGGTATATGAAACTAAACTTTTTATCATCAGGTAAGGCTCCACTGAGCTATGTAGCTCTTTTCAGAAGCGACCTGGCTATCACAGATGATAGCCCAGCGAAATAGCTAATCACGTGGACATGTATTGCAGCTAAATATTTTAAGTTGATTCTAAATTTGTAGGACCTGGAGATAAATGCACGTGACCACGAGGAGAGAGAGACATGCAAACTCCAAATATACAGTTGTCATGGTCAGAATGGAACCGACGACTTCCTGTATAACAGGCAAGGTCGTTAACATCTCGCTAACATCTCGCCACTGTGCGCCCGAAATTAAAACTGCAATGTAGGTAAGACAAAACGTGTATTGTGTACACCTCTCGCGGTAATGGGAGACATGCTTTTAAAATTCCGCGGTGTCAGACGAACTCAGATGAACTGACGTTTCCCATCCATGCCGGGATGATGGCGATGTTGCATTCAGTTTTGATGCAAGCGTCAAATCATTGGCTTATTCCATAGTTAAGCCACAATTTCACAAACCTCTACTGAGATAATCATATTCATAATAACGCCCTGTATACATTACAATATTAGGGTGCAGGCTTTGACCGTGCAGTTGCCTAATTTGTGAAACTGCCCTACTGAGAAACATTTGTGTAGTTACATTTGTTGAACTCTAAAACATGTACGGAAGGTCTCGTTCGCAGGAACACAGGCATCTGGGTCACCATAATAACAACATTCTAAATTTGGAGGCAACAACCAGAAGACCCGGAGGAAAATACACGTGACCACGGGGAGAGAGAGACATGCACACTCCAAATATACAGGTGTCAGGGTCAGAATCCAACCCACGACCTCCTGTATACCAGGCCAGATAGTTAACATCTCACCATACAACGTCTCATTTTCAAGAGCGTAGGCATCTGGGTCACAAACATAACAACAACAAAATCAGAGCAACAACTCCGCGTGAGAGAAGGAACGGAAACGTGCATCGAGTAGACCGGAGCCGTGCGTGCTTCTGTATTGTCAGGAGTGCCAGCGACACTGTGGCTTCGTGTGTCATCAAATGTCACTTTTACTCCCCACTAGCATGTGAGTCCTATAACCACAATAATCGCACTGCCATCCTCCTGCGCTTCTTCGAACGTACCCTGCGTTATGATGACACATGCACTGCCCGCATGTTCCAATTGCAAAGAACTCAACCCAAAACGCGAATTGAGCTACCATTTTTTTTTATCATCTATGCCTCGAGTTTACGTGGCTGGTTGCTGGCTGGGTTGCTCTCGACGCCAACAATAACGCGATTGTTGTGTGGCTGCGGTCCATTGGCACCGAAACTGGCGGGGTAACTGGCGATACGGGATTTTGTGTTCGTTTTCTTTTGTTCGTGTAACAAATGAATATTGCATTGAAACGGTGGAAGAAGAAGATTGGAAGCCACATAACAATAATGATAAATTACACATGATTTAGGCATAGACTTGGGAGAACATATACAGCCTGAAGGACAAGAAAGTCAACTTGCACGCAGCTCTAGTTGAAACGAGGTTCGTATCGGAAGAGTAGTGACCGAGACGGAGCGCCCCCCTCCTTAAACAAGAAGAGCCATTCTGAGCCGAGTCCTCTAGCAGAAGTCCCATTGAGATTTAAAGTTCAGTTGATATTTTCTACAATGGCACCCCACCGTTTCACTTTAGAATTCCCTCCCATCGCTGTCTTTCCCCCAAGCCCTTACCTTGTTAAGAACGCTTTGTCTGGTACAACTTTGACGGTGCTGCGGTTTGTTCTGGCCGCTTGACTTTATGGGCCTTTGGGTCCTGTGCTCAGCAACGGTGTTTAGTATTATTACTTACTACTACTACAATGCGGTGATGATTAATTTACCCAGAAATGCATCGCCGCTGAATCTCTGGATTCGTTGTCGGGAGGGTCCCGTGTGTGAGGGGCCTATGTCTGACGGGATGCGTGGCCCGAATGGCCTGGCCTGTGTCTTCTCGCGCCTGTGAGTCAGCGAGAGGGGGGCGGTTATGCAAGCGGCTAGCGCGCTTCGCTACGAACCCAGCAAACCCGGGTTCGATTCCCGGTCACGGCCAGCACCAGTGACGATTATTTTAACCGGTCCTGGGCCTCCCCTAGGTCGACTCAGCCTAAAATGAATACCCAGTGTGGTGTGTAAACATCGCCACTCGGGAGACAAAGGTGACCGGGCGTGGTGCTGGCCACCCTCGTGTACCGTTCCGGGCTTCATTGGTGCTCACTAACAGCACTTTTCCCAACCCTGTATGGGGGATCTTTATCTTTCAGTGAGCGAGTGTGTTTGAGCCTCTAGTATCTTAAAACTACCCGGGATCGTCCTTACCGAATCCCCAGTAAATATTTAGTCGGGCCAACGTTGTCACAACGCTGTCGCAACGTTGGCCGGACGTTCCATAGTTTCGTGGGTACAGACATGTCCAGAACCCGCGGGCCGGAGTTATAAACCGTGCCTCCTTTTACAGCCGCCCCTCTGGAAAGCATTTCTTCTCTCTGAGAAACAAGATGACTTTTATGTGCTTCGCTTTCCCCGCTGATTGATGTCCCGTTATTTGTGGTCCGATTGATGATACAAAGTGAATAATTGGCTGGGCGGAGGCCCGCGCGACCCGTGGCTGTTCTCCATTAAAGCGCCGAGCCTCTGATGATCTTCCAGCGGGTATCCAATTACCATTCCTACGTGAAGACGATTGCTTCGAGATGGCGGATATCGCTGCGAGTCGCGCCGAGCGATTGTGACGTCGGACGCATCCACCCACCCCTGGCTTGATACAAAAAGAAAACAAGCCATGCCTAACCTCCCGAAATACCCACGCTATACCCCCCCAAGCCTCCAACCAACTTCCCCGCCCCCCCTTTCCCTTGACACAGGTGACTCAATCAACCTTCCATTCGCATGAGAAACCACATGAGGTGATGAGTGTTTTTGACTACCGAGCTACTCGTGCTCACCGGCCGTTTGTTGCTCGCTTTGGGAAAGAGAAACGGCGCTTTCTTCCGCGGTTGAGATAATGCCGCGTTATCAGAGCTTCTTGATTGAAGAAACAGACCGCTCGCCCCCTATCTATCTGTCATACCGGTACGTTGGGCAGGAATGACTCTCTTCTCTTGAGCAGTACAGCAGTTCCGTCCTTATGAGCGACACTCGTGCCGTTAGAGATCTAACGGGTAAATTAACGACACAACGGCCTATACTACGGGGTCGGCGACCTGCGGCTCTGGAGCCGCATGCGGCTATTTAAGGACTGCATCGTGACGTTATTTACCTGCATTTTGCGGTTCTTAATATATTGAGGTTTTTTTTACCGAATTCGACCAATTGTCTCTTCTTTTGTGACGTTTTAAAATGGGGACCAACTTCACGCGCTGGGCTGTTATGCGAGACTGGATGAAGATGATGATAATGATGATGATTATTCCACTTGTTTACCCAGGAAAGCCTCTTTCAGGAGGGTCCTGCCAATGTTTCGCAATGAGGGAGGGAGGAAGGGGTGAAGCTGTGTATAATCCAAATTGAGTCAAATTTGGCAAAAATTAACCGTGACGCCGACACACAATGGCCTACTCTTGCGAATGAGGTCACGGGGTATTTTCGCCTCCACTGTAAAGCCGATGGTGCGTCGTGGTATTGTCGAAGGTTGATATCGCTACCAAGCGTAAACAATGCCACTGGATTCAAACCGCAAACGCAACAAATGGCGAGCGTGCCAATGCTGTGCCACGTCACTGCTCCCGCTAGATCCGCAGTGATAAGCCAAATTTTCGGATCACGGACCAGTTATGTTTCATGATTTCCACCTCATTCACACGAAGCACTTTCACGCTTTCAAATGACTCATTGAAAGCGGCGGAACTTTCTCGGAGGAGTTCTCTAGACAAACAAAGACACCCCCCCCCCATATCCTTTAACAGCATGCTAGGGGCAAGTGGTGTTTTGCGAGCATCTCGCGGCCACGGTACACGAGGGAGTGGTGTAGCCAAAAGCACGCGCCCAGCCGCCTTCATCTCCCAGTGACGATGCTTACACACCGCAGTAGGTACTCATTTAAGGCTGAATCGACTTAGGAGAGGCCCAGGACCAGTATACATAATTTTCATTGGTGTTGGCCGACAGTGGGAATCGAACCTGGGTCGCCGGGTTAGTTAGTGCAGCGTGCTAACCACTACACCCTTGTATGTACTATTAACTTATTTCGCACCGTACATAACCAACGGTGCTATTGCTCCCCACTCTCGTCCTTTAAACATATCCTGAAGCAGAAGTTTAGTGTTGGATGCAACCGCATTTGCCAATGTGATTTGTACCTTTGATCTTTACTCGTGTATGGATATTTCAATTTGAAGGTGCAATTTTATTGAGGGACTACTGTGTGTCGTTGTCTTGGTGCGATTTGGGACTCTTCTTGCTGTTGTTTTGCTGCCTTTCCCAAGCTGGGAAATTTATGTACTTATGGAATTTTAACTAACATATTTTATTGTTTATTTATAGTGATTTTCTTCCATATCCTATACTCTGCGCTCCTATCGTATTTTGTGTTCTGTTTTGTTATTGTAGCTTTCTGAACCGCCCGTACTGGACATCTATGATAAAGAGCTTCACAGCTCATCGGATTTTCCAGTAATAAATAAAGATTCTGATTTGTGAAACAAAGAAACCCACACAGATGAGCCGCAGATGATGCGGCCACATGTACGTCTGTTCGTAGCCACGTACGTCTGTATGCACACTCCAGCGAGCGTGGGAAGATGATCATCTACACTTGCGACCCTGAGTTAGTGATGGAAATTACACTTTCCTTATGGCAGTGGTCAGTCTGGCTAACCAGGAGTTGCCAAAACATGACAGGATAGCAATGGATTCCCGAATTTGTTTGTGTGGAGCTTTCTTTGGTTCCCCGGTTTTGCTTCCCAAACACGGTACACTCGTTATGAATGGGATTGGCCAAACATCCCACAAACACTTTGCCCGGTGGTGGTGATGTTGCCCGCTGTTATAGGCGATGCAGAAGTTGCCTGGTGATGGTGTTACTTGGTGACGGTGGACATGCATGTTGCTTGGTGACGGTGGACATGCATGTTGCTTGGTGACGATGGACATGCATGTTGCTTGGTGACGGTGGAAATGCATGTTGCTTGGTGACGGTGGACATGCATGTTGCTTGGCGGTGGTGGTGATATTGGCCGATGCTAGTGGTGATGCTGTTGCTGGACGTCACCAAAAGGACACAGCCACGGGCTGCATTCCCTCGCCATCTCCTCTGCCATCTCCTCTGCCATCTCCTCCCTAATCTCCTCCGTGATCTCCATTATCTCCCCTGCCATCTCCTCTGTCATCTCCTTCCCTATCTCCGCCGCGTCAATCTCCTCCCACCTCCCACACTGATCCTGCAAATCCCCTCCAGATTGTTGCGGCCGTGGGCGCCAGGCGGCGGGTGAGTGAACGCGTAGGGATGGGGGGTGGAGGTGAGCGGGGGGGGGGGTGATCACGTAGGGATGGGGGGTGGAGGTGAGCAGGGGGGGGGTGATCACGTAGGGGTGGGGGGTGGAGGTGAGCGGGGGGGGTGAACATGAACCACTCCCAATTGGCGGTCCCAGCCAGCGAGGCCCTCTGCGTCCAGGGCCACGGCGACTGCCGGTGGCTCGCTGGGTACCTGCGGAGGGGCCGGTTTGGGGCCACGGTGGCGAGCTGTTAATTACCTCGCCTGATATATAGGAGGTCGTGGTTTCGCTCCCGACCCTGACGCCTGCTAACCCCGTGGTTGCGTGGGTTTTTTTTCTGGTTCCTGGGTAATTTTCCCCTCCACATTTACAATCAACGTGCTTTTCAAGTATTTGGCTGCTATACATTTCCACATAAGCCACTTCGTTGAGCTATCCATTTGTGGCCAGGTCGCTTTTGAAAAAGAGCTTTATAGCTTAGTGGGTCTTACCTGTTGAAATAAAAAAAGAGCTTACAGGGTAGTTTTTATGGTGGTTGTAGTGCAGGCGGAGCGAGCGAGCGAGTAAGGCCGTCCCTTGCGCCCTGCTATCAGTGAGAATGTAGACCTGGAACCAGATACCTGTTATCAGTGAGAAGGTACAGCAGGGACCCGTTCCCTGTTATCAGTGAGAAGGTACAGCAAGAACCAGTTCCCTGTTATCAGTGAGAAGGTACAACAGGAACCAGTTTCCTGCTATCAGTGAGAATGTAGAGCAGGAACCAGTTCCCGGCTATCAGTGAGAATGTAGAGCTGGATCCAGTTCCCTGCTATCAGTGAGAAAGTAGAGCTGGATCAAGTTCCCTGCTATCAGTGAGAAAGTAGAGCAGGAACCAGTTCCCTGCTATCAGTGAGAATTTAGAGCTGGGACCAGTTCCCTGCTATGAGTGAGAATTTAGAGCTGGATAAAGTTCCCTGTTATCAGTGAGAAGGTACAGCAGGAACCAGTTCCCTGTTATCAGTGAGAAGGTACAGCAGGAACCAGTTCCATGGTATGAGTGAGAATTTAGAGTTGGATCCAGTTTCTTGCTATCAGTGAGAATGTACAGCTGGAACCAGTTCCCTTCTATGAGTGAGAATGTAGACCTGGAACCAGTTCCCTGCTTTGAGTGAGAATGTAGAGCTGGAACCAGTTCCCTGCTATGAGTGAGAATGTAGAGCTGGAACCAGTTCCCTGCTATCAGTGAGAATGTAGAGCTGGATCCAGTTAGCTGCTATGAGTGAGAATGTAGAGCTGGAACCAGTTCCCTGCTATCAGTGAGAATGTAGAGCTGGAACGAGTTCCCTGCTATCAGTAAGAAGGTAGAGCTGGATCAAGTTCCCTGATATGAGTGAGAATGTAGAAATGGAACCAGTTCCCTGCTATCAGTGAGAATGTAGAGCTGGAGCCAGTTCCCGGTTATCAGTGAGAATGTAGAGCTGAATCCAGTTCCCTGCTATCAGTGAGAAAGTAGAGCTGGATCAAGTTCCCTGCTATCAGTGAGAAAGTAAAGCAGGAACCAGTTCCCTGCTATCAGTGAGAATTTAGAGCTGGAACCAGTTCCCTGCTATAAGTGAGAATTTAGAGCTGGATAAAATTCCCTGTTATCAGTGAGAAGGTACAGCAGGAACCAGTTCCCTGTTATTAGTGAGAAGGTACAGCAGGAACCAGTTCCCTGCTATGAGTGAGAATTTAGAGTTGGATCCAGTTTCTTGCTATCAGTGAGAATGTAGAGCTGGAACCAGTTCCCTGCTATGAGTGAGAATGTAGAGCTGGAACCAGTTCCCTGCTTTGAGTAAGAATGTACTGCTGGAACCAGTTCCCTGCTATGAGTGAGAATGTAGAGCTGGAACCAGTTCCCTGCTATGAGTGAGAATGTAGAGCTGGAACCAGTTCCCTGCTATCAGTGAGAATGTAGAGCTGGATCCAGTTCCCTGCTATGAGTGAGAATGTAGAGCTGGATCCAGTTCCCTGCTATGAGTGAGAATGTAGAGCTGGAACCAGTTCCCTGCTATCAGTGAGAATGTAGAGCTGGAACGAGTTCCCTGCTATCAGTAAGAATGTAGAGCTGGATCAAGTTTCCTGCTATGAGTGAGAATGTAGAAATGGAACCAGTTCCTTGCTACCAATGAGAATGTAGAGCTGGAACCAGTTCCCTGCTATGAGTGAGAATGTAGAGCTGGAACCAGTTCCCTGTTCTCAGTGAGAATGTAGAGCTGGAACCAGTTCCCTGCTATCAGTGAGAATGTAGAGCTGGAACCAGTTCCCTGCGATGAGTGAGAATGTAGAGCTGGATCCAGAACCCTGCTATGAGTGAGAATGTAGAGCTGGAACCAGTTCGCTGCTATCAGTGAGAATGTAGAGCTGGAACGAGTTCCCTGCTATCAGTAAGAATGTAGAGCTGGAACCAGTTCCCTGTTATCAGTGAGAATGTAGAGCTGGAACCAGTTCCCTGCTATGAGTGAGAATGTAGAGCTGGATCCAGTTCCCTGCTATCAGTGAGAATGTAGAGCTGGAACCAGTTCCCTGCTATCAGTGAGAATGTAGAGCTGGAACCAGTTCCCTGTTATCAGTGAGAATGGAGAGCTGGAACTAGTTCCCTGCTATCAGTGAGAATGTAGAGCTGGATCCAGTTCCCTGCTATGAGTGAGAATGTAGAGCTGGATCCAGTTCCCTGCGATGAGTGAGAATGTAGAGCTGGAACCAGTTCCCTGCTATCAGTGAGAATGTAGAGCTGGAACGAGTTCCCTGCTATCAGTAAGAATGTAGAGCTGGATCAAGTTTCCTGCTATGAGTGAGAATGTAGAAATGGAACCAGTTCCCTGCTATCAGTGAGAATGTAGAGCTGGAATCAGTTCCCTGCTATGAGTGAGAATGTAGAGCTGGAACCAGTTCCCTGCTATGAGTGAGAATGTAGAGCTGGAACCAGTCCCCTGCTATGAGTGAGAATGTAGAGCTGGAACCAGTTCCCTGTTCTCAGTGAGAATGTAGAGCTGGAACCAGTTCCCTGCTATCAGTGAGAATGTAGAGCTGGAACCAGTTCCCTGCGATGAGTGAGAATGTAGAGCTGGATCCAGAACCCTGCTATGAGTGAGAATGTAGAGCTGGAACCAGTTCGCTGCTATCAGTGAGAATGTAGAGCTGGAACGAGTTCCCTGCTATCAGTAAGAATGTAGAGCTGGAACCAGTTCCCTGTTATCAGTGAGAATGTAGAGCTGGAACCAGTTCCCTGCTATGAGTGAGAATGTAGAGCTGGATCCAGTTCCCTGCTATCAGTGAGAATGTAGAGCTGGAACCAGTTCCCTGCTATCAGTGAGAATGTAGAGCTGGAACCAGTTCCCTGTTATCAGTGAGAATGGAGAGCTGGAACTAGTTCCCTGCTATCAGTGAGAATGTAGAGCTGGATCCAGTTCCCTGCTATGAGTGAGAATGTAGAGCTGGATCCAGTTCCCTGCGATGAGTGAGAATGTAGAGCTGGAACCAGTTCCCTGCTATCAGTGAGAATGTAGAGCTGGAACGAGTTCCCTGCTATCAGTAAGAATGTAGAGCTGGATCAAGTTTCCTGCTATGAGTGAGAATGTAGAAATGGAACCAGTTCCCTGCTATCAGTGAGAATGTAGAGCTGGAATCAGTTCCCTGCTATGAGTGAGAATGTAGAGCTGGAACCAGTTCCCTGCTATGAGTGAGAATGTAGAGCTGGAACCAGTCCCCTGCTATCAGTGAGAATGTAGAGCTGGAACCAGTTCCCTGCTATCAGTGAGAATGTAGAGCTGGAACCAGTTCCCTGCTATCAGTAAGAATGTAGAGCTGGATCAAGTTCCCTGATATGAGTGAGAATGTAGAAATGGAACCAGTTCCCTGCTATCAGTGAGAATGTAGAGCTGGAACCAGTTCCCGGTTATCAGTGAGAATGTAGAGCTGAATCCAGTTCCCTGCTATCAGTGAGAAAGTAGAGCTGGATCAAGTTCCCTGCTATCAGTGAGAAAGTAGAGCAGGAACCAGTTCCCTGCTATCAGTGAGAATTTAGAGCTGGAACCAGTTCCCTGCTATAAGTGAGAATTTAGAGCTGGATAAAATTCCCTGTTATCAGTGAGAAGGTACAGCAGGAACCAGTTCCCTGTTATTAGTGAGAAGGTACAGCAGGAACCAGTTCCCTGCTATGAGTGAGAATTTAGAGTTGGATCCAGTTTCTTGCTATCAGTGAGAATGTAGAGCTGGAACCAGTTCCCTGCTATGAGTGAGAATGTAGAGCTGGAACCAGTTCCCTGCTATCAGTGAGAATGTAGAGCTGGATCCAGTTCCCTGCTATGAGTGAGAATGTAGAGCTGGATCCAGTTCCCTGCTTTGAGTGAGAATGTAGAGCTGGAACCAGTTCCCTGCTATCAGTGAGAATGTAGAGCTGGAACGAGTTCCCTGCTATCAGTGAGAATGTAGAGCTGGAACCAGTTCCCTGCTATCAGTAAGAATGTAGAGCTGGATCAAGTTCCCTGATATGAGTGAGAATGTAGAAATGGAACCAGTTCCCTGCTATCAGTGAGAATGTAGAGCTGGAACCAGTTCCCGGTTATCAGTGAGAATGTAGAGCTGAATCCAGTTCCCTGCTATCAGTGAGAAAGTAGAGCTGGATCAAGATCCCTGTTATCAGTGAGAAAGTAGAGCAGGAACCAGTTCCCTGCTATCAGTGAGAATTTAGAGCTGGAACCAGTTCCCTGCTATAAGTGAGAATTTAGAGCTGGATAAAATTCCCTGTTATCAGTGAGAAGGTACAGCAGGAACCAGTTCCCTGTTATTAGTGAGAAGGTACAGCAGGAACCAGTTCCCTGCTATGAGTGAGAATTTAGAGTTGGATCCAGTTTCTTGCTATCAGTGAGAATGTAGAGCTGGAACCAGTTCCCTGCTATGAGTGAGAATGTAGAGCTGGAACCAGTTCCCTGCTATGAGTGAGAATGTAGAGCTGGAACCAATTCCCTGCTTTGAGTAAGAATGTAGTGCTGGAACCAGTTCCCTGCTATGAGTGAGAATGTAGAGATGGAACCAGTTCCCTGCTATGAGTGAGAATGTAGAGCTGGATCCAGTTCCCTGCTATCAGTGAGAATTTAGAGCTGGATCCAGTTCCCTGCTATGAGTGAGAATTTAGAGTTGGATCCAGTTTCTTGCTATCAGTGAGAATGTAGAGCTGGAACCAGTTCCCTGCTATGAGTGAGAATGTAGAGCTGGAACCAGTTCCCTGCTATGAGTGAGAATGTAGAGCTGGAACCAGTTCCCTGCTATCAGTGAGAATGTAGAGCTGGATCCAGTTCCCTGCTATGAGTGAGAATGTAGAGCTGGATCCAGTTCCCTGCTATGAGTGAGAATGTAGAGCTGGAACCAGTTCCCTGCTATCAGTGAGAATGTAGAGCTGGAACGAGTTCCCTGCTATCAGTGAGAATGTAGAGCTGGAACCAGTTCCCTGCTATCAGTAAGAATGTAGAGCTGGATCAAGTTCCCTGATATGAGTGAGAATGTAGAAATGGAACCAGTTCCCTGCTATCAGTCAGAATGTAGAGCTGGAACCAGTTCCCGGTTATCAGTGAGAATGTAGAGCTGAATCCAGTTCCCTGCTATCAGTGAGAAAGTAGAGCTGGATCAAGTTCCCTGTTATCAGTGAGAAAGTAGAGCAGGAACCAGTTCCCTGCTATCAGTGAGAATTTAGAGCTGGAACCAGTTCCCTGCTATAAGTGAGAATTTAGAGCTGGATAAAATTCCCTGTTATCAGTGAGAAGGTACAGCAGGAACCAGTTCCCTGTTATTAGTGAGAAGGTACAGCAGGAACCAGTTCCCTGCTATGAGTGAGAATTTAGAGTTGCATCCAGTTTCTTGCTATCAGTGAGAATGTAGAGCTGGAACCAGTTCCCTGCTTTGAGTAAGAATGTAGTGCTGGAACCAGTTCCCTGCTATGAGTGAGAATGTAGAGATGGAACCAGTTCCCTGCTATGAGTGAGAATGTAGAGCTGGAACCAGTTCCCTGCTATCAGTGAGAATGTAGAGCTGGAACCAGTTCCCTGCTATGAGTGAGAATGTAGAGCTGGATCCAGTTCCCTGCTATCAGTGAGAATGTAGAGCTGGAACCAGTTCCCTGCTTTGAGTAAGAATGTAGTGCTGGAACCAGTTCCCTGCTATGAGTGAGAATGTAGAGATGGAACCAGTTCCCTGCTATGAGTGAGAATGTAGAGCTGGAACCAGTTCCCTGCTATGAGTGAGAATGTAGAGCTGGAACCAGTTCCCTGCTATGAGTGAGAATGTAGAGCTGGAACCAGTTCCCTGCTATCAGTGAGAATGTAGAGCTGGATCCAGTTCCCTGCTATGAGTGAGAATGTAGAGCTGGATCCAGTTCCCTGCTATGAGTGAGAATGTAGAGCTGGAACCAGTTCCCTGCTATCAGTGAGAATGTAGAGCTGGAACGAGTTCCCTGCTATCAGTGAGAATGTAGAGCTGGAACCAGTTCTCTGCTATCAGTAAGAATGTAGAGCTGGATCAAGTTCCCTGATATGAGTGAGAATGTAGAAATGGAACCAGTTCCCTGCTATCAGTGAGAATGTAGAGCTGGAACCAGTTCCCGGTTATCAGTGAGAATGTAGAGCTGAATCCAGTTCCCTGCTATCAGTGAGAAAGTAGAGCTGGATCAAGTTCCCTGTTATCAGTGAGAAAGTAGAGCAGGAACCAGTTCCCTGCTATCAGTGAGAATTTAGAGCTGGAACCAGTTCCCTGCTATAAGTGAGAATTTAGAGCTGGATAAAATTCCCTGTTATCAGTGAGAAGGTACAGCAGGAACCAGTTCCCTGTTATTAGTGAGAAGGTACAGCAGGAACCAGTTCCCTGCTATGAGTGAGAATTTAGAGTTGGATCCAGTTTCTTGCTATCAGTGAGAATGTAGAGCTGGAACCAGTTCCCTGCTATGAGTGAGAATGTAGAGCTGGAACCAGTTCCCTGCTATGAGTGAGAATGTATAGCTGGAACCAGTTCCCTGCTTTGAGTAAGAATGTAGTGCTGGAACCAGTTCCCTGCTATGAGTGAGAATGTAGAGATGGAACCAGTTCCCTGCTATGAGTGAGAATGTAGAGCTGGAACCAGTTCCCTGCTATCAGTGAGAATGTAGAGCTGGATCCAGTTCCCTGCTATGAGTGAGAATGTAGAGCTGGATCCAGTTCCCTGCTATGAGTGAGAATGTAGAGCTGGAACCAGTTCCCTGCTATCAGTGAGAATGTAGAGCTGGAACGAGTTCCCTGCTATCAGTAAGAATGTAGAGCTGGATCAAGTTTCCTGCTATGAGTGAGAATGTAGAGCTGGAACCAGTTCCCTGCTATCAGTGAGAATGTAGAGCTGGATCCAGTTAGCTGCTATGAGTGAGAATGTAGAGCTGGAACCAGTTCCCTGCTATCAGTGAGAATGTAGAGCTGGAACGAGTTCCCTGCTATCAGTAAGAAGGTAGAGCTGGATCAAGTTCCCTGATATGAGTGAGAATGTAGAAATGGAACCAGTTCCGTGCTATCAGTGAGAATGTAGAGCTGGAGCCAGTTCCCGGTTATCAGTGAGAATGTAGAGCTGAATCCAGTTCCCTGCTATCAGTGAGAAAGTAGAGCTGGATCAAGTTCCCTGCTATCAGTGAGAAAGTAGAGCAGGAACCAGTTCCCTGCTATCAGTGATAATTTAGAGCTGGAACCAGTTCCCTGCTATAAGTGAGAATTTAGAGCTGGATAAAATTCCCTGTTATCAGTGAAAAGGTACAGCAGGAACCAGTTCCCTGTTATTAGTGAGAAGGTACAGCAGGAACCAGTTCCCTGCTATGAGTGAGAATTTAGAGTTGGATCCAGTTTCTTGCTATCAGTGAGAATGTAGAGCTGGAACCAGTTCCCTGCTATGAGTGAGAATGTAGAGCTGGAACCAGTTCCCTGCTTTGAGTAAGAATGTAGTGCTGGAACCAGTTCCCTGCTATGAGTGAGAATGTAGAGCTGGAACCAGTTCCCTGCTATGAGTGATAATGTAGAGCTGGAACCAGTTCCCTGCTATCAGTGAGAATGTAGAGCTGGATCCAGTTCCCTGCTATGAGTGAGAATGTAGAGCTGGATCCAGTTCCCTGCTATGAGTGAGAATGTAGAGCTGGAACCAGTTCCCTGCTATCAGTGAGAATGTAGAGCTGGAACGAGTTCCCTGCTATCAGTAAGAATGTAGAGCTGGATCAAGTTTCCTGCTATGAGTGAGAATGTAGAAATGGAACCAGTTCCTTGCTACCAGTGAGAATGTAGAGCTGGAACCAGTTCCCTGCTATGAGTGAGAATGTAGAGCTGGAACCAGTTCCCTGTTCTCAGTGAGAATGTAGAGCTGGAACCAGTTCCCTGCTATCAGTGAGAATGTAGAGCTGGAACCAGTTCCCTGCGATGAGTGAGAATGTAGAGCTGGATCCAGAACCCTGCTATGAGTGAGAATGTAGAGCTGGAACCAGTTCCCTGCTATCAGTGAGAATGTAGAGCTGGAACGAGTTCCCTGCTATCAGTAAGAATGTAGAGCTGGAACCAGTTCCCTGCTATCAGTGAGAATGTAGAGCTGGAACCAGTTCCCTGCTATGAGTGAGAATGTAGAGCTGGAACCAGTTCCCTGCTATCAGTGAGAATGTAGAGCTGGAACGAGTTCCCTGCTATCAGTGAGAATGTAGAGCTGGAACCAGTTCCCTGTTATCAGTGAGAATGGAGAGCTGGAACTAGTTCCCTGCTATCAGTGAGAATGTAGAGCTGGATCCAGTTCCCTGCTATGAGTGAGAATGTAGAGCTGGATCCAGTTCCCTGCTATGAGTGAGAATGTAGAGCTGGAACCAGTTCCCTGCTATCAGTGAGAATGTAGAGCTGGAACGAGTTCCCTGCTATCAGTAAGAATGTAGAGCTGGATCAAGTTTCCTACTATGAGTGAGAATGTAGAAATGGAACCAGTTCCCTGCTATCAGTGAGAATGTAGAGCTGGAACCAGTTCCCTTCTATGAGTGAGAATGTAGAGCTGGAACCAGTTCCCTGCTATGAGTGAGAATGTAGAGCTGGAACCAGTCCCCTGCTATCAGTGAGAATGTAGAGCTGGAACCAGTTCCCTGCTATCAGTGAGAATGTAGAGCTGGAACCAGTTCCCTGCTATCAGTAAGAATGTAGAGCTGGATCAAGTTCCCTGATATGAGTGAGAATGTAGAAATGGAACCAGTTCCCTGCTATCAGTGAGAATGTAGAGCTGGAACCAGTTCCCGGTTATCAGTGAGAATGTAGAGCTGAATCCAGTTCCCTGCTATCAGTGAGAAAGTAGAGCTGGATCAAGTTCCCTGCTATCAGTGAGAAAGTAGAGCAGGAACCAGTTCCCTGCTATCAGTGAGAATTTAGAGCTGGAACCAGTTCCCTGCTATAAGTGAGAATTTAGAGCTGGATAAAATTCCCTGTTATCAGTGAGAAGGTACAGCAGGAACCAGTTCCCTGTTATTAGTGAGAAGGTACAGCAGGAACCAGTTCCCTGCTATGAGTGAGAATTTAGAGTTGGATCCAGTTTCTTGCTATCAGTGAGAATGTAGAGCTGGAACCAGTTCCCTGCTATGAGTGAGAATGTAGAGCTGGAACCAGTTCCCTGCTATGAGTGAGAATGTAGAGCTGGAACCAGTTCCCTGCTATCAGTGATAATGTAGAGCTGGATCCAGTTCCCTGCTATGAGTGAGAATGTAGAGCTGGTTCCAGTTCCCTGCTATGAGTGAGAATGTAGAGCTGGAACCAGTTCCCTGCTATCAGTGAGAATGTAGAGCTGGAACGAGTTCCCTGCTATCAGTGAGAATGTAGAGCTGGAACCAGTTCCCTGCTATCAGTAAGAATGTAGAGCTGGATCAAGTTCCCTGATATGAGTGAGAATGTAGAAATGGAACCAGTTCCCTGCTATCAGTGAGAATGTAGAGCTGGAACCAGTTCCCGGTTATCAGTGAGAATGTAGAGCTGAATCCAGTTCCCTGCTATCAGTGAGAAAGTAGAGCTGGATCAAGTTCCCTGTTATCAGTGAGAAAGTAGAGCAGGAACCAGTTCCCTGCTATCAGTGCGAATTTAGAGCTGGAACCAGTTCCCTGCTATAAGTGAGAATTTAGAGCTGGATAAAATTCCCTGTTATCAGTGAGAAGGTACAGCAGGAACCAGTTCCCTGTTATTAGTGAGAAGGTACAGCAGGAACCAGATCCCTGCTATGAGTGAGAATTTAGAGTTGGATCCAGTTTCTTGCTATCAGTGAGAATGTAGAGCTGGAACCAGTTCCCTGCTATGAGTGAGAATGTAGAGCTGGAACCAGTTCCCTGCTATGAGTGAGAATGTAGAGCTGGATCCAGTTCCCTGCTTTGAGTAAGAATGTAGTGCTGGAACCAGTTCCCTGCTATGAGTGAGAATGTAGAGATGGAACCAGTTCCCTGCTATGAGTGAGAATGTAGAGCTGGAACCAGTTCCCTGCTATCAGTGAGAATGTAGAGCTGGAACGAGTTCCCTGCTATCAGTGAGAATGTAGAGCTGGAACCAGTTCCCTGCTATCAGTAAGAATGTAGAGCTGGATCAAGTTCCCTGATATGAGTGAGAATGTAGAAATGGAACCAGTTCCCTGCTATCAGTGAGAATTTAGAGCTGGAACCAGTTCCCGGTTATCAGTGAGAATGTAGAGCTGAATCCAGTTCCCTGCTATCAGTGAGAAAGTAGAGCTGGATCAAGTTCCCTGTTATCAGTGAGAAAGTAGAGCAGGAACCAGTTCCCTGCTATCAGTGAGAATTTAGAGCTGGAACCAGTTCCCTGCTATAAGTGAGAATTTAGAGCTGGATAAAATTCCCTGTTATCAGTGAGAAGGTACAGCAGGAACCAGTTCCCTGTTATTAGTGAGAAGGTACAGCAGGAACCAGTTCCCTGCTATGAGTGAGAATTTAGAGTTGGATCCAGTTTCTTGCTATCAGTGAGAATGTAGAGCTGGAACCAGTTCCCTGCAATGAGTGAGAATGTAGAGCTGGAACCAGTTCCCTGCTATGAGTGAGAATGTAGAGCTGGAACCAGTTCCCTGCTTTGAGTAAGAATGTAGTGCTGGAACCAGTTCCCTGCTATGAGTGAGAATGTAGAGATGGAACCAGTTCCCTGCTATGAGTGAGAATGTAGAGCTGGAACCAGTTCCCTGCTATCAGTGAGAATGTAGAGCTGGATCCAGTTCCCTGCTATGAGTGAGAATGTAGAGCTGGATCCAGTTCCCTGCTATGAGTGAGAATGTAGAGCTGGAACCAGTTCCCTGCTATCAGTGAGAATGTAGAGCTGGAACGAGTTCCCTGCTATCAGTAAGAATGTAGAGCTGGATCAAGTTTCCTGCTATGAGTGAGAATGTAGAAATGGAACCAGTTCCCTGCTACCAGTGAGAATGTAGAGCTGGAACCAGTTCCCTGCTATGAGTGAGAATGTAGAGCTGGAACCAGTTCCCTGCTCTCAGTGAGAATGTAGAGCTGGAACCAGTTCCCTGCTATCAGTGAGAATGTAGAGCTGGAACCAGTTCCCTGCGATGAGTGAGAATGTAGAGCTGGATCCAGTTCCCTGCTATGAGTGAGAATGTAGAGCTGGAACCAGTTCCCTGCTATCAGTGAGAATGTAGAGCTGGAACGAGTTCCCTGCTATCAGTAAGAATGTAGAGCTGGATCAAGTTTCCTGCTATGAGTGAGAATGTAGAAATGGAACCAGTTCCCTGCTATCAGTGAGAATGTAGAGCTGGAACCAGTTCCCTGCTATGAGTGAGAATGTAGAGCTGGATCCAGTTCCCTGCTATGAGTGAGAATGTAGAGCTGGAACCAGTTCCCTGCTATCAGTGAGAATGTAGAGCTGGAACGAGTTCCCTGCTATCAGTAAGAATGTAGAGCTGGATCAAGTTTCCTGCTATGAGTGAGAATGTAGAAATGGAACCAGTTCCCTGCTATCAGTGAGAATGTAGAGCTGGAACCAGTTCCCTGCTGTGAGTGAGAATGTAGAGCTGGAACCAGTTCCCTGCTCTCAGTGAGAATGCAGAGCTGGAACCAGTTCCCAGCTATCAGTGAGAATGTAGAGCTGGAACCAGTTCCCTGCTATGAGTGAGAATGTAGAGCTGGATCCAGAACCCTGCTATGAGTTAGAATGTAGAGCTGGAACCAGTTCCCTACTATCAGTGAGAATGTAGAGCTGGAACCAGTTCCCTGCTATGAGTGAGAATGTAGAGCTGGAACCAGTTCCCTGCTATGAGTGAGAATGTAGAGCTGGAACCAGTTCCCTGCTATCAGTGAGAATGTAGAGCTGGATCCAGTTCCCTGCTATGAGTGAGAATGTAGAGCTGGATCCAGTTCCCTGCTATGAGTGAGAATGTAGAGCTGGAACCAGTTCCCTGCTATCAGTGAGAATGTAGAGCTGGAACGAGTTCCCTGCTATCAGTAAGAATGTAGAGATGGATCAAGTTTCCTGCTATGAGTGAGAATGTAGAAATGGAACCAGTTCCCTGCTACCAGTGAGAATGTAGAGCTGGAACCAGTTCCCTGCTATGAGTGAGAATGTAGAGCTGGAACCAGTTCCCTGCTCTCAGTCAGAATGTAGAGCTGGAACCAGTTCCCTGCTATCAGTGAGAATGTAGAGCTGGAACCAGTTCCCTGCTATGAGTGAGAATGTAGAGCTGAAACCAGTTCCCTGCTCTCAGTCAGAATGTAGAGCTGGAACCAGTTCCCTGCTATCAGTGAGAATGTAGAGCTTGATCCAGTTCCCTGCTATGAGTGAGAATGTAGAGCTGGAACCAGTTCCCTGCTATAAGTGAGAATGTAGAGCTGGAACGAGTTCCCTGCTATCAGTAAGAATGTAGAGCTGGATCAAGTTTCCTGCTATGAGTGAGAATGTGGAAATGGAACCAGTTCCCTGCTATCAGTGAGAATGTAGAGCTGGAACCAGTTCCCTGCTATGAGTGAGAATGTAGAGCTGGATCCAGTTCCCTGCTATGAGTGAGAATGTAGAGCTGGAACCAGTTCCCTGCTATCAGTGAGAATGTAGAGCTGGAACGAGTTCCCTGCTATCAGTAAGAATGTAGAGCTGGATCAAGTTTCCTGCTATGAGTGAGAATGTAGAAATGGAAGCAGTTCCCTTCTATCAGTGAGAATGTAGAGCTGGAACCAGTTCCCTTCTATGAGTGAGAATGTAGAGCTGGAACCAGTTCCCTGCTCTCAGTGAGAATGTAGAGCTGGAACCAGTTCCCTGCTTTCAGTGAGAATGTAGAGCTGGAACCAGTTCCCTGCTATGAGTGAGAATGTAGAGCTGGATCCAGAACCCTGCTATGAGTGAGAATGTAGAGCTGGAACCAGTTCCCTGCTATCAGTGAGAATGTAGAGCTGGAACCAGTTCCCTGCTATCAGTGAGAATGTAGAGCTGGAACCAGTTCCCTGCTATGAGTGAGAATGTAGAGCTAGATCCAGTTAGCTGCTATGAGTGAGAATGTAGAGCTGGAACCAGTTCCCTGCTATCAGTGAGAATGTAGAGCTGGAACCAGTTCCCTGCTATCAGTAAGAATGTAGAGCTGGATCAAGTTCCCTGATATGAGTGAGAATGTAGAAATGGAACCAGTTACCTGCTAACAGTGAGAATGTAGAGCTGGAACCAGTTCCCGGTTATCAGTGAGAATGTAGAGCTGAATCCAGTTCCCTGCTATCAGTGAGAAAGTAGAGCTGGATCAAGTTCCCTGCTATCAGTGAGAAAGTAGAGCAGGAACCAGTTCCCTGCTATCAGTGAGAATGTAGAGCTGGATCCAGTTCCCTGCTATGAGTGAGAATGTTGAGCTGGATCCAGAACCCTGCTATGAGTGAGAATGTAGAGCTGGAACCAGTTCCCTGCTATCAGTGAGAATGTAGAGCTGGAACCAGTTCCCTGCTCTCAGTGAGAATGTAGAGCTGGAACCAGTTCCTTGCTATCAGTGAGAATGTAGAGCTGGAACCAGTTCCCTGCTATGAGTGAGAATGTTGAGCTGGATCCAGAACCCTGCTATGAGTGAGAATGTAGAGCTGGAACCAGTTCCCTGCTATCAGTGAGAATGTAGAGCTGGAACCAGTTCCCTGCTATCAGTGAGAATGTAGAGCTGGAACCAGTTCCCTGCTATGAGTGAGAATGTAGAGCTGGATCCAGTTAGCTGCTATGAGTGAGAATGTAGAGCTGGAACCAGTTCCCTGCTATCAGTGAGAATGTAGAGCTGGAACCAGTTCCCTGCTATCAGTAAGAATGTAGAGCTGGATCAAGTTCCCTGATATGAGTGAGAATGTAGAAATGGAACCAGTTACCTGCTAACAGTGAGAATGTAGAGCTGGAACCAGTTCCCGGTTATCAGTGAGAATGTAGAGCTGAATCCAGTTCCCTGCTATCAGTGAGAAAGTAGAGCTGGATCAAGTTCACTGCTATCAGTGAGAAAGTAGAGCAGGAACCAGTTCCCTGCTATCAGTGAGTATTTAGAGCTGGAATCAGTTCCCTGCTATAAGTGAGAATTTAGAGCTGGATAAAATTCCCTGATATCAGTGAGAAGGTACAGCAGGAACCAGTTCCCTGTTATTAGTGAGAAGGTACAGCAGTAACCAGTTCCCTGCTATGAGTGAAAATTTAGAGTTGGATCCAGTTTCTTGCTATCAGTGAGAATGTAGAGCTGGAACCAGTTCCATGCTATGAGTGAGAATGTGGAAATGGAACCAGTTCCCTGCTATCAGTGAGAATGTAGAGCTGGAACCAGTTCCCTGCTATGAGTGAGAATGTAGAGCTGGATCCAGTTCCCTGCTATGAGTGAGAATGTAGAGCTGGAACCAGTTCCCTGCTATCAGTGAGAATGTAGAGCTGGAACGAGTTCCCTGCTATCAGTAAGAATGTAGAGCTGGATCAAGTTTCCTGCTATGAGTGAGAATGTAGAAATGGAAGCAGTTCCCTTCTATCAGTGAGAATGTAGAGCTGGAACCAGTTCCCTTCTATGAGTGAGAATGTAGAGCTGGAACCAGTTCCCTGCTCTCAGTGAGAATGTAGAGCTGGAACCAGTTCCCTGCTTTCAGTGAGAATGTAGAGCTGGAACCAGTTCCCTGCTATGAGTGAGAATGTAGAGCTGGATCCAGAACCCTGCTATGAGTGAGAATGTAGAGCTGGAACCAGTTCCCTGCTATCAGTGAGAATGTAGAGCTGGAACCAGTTCCCTGCTATCAGTGAGAATGTAGAGCTGGAACCAGTTCCCTGCTATGAGTGAGAATGTAGAGCTAGATCCAGTTAGCTGCTATGAGTGAGAATGTAGAGCTGGAACCAGTTCCCTGCTATCAGTGAGAATGTAGAGCTGGAACCAGTTCCCTGCTATCAGTAAGAATGTAGAGCTGGATCAAGTTCCCTGATATGAGTGAGAATGTAGAAATGGAACCAGTTACCTGCTAACAGTGAGAATGTAGAGCTGGAACCAGTTCCCGGTTATCAGTGAGAATGTAGAGCTGAATCCAGTTCCCTGCTATCAGTGAGAAAGTAGAGCTGGATCAAGTTCCCTGCTATCAGTGAGAAAGTAGAGCAGGAACCAGTTCCCTGCTATCAGTGAGAATGTAGAGCTGGATCCAGTTCCCTGCTATGAGTGAGAATGTTGAGCTGGATCCAGAACCCTGCTATGAGTGAGAATGTAGAGCTGGAACCAGTTCCCTGCTATCAGTGAGAATGTAGAGCTGGAACCAGTTCCCTGCTCTCAGTGAGAATGTAGAGCTGGAACCAGTTCCTTGCTATCAGTGAGAATGTAGAGCTGGAACCAGTTCCCTGCTATGAGTGAGAATGTTGAGCTGGATCCAGAACCCTGCTATGAGTGAGAATGTAGAGCTGGAACCAGTTCCCTGCTATCAGTGAGAATGTAGAGCTGGAACCAGTTCCCTGCTATCAGTGAGAATGTAGAGCTGGAACCAGTTCCCTGCTATGAGTGAGAATGTAGAGCTGGATCCAGTTAGCTGCTATGAGTGAGAATGTAGAGCTGGAACCAGTTCCCTGCTATCAGTGAGAATGTAGAGCTGGAACCAGTTCCCTGCTATCAGTAAGAATGTAGAGCTGGATCAAGTTCCCTGATATGAGTGAGAATGTAGAAATGGAACCAGTTACCTGCTAACAGTGAGAATGTAGAGCTGGAACCAGTTCCCGGTTATCAGTGAGAATGTAGAGCTGAATCCAGTTCCCTGCTATCAGTGAGAAAGTAGAGCTGGATCAAGTTCACTGCTATCAGTGAGAAAGTAGAGCAGGAACCAGTTCCCTGCTATCAGTGAGTATTTAGAGCTGGAATCAGTTCCCTGCTATAAGTGAGAATTTAGAGCTGGATAAAATTCCCTGATATCAGTGAGAAGGTACAGCAGGAACCAGTTCCCTGTTATTAGTGAGAAGGTACAGCAGTAACCAGTTCCCTGCTATGAGTGAAAATTTAGAGTTGGATCCAGTTTCTTGCTATCAGTGAGAATGTAGAGCTGGAACCAGTTCCATGCTATGAGTGAGAATGTAGAGCTGGAACCAGTTCCCTGCTTTGAGTAACAATGTAGTGCTGGAACCAGTTCCCAGCTATGAGTGAGAATGTAGAGCTGGAACCAGTTCCCTGCCATGAGTGAGAATGTAGAGCTGGAACCAGTTCCCTGCTATCAGTGAGAATGTAGAGCTGGATCCAGTGCCCTACTATGAGTGAGAATGTAGAGCTGGATCAAGTTTCCTGCTATGAGTGAGAATGTAGAAATGGAACCAGTTCCCTCCTACCAGTGAGAATGTAGAGCTGGAACCAGTTCCCTGCTATGAGTGAGAATGTAGAGCTGGAACCAGTTCCCTGCTCTCAGTGAGAATGTAGAGCTGGAACCAGTTCCCTGCTATCAGTGAGAATGTAGAGCTGGAACCAGTTCCCTGCGATGAGTGAGAATGTAGAGCTGGATCCAGAACCCTGCTATGAGTGAGAATGTAGAGCTGGAACCAGTTCCCTGCTATCAGTGAGAATGTAGAGCTGGACCCAGTCCCTGCTATCAGTGAGAATGTAGAGCTGGATCCAGTTCCCTGCTATCAGTGAGAATGTAGAGGTGGAACCAGTTCCCTGCTGTCAGTGAGAATGTAGAGCTGGAACCAGTTCCCTGTTATCAGTGAGAATGGAGAGCTGGAACTAGTTCCCTGCTATCAGTGAGAATGTAGAGCTGGATCCAGTTCCCTGCTATGAGTGAGAATGTAGAGCTGGATCCAGTTCCCTGCTATGAGTGAGAATGTAGACCTGGAACCAGTTCCCTGCTATCAGTGAGAATGTAGAGCTGGAACGAGTTCCCTGCTATTGGTAAGAATGTAGAGCTGGATCAAGTTTCCTGCTATGAGTGAGAATGTAGAGCTGGAACAAGTTCCCTGCTATCAGTGAGAATGTAGAGCTGGAACCAGTTCCCTGCTATCAGTAAGAATGTAGAGCTGGATAAAGTTCCCTGATATGAGTGAGAATGTAGAAATGGAACCAGTTACCTGCTAACAGTGAGAATGTAGAGCTGGAACCAGTTCCCGGTTATCAGTGAGAATGTAGAGCTGAATCCAGTTCCCTGCTATCAGTGAGAAAGTAGAGCTGGATCAAGTTCCCTGCTATCAGTGAGAAAGTAGAGCAGGAACCAGTTCCCTGCTATCAGTGAGAATGTAGAGCTGGATCCAGTTCCCTGCTATGAGTGAGAATGTAGAGCTGGAACCAGTTCCCTGCTATCAGTGAGAATGTAGAGCTGGAACGAGTTCCCTGCTATCAGTAAGAATGTAGAGCTGGATCAAGTTTCCTGCTATGAGTGAGAATGTAGAAATGGAACCAGTTCCCTGCTATCAGTGAGAATGTAGAGCTGGAACCAGTTCCCTGCTATGAGTGAGAATGTAGAGCTGGAACCAGTTCCCTGCTCTCAGTGAGAATGTAGAGCTGGAACCAGTTCCCTGCTATCAGTGAGAATGTAGAGCTGGAACCAGTTCCCTGCTATGAGTGAGAATGTCGAGCTGGATCCAGAACCCTGCTATGAGTGAGAATGTAGAGCTGGAACCAGTTCCCTGCTATCAGTGAGAATGTAGAGCTGGAACCAGTTCCCTGCTATCAGTGAGAATGTAGAGCTGGAACCAGTTCCCTGCTATGAGTGAGAATGTAGAGCTGGATCCAGTTAGCTGCTATGAGTGAGAATGTAGAGCTGGAACCAGTTCCCTGCTATCAGTGAGAATGTAGAGCTGGAACCAGTTCCCTGCTATCAGTAAGAATGTAGAGCTGGATCAAGTTCCCTGATATGAGTGAGAATGTAGAAATGGAACCAGTTACCTGCTAACAGTGAGAATGTAGAGCTGGAACCAGTTCCCGGTTATCAGTGAGAATGTAGAGCTGAATCCAGTTCCCTGCTATCAGTGAGAAAGTAGAGCTGGATCAAGTTCCCTGCTATCAGTGAGAAAGTAGAGCAGGAACCAGTTCCCTGCTATCAGTGAGTATTTAGAGCTGGAACCAGTTCCCTGCTATAAGTGAGAATTTAGAGCTGGATAAAATTCCCTGATATCAGTGAAAAGGTACAGCAGGAACCAGTTCCCTGTTATTAGTGAGAAGGTACAGCAGGAACCAGTTCCCTGCTATGAGTGAAAATTTAGAGTTGGATCCAGTTTCTTGCTATCAGTGAGAATGTAGAGCTGGAACCAGTTCCCTGCTATGAGTGAGAATGTAGAGCTGGAACCAGTTCCCTGCTTTGAGTAACAATGTAGTGCTGGAACCAGTTCCCAGCTATGAGTGAGAATGTAGAGCTGGAACCAGTTCCCTGCTATGAGTGAGAATGTAGAGCTGGAACCAGTTCCCTGCCATCAGTGAGAATGTAGAGCTGGATCCAGTGCCCTACTATGAGTGAGAATGTAGAGCTGGATCCAGCTCCCTGCTATGAGTGAGAATGTAGAGGTGGAATCAGTTCCCTGCTATCAGTGAGAATGTAGAGCTGGAACGAGTTCCCTGCTATCAGTAAGAATGTAGAGCTGGATCAAGTTTCCTGCTATGAGTGAGAATGTAGAAATGGAACCAGTTCCCTACTACCAGTGAGAATGTAGAGCTGGAACCAGTTCCCTGCTATGAGTGAGAATGTAGAGCTGGAACCAGTTCCCGGTTATCAGTGAGAATGTAGAGCTGAATCCAGTTCCCTGCTATCAGTGAGAAAGTAGAGCTGGATCAAGTTCCCTGCTATCAGTGAGAAAGTAGAGCAGGAACCAGTTCCCTGCTATCAGTGAGAATGTAGAGCTGGATCCAGTTCCCTGCTATGAGTGAGAATGTAGAGCTGGAACCAGTTCCCTGCTATCAGTGAGAATGTAGAGCTGGAACGAGTACCCTGCTATCAGTAAGAATGTAGAGCTGGATCAAGTTTCCTGCTATGAGTGAGAATGTAGAAATGGAACCAGTTCCCTGCTATCAGTGAGAATGTAGAGCTGGAACCAGTTCCCTGCTATGAGTGAGAATGTAGAGCTGGAACCAGTTCCCTGCTCTCAGTGAGAATGTAGAGCTGGAACCAGTTCCCTGCTATCAGTGAGAATGTAGAGCTGGAACCAGTTCCCTGCTATGAGTGAGAATGTCGAGCTGGATCCAGAACCCTGCTATGAGTGAGAATGTAGAGCTGGAACCAGTTCCCTGCTATCAGTGAGAATGTAGAGCTGGAACCAGTTCCCTGCTATCAGTGAGAATGTAGAGCTGGAACCAGTTCCCTGCTATGAGTGAGAATGTAGAGCTGGATCCAGTTAGCTGCTATGAGTGAGAATGTAGAGCTGGAACCAGTTCCCTGCTATCAGTGAGAATGTAGAGCTGGAACCAGTTCCCTGCTATCAGTAAGAATGTAGAGCTGGATCAAGTTCCCTGATATGAGTGAGAATGTAGAAATGGAACCAGTTACCTGCTAACAGTGAGAATGTAGAGCTGGAACCAGTTCCCGGTTATCAGTGAGAATGTAGAGCTGAATCCAGTTCCCTACTATCAGTGAGAAAGTAGAGCTGGATCAAGTTCCCTGCTATCAGTGAGAAAGTAGAGCAGGAACCAGTTCCCTGCTATCAGTGAGTATTTAGAGCTGGAACCAGTTCCCTGCTATAAGTGAGAATTTAGAGCTGGATAAAATTCCCTGATATCAGTGAGAAGGTACAGCAGGAACCAGTTCCCTGTTATTAGTGAGAAGGTACAGCAGGAACCAGTTCCCTGCTATGAGTGAAAATTTAGAGTTGGATCCAGTTTCTTGCTATCAGTGAGAATGTAGAGCTGGAACCAGTTCCCTGCTATGAGTGAGAATGTAGAGCTGGAACCAGTTCCCTGCTTTGAGTAACAATGTAGTGCTGGAACCAGTTCCCAGCTATGAGTGAGAATGTAGAGCTGGAACCAGTTCCCTGCTATGAGTGAGAATGTAGAGCTGGAACCAGTTCCCTGCCATCAATGAGAATGTAGAGCTGGATCCAGTGCCCTACTATGAGTGAGAATGTAGAGCTGGATCCAGTTCCCTGCTATGAGTGAGAATGTAGAGGTGGAATCAGTTCCCTGCTATCAGTGAGAATGTAGAGCTGGAACGAGTTCCCTGCTATCAGTAAGAATGTAGAGCTGGATCAAGTTTCCTGCTATGAGTGAGAATGTAGAAATGGAACCAGTTCCCTGCTACCAGTGAGAATGTAGAGCTGGAACCAGTTCCCTGCTATGAGTGAGAATGTAGAGCTGGAACCAGTTCCCTGCTCTCAGTGAGAATGTAGAGCTGGAACCAGTTCCCTGCTATCAGTGAGAATGTAGAGCTGGAACCAGTTCCCTGCGATGAGTGAGAATGTAGAGCTGGATCCAGAACCCTGCTATGAGTGAGAATGTAGAGCTGGAACCAGTTCCCTGCTATCAGTGAGAATGTAGAGCTGGAACCAGTTCCCTGCTATGAGTGAGAATGTAGAGCTGGATCCAGTTCCCTGCTATCAGTGAGAATGTAGAGGTGCAACCAGTTCCCTGCTATCAGTGAGAATGTAGAGCTGGAACCAGTTCCCTGTTATCAGTGAGAATGGAGAGCTGGAACTAGTTCCCTGCTATCAGTGAGAATGTAGAGCTGGATCCAGTTCCCTGCTATGAGTGAGAATGTAGAGCTGGATCCAGTTCCCTGCTATGAGTGAGAATGTAGACCTGGAACCAGTTCCCTGCTATCAGTGAGAATGTAGAGCTGGAACGAGTTCCCTGCTATTGGTAAGAATGTAGAGCTGGATCAAGTTTCCTGCTATGAGTGAGAATGTAGAGCTGGAACAAGTTCCCTGCTATCAGTGAGAATGTAGAGCTGGAACCAGTTCCCTGCTATGAGTGAGAATGTAGAGCTGGATCCAGTTCCCTGCTATCAGTGAGAATGTAGAGCTGGAACCAGTTCCCTGCTATCAGTGAGAATGTAGAGCTGGAACCAGTTCCCTGTTATCAGTGAGAATGGAGAGCTGGAACTAGTTCCCTGCTATCAGTGAGAATGTAGAGCTGGATCCAGTTCCCTGCTATGAGTGAGAATGTAGAGCTGGATCCAGTTCCCTGCTATGAGTGAGAATGTAGAGCTGGAACCAGTTCCCTGCTATCAGTGAGAATGTAGAGCTGGAACGAGTTCCCTGCTATCAGTAAGAATGTAGAGCTGGATCAAGTTTCCTGCTATGAGTGAGAATGTAGAAATTGAACCAGTTCCCTGCTACCAGTGAGAATGTAGAGCTGGATCCAGAACCCTGCTATGAGTGAGAATGTAGAGCTGGAACCAGTTCCCTGCTATCAGTGAGAATGTAGAGCTGGAACGAGTTCCCTGATATCAGTAAGAATGTAGAGCTGGAACCAGTTCCCTGCTATCAGTGAGAATGTAGAGCTGGAACCAGTTCCCTGCTATGAGTGAGAATGTAGAGCTGGATCCAGTTCCCTGCTATCAGTGAGAATGTAAAGCTGGAACCAGTTCCCTGCTATCAGTGAGAATGTAGAGCTGGAACCAGTTCCCTGTTATCAGTGAGAATAGAGAGCTGGAACTAGTTCCCTGCTATCAGTGAGAATGTAGAGCTGGATCCAGTTCCCTGCTATGAGTGAGAATGTAGAGCTGGATCCAGTTCCCTGCTATGAGTGAGAATGTAGATCTGGAACCAGTTCTCTGCTATCAGTGATAATGTAGAGCTGGAACGAGTTCCCTGCTATCTGTAAGATTGTAGAGCTGGATCAAGTTTCCTGCTATGAGTGAGAATGTAGAAATGGAACCAGTTCCCTGCTATCAGTGAGAATGTAGAACTGGAACCAGTTCCCTGCTATGAGTGAGAATGTAGAGCTGGAACCAGTTCCCTGCTCTCAGTGAGCATGTAGAGCTGGAACCAGTTCCCTGCTATCAGTGAGAATGTAGAGCTGGAACCAGTTCCCTGCTATGAGTGAGAATGTAGAGCTGGATCCAGAACCCTGCTATGAGTGAGAATGTAGAGCTGAAACCAGTTCCCTGCTATCAGTGAGAATGTAGAGCTGGAACCAGTTCCCTGCTATCAGTGAGAATGTAGAGCTGGAACCAGTTCCCTGCTATGAGTGAGAATGTAGAGCTGGATCCAGTTCCCTATCAGTGAGAATGTAGAGCTGGAACCAGTTCCCTGCTATCAGTGAGAATGTAGAGCTGGATCCAGTTCCCTGTTATCAGTGAGAATGTAGAGCTGGAACAAGTCCCCTGCTATCAGTGAGAATGTAGAGCTGGAACCAGTTCCCTGCTATCAGTGAGAATGTAGAGCTAGATCAAGTTCCCTGCTATCAGTGAGAATGTAGAGCTGGAACCAGTTCCCTGCTATCAGTGAGAATGTGGAGCTGGAACCAGTTCCCTGCTATCAGTGATAATGTAGACCTGGAACGAGTTCCCTGCTATCAGTGAGAATGTAGAGCAGGAACCAGTTCCCTGCTATCAGTAAGAATGTAGAGCTGGATCAAGTTTCCTGCTATGAGTGAGAATGTAGAAATGGAACCAGTTCCCTGCTATCAGTGAGAATGTAGAGCTGGAACTAGTTCCCTGCTATCAGTGAGAATGTAGAGCTGGAACCAGTTCCCTGCTATGAGTGAGAATGTAGAGCTGGAACCAGTTCCCTGCTATGAGTGAGAATGTAGAGCTGGAACCAGTTCCCTGCTTTGAGTAAGAATGTAGTGCTGGAACCAGTTCCCTGCTATGAGTGAGAATGTAGAGCTGGAACCAGTTCCCTGCTATGAGTGAGAATGTAGAGCTGGAACCAGTTCCCTGCTATCAGTGAGAATGTAGAGCTGGATCCAGTTCCCTGCTATGAGTGAGAATGTAGAGCTGGATCCAGTTCCCTGCTATGAGTGAGAATTTAGAGCTGGAACCAGTTCCCTGCTATCAGTGAGAATGTAGAGCTGGAACAAGTTCCCTGCTATCAGTAAGAATGTAGAGCTGGATCAAGTTTCCTGCAATGAGTGAGAATGTAGAAATGGAACCAGTTCCCTGCTACCAGTGAGAATGTAGAGCTGGATCCAGAACCCTGCTATGAGTGAGAATGTAGAGCTGGAACCAGTTCCCTGCTATCAGTGAGAATGTAGAGCTGGAACGAGTTCCCTGATATCAGTGAGAATGTAGAGCTGGAACCAGTTCCCTGCGATGAGTGAGAATGTAGAGCTGGATCCAGAACCCTGCTATGAGTGAGAATGTAGAGCTGGAACCAGTTCCCTGCTATCAGTGAGAATGTAGAGCTGGAACCAGTTCCCTGCTATGAGTGAGAATGTAGAGCTGGATCCAGTTCCCTGCTATCAGTGAGAATGTAGAGGTGGAACCAGTTCCCTGCTGTCAGTGAGAATGTAGAGCTGGAACCAGTTCCCTGTTATCAGTGAGAATGGAGAGCTGGAACTCGTTCCCTGCTATCAGTGAGAATGTAGAGCTGGATCCAGTTCCCTGCTATGAGTGATAATGTAGAGCTGGATCCAGTTCCCTGCTATGAGTGAGAATGTAGACCTGGAACCAGTTCCCTGCTATCAGTGAGAATGTAGAGCTGGAACAAGTTCCCTGCTATTGGTAAGAATGTAGAGCTGGATCAAGTTTCCTGCTATGAGTGAGAATGTAGAGCTGGAACAAGTTCCCTGCTATCAGTGAGAATGTAGAGCTGGAACCAGTTCCCTGCTATCAGTAAGAATGTAGAGCTGGATCAAGTTCCCTGATATGAGTGAGAATGTAGAAATGGAACCAGTTACCTGCTAACAGTGAGAATGTAGAGCTGGAACCAGTTCCCGGTTATCAGTGAGAATGTAGAGCTGAATCCAGTTCCCTGCTATCAGTGAGAAAGTAGAGCTGGATCAAGTTCCCTGCTATCAGTGAGAAAGTAGAGCAGGAACCAGTTCCCTGCTATCAGTGAGAATGTAGAGCTGGATCCAGTTCCCTGCTATGAGTGAGAATGTAGACCTGGAACCAGTTCCCTGCTATCAGTGAGAATGTAGAGCTGGAACGAGTTCCCTGCTATCAGTAAGAATGTAGAGCTGGATCAAGTTTCCTGCTATGAGTGAGAATGTAGAAATGGAACCAGTTCCCTGCTATCAGTGAGAATGTAGAGCTGGAACCAGTTCCCTGCTATGAGTGAGAATGTAGAGCTGGAACCAGTTCCCTGCTCTCAGTGAGAATGTAGAGCTGGAACCAGTTCCCTGCTATCAGTGAGAATGTAGAGCTGGAACCAGTTCCCTGCTATGAGTGAGAATGTCGAGCTGGATCCAGAACCCTGCTATGAGTGAGAATGTAGAGCTGGAACCAGTTCCCTGCTATCAGTGAGAATGTAGAGCTGGAACGAGTTCCCTGCTATCAGTAAGAATGTAGAGCTGGATCAAGTTTCCTGCTATGAGTGAGAATGTAGAAATTGAACCAGTTCCCTGCTACCAGTGAGAATGTAGAGCTGGATCCAGAACCCTGCTATGAGTGAGAATGTAGAGCTGGAACCAGTTCCCTGCTATCAGTGAGAATGTAGAGCTGGAACGAGTTCCCTGATATCAGTAAGAATGTAGAGCTGGAACCAGTTCCCTGCTATCAGTGAGAATGTAGAGCTGGAACCAGTTCCCTGCTATGAGTGAGAATGTAGAGCTGAATCCAGTTCCCTGCTATCAGTGAGAATGTAAAGCTGGAACCAGTTCCCTGCTATCAGTGAGAATGTAGAGCTGGAACCAGTTCCCTGTTATCAGTGAGAATAGAGAGCTGGAACTAGTTCCCTGCTATCAGTGAGAATGTAGAGCTGGATCCAGTTCCCTGCTATGAGTGAGAATGTAGAGCTGGATCCAGTTCCCTGCTATGAGTGAGAATGTAGATCTGGAACCAGTTCTCTGCTATCAGTGATAATGTAGAGCTGGAACGAGTTCCCTGCTATCTGTAAGATTGTAGAGCTGGATCAAGTTTCCTGCTATGAGTGAGAATGTAGAAATGGAACCAGTTCCCTGCTATCAGTGAGAATGTAGAACTGGAACCAGTTCCCTGCTATGAGTGAGAATGTAGAGCTGGAACCAGTTCCCTGCTCTCAGTGAGCATGTAGAGCTGGAACCAGTTCCCTGCTATCAGTGAGAATGTAGAGCTGGAACCAGTTCCCTGCTATGAGTGAGAATGTAGAGCTGGATCCAGAACCCTGCTATGAGTGAGAATGTAGAGCTGAAACCAGTTCCCTGCTATCAGTGAGAATGTAGAGCTGGAACCAGTTCCCTGCTATCAGTGAGAATGTAGAGCTGGAACCAGTTCCCTGCTATGAGTGAGAATGTAGAGCTGGATCCAGTTCCCTATCAGTGAGAATGTAGAGCTGGAACCAGTTCCCTGCTATCAGTGAGAATGTAGAGCTGGATCCAGTTCCCTGTTATCAGTGAGAATGTAGAGCTGGAACAAGTCCCCTGCTATCAGTGAGAATGTAGAGCTGGAACCAGTTCCCTGCTATCAGTGAGAATGTAGAGCTAGATCAAGTTCCCTGCTATCAGTGAGAATGTAGAGCTGGAACCAGTTCCCTGCTATCAGTGAGAATGTGGAGCTGGAACCAGTTCCCTGCTATCAGTGATAATGTAGACCTGGAACGAGTTCCCTGCTATCAGTGAGAATGTAGAGCAGGAACCAGTTCCCTGCTATCAGTAAGAATGTAGAGCTGGATCAAGTTTCCTGCTATGAGTGAGAATGTAGAAATGGAACCAGTTCCCTGCTATCAGTGAGAATGTAGAGCTGGAACTAGTTCCCTGCTATCAGTGAGAATGTAGAGCTGGAACCAGTTCCCTGCTATGAGTGAGAATGTAGAGCTGGAACCAGTTCCCTGCTATGAGTGAGAATGTAGAGCTGGAACCAGTTCCCTGCTTTGAGTAAGAATGTAGTGCTGGAACCAGTTCCCTGCTATGAGTGAGAATGTAGAGCTGGAACCAGTTCCCTGCTATGAGTGAGAATGTAGAGCTGGAACCAGTTCCCTGCTATCAGTGAGAATGTAGAGCTGGATCCAGTTCCCTGCTATGAGTGAGAATGTAGAGCTGGATCCAGTTCCCTGCTATGAGTGAGAATTTAGAGCTGGAACCAGTTCCCTGCTATCAGTGAGAATGTAGAGCTGGAACGAGTTCCCTGCTATCAGTAAGAATGTAGAGCTGGATCAAGTTTCCTGCAATGAGTGAGAATGTAGAAATGGAACCAGTTCCCTGCTACCAGTGAGAATGTAGAGCTGGATCCAGAACCCTGCTATGAGTGAGAATGTAGAGCTGGAACCAGTTCCCTGCTATCAGTGAGAATGTAGAGCTGGAACGAGTTCCCTGATATCAGTGAGAATGTAGAGCTGGAACCAGTTCCCTGCGATGAGTGAGAATGTAGAGCTGGATCCAGAACCCTGCTATGAGTGAGAATGTAGAGCTGGAACCAGTTCCCTGCTATCAGTGAGAATGTAGAGCTGGAACCAGTTCCCTGCTATGAGTGAGAATGTAGAGCTGGATCTAGTTCCCTGCTATCAGTGAGAATGTAGAGGTGGAACCAGTTCCCTGCTGTCAGTGAGAATGTAGAGCTGGAACCAGTTCCCTGTTATCAGTGAGAATGGAGAGCTGGAACTAGTTCCCTGCTATCAGTGAGAATGTAGAGCTGGATCCAGTTCCCTGCTATGAGTGATAATGTAGAGCTGGATCCAGTTCCCTGCTATGAGTGAGAATGTAGACCTGGAACCAGTTCCCTGCTATCAGTGAGAATGTAGAGCTGGAACAAGTTCCCTGCTATTGGTAAGAATGTAGAGCTGGATCAAGTTTCCTGCTATGAGTGAGAATGTAGAGCTGGAACAAGTTCCCTGCTATCAGTGAGAATGTAGAGCTGGAACCAGTTCCCTGCTATCAGTAAGAATGTAGAGCTGGATCAAGTTCCCTGATATGAGTGAGAATGTAGAAATGGAACCAGTTACCTGCTAACAGTGAGAATGTAGAGCTGGAACCAGTTCCCGGTTATCAGTGAGAATGTAGAGCTGAATCCAGTTCCCTGCTATCAGTGAGAAAGTAGAGCTGGATCAAGTTCCCTGCTATCAGTGAGAAAGTAGAGCAGGAACCAGTTCCCTGCTATCAGTGAGAATGTAGAGCTGGATCCAGTTCCCTGCTATGAGTGAGAATGTAGACCTGGAACCAGTTCCCTGCTATCAGTGAGAATGTAGAGCTGGAACGAGTTCCCTGCTATCAGTAAGAATGTAGAGCTGGATCAAGTTTCCTGCTATGAGTGAGAATGTAGAAATGGAACCAGTTCCCTGCTATCAGTGAGAATGTAGAGCTGGAACCAGTTCCCTGCTATGAGTGAGAATGTAGAGCTGGAACCAGTTCCCTGCTCTCAGTGAGAATGTAGAGCTGGAACCAGTTCCCTGCTATCAGTGAGAATGTAGAGCTGGAACCAGTTCCCTGCTATGAGTGAGAATGTCGAGCTGGATCCAGAACCCTGCTATGAGTGAGAATGTAGAGCTGGAACCAGTTCCCTGCTATCAGTGAGAATGTAGAGCTGGAACCAGTTCCCTGCTATCAGTGAGAATGTAGAGCTGGAACCAGTTCCCTGCTATGAGTGAGAATGTAGAGCTGGATCCAGTTAGCTGCTATGAGTGAGAATGTAGAGCTGGAACCAGTTCCCTGCTATCAGTGAGAATGTAGAGCTGGAACCAGTTCCCTGCTATCAGTAAGAATGTAGAGCTGGATCAAGTTCCCTGATATGAGTGAGAATGTAGAAATGGAACCAGTTACCTGCTAACAGTGAGAATGTAGAGCTGGAACCAGTTCCCGGTTATCAGTGAGAATGTAGAGCTGAATCCAGTTCCCTGCTATCAGTGAGAAAGTAGAGCTGGATCAAGTTCCCTGCTATCAGTGAGAAAGTAGAGCAGGAACCAGTTCCCTGCTATCAGTGAGTATTTAGAGCTGGAACCAGTTCCCTGCTATAAGTGAGAATTTAGAGCTGGATAAAATTCCCTGATATCAGTGAGAAGGTACAGCAGGAACCAGTTCCCTGTTATTAGTGAGAAGGTACAGCAGGAACCAGTTCCCTGCTATGAGTGAAAATTTAGAGTTGGATCCAGTTTCTTGCTATCAGTGAGAATGTAGAGCTGGAACCAGTTCCCTGCTATGAGTGAGAATGTAGAGCTGGAACCAGTTCCCTGCTTTGAGTAACAATGTAGTGCTGGAACCAGTTCCCAGCTATGAGTGAGAATGTAGAGCTGGAACCAGTTCCCTGCTATGAGTGAGAATGTAGAGCTGGATCCAGTTCCCTGCTATGAGTGAGAATGTAGAGGTGGAATCAGTTCCCTGCTATCAGTGAGAATGTAGAGCTGGAACGAGTTCCCTGCTATCAGTAAGAATGTAGAGCTGGATCAAGTTTCCTGCTATGAGTGAGAATGTAGAAATGGAACCAGTTCCCTGCTACCAGTGAGAATGTAGAGCTGGAACCAGTTCCCTGCTATGAGTGAGAATGTAGAGCTGGAACCAGTTCCCTGCTCTCAGTGAGAATGTAGAGCTGGAACCAGTTCCCTGCTATCAGTGAGAATGTAGAGCTGGAACCAGTTCCCTGCGATGAGTGAGAATGTAGAGCTGGATCCAGAACCCTGCTATGAGTGAGAATTTAGAGCTGGAACCAGTTCCCTGCTATCAGTGAGAATGTAGAGCTGGAACCAGTTCCCTGCTATGAGTGAGAATGTAGAGCTGGATCCAGTTCCCTGCTATCAGTGAGAATGTAGAGGTGCAACCAGTTCCCTGCTATCAGTGAGAATGTAGAGCTGGAACCAGTTCCCTGTTATCAGTGAGAATGGAGAGCTGGAACTAGTTCCCTGCTATCAGTGAGAATGTAGAGCTGGATCCAGTTCCCTGCTATGAGTGAGAATGTAGAGCTGGATCCAGTTCCCTGCTATGAGTGAGAATGTAGACCTGGAACCAGTTCCCTGCTATCAGTGAGAATGTAGAGCTGGAACGAGTTCCCTGCTATTGGTAAGAATGTAGAGCTGGATCAAGTTTCCTGCTATGAGTGAGAATGTAGAGCTGGAACAAGTTCCCTGCTATCGTGAGAATGTAGAGCTGGAACCAGTTCCCTGCTATGAGTGAGAATGTAGAGCTGGATCCAGTTCCCTGCTATCAGTGAGAATGTAGAGCTGGAACCAGTTCCCTGCTATCAGTGAGAATGTAGAGCTGGAACCAGTTCCCTGTTATCAGTGAGAATGGAGAGCTGGAACTAGTTCCCTGCTATCAGTGAGAATGTAGAGCTGGATCCAGTTCCCTGCTATGAGTGAGAATGTAGAGCTGGATCCAGTTCCCTGCTATGAGTGAGAATGTAGAGCTGGAACCAGTTCCCTGCTATCAGTGAGAATGTAGAGCTGGAACCAGTTCCCTGCTATCAGTGAGAATTTAGAGCTGGAACCAGTTCCCTGCTATAAGTGAGAATTTAGAGCTGGATAAAATTCCCTGTTATCAGTGAGAAGGTACAGCAGGAACCAGTTCCCTGTTATTAGTGAGAAGGTACAGCAGGAATCAGTTCCCTGCTATGAGTGAGAATTTAGAGGTGGATCCAGTTTCTTGCTATCAGTGAGAATGTAGAGCTGGAACCAGTTCCCTGCTATGAGTGAGAATGTAGAGCTGGAACCAGTTCCCTGCGATGAGTGAGAATGTAGAGCTGGAACCAGTTCCCTGCTTTGAGTAAGAATGTAGTGCTGGAACCAGTTCCCTGCTATGAGTGAGAATGTAGAGCTGGAACCAGTTCCCTGCTATGAGTGAGAATGTAGAGCTGGAACCAGTTCCCTGCTATCAGTGAGAATGTAGAGCTGGATCCAGTTCCCGGCTATGAGTGAGAATGTAGAGCTGGATCCAGTTCCCTGCTATGAGTGAGAATGTAGAGCTGGAACCAGTTCCCTGCTATCAGTGAGAATGTAGAGCTGGAACGAGTTCCCTGCTATCAGTAAGAATGTAGAGCTGGATCAAGTTTCCTGCTATGAGTGAGAATGTAGAAATGGAACCAGTTCCCTGCTACCAGTGAGAATGTAGAGCTGGATCCAGAACCCTGCTATGAGTGAGAATGTAGAGCTGGAACCAGTTCCCTGCTATCAGTGAGAATGTAGAGCTGGAACGAGTTCCCTGATATCAGTAAGAATGTAGAGCTGGAACCAGTTCCCTGCTATCAGTGAGAATGTAGAGCTGGAACCAGTTCCCTGCTATGAGTGAGAATGTAGAGCTGGATTCAGTTCCCTGCTATCAGTGAGAATGTAAAGCTGGAACCAGTTCTCTGCTATCAGTGAGAATGTAGAGCTGGAACCAGTTCCCTGTTATCAGTGAGAATAGAGAGCTGGAACTAGTTCCCTGCTATCAGTGAGAATGTAGAGCTGGATCCAGTTCCCTGCTATGAGTGAGAATGTAGAGCTGGATCCAGTTCCCTGCTATGAGTGAGAATGTAGATCTGGAACCAGTTCTCTGCTATCAGTGAGAATGTAGAGCTGGAACGAGTTCCCTGCTATCTGTAAGATTGTAGAGCTGGATCAAGTTTCCTGCTATGAGTGAGAATGTAGAAATGGAACCAGTTCCCTGGTATCAGTGAGAATGTAGAACTGGAACCAGTTCCCTGATATGAGTGAGAATGTAGAGCTGGAACCAGTTCCCTGCTCTCAGTGAGCATGCAGAGCTGGAACCAGTTCCCTGCTATCAGTGAGAATGTAGAGCTGGAACCAGTTCCCTGCTATGAGTGAGAATGTAGAGCTGGATCCAGAACCCTGCTATGAGTGAGAATGTAGAGCTGAAACCAGTTCCCTGCTATCAGTGAGAATGTAGAGCTGGATCCAGTTCCCTGCTATCAGTGAGAATGTAGAGCTGGAACCAGTTCCCTGCTATGAGTGAGAATGTAGAGCTGGATCCAGTTCCCTATCAGTGAGAATGTAGAGCTGGAACCAGTTCCCTGCTATCAGTGAGAATGTAGAGCTGGATCCAGTTCCCTGTTATCAGTGAGAATGTAGAGCTGGAACAAGTCCCCTGCTATCAGTGAGAATGTAGAGCTGGAACCAGTTCCCTGCTATCAGTCAGAATGTAGAGCTAGATCAAGTTCCCTGCTATCAGTGAGAATGTAGAGCTGGAACCAGTTCCCTGCTATCAGTGAGAATGTGGAGCTGGAACCAGTTCCCTGCTATCAGTGATAATGTAGACCTGGAACGAGTTCCCTGCTATCAGTGAGAATGTAGAGCAGGAACCAGTTCCCTGCTATCAGTAAGAATGTAGAGCTGGATCAAGTTTCCTGCTATGAGTGAGAATGTAGAAATGGAACCAGTTCCCTGCTATCAGTGAGAATGTAGAGCTGGAACTAGTTCCCTGCTATCAGTGAGAATGTAGAGCTGGAACCAGTTCCCTGCTATGAGTGAGAATGTAGAGCTGGAACCAGTTCCCTGCTATGAGTGAGAATGTAGAGCTGGAACCAGTTCCCTGCTTTGAGTAAGAATGTAGTGCTGGAACCAGTTCCCTGCTATGAGTGAGAATGTAGAGCTGGAACCAGTTCCCTGCTATGAGTGAGAATTTAGAGCTGGATCCAGTTCCCTGCTATGAGTGAGAATGTAGAGCTGGATCCAGTTCCCTGCTATGAGTGAGAATGTAGAGCTGGAACCAGTTCCCTGCTATCAGTGAGAATGTAGAGCTGGAACGAGTTCCCTGCTATCAGTAAGAATGTAGAGCTGGATCAAGTTTCCTGCAATGAGTGAGAATGTAGAAATGGAACCAGTTCCCTGCTACCAGTGAGAATGTAGAGCTGGATCCAGAACCCTGCTATGAGTGAGAATGTAGAGCTGGAACCAGTTCCCTGCTATCAGTGAGAATGTAGAGCTGGAACGAGTTCCCTGATATCAGTAAGAATGTAGAGCTGGAACCAGTTCCCTGCTATCAGTGAGAATGTAGAGCTGGAACCAGTTCCCTGCTATGAGTGAGAATGTAGAGCTGGATCCAGTTCCCTGCTATCAGTGAGAATGTAAAGCTGGAACCAGTTCCCTGCTATCAGTGAGAATGTAGAGCTGGAACCAGTTCCCTGTTATCAGTGAGAATGTAGAGCTGGAACAAGTTCCCTGCTATCAGTGAGAATGTAGAGCTGGAACCAGTTCCCTGCTATCAGTGAGAATGTAGAGCTAGATCAAGTTCCCTGCTATCAGTGAGAATGTAGAGCTGGAACCAGTTCCCTGCTATCAGTGAGAATGTGGAGCTGGAACCAGTTCCCTGCTATCAGTGATAATGTAGACCTGGAACGCGTTCCCTGCTATCAGTGAGAATGTAGAGCAGGAAGCAGTTCCCTGCTATCAGTAAGAATGTAGAGCTGGATCAAGTTTCCTGCTATGAGTGAGAATGTAGAAATGGAACCAGTTCCCTGCTATCAGTGAGAATGTAGAGCTGGAACTAGTTCCCTGCTATCAGTGAGAATGTAGAGCTGGAACCAGTTCCCTGCTATGAGTGAGAATGTAGAGCTGGAACCAGTTCCCTGCTATGAGTGAGAATGTAGAGCTGGAACCAGTTCCCTGCTTTGAGTAAGAATGTAGTGCTGGAACCAGTTCCCTGCTATGAGTGAGAATGTAGAGCTGGAACCAGTTCCCTGCTATGAGTGAGAATGTAGAGCTGGAACCAGTTCCCTGCTATGAGTGAGAATGTAGAGCTGGATCCAGTTCCCTGCTATGAGTGAGAATGTAGAGCTGGATCCAGTTCCCTGCTATGAGTGAGAATGTAGAGCTGGAACCAGTTCCCTGCTATCAGTGAGAATGTAGAGCTGGAACGAGTTCCCTGCTATCAGTAAGAATGTAGAGCTGGATCAAGTTTCCTGCAATGAGTGAGAATGTAGAAATGGAACCAGTTCCCTGCTACCAGTGAGAATGTAGAGCTGGATCCAGAACCCTGCTATAAGTGAGAATGTAGAGCTGGAAACAGTTCCCTGCTATCAGTGAGAATGTAGAGCTGGAACGAGTTCCCTGATATCAGTAAGAATGTAGAGCTGGAACCAGTTCCCTGCTATCAGTGAGAATGTAGAGCTGGAACCAGTTCCCTGCTATGAGTGAGAATGTAGAGCTGGATCCAGTTCCCTGCTATCAGTGAGAATGTAAAGCTGGAACCAGTTCCCTGCTATCAGTGAGAATGTAGAGCTGGAACCAGTTCCTTGTTATCAGTGAGAATAGAGAGCTGGAACTAGTTCCCTGCTATCAGTGAGAATGTAGAGCTGGATCCAGTTCCCTGCTATGAGTGAGAATGTAGAGCTGGATCCAGTTCCCTGCTATGAGTGAGAATGTAGAGCTGGAACCAGTTCCCTGCAATCAGTGAGAATGTAGAGATGGAACGCGTTCCCTGCTATCTGTAAGATTGTAGAGCTGGATCAAGTTTCCTGCTATGAGTGAGAATGTAGAAATGGAACCAGTTCCCTGCTATCAGTGAGAATGTAGAGCTGGAACCAGTTCCCTGCTATGAGTGAGAATGTAGAGCTGGAACCAGTTCCCTGCTCTCAGTGAGAATGTAGAGCTGGAACCAGTTCCCTGCTATCAGTGAGAATGTAGAGCTGGAACCAGTTCCCTGTTATGAGTGAGAATGTAGAGCTGAATCCAGAACCCTGCTATGAATGAGAATGTAGAGCTGAAACCAGTTCCCTGCTATCAGTGAGAATGTAGAGCTGGAACCAGTTCCCTGCTATCAGTGAGAATGTAGAGCTGGAACCAGTTCCCTGCTATGAGTGAGAATGTAGAGCTGGATCCAGTTCCCTATCAGTGAGAATGTAGAGCTGGAACCAGTTCCCTGCTATCAGTGAGAATGTAGAGCTGGATCCAGTTCCCTGTTATAAGTGAGAATGTAGAGCTGGAACAAGTTCCCTGCTATCAGTGAGAATGTAGAGCTGGAACCAGTTCCCTGCTATCAGTGAGAATGTAGAGCTAGATCAAGTTCCCTGCTATCAGTGAGAATGTAGAGCTGGAACGAGTTCCCTGCTATCAGTGAGAATGTAGAGCAGGAACCAGTTCCCTGCTATCAGTAAGAATGTAGAGCTGGATCAAGTTTCCTGCTATGAGTGAGAATGTAGAAATGGAACCAGTTCCCTGCTATCAGTGAGAATGTAGAGCTGGATCAAGTTCCCTGCTATCAGTGAGAATGTAGAGCTGGAACCGGTTCCCTGCTATGAGTGAGAATGTAGAGCTGGAACCAGTTCCCTGCTATCAGTGAAAATGTAGAGCTGGAACCAGTTCCCTTCTATCAGTGAGAATGTAGAGCTGGAACCAGTTCCCTGATATGAGTGAGAATGTAGAGCTGGAACCAGTTCCCTGCTATCAGTGAGAATGTAGAGCTGGAACGAGTTCCCTGCTATCAGTGAGAATATAGAGCTGGAACCAGTTCCCTGCTATGAGTGAGAATGTAGAGCTGGATCCAGTTCCCTGCTATCAGTGAGAATGTAGAGCTGGAACGAGTTCCCTGCTATCAGTGAGAATGTAGAGCTGGAACCAGTTCCCTGCTATCAGTGAGAATGTAGAGCTGGAACCAGTTAACTGCTATGAGTGAGAATGTAGAGCTGGAATGAGTTCCCTGCTATCAGTGAGAATGTAGAGCTGGAACCAGTTCCTTGCTATCAGTGAGAATGTAGAGCTGGAACCAGTTCCCTGCTATCAGTGAGAATGTAGAGCTGAAACGAGTTCCCTGCTATCAGTGAGAATGTAGAGCTGGAACCAGTTCCCTGCTATCAGTGAGAATGTAGAGCTGGATCAAGTTCCCTGCAATGAGTGAGAATTTAGAGCTGGAATCAGTTCCCTGCTATGAGTGAGAACGTAGAGCTGGAACCAGTTCCCTGCTATCAGTGAGAATGTAGAGTTGGAACCAGTTCCCTGCTATCAGTGAGAATGTAGAGCTGGAACGAGTTCCCTGCTATCAGTGAGAATATAGAGCTGGAACCAGTTCCCTGCTATGAGTGAGAATGTAGAGCTGGATCCAGTTCCCTGCTATCAGTGAGAATGTAGAGCTGGAACGAGTTCCCTGCTATCAGTGAGAATGTAGAGCTGGAACCAGTTCCCTGCTATCAGTGAGAATGTAGAGCTGGAACCAGTTAACTGCTATGAGTGAGAATGTAGAGCTGGAATGAGTTCCCTGCTATCAGTGAGAATGTAGAGCTGGAACCAGTTCCTTGCTATCAGTGAGAATGTAGAGCTGGAACCAGTTCCCTGCTATCAGTGAGAATGTAGAGCTGAAACGAGTTCCCTGCTATCAGTGAGAATGTAGAGCTGGAACCAGTTCCCTGCTATCAGTGAGAATGTAGAGCTGGATCAAGTTCCCTGCAATGAGTGAGAATGTAGAGCTGGAATCAGTTCCCTGCTATGAGTGAGAACGTAGAGCTGGAACCAGTTCCCTGCTATCAGTGAGAATGTAGAGTTGGAACCAGTTCCCTGCTATCAGTGAGAATGTAGAGCTGGAACCAGTTCCCTGTTATCATTGAGAATGTAGAACTGGAACAAGTTTCCTGCTATCAGTGAGAATGTAGAGCTGGAACCAGTTCCCTGCTATCAGTGAGAATGTAGAGCTGGAACCAGTTCCTTGCTATCAGTGAGAATGTAGAGCTGGAACCAGATCCCTGCTGTCAGTGAGAATGTAGAGCTGGAACCAGTTCCCTGTTATGAGTGAGAATGAAGAGCTGGATCCAGTTCCCTGCTATGAGTGAGAACGTAGAGCTGGAACCAGCTCCCTGCTATCAGTGAGAATGTAGAGCTGGAACGCGTTCCCTGCTATCAGTAAGAATTTAGAGCTGGATCAAGTTCCCTGCTATGAGTGAGAATGTAGAAATGGAACCAGTTCCCTGCTATGAGTGAGAATGTAGAGCTGGAATGAGTTCCCTGCTATCAGTGAGAATGTAGAGCTGGAACCAGTTCCTTGCTATCAGTGAGAATGTAGAGCTGGAACCAGTTCCCTGCTATGAGTGAGAATGTAGAGCTGGATCCAGTTCCCTGCTATGAGTGAGAATGTAGAGCTGGAACCAGTTCCCTGCTATCAGTGAGAATGTAGAGCTGGAACGAGTTCCCTGCTATCAGTGAGAATGTAGAGCTGGAACGCGTTCCCTGCTATCAGTAAGAATTTAGAGCTGGATCAAGTTCCCTGCTATGAGTGAGAATGTAGAAACGGAACCAGTTCCCTGCTATCAGTGAGAATGTAGAGCTGGAACCAGTTCCCTGCTATGAGTGAGAATGTAGAGCTGGAACCAGTTCCCTGCTATCAGTGAGAATGTAGAGCTGGAACGAGTTCCCTACTATCAGTGAGAATGTAGAGCTGGAACCAGTTCCTTGCTATCAGTGAGAATGTAGAGCTGGAACCAGTTCCCTGCTATGAGTGAGAATGTAGAGCTTGATCCAGTTCCCTGCTATGAGTGAGAATGTAGAGCTGGAACCAGTTCCCTGCTATCAGTGAGAATGTAGAGCTGGAACGAGTTCCCTGCTATCAGTAAGAATGTAGAGCTGGAACCAGTTCCCTGCTATCAGTGATAATGTAGAGCTGGAACCAGTTCCCTGCTATGAGTGAGAATGTAGAGCTGGAACCAGTTCCCTGCTATCAGTGAAAATGTAGAGCTGGAAGCAGTTCCCTTCTATCAGTGAGAATGTAGAGCTGGAACCAGTTCCCTGATATGAGTGAGAATGTAGAGCTGGAACCAGTTCCCTGCTATGAGTGAGAATGTAGAGCTGGAACCAGTTCCCTGCTATCAGTGAGAATGTAGAGCTGGAACGAGTTCCCTGCTATCAGTGAGAATGTAGAGCTGGAACGCGTTCCCTGCTATCAGTAAGAATTTAGAGCTGGATCAAGTTCACTGCTATGAGTGAGAATGTAGAAACGGAACCAGTTCCCTGCTATCAGTGAGAATGTAGAGCTGGAACCAGTTCCCTGCTATGAGTGAGAATGTAGAGCTGGAACCAGTTCCCTGCTATCAGTGAGAATGTAGAGCTGGAACGAGTTCCCTGCTATCAGTGAGAATGTAGAGCTGGAACCAGTTCCTTGCTATCAGTGAGAATGTAGAGCTGGAACCAGTTCCCTGCTATGAGTGAGAATGTAGAGCTTGATCCAGTTCCCTGCTATGAGTGAGAATGTAGAGCTGGAACCAGTTCCCTGCTATCAGTGAGAATGTAGAGCTGGAACGAGTTCCCTGCTATCAGTAAGAATGTAGAGCTGGAACCAGTTCCCTGCTATCAGTGATAATGTAGAGCTGGAACCAGTTCCCTGCTATGAGTGAGAATGTAGAGCTGGAACCAGTTCCCTGCTATCAGTGAAAATGTAGAGCTGGAAGCAGTTCCCTTCTATCAGTGAGAATGTAGAGCTGGAACCAGTTCCCTGATATGAGTGAGAATGTAGAGCTGGAACCAGTTCCCTGCTATGAGTGAGAATGTAGAGCTGGATCCAGTTCCCTGCTATCAGTGAGAATGTAGAGCTGGAACGAGTTCCCTGCTATCAGTGAGAATGTAGAGCTGGAACCAGTTCCTTGCTATCAGTGAGAATGTAGAGCTGGAACCAGTTCCCTGCTATCAGTGAGAATGTAGAGCTGAAACGAGTTCCCTGCTATCAGTGAGAATGTAGAGCTGGAACCAGTTCCCTGCTATCAGTGAGAATGTAGAGCTGGATCAAGTTCCCTGCAATGAGTGAGAATGTAGAGCTGGAATCAGTTCCCTGCTATGAGTGAGAACGTAGAGCTGGAACCAGTTCCCTGCTATCAGTGAGAATGTAGAGTTGGAACCAGTTCCCTGCTATCAGTGAGAATGTAGAGCTGGAACCAGTTCCCTGTTATCAGTGAGAATGTAGAACTGGAACAAGTTTCCTGCTATCAGTGAGAATGTAGAGCTGGAACCAGTTCCCTGCTATCAGTGAGAATGTAGAGCTGGAACCAGTTCCTTGCTATCAGTGAGAATGTAGAGCTGGAACCAGATCCCTGCTGTCAGTGAGAATGTAGAGCTGGAACCAGTTCCCTGCTATGAGTGAGAATGTAGAGCTGGATCCAGTTCCCTGCTATGAGTGAGAACGTAGAGCTGGAACCAGCTCCCTGCTATCAGTGAGAATGTAGAGCTGGAACGCGTTCCCTGCTATCAGTAAGAATTTAGAGCTGGATCATGTTCCCTGCTATGAGTGAGAATGTAGAAATGGAACCAGTTCCCTGCTATCAGTGAGAATGTAGAGCTGGAACCAGTTCCCTGCTATGAGTGAGAATGTAGAGCTGGAACCAGTTCCCTGCTATCAGTGAGAATGTAGAGCTGGAATGAGTTCCCTGCTATCAGTGAGAATGTAGAGCAGGAACCAGTTCCTTGCTATCAGTGAGAATGTAGAGCTGGAACCAGTTCCCTGCCATGAGTGAGAATGTAGAGCTGGATCCAGTTCCCTGCTATGAGTGAGAATGTAGAGCTGGAACCAGTTCCCTGCTATCAGTGAGAATGTAGAGCTGGAACGAGTTCCCTGCTATCAGTGAGAATGTAGAGCTGGAACGCGTTCCCTGCTATCAGTAAGAATTTAGAGCTGGATCAAGTTCCCTGCTATGAGTGAGAATGTAGAAACGGAACCAGTTCCCTGCTATCAGTGAGAATGTAGAGCTGGAACCAGTTCCCTGCTATGTGTGAGAATGTAGAGCTGGAACCAGTTCCCTGCTATCAGTGAGAATGTAGAGCTGGAACGAGTTCCCTGCTATCAGTGAGAATGTAGAGCTGGAACCAGTTCATTGCTATCAGTGAGAATGTAGAGCTGGAACCAGTTCCCTGCTATGAGTGAGAATGTAGAGCTGGATCCAGTTCTCTGCTATGAGTGAGAATGTAGAGCTGGAACCAGTTCCCTGCTATGAGTGAGAATGTAGAGCTGGAACGAGTTCCCTGCTATCCGTAAGAATGTAGAGCTGGAACCAGTTCCCTGCTATCAGTGAGAATGTAGAGCTGGAACCAGTTCCCTGCTATGAGTGAGAATGTAGAGCTGGATCCAGTTCCCTGCAATCAGTGAGAACGTAGAGCTGCAACCAGTTCCCTGCTATCAGTGAGAATGTAGAGCTGGAACCAGTTCCCTGTTATCAGTGAGAATGTAGAGCTGGAACAAGTTCCCTGCCATCAGTGAGAATGTAGAGCTTAAACCAGTTCCCTGCTATCAGTGAGAATGTAGAGCTGGATCCAGTTCCCTGCTATCAGTGAGAATGTAGAGCTGGAACCAGTTCCCTGCTATCAGTGAGAATGTAGAGCTGGAACGAGTTCCCTGGTATGAGTGAGAATGTAGAGCTGGAACCAGTTCCCTGCTATCAGTGACAATGTAGAGCTGGATCAAGTTCCCTGCAATCAGTGAGAATGTAGAGCTGGATCCAGTTCCCTGCTTTCAGTGAGAATGTAGAGCTGGAACCAGTTCCCTGCTATCAGTGAGAATGTAGAGCTGGAACTAGTTCCCTGCTATCAGTGAGAATGTAGAGCTGGATCAAGTTCCCTGCTATCAGTGAGAATGTAGAGCTGGAACCAGTTCCCTGTTATGAGTGAGAATGTAGAGCTGGAACCAGTTCCCTGCTATCAGTGAGAATGTAGAGCTGAAACGAGTTCCCTGTAAACAGTGAGAATGTAGAGCTGGAACCAGTTCCCTGATTTCAGTGAGAATGTAGAGCTGGATCAAGTTCCCTGCAATGAGTGAGAATGTAGAGCTGGAATCAGTTCCCTGCTATGAGTGAGAACGTAGAGCTGGAACCAGTTCCCTGCTATCAGTGAGAATGTAGAGTTGGAACCAGTTCCCTGCTATCAGTGAGAATGTAGAGCTGGAACCAGTTCCCTGTTATCAGTGAGAATGTAGAACTGGAACAAGTTTCCTGCTATCAGTGAGAATGTAGAGCTGGAACGCGTTCCCTGCTATCAGTAAGAATTTAGAGCTGGATCATGTTCCCTGCTATGAGTGAGAATGTAGAAATGGAACCAGTTCCCTGCTATCAGTGAGAATGTAGAGCTGGAACCAGTTCCCTGCTATGAGTGAGAATGTAGAGCTGGAACCAGTTCCCTGCTATCAGTGAGAATGTAGAGCTGGAATGAGTTCCCTGCTATCAGTGAGAATGTAGAGCAGGAACCAGTTCCTTGCTATCAGTGAGAATGTAGAGCTGGAACCAGTTCCCTGCCATGAGTGAGAATGTAGAGCTGGATCCAGTTCCCTGCTATGAGTGAGAATGTAGAGCTGGAACCAGTTCCCTGCTATCAGTGAGAATGTAGAGCTGGAACGAGTTCCCTGCTATCAGTGAGAATGTAGAGCTGGAACGCGTTCCCTGCTATCAGTAAGAATTTAGAGCTGGATCAAGTTCCCTGCTATGAGTGAGAATGTAGAAACGGAACCAGTTCCCTGCTATCAGTGGGAATGTAGAGCTGGAACCAGTTCCCTGCTATGTGTGAGAATGTAGAGCTGGAACCAGTTCCCTGCTATCAGTGAGAATGTAGAGCTGGAACGAGTTCCCTGCTATCAGTGAGAATGTAGAGCTGGAACCAGTTCATTGCTATCAGTGAGAATGTAGAGCTGGAACCAGTTCCCTGCTATGAGTGAGAATGTAGAGCTGGATCCAGTTCTCTGCTATGAGTGAGAATGTAGAGCTGGAACCAGTTCCCTGCTATGAGTGAGAATGAAGAGCTGGAACGAGTTCCCTGCTATCCGTAAGAATGTAGAGCTGGAACCAGTTCCCTGCTATCAGTGAGAATGTAGAGCTGGAACCAGTTCCCTGCTATGAGTGAGAATGTAGAGCTGGATCCAGTTCCCTGCAATCAGTGAGAACGTAGAGCTGCAACCAGTTCCCTGCTATCAGTGAGAATGTAGAGCTGGAACCAGTTCCCTGTTATCAGTGAGAATGTAGAGCTGGAACAAGTTCCCTGCCATCAGTGAGAATGTAGAGCTTAAACCAGTTCCCTGCTATCAGTGAGAATGTAGAGCTGGATCCAGTTCCCTGCTATCAGTGAGAATGTAGAGCTGGAACGAGTTCCCTGGTATGAGTGAGAATGTAGAGCTGGAACGAGTTCCCTGGTATGAGTGAGAATGTAGAGCTGGAACCAGTTCCCTGCTATCAGTGACAATGTAGAGCTGGATCAAGTTCCCTGCAATCAGTGAGAATGTAGAGCTGGATCCAGTTCCCTGCTTTCAGTGAGAATGTAGAGCTGGAACCAGTTCCCTGCTATCAGTGAGAATGTAGAGCTGGAACGAGTTCCCTGGTATGAGTGAGAATGTAGAGCTGGAACCAGTTCCCTGCTATCAGTGACAATGTAGAGCTGGATCAAGTTCCCTGCAATCAGTGAGAATGTAGAGCTGGATCCAGTTCCCTGCTTTCAGTGAGAATGTAGAGCTGGAACCAGTTCCCTGCTATCAGTGAGAATGTAGAGCTGGAACTAGTTCCCTGCTATCAGTGAGAATGTAGAGCTGGATCAAGTTCCCTGCTATCAGTGAGAATGTAGAGCTGGAACCAGTTCCCTGTTATGAGTGAGAATGTAGAGCTGGAACCAGTTCCCTGCTATCAGTGAGAATGTAGAGCTGAAACGAGTTCCCTGTAAACAGTGAGAATGTAGAGCTGGAACCAGTTCCCTGATTTCAGTGAGAATGTAGAGCTGGATCAAGTTCCCTGCAATGAGTGAGAATGTAGAGCTGGAATCAGTTCCCTGCTATGAGTGAGAACGTAGAGCTGGAACCAGTTCCCTGCTATCAGTGAGAATGTAGAGTTGGAACCAGTTCCCTGCTATCAGTGAGAATGTAGAGCTGGAACCAGTTCCCTGTTATCAGTGAGAATGTAGAACTGGAACAAGTTTCCTGCTATCAGTGAGAATGTAGAGCTGGAACTAGTTCCCTGCTATCAGTGAGAATGTAGAGCTGGAACCAGTTCCTTGCTATCAGTGAGAATGTAGAGCTGGAACCAGTTCCCTGCTATGAGTGAGAATGTAAAGCTGGAACCAGTTCCCTGTTATCAGTGAGAATGTAGAGCTGGAACAAGTTCCCTGCTATCAGTGAGAATGTAGAGCTGGAACCAGTTCCCTGCTATCAGTGAGAATGTAGAGCTGGAACCAGTTCCTTGCTATCAGTGAGAATGTAGAGCTGTAACCAGTTCCCTGCTATCAGTGAGAATGTAGAGCTGGAACCAGTTCCCTGTTATCAGTGAGAATGTAGAGCTGGAACAAGTTCCCTGCTATCAGTGAGAATGTAGAGCTGGAACCAGTTCCCTGCTATCAGTGAGAATATAGAGCTGGAACCAGTTCCCTGCTATCAGTGAGAATGTAGAGCTGGAACGAGTTCCCTGCTATCAGTGAGAATGTAGAGCTGGAACGCGTTCCCTGCTATCAGTAAGAATTTAGAGCTGGATCAAGTTCCCTGCTATGAGTGAGAATGTAGAAACGGAACCAGTTCCCTGCTATCAGTGAGAATGTAGAGCTGGAACCAGTTCCCTGCTATGAGTGAGAATGTAGAGCTGGAACCAGTTCCCTGCTATCAGTGAGAATGTAGAGCTGGAACGAGTTCCCTGCTATCAGTGAGAATGTAGAGCTGGAACCAGTTCCTTGCTATCAGTGAGAATGTAGAGCTGGAACCAGTTCCCTGCTATGAGTGAGAATGTAGAGCTTGATCCAGTTCCCTGCTATGAGTGAGAATGTAGAGCTGGAACCAGTTCCCTGCTATCAGTGAGAATGTAGAGCTGGAACGAGTTCCCTGCTATCAGTAAGAATGTAGAGCTGGAACCAGTTCCCTGCTATCAGTGATAATGTAGAGCTGGAACCAGTTCCCTGCTATGAGTGAGAATGTAGAGCTGGAACCAGTTCCCTGCTATCAGTGAAAATGTAGAGCTGGAAGCAGTTCCCTTCTATCAGTGAGAATGTAGAGCTGGAACCAGTTCCCTGATATGAGTGAGAATGTAGAGCTGGAACCAGTTCCCTGCTATGAGTGAGAATGTAGAGCTGGATCCAGTTCCCTGCTATCAGTGAGAATGTAGAGCTGGAACGAGTTCCCTGCTATCAGTGAGAATGTAGAGCTGGAACCAGTTCCTTGCTATCAGTGAGAATGTAGAGCTGGAACCAGTTCCCTGCTATCAGTGAGAATGTAGAGCTGAAACGAGTTCCCTGCTATCAGTGAGAATGTAGAGTTGGAACCAGTTCCCTGCTATCAGTGAGAATGTAGAGCTGGATCAAGTTCCCTGCAATGAGTGAGAATGTAGAGCTGGAATCAGTTCCCTGCTATGAGTGAGAACGTAGAGCTGGAACCAGTTCCCTGCTATCAGTGAGAATGTAGAGTTGGAACCAGTTCCCTGCTATCAGTGAGAATGTAGAGCTGGAACCAGTTCCCTGTTATCAGTGAGAATGTAGAACTGGAACAAGTTTCCTGCTATCAGTGAGAATGTAGAGCTGGAACCAGTTCCCTGCTATCAGTGAGAATGTAGAGCTGGAACCAGTTCCTTGCTATCAGTGAGAATGTAGAGCTGGAACCAGATCCCTGCTGTCAGTGAGAATGTAGAGCTGGAATCAGTTCCCTGCTATGAGTGAGAATGTAGAGCTGGATCCAGTTCCCTGCTATGAGTGAGAACGTAGAGCTGGAACCAGCTCCCTGCTATCAGTGAGAATGTAGAGCTGGAACGCGTTCCCTGCTATCAGTAAGAATTTAGAGCTGGATCATGTTCCCTGCTATGAGTGAGAATGTAGAAATGGAACCAGTTCCCTGCTATCAGTGAGAATGTAGAGCTGGAACCAGTTCCCTGCTATGAGTGAGAATGTAGAGCTGGAACCAGTTCCCTGCTATCAGTGAGAATGTAGAGCTGGAATGAGTTCCCTGCTATCAGTGAGAATGTAGAGCAGGAACCAGTTCCTTGCTATCAGTGAGAATGTAGAGCTGGAACCAGTTCCCTGCCATGAGTGAGAATGTAGAGCTGGATCCAGTTCCCTGCTATGAGTGAGAATGTAGAGCTGGAACCAGTTCCCTGCTATCAGTGAGAATGTAGAGCTGGAACGAGTTCCCTGCTATCAGTGAGAATGTAGAGCTGGAACGCGTTCCCTGCTATCAGTAAGAATTTAGAGCTGGATCAAGTTCCCTGCTATGAGTGAGAATGTAGAAACGGAACCAGTTCCCTGCTATCAGTGAGAATGTAGAGCTGGAACCAGTTCCCTGCTATGTGTGAGAATGTAGAGCTGGAACCAGTTCCCTGCTATCAGTGAGAATGTAGAGCTGGAACGAGTTCCCTGCTATCAGTGAGAATGTAGAGCTGGAACCAGTTCATTGCTATCAGTGAGAATGTAGAGCTGGAACCAGTTCCCTGCTATGAGTGAGAATGTAGAGCTGGATCCAGTTCTCTGCTATGAGTGAGAATGTAGAGCTGGAACCAGTTCCCTGCTATGAGTGAGAATGTAGAGCTGGAACGAGTTCCCTGCTATCCGTAAGAATGTAGAGCTGGAACCAGTTCCCTGCTATCAGTGAGAATGTAGAGCTGGAACCAGTTCCCTGCTATGAGTGAGAATGTAGAGCTGGATCCAGTTCCCTGCAATCAGTGAGAACGTAGAGCTGCAACCAGTTCCCTGCTATCAGTGAGAATGTAGAGCTGGAACCAGTTCCCTGTTATCAGTGAGAATGTAGAGCTGGAACAAGTTCCCTGCCATCAGTGAGAATGTAGAGCTTAAACCAGTTCCCTGCTATCAGTGAGAATGTAGAGCTGGATCCAGTTCCCTGCTATCAGTGAGAATGTAGAGCTGGAACCAGTTCCCTGCTATCAGTGAGAATGTAGAGCTGGAACGAGTTCCCTGGTATGAGTGAGAATGTAGAGCTGGAACCAGTTCCCTGCTATCAGTGACAATGTAGAGCTGGATCAAGTTCCCTGCAATCAGTGAGAATGTAGAGCTGGATCCAGTTCCCTGCTTTCAGTGAGAATGTAGAGCTGGAACCAGTTCCCTGCTATCAGTGAGAATGTAGAGCTGGAACTAGTTCCCTGCTATCAGTGAGAATGTAGAGCTGGATCAAGTTCCCTGCTATCAGTGAGAATGTAGAGCTGGAACCAGTTCCCTGTTATGAGTGAGAATGTAGAGCTGGAACCAGTTCCCTGCTATCAGTGAGAATGTAGAGCTGAAACGAGTTCCCTGTAAACAGTGAGAATGTAGAGCTGGAACCAGTTCCCTGATTTCAGTGAGAATGTAGAGCTGGATCAAGTTCCCTGCAATGAGTGAGAATGTAGAGCTGGAATCAGTTCCCTGCTATGAGTGAGAACGTAGAGCTGGAACCAGTTCCCTGCTATCAGTGAGAATGTAGAGTTGGAACCAGTTCCCTGCTATCAGTGAGAATGTAGAGCTGGAACCAGTTCCCTGTTATCAGTGAGAATGTAGAACTGGAACAAGTTTCCTGCTATCAGTGAGAATGTAGAGCTGGAACTAGTTCCCTGCTATCAGTGAGAATGTAGAGCTGGAACCAGTTCCTTGCTATCAGTGAGAATGTAGAGCTGGAACCAGTTCCCTGCTATGAGTGAGAATGTAAAGCTGGAACCAGTTCCCTGTTATCAGTGAGAATGTAGAGCTGGAACAAGTTCCCTGCTATCAGTGAGAATGTAGAGCTGGAACCAGTTCCCTGCTATCAGTGAGAATGTAGAGCTGGAACCAGTTCCTTGCTATCAGTGAGAATGTAGAGCTGTAACCAGTTCCCTGCTATCAGTGAGAATGTAGAGCTGGAACCAGTTCCCTGTTATCAGTGAGAATGTAGAGCTGGAACAAGTTCCCTGCTATCAGTGAGAATGTAGAGCTGGAACCAGTTCCCTGCTATCAGTGAGAATATAGAGCTGGAACCAGTTCCTTGCTATCAGTGAGAATGTAGAGCTGGAACCAGTTCCCTGCTATGAGTGAGAATGTAGAGCTGGATCCAGTTCCCTGCTATGAGTGAGAATGTAGAGCTGGAACCAGTTCCCTGCTATCAGTGAGAATGTAGAGCTGGAACGAGTTCCCTGCTATCAGTAAGAATGTAGAGCTTGAACCAGTTCCCTGCTATCAGTGAGAATGTAGAGCTGGAACCAGTTCCCTGCTATGAGTGAGAATGTAGAGCTGGATCCAGTTCCCTGCAATCAGTGAGAACGTAGAGCTGAAACCAGTTCCCTGCTATCAGTGAGAATGTAGAGCTGGAACCAGTTCCCTGTTATCAGTGAGAATGTAGAGTTGGAACCAGTTCCCTGCTATCAGTGAGAATGTAGAGCTGGAACCAGTTCCCTGTTATCAGTGAGAATGTAGAACTGGAACAAGTTCCCTGCTATCAGTGAGAATGTAGACCTGGAACCAGTTCCCTGCTATCAGTGAGAATGTAGAGCTGGAACCAGTTCCTTGCTATCAGTGAGAATGTAGAGCTGGAACCAGTTCCCTGCTATGAGTGAGAATGTAGAGCTGGAACCAGTTCCCTGTTATCAGTGAGAATGTAGAGCTGGAACAAGTTCCCTGCTATCAGTGAGAATGTAGAGCTGGAACCAGTTCCCTGCTATCATTGAGAATGTAGAGCTGTAACCAGTTCCTTGCTATCAGTGAGAATGTAGAGCTGGAACCAGTTCCCTGCTATCAGTGAGAATGTAGAGCTGGAACCAGTTCCCTGTTATCAGTGAGAATGTAGAGCTGGAACAAGTTCCCTGCTATCAGTGAGAATGTAGAGCTGGAACCAGTTCCCTGCTATCAGTGAGAATGTAGAGCTGGAACCAGTTCCTTGCTATCAGTGAGAATGTAGAGCTGGAACCAGTTCCCTGCTATGAGTGAGAATGTAGAGCTGGATCCAGTTCCCTGCTATGAGTGAGAATGTAGAGCTGGAACCAGTTCCCTGCTATCAGTGAGAATGTAGAGCTGGAACGAGTTCCCTGCTATCAGTAAGAATGTAGAGCTTGAACCAGTTCCCTGCTATCAGTGAGAATGTAGAGCTGGAACCAGTTCCCTGCTATGAGTGAGAATGTAGAGCTGGAACCAGTTCCCTGCTCTCAGTGAGAATGTAGAGCTGGAACCAGTTCCCTGCTATCAGTGAGAATGTAGAGCTGGAACCAGTTCCCTGTTATGAGTGAGAATGTAGAGCTGGATCCAGAACCCTGCTATGAGTGAGAATGTAGAGCTGAAACCAGTTCCCTGCTATCAGTGAGAATGTAGAGCTGGAACCAGTTCCCTGCTATCAGTGAGAATGTAGAGCTGGAACCAGTTCCCTGCTATGAGTGAGAATGTAGAGCTGGATCCAGTTCCCTATCAGTGAGAATGTAGAGCTGGAACCAGTTCCCTGCTATCAGTGAGAATGTAGAGCTGGATCCAGTTCCCTGTTATCAGTGAGAATGTAGAGCTGGAACAAGTTCCCTGCTATCAGTGAGAATGTAGAGCTAGATCAAGTTCCCTGCTATCAGTGAGAATGTAGAGCTGGAACGAGTTCCCTGCTATCAGTGAGAATGTAGAGCAGGAACCAGTTCCCTGCTATCAGTAAGAATGTAGAGCTGGATCAAGTTTCCTGCTATGAGTGAGAATGTAGAAATGGAACCAGTTCCCTGCTATCAGTGAGAATGTAGAGCTGGATCAAGTTCCCTGCTATCAGTGAGAATGTAGAGCTGGAACCGGTTCCCTGCTATGAGTGAGAATGTAGAGCTGGAACCAGTTCCCTGCTATCAGTGAAAATTTAGAGCTGGAACCAGTTCCCTTCTATCAGTGAGAATGTAGAGCTGGAACCAGTTCCCTGATATGAGTGAGAATGTAGAGCTGGAACGAGTTCCCTGCTATCAGTGAGAATATAGAGCTGGAACCAGTTCCCTGCTATGAGTGAGAATGTAGAGCTGGATCCAGTTCCCTGCTATCAGTGAGAATGTAGAGCTGGAACGAGTTCCCTGCTATCAGTGAGAATGTAGAGCTGGAACCAGTTCCCTGCTATCAGTGAGAATGTAGAGCTGGAACCAGTTAACTGCTATGAGTGAGAATGTAGAGCTGGAATGAGTTCCCTGCTATCAGTGAGAATGTAGAGCTGGAACCAGTTCCTTGCTATCAGTGAGAATGTAGAGCTGGAACCAGTTCCCTGCTATCAGTGAGAATGTAGAGCTGAAACGAGTTCCCTGCTATCAGTGAGAATGTAGAGCTGGAACCAGTTCCCTGCTATCAGTGAGAATGTAGAGCTGGATCAAGTTCCCTGCAATGAGTGAGAATGTAGAGCTGGAATCAGTTCCCTGCTATGAGTGAGAACGTAGAGCTGGAACCAGTTCCCTGCTATCAGTGAGAATGTAGAGTTGGAACCAGTTCCCTGCTATCAGTGAGAATGTAGAGCTGGAACGAGTTCCCTGCTATCAGTGAGAATATAGAGCTGGAACCAGTTCCCTGCTATGAGTGAGAATGTAGAGCTGGATCCAGTTCCCTGCTATCAGTGAGAATGTAGAGCTGGAACGAGTTCCCTGCTATCAGTGAGAATGTAGAGCTGGAACCAGTTCCCTGCTATCAGTGAGAATGTAGAGCTGGAACCAGTTAACTGCTATGAGTGAGAATGTAGAGCTGGAATTAGTTCCCTGCTATCAGTGAGAATGTAGAGCTGGAACCAGTTCCTTGCTATCAGTGAGAATGTAGAGCTGGAACCAGTTCCCTGCTATCAGTGAGAATGTAGAGCTGAAACGAGTTCCCTGCTATCAGTGAGAATGTAGAGCTGGAACCAGTTCCCTGCTATCAGTGAGAATGTAGAGCTGGATCAAGTTCCCTGCAATGAGTGAGAATGTAGAGCTGGAATCAGTTCCCTGCTATGAGTGAGAACGTAGAGCTGGAACCAGTTCCCTGCTATCAGTGAGAATGTAGAGTTGGAACCAGTTCCCTGCTATCAGTGAGAATGTAGAGCTGGAACCAGTTCCCTGTTATCATTGAGAATGTAGAACTGGAACAAGTTTCCTGCTATCAGTGAGAATGTAGAGCTGGAACCAGTTCCCTGCTATCAGTGAGAATGTAGAGCTGGAACCAGCTCCTTGCTATCAGTGAGAATGTAGAGCTGGAACCAGATCCCTGCTGTCAGTGAGAATGTAGAGCTGGAACCAGTTCCCTGTTATGAATGAGAATGTAGAGCTGGATCCAGTTCCCTGCTATGAGTGAGAACGTAGAGCTGGAACCAGCTCCCTGCTATCAATGAGAATGTAGAGCTGGAACGCGTTCCCTGCTATCAGTAAGAATTTAGAGCTGGATCAAGTTCCCTGCTATGAGTGAGAATGTAGAAATGGAACCAGTTCCCTGCTATCAGTGAGAATGTAGAGCTGGAATGAGTTCCCTGCTATCAGTGAGAATGTAGAGCTGGAACCAGTTCCTTGCTATCAGTGAGAATGTAGAGCTGGAACCAGTTCCCTGCTATGAGTGAGAATGTAGAGCTGGATCCAGTTTCCTGCTATGAGTGAGAATGTAGAGCTGGAACCAGTTCCCTGCTATCAGTGAGAATGTAGAGCTGGAACGAGTTCCCTGCTATCAGTGAGAATGTAGAGCTGGAACGCGTTCCCTGCTATCAGTAAGAATTTAGAGCTGGATCAAGTTCCCTGCTATGAGTGAGAATGTAGAAACGGAACCAGTTCCCTGCTATCAGTGAGAATGTAGAGCTGGAACCAGTTCCCTGCTATGAGTGAGAATGTAGAGCTGGAACCAGTTCCCTATCAGTGAGAATGTAGAGCTGGAACGAGTTCCCTGCTATCAGTGAGAATGTAGAGCTGGAACCAGTTCCTTGCTATCAGTGAGAATGTAGAGCTGGAACCAGTTCCCTGCTATGAGTGAGAATGTAGAGCTTGATCCAGTTCCCTGCTATGAGTGAGAATGTAGAGCTGGAACCAGTTCCCTGCTATCAGTGAGAATGTAGAGCTGGAACGAGTTCCCTGCTATCAGTAAGAATGTAGAGCTGGAACCAGTTCCCTGCTATCAGTGATAATGTAGAGCTGGAACCAGTTCCCTGCTATGAGTGAGAATGTAGAGCTGGAACCAGTTCCCTGCTATCAGTGAAAATGTAGAGCTGGAAGCAGTTCCCTTCTATCAGTGAGAATGTAGAGCTGGAACCAGTTCCCTGATATGAGTGAGAATGTAGAGCTGGAACCAGTTCCCTGCTATCAGTGAGAATGTAGAGCTGGAACGAGTTCCCTGCTATCAGTGAGAATATAGAGCTGGAACCAGTTCCCTGCTATGAGTGAGAATGTAGAGCTGGATCCAGTTCCCTGCTATCAGTGAGAATGTAGAGCTGGAACGAGTTCCCTGCTATCAGTGAGAATGTAGAGCTGGAACCAGTTCCTTGCTATCAGTGAGAATGTAGAGCTGGAACCAGTTCCCTGCTATCAGTGAGAATGTAGAGCTGAAACGAGTTCCCTGCTATCAGTGAGAATGTAGAGCTGGAACCAGTTCCCTGCTATCAGTGAGAATGTAGAGCTGGATCAAGTTCCCTGCAATGAGTGAGAATGTAGAGCTGGAATCAGTTCCCTGCTATGAGTGAGAACGTAGAGCTGGAACCAGTTCCCTGCTATCAGTGAGAATGTAGAGTTGGAACCAGTTCCCTGCTATCAGTGAGAATGTAGAGCTGGAACCAGTTCCCTGTTATCAGTGAGAATGTAGAACTGGAACAAGTTTCCTGCTATCAGTGAGAATGTAGAGCTGGAACCAGTTCCCTGCTATCAGTGAGAATGTAGAGCTGGAACCAGTTCCTTGCTATCAGTGAGAATGTAGAGCTGGAACCAGATCCCTGCTGTCAGTGAGAATGTAGAGCTGGAACCAGTTTCCTGCTATGAGTGAGAATGTAGAGCTGGATCCAGTTCCCTGCTATGAGTGAGAACGTAGAGCTGGAACCAGCTCCCTGCTATCAGTGAGAATGTAGAGCTGGAACGCGTTCCCTGCTATCAGTAAGAATTTAGAGCTGGATCATGTTCTCTGCTATGAGTGAGAATGTAGAAATGGAACCAGTTCCCTGCTATCAGTGAGAATGTAGAGCTGGAACCAGTTCCCTGCTATGAGTGAGAATGTAGAGCTGGAACCAGTTCCCTGCTATCAGTGAGAATGTAGAGCTGGAACCAGTTCCCTGCTATCAGTGAGAATGTAGAGCTGGAACCAGTTCCCTGTTATCAGTGAGAATGTAGAGCTGGAACAAGTTCCCTGCTATCAGTGAGAATGTAGAGCTGGAACCAGTTCCCTGCTATCAGTGAGAATGTAGAGCTGGAACCAGTTCCTTGCTATCAGTGAGAATGTAGAGCTGGAACCAGGTCCCTGCTATGAGTGAGAATGTAGAGCTGGATCCAGTTCCCTGCTATGAGTGAGAATGTAGAGCTGGAACCAGTTCCCTGCTATCAGTGAGAATGTAGAGCTGGAACGAGTTCCCTGCTATCAGTAAGAATGTAGAGCTTGAACCAGTTCCCTGCTATCAGTGAGAATGTAGAGCTGGAACCAGTTCCCTGCTATGAGTGAGAATGTAGAGCTGGAACCAGTTCCCTGCTCTCAGTGAGAATGTAGAGCTGGAACCAGTTCCCTGCTATCAGTGAGAATGTAGAGCTGGAACCAGTTCCCTGTTATGAGTGAGAATGTAGAGCTGGATCCAGAACCCTGCTATGAGTGAGAATGTAGAGCTGAAACCAGTTCCCTGCTATCAGTGAGAATGTAGAGCTGGAACCAGTTCCCTGCTATCAGTGAGAATGTAGAGCTGGAACCAGTTCCCTGCTATCAGTGAGAATGTAGAGCTAGATCAAGTTCCCTGCTATCAGTGAGAATGTAGAGCTGGAACGAGTTCCCTGCTATCAGTGAGAATGTAGAGCAGGAACCAGTTCCCTGCTATCAGTAAGAATGTAGAGCTGGATCAAGTTTCCTGCTATGAGTGAGAATGTAGAAATGGAACCAGTTCCCTGCTATCAGTGAGAATGTAGAGCTGGATCAAGTTCCCTGCTATCAGTGAGAATGTAGAGCTGGAACCGGTTCCCTGCTATGAGTGAGAATGTAGAGCTGGAACCAGTTCCCTGCTATCAGTGAAAATGTAGAGCTGGAACCAGTTCCCTTCTATCAGTGAGAATGTAGAGCTGGAACCAGTTCCCTGATATGAGTGAGAATGTAGAGCTGGAACCAGTTCCCTGCTATCAGTGAGAATGTAGAGCTGGAACGAGTTCCCTGCTATCAGTGAGAATATAGAGCTGGAACCAGTTCCCTGCTATGAGTGAGAATGTAGAGCTGGATCCAGTTCCCTGCTATCAGTGAGAATGTAGAGCTGGAACGAGTTCCCTGCTATCAGTGAGAATGTAGAGCTGGAACCAGTTCCCTGCTATCAGTGAGAATGTAGAGCTGGAACCAGTTAACTGCTATGAGTGAGAATGTAGAGCTGGAATGAGTTCCCTGCTATCAGTGAGAATGTAGAGCTGGAACCAGTTCCTTGCTATCAGTGAGAATGTAGAGCTGGAACCAGTTCCCTGCTATCAGTGAGAATGTAGAGCTGAAACGAGTTCCCTGCTATCAGTGAGAATGTAGAGCTGGAACCAGTTCCCTGCTATCAGTGAGAATGTAGAGCTGGATCAAGTTCCCTGCAATGAGTGAGAATGTAGAGCTGGAATCAGTTCCCTGCTATGAGTGAGAACGTAGAGCTGGAACCAGTTCCCTGCTATCAGTGAGAATGTAGAGTTGGAACCAGTTCCCTGCTATCAGTGAGAATGTAGAGCTGGAACGAGTTCCCTGCTATCAGTGAGAATATAGAGCTGGAACCAGTTCCCTGCTATGAGTGAGAATGTAGAGCTGGATCCAGTTCCCTGCTATCAGTGAGAATGTAGAGCTGGAACGAGTTCCCTGCTATCAGTGAGAATGTAGAGCTGGAACCAGTTCCCTGCTATCAGTGAGAATGTAGAGCTGGAACCAGTTAACTGCTATGAGTGAGAATGTAGAGCTGGAATTAGTTCCCTGCTATCAGTGAGAATGTAGAGCTGGAACCAGTTCCTTGCTATCAGTGAGAATGTAGAGCTGGAACCAGTTCCCTGCTATCAGTGAGAATGTAGAGCTGAAACGAGTTCCCTGCTATCAGTGAGAATGTAGAGCTGGAACCAGTTCCCTGCTATCAGTGAGAATGTAGAGCTGGATCAAGTTCCCTGCAATGAGTGAGAATGTAGAGCTGGAACCAGTTCCCTGCTATCAGTGAGAATGTAGAGCTGGAACCAGTTCCCTGTTATCATTGAGAATGTAGAACTGGAACAAGTTTCCTGCTATCAGTGAGAATGTAGAGCTGGAACCAGTTCCCTGCTATCAGTGAGAATGTAGAGCTGGAACCAGCTCCTTGCTATCAGTGAGAATGTAGAGCTGGAACCAGATCCCTGCTGTCAGTGAGAATGTAGAGCTGGAACCAGTTCCCTGTTATGAGTGAGAATGTAGAGCTGGATCCAGTTCCCTGCTATGAGTGAGAACGTAGAGCTGGAACCAGCTCCCTGCTATCAATGAGAATGTAGAGCTGGAACGCGTTCCCTGCTATCAGTAAGAATTTAGAGCTGGATCAAGTTCCCTGCTATGAGTGAGAATGTAGAAATGGAACCAGTTCCCTGCTATCAGTGAGAATGTAGAGCTGGAATGAGTTCCCTGCTATCAGTGAGAATGTAGAGCTGGAACCAGTTCCTTGCTATCAGTGAGAATGTAGAGCTGGAACCAGTTCCCTGCTATGAGTGAGAATGTAGAGCTGGATCCAGTTTCCTGCTATGAGTGAGAATGTAGAGCTGGAACCAGTTCCCTGCTATCAGTGAGAATGTAGAGCTGGAACGAGTTCCCTGCTATCAGTGAGAATGTAGAGCTGGAACGCGTTCCCTGCTATCAGTAAGAATTTAGAGCTGGATCAAGTTCCCTGCTATGAGTGAGAATGTAGAAACGGAACCAGTTCCCTGCTATCAGTGAGAATGTAGAGCTGGAACCAGTTCCCTGCTATGAGTGAGAATGTAGAGCTGGAACCAGTTCCCTATCAGTGAGAATGTAGAGCTGGAACGAGTTCCCTGCTATCAGTGAGAATGTAGAGCTGGAACCAGTTCCTTGCTATCAGTGAGAATGTAGAGCTGGAACCAGTTCCCTGCTATGAGTGAGAATGTAGAGCTTGATCCAGTTCCCTGCTATGAGTGAGAATGTAGAGCTGGAACCAGTTCCCTGCTATCAGTGAGAATGTAGAGCTGGAACGAGTTCCCTGCTATCAGTAAGAATGTAGAGCTGGAACCAGTTCCCTGCTATCAGTGATAATGTAGAGCTGGAACCAGTTCCCTGCTATGAGTGAGAATGTAGAGCTGGAACCAGTTCCCTGCTATCAGTGAAAATGTAGAGCTGGAAGCAGTTCCCTTCTATCAGTGAGAATGTAGAGCTGGAACCAGTTCCCTGATATGAGTGAGAATGTAGAGCTGGAACCAGTTCCCTGCTATCAGTGAGAATGTAGAGCTGGAACGAGTTCCCTGCTATCAGTGAGAATATAGAGCTGGAACCAGTTCCCTGCTATGAGTGAGAATGTAGAGCTGGATCCAGTTCCCTGCTATCAGTGAGAATGTAGAGCTGGAACGAGTTCCCTGCTATCAGTGAGAATGTAGAGCTGGAACCAGTTCCTTGCTATCAGTGAGAATGTAGAGCTGGAACCAGTTCCCTGCTATCAGTGAGAATGTAGAGCTGAAACGAGTTCCCTGCTATCAGTGAGAATGTAGAGCTGGAACCAGTTCCCTGCTATCAGTGAGAATGTAGAGCTGGATCAAGTTCCCTGCAATGAGTGAGAATGTAGAGCTGGAATCAGTTCCCTGCTATGAGTGAGAACGTAGAGCTGGAACCAGTTCCCTGCTATCAGTGAGAATGTAGAGTTGGAACCAGTTCCCTGCTATCAGTGAGAATGTAGAGCTGGAACCAGTTCCCTGTTATCAGTGAGAATGTAGAACTGGAACAAGTTTCCTGCTATCAGTGAGAATGTAGAGCTGGAACCAGTTCCCTGCTATCAGTGAGAATGTAGAGCTGGAACCAGTTCCTTGCTATCAGTGAGAATGTAGAGCTGGAACCAGATCCCTGCTGTCAGTGAGAATGTAGAGCTGGAACCAGTTTCCTGCTATGAGTGAGAATGTAGAGCTGGATCCAGTTCCCTGCTATGAGTGAGAACGTAGAGCTGGAACCAGCTCCCTGCTATCAGTGAGAATGTAGAGCTGGAACGCGTTCCCTGCTATCAGTAAGAATTTAGAGCTGGATCATGTTCCCTGCTATGAGTGAGAATGTAGAAATGGAACCAGTTCCCTGCTATCAGTGAGAATGTAGAGCTGGAACCAGTTCCCTGCTATGAGTGAGAATGTAGAGCTGGAACCAGTTCCCTGCTATCAGTGAGAATTTAGAGCTGGAATGAGTTCCCTGCTATCAGTGAGAATGTAGAGCAGGAACCAGTTCCTTGCTATCAGTGAGAATGTAGAGCTGGAACCAGTTCCCTGCCATGAGTGAGAATGTAGAGCTGGATCCAGTTCCCTGCTGTGAGTGAGAATGTAGAGCTGGAACCAGTTCCCTGCTATCAGTGAGAATGTAGAGCTGGAACGAGTTCCCTGCTATCAGTGAGAATGTAGAGCTGGAACGCGTTCCCTGCTATCAGTAAGAATTTAGAGCTGGATCAAGTTCCCTGCTATGAGTGAGAATGTAGAAACGGAACCAGTTCCCTGCTATCAGTGAGAATGTAGAGCTGGAACCAGTTCCCTGCTATGAGTGAGAATGTAGAGCTGGAACCAGTTCCCTGCTATCAGTGAGAATGTAGAGCTGGAACGAGTTCCCTGCTATCAGTGAGAATGTAGAGCTGGAACCAGTTCCTTGCTATCAGTGAGAATGTAGAGCTGGAACCAGTTCCCTGCTATGAGTGAGAATGTAGAGCTGGATCCAGTTCTCTGCTATGAGTGAGAATGTAGAGCTGGAACCAGTTCCCTGCTATCAGTGAGAATGTAGAGCTGGAACGAGTTCCCTGCTATCCGTAAGAATGTAGAGCTGGAAACAGTTCCCTGCTATCAGTGAGAATGTAGAGCTGGAACCAGTTCCCTGCTATGAGTGAGAATGTAGAGCTGGATACAGTTCCCTGCAATCAGTGAGAACGTAGAGCTGCAACCAGTTCCCTGCTATCAGTGAGAATGTAGAGCTGGAACCAGTTCCCTGTTATCAGTGAGAATGTAGAGCTGGAACAAGTTCCCTGCCATCAGTGAGAATGTAGAGCTTAAACCAGTTCCCTGCTATCAGTGAGAATGTAGAGCTGGATCCAGTTCCCTGCTATCAGTGAGAATGTAGAGCTGGAACCAGTTCCCTGCTATCAGTGAGAATGTAGAGCTGGAACGAGTTCCCTGGTATGAGTGAGAATGTAGAGCTGGAACCAGTTCCCTGCTATCAGTGACAATGTAGAGCTGGATCAAGTTCCCTGCAATCAGTGAGAATGTAGAGCTGGATCCAGTTCCCTGCTTTCAGTGAGAATGTAGAGCTGGAACCAGTTCCCTGCTATCAGTGAGAATGTAGAGCTGGAACTAGTTCCCTGCTATCAGTGAGAATGTAGAGCTGGATCAAGTTCCCTGCTATCAGTGAGAATGTAGAGCTGGAACCAGTTCCCTGTTATGAGTGAGAATGTAGAGCTGGAACCAGTTCCCTGCTATCAGTGAGAATGTAGAGCTGAAACGAGTTCCCTGCTATCAGTGAGAATGTAGAGCTGGAACCAGTTCCCTGCTATCAGTGAGAATGTAGAGCTGGATCAAGTTCCCTGCAATGAGTGAGAATGTAGAGCTGGAATCAGTTCCCTGCTATGAGTGAGAACGTAGAGCTGGAACCAGTTCCCTGCTATCAGTGAGAATGTAGAGTTGGAACCAGTTCCCTGCTATCAGTGAGAATCTAGAGCTGGAACCAGTTCCCTGTTATCAGTGAGAATGTAGAACTGGAACAAGTTTCCTGCTATCAGTGAGAATGTAGAGCTGGAACTAGTTCCCTGCTATCAGTGAGAATGTAGAGCTGGAACCAGTTCCTTGCTATCAGTGAGAATGTAGAGCTGGAACCAGTTCCCTGCTATGAGTGAGAATGTAGAGCTGGAACCAGTTCCCTGTTATCAGTGAGAATGTAGAGCTGGAACAAGTTCCCTGCTATCAGTGAGAATGTAGAGCTGGAACCAGTTCCCTGCTATCAGTGAGAATGTAGAGCTGGAACCAGTTCCTTGCTATCAGTGAGAATGTAGAGCTGTAACCAGTTCCCTGCTATCAGTGAGAATGTAGAGCTGGAACCAGTTCCCTGTTATCAGTGAGAATGTAGAGCTGGAACAAGTTCCCTGCTATCAGTGAGAATGTAGAGCTGGAACCAGTTCCCTGCTATCAGTGAGAATGTAGAGCTGGAACCAGTTCCTTGCTATCAGTGAGAATGTAGAGCTGGAACCAGTTCCCTGCTATGAGTGAGAATGTAGAGCTGGATCCAGTTCCCTGCTATGAGTGAGAATGTAGAGCTGGAACCAGTTCCCTGCTATCAGTGAGAATGTAGAGCTGGAACGAGTTCCCTGCTATCAGTAAGAATGTAGAGCTTGAACCAGTTCCCTGCTATCAGTGAGAATGTAGAGCTGGAACCAGTTCCCTGCTATGAGTGAGAATGTAGAGCTGGATCCAGTTCCCTGCAATCAGTGAGAACGTAGAGCTGAAACCAGTTCCCTGCTATCAGTGAGAATGTAGAGCTGGAACCAGTTCCCTGTTATCAGTGAGAATGTAGAGTTGGAACCAGTTCCCTGCTATCAGTGAGAATGTAGAGCTGGAACCAGTTCCCTGTTATCAGTGAGAATGTAGAACTGGAACAAGTTCCCTGCTATCAGTGAGAATGTAGACCTGGAACCAGTTCCCTGCTATCAGTGAGAATGTAGAGCTGGAACCAGTTCCTTGCTATCAGTGAGAATGTAGAGCTGGAACCAGTTCCCTGCTATGAGTGAGAATGTAGAGCTGGAACCAGTTCCCTGTTATCAGTGAGAATGTAGAGCTGGAACAAGTTCCCTGCTATCAGTGAGAATGTAGAGCTGGAACCAGTTCCCTGCTATCAGTGAGAATGTAGAGCTGGAACCAGTTCCTTGCTATCAGTGAGAATGTAGAGCTGGAACCAGTTCCCTGCTATCAGTGAGAATGTAGAGCTGGAACCAGTTCCCTGTTATCAGTGAGAATGTAGAGCTGGAACAAGTTCCCTGCTATCAGTGAGAATGTAGAGCTGGAACCAGTTCCCTGCTATCAGTGAGAATGTAGAGCTGGAACCAGTTCCTTGCTATCAGTGAGAATGTAGAGCTGGAACCAGTTCCCTGCTATGAGTGAGAATGTAGAGCTGGATCCAGTTCCCTGCTATGAGTGAGAATGTAGAGCTGGAACCAGTTCCCTGCTATCAGTGAGAATGTAGAGCTGGAACGAGTTCCCTGCTATCAGTAAGAATGTAGAGCTTGAACCAGTTCCCTGCTATCAGTGAGAATGTAGAGCTGGAACCAGTTCCCTGCTATGAGTGAGAATGTAGAGCTGGATCCAGTTCCCTGCAATCAGTGAGAACGTAGAGCTGGAACCAGTTCCCTGCTATCAGTGAGAATGTAGAGCTGGAACCAGTTCCCTGTTATCAGTGAGAATGTAGAGCTGGAACAAGTTCCCTGCCATCAGTGAGAATGTAGAGCTTAAACCAGTTCCCTGCTATCAGTGAGAATGTAGAGCTGGATCCAGTTCCCTGCTATCAGTGAGAATGTAGAGCTGGAACCAGTTCCCTGCTATCAGTGAGAATGTAGAGCTGGAACGAGTTCCCTGGTATGAGTGAGAATGTAGAGCTGGAACCAGTTCCCTGCTATCAGTGACAATGTAGAGCTGGATCAAGTTCCCTGCTATCAGTGAGAATGTAGAGCTGGATCCAGTTCCCTGCTATCAGTGAGAATGTAGAGCTGGAACCAGTTCCCTGCTATCAGTGAGAATGTAGAGCTGGAACGAGTTCCCTGCTATCAGTGAGAATGTAGAGCTGGATCAAGTTCCCTGCTATCAGTGAGAATGTAGAGCTGGAACCAGTTCCCTGTTATGAGTGAGAATGTAGAGCTGAAACCAGTTCCCTGCTATCAGTGAGAATGTAGAGCTGAAACGAGTTCCCTGCTATCAGTGAGAATGTAGAGCTGGAACCAGTTCCCTGCTATCAGTGAGAATGTAGAGCTGGATCAAGTTCCCTGCTATGAGTGAGAATGTAGAGCTGGAATCAGATCCCTGCTATGAGTGAGAACGTAGAGCTGGAACCAGTTCCCTGCTATGAGTGAGAATGTAGAGCTGGATCCAGTTCCCTGCTATCAGTGAGAATGTAGAGCTGGAACCAGTTCCCTGCTATCAGTGAGAATGTAGAGCTGGAAGCAGTTCCCTGTTATCAGTGAGAATGTGGAGCTGGAACCAGTTCCCTGCTATCAGTGAGAATGTAGAGCTGGAACCAGTTCCCTGCTATCAGTGAGAATGTAGAGCTAGATCAAGTTCCCTGCTATCAGTGAGAATGTAGAGCTTGAACGAGTTCCCTGCTATCAGTGAGAATGTGGAGCTGGAACCAGTTCCCCGCTATCAGTGAGAATGTAGAGCTGGAACCAATTCCCTGCTATGAGTGAGAATGTGGAGCTGGATCCAGTTCCCTGCTATGAGTGAGAATGTAGAGCTGGATCCAGTTCCCTGCTATGAGTGAGAATGTAGAGCTGGAACGGGTTCCCTGCTGTCAGTAAGAATGTAGAGCTGGAACCAGTTCCCTGCTATCAGTGAGAATGTAGAGCTGGAACCAGTTCCCTATGAGTGAGAATGTAGAGCTGGATCCAGTTCCCTGCTATCAGTGAGAACGTAGAGCTGGAACCAGTTCCCTGCTATCAGTGAGAATGTAGAGCTGGAACAATTTCCCTGTTATCAGTGAGAATGTAGAGCTGGAACCAGTTCCCTGCTATGAGTGAGAATGTAGAGCTGGATCCAGTTCCCTGCTATCAGTGAGAATGTAGAGCTGGAACCAGTTCCCTGCTCTCAGTGACAATGTAGAGCTGGATCAAGTTCCTTGCTATCAGTGAGAATGTAGAGCTGGATCCAGTTCCCTGCTATCAGTGAGAATGTAGAGCTGGAACCAGTTCCCTGCTATCAGTGAGAATGGAGAGCTGGAACTAGTTCCCTGCTATCAGTGAGAATGTAGAGCTGGATCAAGTTCCCTGCTATCAGTGAGAATGTAGAGCTGGATCCAGTTCTCTGTTATGAGTGAGAATGTAGAGCTGGAACCAGTTCCCTGCTATCAGTGAGAATGTAGAGCTGAAACGAGTTCCCTGCTATCAGTGAGAATGTAGAGCTGGAACCAGTTCCCTGCTATCAGTGAGAATGTAGAGCTGGATCAAGTTCCCTGCTATGAGTGAGAATGTAGAGCTGGATCAAGTTCCCTGCTATCAGTGAGAATGTAGATCTGGAACCAGTTCCCTGCTATCAGTGAGAATGTAGAGCTGGAACCAGTTCCCTATGAGTGAGAATGTAGAGCTGGAACCAGTTCCCTGCTATCAGTTAGAATGTAGAGCTGAAACGAGTTCCATGCTATCAGTGAGAATGTAGAGCTGGAACCAGTTCCCTGCTATCAGTGAGAATGTAGAGCTGGATCAAGTTCCCTGCTATGAGTGAGAATGTAGAGCTGGAACCAGTTCCCTGCTATGAATGAGAACGTAGAGCTGGAACCAGTTCCCTGCTATCAGTGAGAATGGAGAGCTGGAACCAGTTCCCTGCTAGCAGTGAGAATGTAGAGCTGGAACTAGTTCCCTGCTATCAGTGAGAATGTAGAGCTGGAACCAGTTCCCTGCTACCAGTGAGAATGTAGAGCTGGAACCAGTTCCCTGCTATCAGTGAGAATGTAGAGCTGGAACCAGTTCCCTGCTATCAGTGAGAATGTGGAGCTGGAACAAGTTCCCTGCTATCAGTGAGAATGTAGAGCTGGATCCAGTTTCCTGTTATCAGTGAGAATGTAGAGCTGGATCAAGTTCCCTGCTATCAGTGAGAATGTAGAGCTGGAACCAGTTCCCTGCTATCAGTGAGAATGTAGAGCTGGAACAAGTTCCCTGCTATCAGTGAGAATGTAGAGCTGGATCAAGTTCCCTGCTATCAGTGAGAATGTAGAAATGGAACCAGTTCCCTGCTATCAGTGAGAATGTACAGCTGTATCAAGTTCCCTCCTATCAGTGAGAATGTAGAAATGGAACCAGTTCCCTGCTATCAGTGAGAATGTAGAAATGGAACCAGTTCCCTGCTATGAGTGAGAATGTAGAGCTGGATCCAGTTCCCTGCTATCAGTGAGAATGTAGAGCTGGAACGAGTTCCCTGCTATCAGTGAGAATGTACAGCTGGAACCAGTTCCCTGCTATCAGTGAGAATGTAGAGCTGGAACAAGTTCCCTGCTGTCAGTGAGAATGTAGAGCAGGAAACAGTTCCCTGCTATCAGTGAGAATGTAGAGCAGGAACGCGTTCCCTGCTATCAGTGAGAATGTAGAGCAGGAACCAGTTCCCTGCTATCAGTGAGAATGTAGAGCAGGAACCAGTCCCCTGCTCTCAGTGAGAATGTAGAGCTGGAACAAGTTCCCTGCTATCAGTGAGCATGTAGAGCAGGAACCAGCCCCCTGCTCTCAGTGAAACTATAGAGCTGGAACCAGTCCCCTGCTCTCAGTGAGACTATAGAGCTGGATCCAGTTTCTTGCTATCAGTGAGAATGTACAGCAGAAACCAGTTCCCTGCTATCAGTGAGACTATAGAGCTGGAACCAGTTCCCTGCTATCAGTGAAAATGTGGAGCTGGAAACAGTTCGCTTATATTAGTAAGCATAGATATCTGAAACTGGTTCCCTGCTATTAGTGAGAATGTATACCTGGAAAGGTCAGTGTGAATGTAGACATTAAATCTGTTCCCTGTTGTTAGTGAGAATGTAGTTCTGCAACCATTTCTCTGCTAAGAGTGAGAATGTAGAGCTGGATCCAGTTCATTATATTTCCTTGAGTCTGACATAGTTTTGCAACAAACTTAAAGTGGTTTTGCTGATCCAAAGAGTTTGCTGTGTGTGATGAGCGCAGTGCGTTCGTGATCAACTGGACTCGTGAGAGCGTGCGATCACGATTGTTCACACTTAATAACGTATGACGGATGAGGCGGTGCATTGAGGATTGTTTTGAATCAATAAGGCGCTATTCTGACGAGTAATTGTTGACAGGGCCCCCCCAGAGGTTGCTGACGCAACTTAATTTAGAAGCATGCATTGATATTATTTGTACCATGTTTTCTGCTATAAATGTCCAAATAATGGGCTAGTTTGTTGAGCTATCATTTGTGGCTCGATCGTTTTTGAAAAATGTGTTAATATCTCAGTGGGATATTCCTCGTAGGGTGGGGACTTAAAACACGGTAGGACGAACACCTCAGCCGTGGCAGATCACTGTTATAATTCAGTAGGCTCACATGACATTGACATCTCCAAGACGGAGGTTCTCTGCAAGCCATCCGGCTACCATGAGAGATTCGTTCATGAGGCTATCCACATATACAAACACAGAGAAAATTTCAAACGAGAAGATGGATTCTGGCTTAGTAACCATTGGATAGACGTTATAAACCATTTCGGTTCTTGATTGATTGTATTTTACGGTGAATTTCAGACCGCAGTCCATTCCCTGGCACTGCCTATTAGTACCTATCACACGACGGTCAATAGTATAGTTTATAGCATTTGTATAATAATAAATAGTATAACAGCGTAATGTTTAACATAATTCATAAGGCAATATATAGTAGCGTAATTGTATAGTGAATATACAGCAGTGTGGTATACAGTAGGGTTAATAGAATAATATATAGTGTAATACTACAAGTCTAATATTTTATAGTCTAAAGTATAGGGTAGTGTATAGTAACGCATTGTATAATTCAAGGGTGGGATTTGTCTATGGATACGATATTATACAATGTAGTTTAGATTGGAAGGTATAATATTGTATTGTATAGTAGTCCAGTTTACAGCATAGTCATAACGCAACATAGGACAGAGCAGCGCACCGTGGCTGTTTCCTCCTCTTCCACCCCTCCTCCTCCGTTCCGAACATAGATGGACTCGTCCGTCTGAACACAAGCTCGTCGTTCAACCGTGGTGTTAATCCCTCACACCAACATTATGCTAGTCCCCCAGTTACATGCTAATTTATATGTAAACTCCTCTCCCCCCTCCCCTCGTCCGTCTGAACATAGCTCGTCGCTCTCCGTGGTGCTAATCCCTCACACCAACATCATGCTAATCCCCCAGTTACATGTTACTTATATGTTAACTCCTGTGTCAAGGCGCTCTGTTCCTCCCACACAGCTTAAAAGACGCTGTCCATGCTTGGCAGTGTTCACTCAAGCGCTGTCTTCCGGACAGTCCTGTTTCTTCACCTGTGGCCGAAACGTCGTGAGAATTTAATTGTTATTTTTTTATTATTTTATTCCCATACTACATGATTTTACAGAAAGAACCCAGAAGAGGGTGGGGATGGTTTAGTTTTATTGTATGTGTTTGGGTGATTTGTTTTCCTTTCTCGTACTCGCACTACTATGGTGTTTTGTATTGTTTGTTGTTGTAACGTTCTTACCCTCCCCTACTGGACATATGTGAGAAAGAGCTTTACAGCTCATTCTGATGCTAATAATGCACCCGTTAGGCCGTCTTAGTCCACCAGCAACGGGTGTGCGTCCTTGTGTGGCCCTATTTTGTGTCAGGCCTAGGGACAAATAGCCCCAAGCCGTCACCATCCCTCCCCTTGGGCAGCCCCAATTTTTAAGGATAATTATTGATGATTCACAATGAATCTTCCACGATACCTACTATAATCACCCAGGAATGTCCTTAACGCTCGTGGCGTCACTCCACATCGACCAGCCCCCTCATTAATATTCATGAGCAGGTGACGTCCTCCAAATGGACCCCCCCCCTCATTAATAATCATGAGCAGGTGACGTCACTCCACATGGAGCACCCTCCCCCTTCATTAATAATCATGAGCAGATGACGTAATTCCACATCGAACAGCCCCCTTCATTAATAATCATAAGGTGACGTCCTCCAAAAGGACAACCCCCCCCCCATTCATAATAAGCGGCTGACGTGACTCCACATGGGGGGGCGAGGCACCTACTCCCCCCTCCTCGGCGTCAACTTACAACCTTCATTACAAAGACAGGACCCTCACGTCACGCGATCTCCGTAACGCTATTGAGACATAGAAGTAAAAAGGACGTTATTATGAACAAGGGATTCTCACCTTTAAGTGAAATAGGTCTGTGTCACCGCGCACTTACAAATTGCACACGAATTGATGCAATAAATATCACGTCGCAGTCTGCTTTTCGCTTGCAAGTTTCAGATTTACTGCAATACACCTGTCCTTGGACGGGCAAAAGGCGAGTTATTAATGGCAAAGATTGAAGATTGGTGCCGATGACAAACAATTGTAATGAGATGGTGATGATGAGTTTGGTGAAGCCTGCTTCTGGTGCGACTAGGGCAGGATGCACGTGCCACTTCCAAACATCGATGGGGCATCGTTCTACTACGTGACAGATCCGCCGTGTGAATGGCGGTGGCCTCACCACCTTCTCCACCTTCTCCAGTTGTGAAGTCCGGCAGGGTGTGCTGGGCGGACAGGTTGTTGTTGCCCTGCACGTGCTGGCGGAGGCTGTCACATGGCTCTGTGGCTACGTGGGGCTGAGGTCCACTCACACAATATAACATTGACAAACATATTTCTTTATCTTGCATATCTGGCGCTCTAACCGTATGGCAGTCAAGTGTAAAAGCATTCGCTAAATACATGTTTTTTTTAAATCTGCCTAGCATTGCTGTGGGTTTGCCCAATGCCTTTGTTGAAGGCCCCTTGTCTCTTAAGAGATTTAGCGGCAATTACCAAAGATTGAAACGTGATTTTATGGCAATAGCCTCATCGGAAACGTCAGCTTAATTTACAAACTGCTCTTATCCGTAGAGCCGTCCCTAGGGTCGCACGGCGAATCCAGGCGACTGCCCCGGGCCCCGCACTTTGGGGGGGGGGGGGCTCCCCTCACGCTTCGACATCGCAGTATTGTCAGATCACTTACTTCCAGTTTAGTTTGAAGGCGTCGATGGTCTGTCCTGGGCCCCCCACTCCCCGTGGACAGCCCTGCTTGCATATGGGCATTGTTGGCCGATCCTATTACCCGCTAAAGTTGACTCCTGACATCCACGCAGCTATTTATGCATGAATGCAAATAATAGGAATAATATAGAACACACACCAGGATTTAATGTGGATCGATTGAGGCAGCGGATATGAGGGTAAAATGGCAAAGGATAAGTGGTGTTTGTACGCGAGGCTGGGTACGACTTGGGGGGGGGGGAGGTGGCACTGGAGCAGTCTTGTGGCTGTGCCACAGAAGGGCGGCGCTGCAAATGGTTCCCGTAGCTCAGAGTTTTTCAACAATGCTGAGCAGCAGGGCCATGAACTGCAGTTCGGCATGTGCTGGGGAGCCACGTGACGGTGCATGCCACGATGCTTTGTAGCGCCGCGATCTCATAACTTCTGGACATTTGTGAATATTCGGATTCTGATAAACGTTTGTACGCGTGAGCACTCATTGCTGCCTCTTGTCTCCGGGTGTCTCTTGTGTGCCTCGCTTTCATCTCACTCACCGTTATCTCTTGTTCACAGCTCTCCCCCCTCTCTTTCTCTCTCATCCCTACCTCGTCAATAATTCTCTTTACTCTGGCTCGTCTGCATCTCTCTCTCTCTCTCCGTCTCGGTGGAGCCATCCTTTGCGATGGAGCCACTCACAGCACCCTGCTGGAGTCAGCGTGCATGGCTCCCCCTTTGTGTCTTCTTTTGTATGGCTGCTGATGTAGATGCAGAGCAACAACTACAATTTAACATAAAAGTGGTCAAGCCAGATAACCGCATCAGCAGCAGAGTGTATTGCCGTGATGTCGCCTTCAAATTTGTTGATCGGGCATTGCGTTGTTAAACGTTGTACGGTCTGTTCTGGATGACCACACTCGCCACACCGGAGAGTTTTTCATTTTCCATTTGTGCATCAGGTATCCACATCTGCCACGGTTTGTGCAGTGGATGCGGTTTAGGGTGGACCATGAGCTTCGTGGAAGATTAAACCCGCGGATCTTCTGTGTTGGGTCTTTCACAAGCAGTGTTTGTTTGTGAGTTCTCGAATGATGTATTAAGGAACTCTGGTGTTTGCGAGTGGGCCCCACTATATGAATGGTTCCTGCAGTGAAACTGAATGGTGCCCCCGCCATGTTACAAAAGTCCTCTGTATGGGAATGTATATTCGTGTGCATGTGGAAGTTCTTTCGCACTGTACGTAGCCAACCGTGCTAATCAGAGGTGTGGAATGGAACTCCCCATGCTTATGCGAGCGGTGCCGTGCTCAACACTCCCTGCCCCGTGTCCGCCGCCAATTTCACCCACAAACCCTGAAGTGGGGGCGAGGGGGCGTTCCCCCCCCCAACTCCACGTGCCAAATGAGAAAGTTTCCTTTCTAGGGCTGCGCCCGACCCCGGGTGTCGCGTGTCAAGCTGCCACCGCTCGAGCCAGGGGACGCGCTGAATCCACACGCACCGCTGTACTTCCCGGGTGCCGGCGCCCCGATGTGGGGGGAGGTGGCGGGGTTGGGGGGGCGATAGCGCACCATCAAACGGCGCGCAACACAAACGCTAATGAGGAATGAGGGACGCAGGCCGCGTTTCAAAACGATGCAGAAGTTTTAATCAAACTCGGTCTTATTTTCCCTCCTCTCTTTTCTTTAAAGTCTCCACAAAGTGCATTTTACAATACGTTTCGTCACGACAACACATTGCACTGTACATAAATAATTACACTGTACAAATACAAACGCCTCACGTATTTACAGGTATCACAATATATATACCGATAATATGTCACGACGCTTACTAAAATAGTGATCCACTCTGGAGGCAGTTGTCGGGGCAGGAGGCAGGGGGAGAGAAAATGTGGCGACGGGGCCTAGAAGCAGAGGCTTTACTTGCAGACAGCCACAAGTGACGTCAAGAAAAAGATTTTTAAAAATATATATTATAATTATTACAGTATTGTTACCATCACAGCTATCACTGTATTATATTATTTTAATTTACATCATTATTATTGTTAAATAGTATTAATAATTATTATTATCGCCTCCGTCGCCGTCGGTATAAAGCGCTAGCGGCCTTTGCGGTTTGAGGAGCAAGTCGGGCGCGGTGACGTCACAGTAGCGTTGAGGGCAGTGATGGGAATGCCGGCAAAGGACACCCCCCCCCCACTGCCCCTCCCCACTGCCCCCCCCCACCGACGGACACTAAATACTGGCAACGGGCAGTCGGGAAAGCGTTCTGTGAAACGAACAAAAACCTTTCTTTATGCAACGGCAACACGTTAGGAAAGTCCCCAGCGCTGTTGTTGTTGTTTTGTTTCGCTTCGTTTTGTAAGTTTCTGCGAGCTGCAGCCACGCAAGTTCACCCACGCCTTGGACCCTGGAATTGGCAATTTGGAGGAAAAACACCAGCCACACGACGGCGGTGTCATTTGGAGGCTTCGCGTGACGGGGCGCGCATGGGCGGACGGGTAGAACGAATCCCAACGGGGTCCCCCTCCGCCCTCGCCGCGTGAATCGCCATAAGAGTTTGTGCATCGTCAGCGTCTATTGTGGCTTTGGTCCAAGCGCAGCTCCGCCGAGGTCCGAGCTGTAAATTCTCTCGGCGTGATTTTCGTGACGCGCCTGATTCGACAACGCAAGTGCTCGGGCAAATCCTGGATCGGGCTTGCCACATTCGTGGCCGAGCTCCGCGTCGCGCATCCGCCGGTTCCCTCAAAAGGTTCATGGAACATCCTGGGCACCACCCTCTTTCACCGGCGCAGCCACGACCCGGCCCCCGACCGCCGCTCACGCTGCAGGCCACGCCAGTCCAGTTTTTCCACCGGTGCCGGGCGGCTAGCTATCTGTAGAAGAAGACCTCCAGCCAGCAGGGGCAGTCCAGCACGCATTGGCGTGAGTAGTCGCGTCCCCAGCCCTTGCCAAAGCTGATGCGGACGCTGTAGATGTCTCGCGGGCGGTCACCGGCACCGCCGTCGTCAGCGCGCGACAGCTTGTGTAGGTGGCGTGCATGCTCAAAGTCGAACACCTTCACCGAGTGGCCCGACGGAACGCGGCACAGCACTTGGGCGCGCCCGCCGCCCCCGCCGGGAGCTGAGCATCCTGGCGCGTCGAGCGTGGGTGAGTGCACGAAGGCCGGTTGCTCGCCGCGGTTGTAGGCCCAGACGCCATCGGGCTCGCGACTCAGCAGGAGGCCTGAGCCAACGCGGGCCCGCGTGCGCCGCACCGTCTGACTGCCGCCGTTGGTGCCGGGCAGCTGTTTGAGGCAGAGGCCCCGCGTAGCGGTGGAGGCGGCGGCGGTGCAGGCGGTGGCGGTGCCATCGCCGCTTTGAGGTAGCTCATAGAAGACAGACACGGCCTGCTCATAGGCGTGAAACAGCGGCCCCGCGCGCGTCTTGTGCTCCCAGTAGGCGAGCGTGCACCATGGTTTGCTCTTGTGCACGTCCCGGGGCAGGAATGTGCCTGTCCAGAGAGAGGGGGGGGCACGGAGAGAAACACGAGCGCCATCGTTATTGCTGGGATGGCGACATGGTCTTCATCGTCAGGTGCGTAACAATGCCATTTTTTATATAATTTTGATTCCCATTGTTTCCCCTGGAACGCGTCACCGAGTCTGTCAAGTTTTTTTTCAGAGTAGGTGGACGATGATCGCCGTGCAAATTCAAAATTGAGCAATTTTTTGCGGGGTGACATTTCAAATTTGCCAAATTTGGACCGTGCGAATGTTGTCGCAGGATCCACTCCAGAGCAAACGGACCGTAGCGTTGTTGTGGTTGTTACACCACGGTTTTAATTTAGGGGGCCGCGAATTGCCACCGTGGTCAGCTCACCATCCGCTATGAACCTGGTGGCTTGAGAATTCGATTGCTGACCACGGCTAACATCAGCGGCGAGCAGTATCTTAACGGGTCCTACCTCCACACCCCCTACCCCCAACCCCGACTTTCCAAGTGGTGAAATATAGTCAAGAAACCCCCACAACCGAGACAGTATGCATCACAGGGCTTCACCCTCAGGAAAGCTTCGACAAGTTTTCTGTTTCCCCGCCACGCGTTACAAAGTAAGAACGTTCAGGGAGATCCACAGAGGCAGGTTCACAAACCCACTCGCTATGCTGCCATCCTGGCCATCCCGCAGCGCATTGGGAATGTGGAGCTTCACACAAACTTACGCTGAGCCACCAGCCATTGCCCACTAAGCACCACCTGCACTGCTGGCTCAAGCTGCCACGTTGGTATCGAAGCTGTACCCCCCATTGTTAAGGAGTAAACCTGGATGACGTCTAGAAAACGAGAGCACTTGCGGTGACTAATCCATTCCTGGCCTTAAACCCCCCCCCCACCACACAGTCCGGTTGTTAGCGTATTTCGTCGACACATTTCAGCACCAATTCCTCGATCACAGGTCTGCCTCCTAAGCAATGCGAGGAGGCTCTCTGATGCGGCTCGCTCTGTCCCATGGCCGATATGAATCGGGGCAGGAAGAGACCGCGCAGACTCGACTCTCTACGGCACCGGCCAGAACCATTATGTCAATTAAGGTCGTCCTGATGAATGATTAATTCCCCTCCTCCTGCACCCCCCCGCCCACCGCGCAGTCAGTTGTGCAAGCGAGCGAGCCGTCTCCTCTCTGTCTCCCCTCGCAAGGTCGTAAACCGTCCTAACGACGTTATATTCAATTCTCGCGGCTGGGTTATTTTTTTCTCCCATTGCCAACACGCGAAGCAGACGCGATGCCTCGCAGCTGACCCCCACCACCCCCCCCCCCAGTCATCCCTGCAGACCAGGAGGAGGATGCCACTCAGTGGGCATGGCTATGTGCCATTGGAGCCCACAGGGCCAGAGGGACTTGGGGCACCGGGCTACGGAGATGGTGGGGGGACGGGGGCAGATTTTGAGACAGTTGGGGGGGGCGAGAATTTAATTCCTTGCATCAGCGCCCATGTCAATCACAAGATGCTACACGCATGTGAAGCCAGATGCGGTGAGCGGTGCAGCGTAAAGGTTTTCACTCGTGAGGAGCGAGCGAGTGAGGAGCCAGCAAGTAAAGAGCAAGCGAGTAGCGAGCGAGTGAGGAGTGAGCACGCCAGCAGTCAGAATGCTGGGGTCAGACCCGATACAGTTGTGCCTGCACACACCAGGTGGGCCTTGTTTTTGTATTTGGGTGGGATTTGTTTGTTTGGCAAATGGCCCAGTGTTTGTTTGTGTTGGGGTCTTTGCACGCCGCCCTGCCCGTCTACTCAGCCTACCCTGCGGGCCATTCAGGACCATTCAGGGGCCGGTTCAGGGCCATCCGGGCCGTCTGGTTGAAATGCCACTTGCCCTCGACTTGAGCGCAACGAAGTTTCTCATGAAGAGCAGAGGCGGTCGTCCTCAACCCCCCACCACCACCCCTCACAGTGAACTATACCATCGCCTAACCCCCACCCTTCATTCCAGGCATCATACATCATTAACTCACTCTACCAGACCAAACCATTTACTCCCGGCAATTTACGAGCTCGCAGGAAGGCAGGAATGGTTTCTGGGAGAGAGCAGCGGTGGCTGCCGTTCCGCCCGCCGCGGGCTCGTTAAACAACGCCCTTCAAGCGCCCCCGCCGACTCCCGGAGAAAAACGGCGAACGGAGAGTGCGGCCCGCATTCCACGCCACTTGAGTAACCGCCGCGCACAACGGCGGTGGCGGTGACATCGAACGCGACGATCGCTCTCTCTCACTCGGCGACGCGGTCCTTGTTCGTGCTGCCCGGCTAAACACCTCGGCGTACACGCCCCCGCGGGGGTGTAAATCCTCCGCGAGCGACTTTTGCGAGTCTGGCTCCGCGTCGGCTCTGCCCATAATAACCACCTCCAGCGGGCCCACCTCGCCCTTTAATCATCGCCGCGGTTTAAAGGGCGGGGGCAGCGGAGTAGGGAGCAGCACCGGAGCTTAACAGCTCTCACCCTCGCCTCCCCGCCCCTCTGTCCGCCGCTCCTCCTCCTACCGTTGCTCTCAATCATCTCTCTCTCCCCTCACTCGGCTCGGAAGCCACGGTGTTCAGGGCCTCACTGCCGCCTTTGTGAGGACGCTCGCTGCGGTGGCCACTTGGGTTCGAGTACCGGCTCCGGGGCCTCGTTCAATCGCTCGAGTGGCTGGCGGCGTCGCCAAGCCGTGCGCCCTCCCTCTCACCCGCCCACCCGGCCTCTCATCCACCCACCCACTCATCCACCCATCTACCCTTTCATCCACCCACCCTCCCTCTTCATCCAACCACCCTCTCATCAACCCACACACCCATCCACCCCCCTGCCGCCTTCGTGTCTGCACTCAGAGTGCTGTGTTGAGGGTGGGGGGTGGGGCGGTGGCGACAAGCAGAGGGAGGGGAGGCGAGGGCCCTGAAGCTGGTGGGGGCTGGGAGGGTGAAGTAGGATGAGAAGGGGAGGAGGGGGAATCCTGAAGCTTTTCAGAGCCATGCCGTGCCCCGCGCACACGCAGCGCAACATCGCGTACACCTGCAGCCGCTATCCACTGCTGGATGAGTATCCCCTTTGCCGTGTGGATCATGGGATGGGAGGATTTGAGATGGATGGTAGCAGCACTTGACAGTGAGGGATGATGGCAGCATGGTGGGGGATGGAAAAGGTCTTCATCCAGCAGTGGATAGATAATAGCTGCTGCTGACGATAAAGATCGTGACGAAAAATGCTAAAGCTCACGTGGGGACCGTAAAAAGGTGGAGGTGCAACCCTGCAGTTGTTCGTTCACGGCATCGCTGGCAGAAGGGCCTCTGACCCAACGGAGCTCTCGAGAAACCTTCTGGGGCGGGCCGTGGCCCCAAACTTGCGGCCCACAACGCCACGCCGAGCGTCTCGCGGAACCGCTGCAGGTTCCACGACTCCACTTTCACAGAACGCCAGACGACTTGCTGCACGCACGGTGGGCCCGCGACAAACGTTCCAGTTTGACGGTCATCCGCGCGGGTACAGACACTTCGGGAGCCTCTGCCTCCGAGGGTATTTGGCCTACTCCTCCACGCTGGCCAAGAAGCCTCAGCAAGAGGTGGAAATGGCCGCACTTTACCTAGCAATCGACTGAGCATGGTGTAACTATTTATACCACTGGGGTGACAGAGGGGGGTGGCTGGGGATTTAAGAAACTTGCCCACCCACCCCCCCATTGTTTCAACTGCCGCGCCGGGAGATGGAATTGAACCTCCGGGGCGCTGCTCACATGGCGACACTCACGACGAGGCTCACGAAGACGCCGGTGCTGCAGGCTACGCGCCGGGCACTGCATCTTTAATAAAGGTCAGGCTGAGGCCCTGAGGCGCGGAGAACACTTAATGGCAGCTCCTGGGGACATTTACATAATAGAGTACAGTCTAATAACTCTCAGCAAGCCTCCCCTGCCTGCCCGTGTGTCTGCCTGCCTGCTATTAGGTCGACAAAAATGTTCCGAGAAGCATTCCATATTTTTGTTGTTGTTGTCGTTGCTGGAAGTAGCTGTGGCAGTAATGGCCCCCGTAATCACCTCTTTAGTGGCCGTCTGCAATGGGGCACGTGGGGAGAGAGGCAGCCCCCAGTTTACTCGCTGCACCTCCACTGCCCCCTCTCAACATTACCACCATAATTACAGCAACATCACCACTATTATTATAATTATCATCATGATCGTAATTATCACACTCATAAGTCCTGGGTCAGCTTGTGCCAACATCTAAGCTCAACTAAACTTATTTTACCAGGTAAGGCCCACTGAGCTACATGGCTCTTTGAGAGGCTACCTGGCCACAAATGATAACTCAACGAAGTGGCTTATCACGTGGATATTTATAGCGGTAGCTAAAATACTCGAAACGCGTGATGATGATTCCTTATGGAGGGAAAAACCGGAGTTTAATGTTCTCCCACGTGGAGAACATTAAACTCCAAACATACAGGCGTCAGGGTGGGGATCGAATCCATCACCTCCTTCTACCGGGCGAGGGAGTTAACATCTTGCCACATCTCCCTGTCACTCTCCCATCACGATGCGCGCTCTTTTCCGAGGCTACCTCGCCGCCGTCTTTCAGAATCACCGTTACGCTGCCTCCTCGCTCTTCCTCTCTCACCATCCCCCACCAACTCAAAAGTCCATCGCGACAACTTGGAGGGGTGGCCTCGGCAAATGGACGACTCCGGCGTTCAGCCTCAAGGTGGCTTGGAATGTGCACTGAGACGAAATCCCTATGCTCTCACCCAACACCAAATGCCAGTATGGTCCAAATTTACATACACAAAAAAATCTGCATTTTTAACACCAACAATGAGAGAAAAACGTCCTGACACCCTGGGTAGTCACCCTTTGGGCAAATCAGAGGAGAAACTGCACCATTCACAGTTGCCCCATGGTCAATCTCGTCTTTCTCCGCTGCATTAAAGGGCTCATTGCCTGAAACGTCAGCCTATTTACACAAGTCTGTGTTGCAGAGGCGGTGTCAGTGACGGATGTGGCAAGTTCCTTTTGTTCGCGCTCCGCTGCCAAAGCTGCGCTTCTCTTAATAGAAACTAGGCTCATGGGTTACAGAAACAACAACAACAAGCACACGGTCAGCACGTTTCCTCCGGGACTCTCGGACCGCAGGGGTGGCCAACGGAGCGCCCCACGACGAGCCGGTGCCAATGCCAACGATGGCAGCGCTGTCCCACAATGGTCGTGACCCCTGCCGTGTCGGCGCTGTCGCTTGCGCCAATCCCCAGATGCGCACGTTACGAACGAGGCGATTTATTTATTATTATTATTATGAGACCGCAGAGGCCACGAGTCGGATGCCCTAAAGCCTCAGCCTCAATCAGGGCAGACAATCTGGCATAGGCCCAGACTTTGCTTGTGCTTTGAAGATGGCAAAGTGGTTAGAGTGGGGGTGGTTGGGGTGGGGGGTTGTTGGGAGCAGGGAGTAGGTGGGGGAGGGCAAACCTCAGTCTGCGTTCACAACGTTGCCCGAACGTCAGTGAAAACAACGGCGGTGGTGGCGGCTGCTTCAAGAGCCGCTGCGGCTGAGTTATCTGCATCAAGACAATCGTTTATGGCCATAATCCCACCGCAAGTGAACAGCATGTCCCGACACGATTCACGCACGCACGCCCTTCATCTGTAACCAGACGAGCGTCAACCAAGAACCAAGGGTTCTTGGTTGAGGGTGCCATTCCCACCTTGGCGACCGCTCGTTCTGCATAACGATGTGGCGGCGTAGCTATCGAGTGTGCAGGCAGTGCAACTGCACTGGGGCATCATGGGCCACAGGCGCCCAGGCGGCAAGCTATGAAGAGGTGGAAATTAGGACGAGGTGGCAGGGTGGGGGTCCCATTATATTCATTGAATCAGGGCGCACATCAAACGCGCTGTGCCACAGATTTCCACCAAGCTATTACACTAAGTGTGGCGATGGCGAGCATTCGCCAAGAAGGGGAGTGAATGACCAAATGGCCGACCCGGGGTCCCATTCATCGATACGTTGCAGCCACGCCATGGACCGTGCGTGATCTCAAAATATTTTCCAAGAAACCCCCCCCCCTTCTACGGGCAAAGACTCGGGATCCACGGCGCTTAGGAGAGGAAGCCTCCAGAGCCGACAGCTGCGGTCTCTGTTGGTGGACAAGGGCGGACGAGAGCTCAGCACGAAGGCTGCGGTTAGTAAAACCACAGGGCCCAAATAAAGCTTTGCACGATTGAAGAGTGCGGAGGCCGCCTTGCTCACAAACAATCGCAGCTCGCCGCCACCGGCACCGTCGCCGCGCCTCAACTCGCTGTCCCATTGGATCACGTCAAATATTTAATTTGTTGGCAGATGGCCGGGGTGGTGTGGGGCTGTGTTGGGGGGGGGGAAGGGGAGATGGGTTGGGGTAGTTGGCGGGGTGGCAGATGAGGGGTTTCAGGAGGTTGGACCCAGGGAGTTTGGAGGGGTGGGGGTTGGGGGAGCTGAAGTTGAAAATGTCTGGTACTCTTCAACCCTCGGTTCAGCTTTCACGCAGCTCTGTTCCAAATTGACTTTGCAATAAAAACAGACCGGCCGCCCCGGCCGATCAACCCCAGGGTGTCGCCACTCCCGCAGCTCGTTGGCACGGGGGCGCCCGAGCGAGCGGCCAGCGTCTGGAACCGAGACGGCGGCACGGTATGGCACCGGCACTCTCGGGGGAGGGGGGAACTGGCGCCGGGGGGTACACCGCGGACCGTCGCGGGCATATCGCCCGATCTGCGCGCGACCTCTGACCATGACGGCACCCCGCGTCGGTTTCTTCAGCGGGCGTTTAAACACCGTGCCGCAGCAGTGGCCGCCAAATTTTACTTCTCACTCATCCAACCTACCCCACTTAGTCGCCCAGTAATAAAATGTCAGCGAAGTGGAATCGTTAACTGTTAAGGGGTTTACAGAGACAAAACGCAGAATGTGGACAACTCAATATTCTAGATGCTCGGCCAAAATCCCAAGCAGGATGCTCATCAAAAGCATCTTGACACTCATTGAGGCTATCCTAGTAAACTACATATACACACGACATCAGACCTCCAACAAGTAAAACAAAACGTTACAATCTAGAGGTAGTGCAATGCTATGTCGACAACACCGCACGTATTGCAAGACGTGTCCTCTGCAGTTAAACGTCAACTCCACTGGTGCTGGAATCGTCCTTGTGGCTCAGCGACTGGCCTGGTGCTGTCACGGGCCCTGGCAGCACCAAGTCAACGGCCAAGGCTGTCGGAATGTGGCACTCACCAGTTCCAGATGAATGTCTTGGCCACAAACCAGCGCCTCCAAAAGCTAGCGCCAAAACAAAACCTCAGCTTCCCCCCCACCCTGCACCCCCCCACAACCCACTCCTCCGCCGCCGCACCCACCACCTTCCTCCCACCAGCGCCTCCACACCCAAGTACCCTAGCGTGCCGGGGCAGGAGGTCACATGACCTCTCCTCCCACCTCCCCCTCCCGGCACGGGCTCTCGAATTCTTGTCGTAATTCTTTGGTATTTCCTTGTGATAACCGCTCGACTTCACAAAGACACGGCGGCGAGTTCAACTGGATTCCGCCCCCCCAACCCCTCCTTTTCCCCACCGCAAAATGACGACGCCCGGTTTGAGTTGAGTTTGCACAAGGGGGTTTTTCGCCGCACGCGAGTCCAAGCGAATGTCTCAAATTGCCGGGGCGGGCGATTCCACCGTTTGAACTGGGCCGCCGCCCGTCGCGAACTCTCTCCCGCGGTGACTGCTCGCATAACGATTCACGGTTTCGTTTCGTCTTTAAAAAAAAATCGTGCTCTCTCCCGGATCGCGAGCTCCCATGCCTTTTATCGCTGGAAAATAATGGGACGTTTAGGTGGGGGAGGGGGGAATAAAAGCCATTACTTCCTTTGGGTAAACCCATCCTTGGGCTCCTGAATTCAAAACACGGGACCCCACAATGGGCGCCCTGTGTCCAATGTGTGGGATTATCCACGGGGGCGGGAGAAAGAGAGAGGGGAAAACACGGGGCACAGATGAAAATTTTCTGCTCAGGTATGTAAACTGCACTAGTGGAGAAAGTAAACCATAAAGGGCTCGGTAGCAAACAAAATATTTTTATGTTTTGCCAGAAACGGAACCCTTTGGAGTTCGTCTGTACACTTGGCTCAGGCCTTCACATACTTGAGACTTGCGATCCCACAACATTAATTAGAACGAAGCGGTCGGGGCGGTGCTCGGGGTTGGGTTTTTTTCCCTTCCGTTTTTTTTGGTTGTTACTGGGAAGGGCAAACTGTTGGTCTGGGTCTGACAGCCGTGGCTCCGCGTGGATGACGGAGCGAGCGGCAGGCCGCTCGGCACTTGGCATCAGCGCTCACCACGGCTCTCCTCAGCGCCCATTTGCGGTATGGCTCGGCGGTTCTCATCAGTGGGCACGCGGCCACTTGCAACATGAGCCGCCGCCACCGCCGTCGCCATCGCGCATGTATGGGCGGTGGAGTCGAGCCAAAAAACCCACAGTGGGGACACGATTAGTTGTGCCATGCCCTCCCGGCGGTATCCTTTGAATCGCCAACAGTGGGGCGAGCACGCGGGTGGGCAGGCAGGGATGGAGGCAGTTCCAAACTAGCTGGAAGTTGGCCAGCAGTCTAAACAAGCTGACCCTGACAGTGCCAAGGAGGGCAAGTGGAAGGGAAGGTGGCTGCCATGCCCCGATCTGATTTCTCTTGCGACTGACGCACTTTCAAACAACATGATGGGGGTGGGGGTGAATCACAAAATCAGCGAGTAAAAAAAAGAGTCCCCGACGTTTATGTGAGAAAATCCAGAGAGAGGCTTCTAATGATTTTTTTGGGGGGGTGGGCGGGAGGGGGGGGTGTGTTAATGTTACACGCGAGGGGAAATGGGCTCTGTCGTGGTGGCAGCCTGTAACTCGAGACAACAACCCTCAGCTCACCGCGAAGAAAATATATAACTAGAGGAGGAAGAGAAGGGGGGACAGGGGGGTCACGACGGGTGTGCCCCCACCCTCTCGGTCCCCGGGCGAGCGGCCAAGTGCCAGGCCAACTTAAGGAAGGGTTTATTTCTAAACATCCTGAAACCCCGGGCTCTCGGAGTCATAAGTCTACGAACACGGCAGCGGCATGCGGACGCTCAGAATTAAAACCCAACCCCGAGTTGCGTCCAGAAACGCGGGACCTGAATAAAAATAAATATAAAAAGGGGAGGGGCTAATTAAAATATCAAACAAAACGCTCCCAAGTAAATAGAAATGCTACAATGCGTCATTGTTCTTGGCCCATTTTAGAGACAATCATAATTACGACCCAGATAACTCACTTCTGTGGCACCCAAGTGCCGGGCGCAGGGAGGGGATTTGGGGGGCGGGAGGTAGGGGGGGTAAGAGAGGGGGGGCAGATAAACAATAGCGCCGATCGGTGCGACGCGTGGCCATGGCCCCTGTGTTGTTGTGAAAGGAAGTCGCCCCCAAACCGTTTATCGCTTCATTCACGGCCACTCTGGGGCCGCCAGCGCGCTACGACGGCACGGCCGAGGGCGCAGAGGGATGGATCATTAGAAAAAACAATAAATATATGAAATAAAACAATAACAATAAAACCACATCAGATAAAGAAATGGGATGGCAGCAGAATGTGAAAAACCCATCAGGCCAGATTCCCCATGGTAGTGTGGAGAAAAATCCACACTACCATGGGGAGAGAGAACATGCAAACTCCAAATATACAGGTGTCGGGGTCACAATTGAACCGACGACCTGCATACCAGGCGAGGGAGTTAACATCTCACCACCGCAAATCTGGCGGGAACGCATCGTGGCTGGGCGGATCGCTGTTGGTGATGGAAGACGTCGGGCAAAGCCCTCGGCAAAAGATCGGTCGAAAATGAAAGCTTCACTCATCAATAATAAGGAACCACCGTCTGTCCATCCGTCCATCCGTCATGTGGCCATTAAAGATGGAGAAACGAGTTTGGTGTCCCTGCAGCCACAATTCTCATCCCGAGAGAATTGAGGGAGCATGGAGGAGACATGGCGTTCACCCTGAGAAACACTTCCTTCTTCTCGCTCAACGCAGAGAGGATAGAAAGGAGCCACGAGGTTGTTGCTAACGGGATGGCTGCAGTCTTTTTTATCACGGTAGTGTAATTCGAGACATCTCTTGTAAAAATGCGCCTGGAGAGAGTGGCGTTTTCACATCAACACGCCACATCCAAGTCGTGGTGCCATTCGTGGTCTCGTCAATGTAACCATCATGCAATGACAACTGTGGTTGTCCCAGCGAACCAACTAGCAAGCACGTAGCAATGGCGACGTCGTGCCAATAATCAGGACCACGGGGGCATCACGGCCAATGCTGGTTAATGCCGCCACACCGTGCCGTCGCGTCCTGCTCTCTGCCACCTCCTGTGGATCTCCCACGCAGTCAACACCTGAACCTCCACGGTCCCAGCTAATGTAGCACTGTGGTGGTAAGATTTTACCTACCTCGCCTGATATGCAAGAGGTCATAGGTTCGATCTCAACCCTGACACTCGCATATTTTTAGTTTGCATGCCTCTCTCTCCGTGGTCATGTGGATATTTTCTCCGGGTCATCCGGTTTTCCCTCCAAATTTAGAATCAACATCACGCGTTTAGAGTATTTGGCTACTGCTGTAAATTTCCACGTGACAAGCCACTTCTTTAAGCTATCATTTGTGATAGCCGGGTCGCTTCTAAAAAAGAGCAATATTGCTCAGTGGGCCTTACCTGGTAAAAAATATTTTTTGTTTATTGTAGAACCTGGCCTCGTGTAAAAACAACTAAATGCAGCAGCATCATTGAACAACGACGGCCACTGCATCATGTGCATTCAGATGCGCTTCTGCAGCTGTCTGGAATGCTCTTCCGATATTAGGAAGCCGCTGGGAGCTATGCCACATTTTAATCATCTAGATTGACGAACTCATTTCTTTAGAACTGCTTTTTGTGTTTAGTTTGTTATCCTTCCTCTGCACCTACCATTTGTGTGGTTGGTTACGTACGGTGCGAAAGAAGTTCAACATACATACGTACATCGCCAATGTGGCTTAGGGCGCGCGGGGTCCAGGGGAGAGTGAGAGAGCACTCGTGCCATGAAACGCAGCACGGGGCGCTTGTGAACAAGGGGGGGGGGGGGGGGGGACAGCTGCACAGCGCCGCAAAAGTGAAACCCGATGCCTGTGTAAATAAAATGTCAAGGGATAAATAAATTATTAATGGAAAGCCGCAACACAACCAACCCCGCCGCCGCCTTTGTTGGGAGCGAAACGGCGGTGGCGCACGTTTGGCGGGGGGGGGGGGGTCCAGCCGCCGAACAAACAGCGATCTTGTCGAGGCACGCCGAGGGCGCCACTCGCCCGACAGCCAACGGCCCGAGTGGAGCCGCGGCGGCGTCGCGCTCACAATCAGAATCTTTATTTATCCTGGAGAAATCCGATGAGCTGTGAAACTCTTTTTTTTCAAAGGTGTCCAAGCAGTTTCACTGATGTTCAGACGGCCCGGGCAGGCGGAGGAGGATCCCGCGGTCGCCACCTCTCTTTATTTCATTATTTTACCAGGTAAGGCCCCACTAAGCTACATAGCTCTTTTTCCAGAAGCGACCTGGCCATCACAAATTATAGCTCAACGAAGTGGATTAGCATCACGTGGAAATGTATCACAGCCGAATACTGTAAACGCGTGACATTGATTCCATATGTGGAGGCAAAAATCGGAGGACCCCGGTAGAAAAATCCACGTGACCATGGGAAGAGAAAACCTGGCGAGGTAGTTAACATCTCCTAGCCAATGAGCGAGTGCGGTGCAACACAACGCAACTCCTTCCACAACTAGGAATATTTGAATAGTTATCGAAAGGTTTCATCTGTTACTCAATATCTACTCAATTCGGTTATTATTCCCAATAAGTCTACAACTCTTATTATTCTCTACTCAATCTGTAATTTGCCTCTATGTGCATGCTATGCAGAAGGGCAACAGGCCGAAACTTTGCCGATTGAACATATTTCCTCATTAAGGCCACACACACGCACGAGCTCGCGTGAGATATGGTCCGTCCTCTGGCAATAGAGGTTACACAGGTGAATGTGACTGCATGATTAAATAGAGGTTACACAGGTGAATGTGACTGCATGATTAAACAATGTCAGTGACTTAGAGGAAACGCAGATTCGGCAATCCACTGGCACGTCCAGATATTCCCAGTGTCACCCCAGCAAACAAAACGTGCTCCGCAAAATCGGCACTGACCAAACATCTCAACTCAGCCCCGAAGCTCAGGGTTTTAGTGGATAAATCGTATTTAACTTGCTGGTTTGTGAACATTGATGGTCGCTCAAGATTTCCCCACGAAAACTAAAACATTCAAAAGTTAATTCCCGCTGAACTGAACCGGGGGATTATCAATCTGCTGCTCGCAACCCTGAGCCAGTCATGGAAAGTCCACACTCCTATGGCAGCAGGAGTCTTTAGAACTGCTTTTTGTTGTGTTCAGTTTGTTGTCCTTCCCGATTAGCACGGTTGGTTATGTACGGTGTGAAAGAAGTTCAAAACACATAGGTACTTATATGTTGACTTCTCGACAACGCGGCTCTCGTTTCGTCAGCCCAAGGGCTGGTGACCGGAGTCTTGAGCTCAACATTCCACCTCACAAGCTCGCATGCCCTCCCACCCGAGCCAGATAAAGAGGGCAGAGAAATGAACCTTATGGCGAGACACCGGGGTCCCATAAGCCCCCGGCTCTCGCATAAACTGTGTTGCGACGTCATTTTATGTCTGTTGAAGGCGAACAATACAGCAATATATTCCTCTCGAGGAGCGCTACACGATGCGCTAAACAAAGTTTCAAAGTTTTGTTTCTTCTGCGCATTCGTCCTCGCTGCGCTTCGACATGACATGGCAACAGAATGATCCACGCCAGGTGGGTCGCGGCGTTTATGTGCGCGGTGGGCCGGAGTCGCCAAAAATAAATAAATTAATTACGATTTTGACTTCCGTTTATTCGGGACGCCGGGGTCCCGCCATAAGGTTCAAATGTCCGCGCACCCAGCAACCCAGGCGGAGAGTCTGAGAACAGCCCCCTCCCCCCTCTCTGTCCGTCCCCGAACCCCCACCATGCAAACACCGGCAACCACTTGAGGCAGCAGAGAAAGAGGCCCGGGGCGCCTCACCACAAGGGTTATTGGTGTCTGGAGCGCGCGGTGACCTCATCCCTTTTGAGTGGAGAGGACTTGAGCGAGAGAGTGGGCAAGAGAGGCCTCACAATGAGGACCAGAGAGTGATGGGGTTATCTGGAGGGGACTGGTGCCCTTCTTTTCCTGCTCCCCCAATCCCCCCATGCTAGTGCCCCCCCCCCAGCCTCCTCAGTTCCTCCGTTACCCCTCCGCGCAACCCACCCAGAGCCGCCGTCCTCCCTACCTCGCAGCACCATTTCCAACGTTCTGCCGTTCTTCCGCCAAAATTGCTTTGACCCGAGTGTTGGGGATCCCCGTTGTTTATTTTCAGTCGCAAATTAAGCCCGGGAGTGGTGGCAGCATTGGCGAGGAGGCACGAGCAGGCACACAACCACACACAACCACGCACAACCACGCACAACCACACACACAACCACACACAACCACGCATGTGTACGACCATTCGCACGCACAAGGAGGCGCCTGCAACGACTGCTCTTCTCACTGGCGACGTTTCTCAGCAGAGCCCGAGTCCCAGTGACCATCGCCACTCAGAGCCCCCGTATCCGCTGGAACCCTCTCCCCGCCGGTGGCCCCAGTGAGCGTGCAAGGGAGCTTTACAAGTGCGGTGGGGGGGTTGGGCACGGTGCCGTGCGGGGGTGCCATCTGCCAAAACGATCGGGGGCCGGAGACACTCGCTCTCCCCCGCCCCCTGCTCGCACGCTCACTCGCTCGCTCTCCCCGTACCTCTGAGTGCAATCACGGAGCGCCGTGTATAATCTCGACAGCTGTCCATTGTGGTGGCGGGGGGAGTGCCAACGATTGCCGTGGCAGAGGGAAGCGTGGCAGGGCGCCGCATCGGCCCCCGCTCCCCGCACGATTGGTGGAGGTTTCGTCCGCGGCACTCGAGCCAAATACGAGCCCGGACGAGCGCTGTCACATTGACTTTGAGCAGGTTCAAAGGGACAAGGGCCCAAGGCCAAACACGAACCGATGCGGAGACCAACCACAGCTCAAATCCAGCCGGTGGGTGGCAGTACACACCCTGGCAAGTTTCAAGAGGGCCGTATGGGCAGTTCGTATGGCGCCAGGTTCTGGAAGCCTGCTTCTGATCAATGCTTTAATGATAATAAAAGCTGGAAAACCTCACCCTTGAGCACCTGGTTGAAACCAACACTGATCGGAATAATCAAGAGATGGACGGAGGCAGAGACGGGATAGTTCTGATAATCTCTTCCCAAGGATCACTGCCACTTAAAAAAAACCGTTACAACACCGGTGCTTGAGTTGCGAGGGCAAGCAACCCTAAACGGACAAGCGTGTGGGATCAAGGCTGAGGCCCAAGTGGTGGTGAAACCCTGACAGCCCCAATGTTCAGCGAGCCATCAGAAACATTTTGGGTTCAAAACATTCCGTCAGAGTTTCCCTACAAAAATATATAATTTGTGCACACGCACACACGTATCCCCGCTCCACACACACGCGTCCCCCGCTGCACACATGTGCATGTCCCCGCTCCATACACGCGACGCAGCGCGCGGGCCCGGCGAACGGACAGATCGACCAACGGACAAAGCAAGCGATCGGAGGGGACACTCACCACGCAGGCCGGGCATCCAGTGGTGCTCGGTGCTGGACGTCTCCACGGAGGGGAAGGGAGCGCCACCGCCAACTGCGAGAGGGTGGCGGCACAAAAAGCATCGCGTTAAAGGCGCGCCAAGGCCCCTCATAAACGTACGGATATTTATGAAGAGTATATTTACACAGATAAAGATTCCCCCTTATAGCCTTTTACAGACTGTTGGGGAAAGTGCTGTTAGCAAGTAGCATCTATGCCGGCACGGCACACGAGGGTGTGGGTGGCCAACACCACGCCCGGCCACCTTTGTCCCCCTCGTGGCGATGTTTATGCATGGCACCAGGTATTCATTTGAGGCTTAGTCAACATAAGAAACCCAGTACCAATTCATATAGATATGTACACACACACCATATGTATCTCCTGGAAAACCCACCAAAGCCACCTCGTAGTCATGTGGGTTTGCGAGTCTACGTCAGCTGAAATACGCTTTGCCTCCTAACCTACCACATCACGGGCGTGTCACCATCAGTCGTGGCATTTATGGTAAGCAGTGGCCCGCTTGACGCGGCAATTGATCGGTTTAATTGAGATTGGGGGTGGGGGACTCTGTGTAGCCTGTGTTTGATGGCATGGGCACGAATTGTCTGCCAGTTTGGAAGATTATCCTGCGATTTACTGTCAAGAGACACGTGAAGATTATTTTTGCTCAGAGTGAAATTTATTCGTAGCTTTGCCCTCACAACTGTTGCCAAACCAGTTGAAGAATGCGTGTGTGCGAGTGTGTGTGTATGTATGTGTGAGCGCTGTTTGTGTGTGCAAGTCGTCTATGTGAGTGTGTGTCAGAGGAACGGTAGTGTAGTGGGGAGCAATAGTGTAGTGGTTAGCGCTGTGCTACAAACCCAGCGACATGAGTTCGATTCTTGTTCACAGCCAACAACAGTGACGATTATCTGAACCGGTCCTGTGCCTCCCCTAGGTCGACTCAGGCTCAAATAGTACCTTGTGTGATGTGTAAATATCGCTACTGGAGAGACAAAGGCGGCCGGGCTTGGTGTTGGCCACCCACCCCTTCGTGTGCCGTGCCGGCCTTCATAGGTGCTCGCTAACAGCAATTGCCCCAAAAGTCTGTTGAGGCTATATGGGGGATCTTTGTGTGTGCTGTACTGTGTGTGCTACTGGCAGGCAGCGGTCTCCTCGTTCGGTTTCGTTTTGTGCACCCTTTTCTTCTAACGCATCTACTACCACCGCATAAAGCTAGGTGGGGGGAGGTGGTTGACGTGGGTAGCTCGGTGGACGGTGGTGGTCGTAGTAGGTACTTGGCGGAGTCAAGAGTCAAACCTACGATTAATCCATCGCCCACGTCGTTATCTTCCATCATTATTTGATAGCGTGGCCCTGAGCAACAAAGCAACAAAGCTCCCCGGCGTGGCTCTGTTGGAGTCTCTTATCTCGCCGCTCTATCTGGGGACACACTCAACAGTTTATAGCGAGCGGCACAGCAAATACATCCACACGTCTTTCGTTCACCCCACCCCATACCACTGCAGCAGCCAGATTAAGATCCGATCAGTGTTTGCACCACGCCTAGAGATCTCCTCACCTTGAAGCTTGGGCGACTCCGGCGGAAATCTGGTGTAGGGAGGTGGCGGCGAGTCTGTGGTGGAAGGGCCCGGGGTCGAGGTGGGTTTGGTTGGTGGTTGTAGTGGTTGAGGTACATTGGTGGGTGAAGTGGGTTGGTGGGTGGGTTGTTCGTAGTGAATGTGTGGTTGTAGGTTGTCGAGGTGGGTCGTGGTGGTGTAAGTGGGTTGGTAGGTGGTGGTGGTGAGAGAGCAGGGTGTGTGCGGGGGGGGGCAGACATAAAGGCACGGTAAGGAGAGATGCATAAATAAATAGGAGGAACTCTTTCATTATTAAGCCTGCCGGCGGCAGTGGCGACATGTGCTCTGCGTGGAGACTCGCATGATAATTGCCCCAGGGCTGGCGAGAGACGGAGAAGGGGGGATAGAGAGGGAAGGGGAGTGGGGGAGGCGTGGGGGGAGGGAGGAGTAGGTGGGGTTGGGGTGGTTTGGGGGACACAGATAAGCGGCGAGTCCGTCTGGCGCCAGGCGTGCTGATAGCGTGCCCTCCCCCAGCCACGCCGCGTAGCATGCGCCAACACCCTCCTGGCAGGCGCGCCACGGGGAACGCGCCCTCCTCCCTCGGGCCACTCCATAGCCCTAACCCTGAACAAGCTCCTAACAGCTCGCCCTCATTCTTAAACCGATACTGGCCTCTCAATCCGAACCAAACAGCCGACCGCTGTGTAAACGGATGTCAAAATTGACACACGCAGCTTGGCAAACCTTACCCCGGTCCACCAAATCTCAACAGCCCCACAAATCTCACCAACCCCACCAATCTCAACCACCTCACCAAATCAAAACAACCCCACAAATCTCACAAACCTCACCAAATCTCAACAACCTCACCAAATCTCAACAACCACACAAATCTCACAAACCTCACCAAATCTCAACAACCTCACCAAATCTCAACAACCCCACAAATCTCACAAACCTCACCAAATCTCAACAACCTCACCAAATCTCAACAACCCCACTAACCTCACCATTCCCACGTGCCACAGTCCTGGCAGTGCAACGCAGACTGCGCTGTTCGAGACTGGCCCTGCGTGAGTCTGCCCCCCCCCCCTACCCTAGGTCAACTCGGCGAGGAATAACGATGGGTCACCGAGCGTTGCTGGGCATGGGGTGACAAAGACGGTCGGGATAGCGCGGTCACATTAAAGGGCGTTCACTCGATAACCAAACACGCTATACTGTAGTACACTGTACAATATTGAATATCGCGAGTATTTTATGCACTGCAAGTAATAAACGAAAATAATGCTCACATTCAGATATTCATGTCAGCCGGGTCTGTCCCGTGTCGGCGATCCAGTCAATATATTCGTATCCCGGTACACCAAATCTAATACATGTTTAGCTATGGGCTGTGGCTAATAATATGCACTTGCCACCTACTTTCTTTCAGTCTTACCAGCGGACCTGGAAAGAAGTGAGTTTTGGAACGATCGATAAATGTTTGCCTTTAAAATTAAAAATATAATAGGCGACGTTTCGGGAAATCAGCCCTTTATGATACCTAAATACATTTACTGTTGGTGGTTCAAGGTGGGTTGATGGTTGTAGTGAGATGGTGGTTGTAGGGGGTTGGTGTTTGTAGCAGTAGGTTGCATAGAGGTTGTTGAGGTACATTTGTTGAAGTGGGTTGCTAGGTGGTTGGTGGTAGTGGAGATCGCAGTGTGTGTGGATAGGGAGGGGTAGAGGGCCATTGCCTGAAACGTTGCCTACACTTTTCCTTTCAAGACTACAGTGTTATTGACTAATGTGTTGAGTGCTAGTTGTGAATTGTGCTTGTGCAACACTGCCAAAGCAGCAGCAACACCAAATAATGACAAACGTGATGCTAAATCGGAGGAAGTGCAGTGATCAGGGATGGCATTGGTATATCTCTCTCTCAGACGCGCCTCGTCTGGCACCGCGAGAGTTGCTATAAATAGTACCATTTGTCTTTCTGCTGTTATTTACATTTTCTTCTGAGTGATAGTGTGTTTTGTGTGTGTGTGCTCGTGCCGGCACTGTGGCGAGGCTGAGTAGAGTTGAGCGGACCGTCGTCCGTGATTAGCCAGAAGTGATGCTGCTCATGACAAACAGCATCATTCGTTCCGAGTTCACGTGACCGATTTGTCAGCAGAGCAGCTATTGCCCGAACACATTTTGTTCACACCTCGTATTCATCAAACACACAATTATACACCCCCACGGGCCACAACACACAAAGATCCCGGGTATAGAATCAACAGACGTTTGGGGCAAGTGCAGTACACGAATACACAACATCCCCCACGCATATACCGGTACATACATTACCAAAACACAATACACCATGACATCAACTGCCAGTCACGCGGCAGTGTTCACAACACGCACCTCAATTATCAATCCACACTAACACATATTTTAGCCACAACACCATAAAACAAGACCAAGTACAAAAACCGCCCCATATAGCCTTAAAAACTGTAGGAGCAAGTACTGTTAGCGAGCACCTATTAAGGCTGTAAAAACACACAAGGGGTGTGGAAAGCACCATGCCTGGCCACCTTTGTTTCCCCAATGCTGATGTTTACACACATTAGGCACTCATTTAAGTCTGAGTCGACTTAGCGGAGGCCTAGGACCGGTTCAAATTAGCCACCGGTGTTGGCCGTGAGCGAGATGCGAACTCGGTCTGCCGGCTTCGTGTCGCAGTGCTCGCTAATCGCTCCACTACGGATCCCCATACCAAGACAAAGACGCGCACACACACACACACTGCCCACAACAAACACCCCGCTGTGGCTTAATCAGCCTATATTTATAACCAGTATATGTATACTACACCACACACTAAAGTATGCATATACTGTATTGTGCACACACAAGCAGAGAGTAGGCTGGGAAGGCGCCCGGGGCCCGTGCCTCTCTTGAGACGGAGTAACGCATGGTTTCATAGGGCTTTCACCTGCTCGTAAGGGTCTTGCTGACCTGTCCGCAATGATTAACGCGGAGCCACCACCAACCAACCCACCCCTTCTCACTACAGGTGACCTTCATTCTCTGGCTTGAAATTAGACCTCATTCCGAGTCGTGCAACGGCTCATGGATGGCTCCCCGTGTCGACGTCATGCACTCGCAGATTCGCACTTTGGCATAGAAATCATAATCTTTAGTTTATCCTGGAGGAATCCCGATGAGCTATAAAGCTCTTGTTTTCCCCATAGGTGTCCAGTAGGGGCGGCTCAAAAATTTAGAAACAACGAACAATACAAAGAGATGACAGTGCAAAGTATGGGAAATGTTGGTAAGGAAATCACTGAAAACAAATTTTGTCCTTATAATTCGATTTAACGCAAACAAAACGTGAGCCTGTGGCCCAGCGCCGCAAGGGGGTTGGTAGATCGTGTAAGAGGCGTGCGTACAACTCCCCAAAGACCGCAGCCGCGTCTGCGAGACGGAACGCGATCTCGTGGCGAGTGGAGCAAGTGGGTTCGTGACCCCGTCTGTGCGGACCGCCGAGCGTTAATGCCACTCGTGCGCCTGGTAGCGGAGTTTCTGCCGGCTCGCTGGTCGTTCTCTCATTAGAAGCAAAACGTGAAATGTTGAGGAATTCAACAAACATCCCCGTGTAGCAGGAACCTCGTAAAAAACATGTCGTGAGACTCTCTGAAGCTTTCACTAAATGGGGACAACAGTATAATTAGTACTATAACTTGATTAGCTCGGAAAGTGTCAAGACATTCGTTTTAGAAGGGTCCTCCAAGTTGGTTAAAGGTTTGTGGAATACTCCTCCAAACTGCTGACATCAAACTGGAGGGCGCTTGGCCGATAAAAAAAACGCCGTATTGAATCCATTTAGCTGAGCAAATGACACTCATCCCACTCGACGACCGGTTACGTAAATTGCGCAATTCCATAAAGTGTCACCCCAAATCTGGTTAAAGGACACAACATTCATACTTTCACTCCAAAGCTGGTTAAAGTAAAGTTCCTTAACCAATTAACTCCACAACCACTCTAATACTGATACAATTAAGAACATAAATTACTCCTACCGCTCCACACCAACCGGTTAAACAAAGCAACAGCGTTCCATCTCATCACTCCAAAATCACCACCAACATCGATCTCATCGTGATCATCAACCTCACCAACCGCACAAACCTCACTAACTCCACCAACCTCTTGCTGACAATCATACCTGGCAAGCAGAGACGACTGAGATGGAACGGATTGCAGCACAATGTTTCCAGACCCTGCTGCTGCTGATGTCCGGCTCGGCCAAACGACTCGCAGGAGCAGAGCCTCTTAAGTTCAAGAGGGTGACGGAGGTCGGGCCAGCGGAGCAAGCGGCACACGAAGAGCAGCGTGGAGACGCGCTGCGCCCCCAGCACCAGATCGCCGTTGGGCAACGGCACGCAGCCCGATTCGGCCGAGCCGCGACTCTCGGCCGCGGCCGCCAGTGACTCGAGCTGCGCCACGCTCAGCTGCTTCAAGAGGCCCGTGGCCAGCGCCTTCATCTCGCTGGGCGGCTCCCGAGAGCGGCACAGGCAAAAGCGGCCTCGGCAAGGTCCCTCATCCTCCCCACTGCTGCTGCTGCTGCCACTGTTGTTGCTGCTGGTGGCAGTGACATTGTCTTCTGTGGCGGCAGCAACGCCGTTGCCGGCCGCTGCCGCCGCCACCGCCGCCGCCGCCGTTTCCTCACAGCCCATCGCTCTGCTCCGCCACAGTCTGTGCACCAGAGCCAGGCGTCTGGACCTGAACATGCGGCGCGGCAGGCTACGGGATTGGCGCAACGCGGCGCCGCGCCCGCGCAGACCATGAAGGATGCGGCGGATGACCCGCGTGCCCCGAGCGGCGAGGCCCGGCGATGCCGAGACGTCGCTGCCGCCGCCGCCGCTGCCGCTGCTGCTGCTGCATGCACACCCGCGGCGCCTCTCGTTCGCTCCCGTTTCTGCCCTCGGCTGCCCCAGCCACCGCCAGCACCAGCAGCAGTGGTAGCAGCAGCAGCCGCAGCGCAGCGACCCCTTAGCGGTGCGCAAAACCACTACCAGAAGCGACTGCCTCGTGTCTCCTCCACTCTCCCGTCTCCTCCTCCTGCCGCCTCCTCGCGCCGTTCCTCTCTCTTCGTCCCGCGCCGTCGAGGGTCTTTCTTGTTTTGTGCCGCCGGTTCGGTAGAATCCACAGCACGTGCGTTTGTCGGATACAAGCACTGAGCCGCGATGACTCCGGGGTACGCGTCGTAAGAATGTGAGCTCGTGTTGTGAATGTGTGGTGTGTGTGGCAGAGATCTTTCTACCCCCTGTCTCGCTCGCTCTATCTCGCGTGCACTGAGCGCTCACGACAGCGAGCCGCGATGTAGTGGCGAGGAGGAGGGATGCAGGCAGGGGTGGTTGTGGGTGAGAGGGGGGAGGGAGGGGGAGGAGTGGAGGGTGCGGCGAAGGGGGTGCAGTGATGCCGGTCTATGACTGCACGCACGCAACACGCCAAGAGGGGAGGGAGGGGGGTGATGATGATGATGGGCGCGGTGGTGGAGGCGCGGCGGTGCGGGACCATTCCCCCGCCCACTGGGCCCCGACCGCGTCACATGGCCGTCTAGACTCGGTGGCGGCAGCGCGGACTCTCACGCAAACAACCCCGAGCTCTCGTTACCGCGGCAGCTTTCGCCCGGCGCGCTTATCTCCCGGCGCGGTGAATAGTCCTCCTAGCCCAGCCACCACCCTCCTACCACGCATCCCCCACCAACACACTACGACTGCCACTACCACCATAGCATACCAACATACTCCTACTGCTACCAAGCATATTACCGTACCGCAGCACTGCACTACCACCATACCACATCACCACCATCGTACCACATCATCACGCCCATAAGAGTGAATCACCAACACCCACCATACTACATCAGCAACAATATTACCACATCATCACTACCACCATACCAAAGACAGAGATCCCCTGTATAGCCTTAACAAACTGTTGTGGCAAGTGCTGTTCGCGAGCACATATGAAGGCCGGCACGGCACACGAGAGAGTGGGTGGCCAGCACCACACCCGGCCGCCTTTGTGTCCCCGGTGGCGATGTTTACACACCGCACCAGGTACTCATTTCATGCTGAGTCGACCTAAGGGAGGCCCAGACACGGCTCAGATAATCGTCACTGGTTTGGCCATGAGCGGGAATTGAACTCGGGTCCGTGCAGCAGCCTCGACGCCCTCATGCAGCATCTTCCTACTCCCTCTCCTCACCTCTCCTGATCCCTTGGCTCCCGTTTCTCTGTGCTTTTTCCATCCCTTTCCCTCGGATTCCCCCATCCTTTCTTTCCCCTCTCCCGTACGTTTTTGGCTAACCGTCGAACAAAGACGGTCGGTGCATCGTGCGCTTTCAGATGCGCTTCTGCGGCTGTCAGAACGCTCTTTCTTCCGATATGAGGAATCCACTTTTAAATCGGGATTTTAAAATATCGAACTGCTTTTTTGTATTTCGTGTTTTCTCAATCCCCACGCGGTGCAGATTAGCACGGTCGGCTACGTATGGAGCGAAAGAAGTTCAACAAACACACGTATATTACATGCTCGATTCTACACGCCGTCCCGTGGTGCGCAGCCACGGGTACGAAGTTGCCAGTTTGTGTGACTAGACGGACTTGCAGGTGCATTGATTGATAACCTGTCAGGCGGCTTTAATACCCAGATCGGGCTATTATTTTGTGATTGTGGCTCTGTTGTTTCTGCTGAATGAATGAACCCAGCCCACAGCCAAACGTAAACGCTTGGAGACCCGTTACAAATGATCATATACCCGCGAATAACAAACACACAACTCAACAAATGTGTCAATAACAGCACCGTGGCCGTAACGTTTCTGATTTATTTAACAGTTTAAGATGACAATTGGCGTTAATAGCTTCAAAATCAAACACGGCCCGCCTGCTACTGCTGCTGCTGCACAGGTCTGTCCACTTCACAAAAACGGAACATCCGTCAATAACTTTGTAGCTTTACAGTTGTTTTAAGTACAGGTGATATTTCCAGCAATGACCTTTCTTTCTAACACAATGTTCAATGAACGAGTGCGGTTTGTGCGCTATGAAGGGTCATTACCCGAAACGTCTATTTCTTCTATTTTTGTTTAAGGCCACGGTGTTATTGGCGAATGTGTTGTGTCATGTTGCTTGTGCATCAATAGCGACGCAACAGCAGCATGACCAAATCATATAAACGTATTTTAAAAGATATACAGTGCATACAAATAGGCACCTTCCTGAGTAAAACAAAACAGAAACCGCAGCATGGTTTGCGTGTCAGGATGACATCACGGCCTTGTGGTCGCAACGAGCCCAACAGAGCGGAGGTTGTGGCATTTTTTACTTTATATGTAGACAGACAGCCGAAACACCACCAGGCAACTTTGTATCGGTTTCATCCTCACTGTGACTCATCCGCACAGCCGTGGATTGCTTCCATCTGCGTTGTCCGCTCCCGGCACACCACATCCAGTATACCGTCTCGCTCTACGGCTGTGGCTACTACTTAGTCGCGCAGCAACTTAGTCCTGACCCGAGGGACAAAGAAACAAAATTCAGAGTCGAATGAGTTAATGAAGCCCTGTGTATATTTACATAATCTATTTAATGCTATGAGGTGGCCCCGTACCACGTGCATTGTTGCAACATCTGTGGGTTCTGGTAGCACGGACATGTTTTGGTTGGGCTTCATTTGCTCATAACACACCATATTTATGTACTGTATGTTGAACTTTTTTCGCACCGTACGTAGCCCACCGTGCTAATCGGAGGTGCAGAAAGTAACACTGACGGCTTTTCTCGTGTAACACACACAGGGACTGTAGCAAGCACACAATCCTCTGTGCATATGCATTGTTGGACACGTGCTCTGTGTATTGTTGTTTACAACTTGTGGTTTTGCGGGCCTGCACTATTCCACGCTTGGTGTACGGCGATGTTCAGGAGCTGAATGGTAATGTGCAGGTCTGCTAGCCACAATGCCTCTGAACGATTGTTCTGTCACGATTGGGTTCTCGTCATAACACATTTGATTTGAACACTGGCCGTTCACAATGGCCAGCTCCAACATCCTTTATTTACATCCTTAAGATAAAAACCGATAACATAGTATTGCTCGGATTGAGTCAATGGTGCTGGAAAGATGCGCTCACACTCCCAGAGCGATGGTGCGGCGGTTATCGCACTGTGCTACATACCCGGCTGCCCGAGTTATAACAAATAAATATATTTTACCAGATGAGGCCCACTGAGATATATAGCTCTTTTTCAGACGCCACCTGGTCACAATTGGTAGCTCAACGAAGTGGCTTATCACGTAGAAATACATAGCAGCCAAATACTGTAAACGCATATTTCTAAAAGTAGAAGGCAAACCCGGAGGGACCAACGAAACATCCACGACTACGGAGAGAAGACGCAAACTCCAAATATACAGCAGCAGGCGCCCGTGGACCTCCCCTAGGTCGACTCAGCCTCAAATGAATTCTTGGTGAAATGTGTACAAATCGTCACTGGGGACAGAAAGGTAGCTGGACGCGGTGTTGGTCACCCACCCTCTCTTCATAGGTACTCGCTAAACAGCAATTGCCCCAAGAGTCTGTAAAGACTTACTGGGAGATTTTAGTCTTTGTCACTCAGAAAAAGCCGTTGCGGCTGATGGAATGTGTAAAAAATTATACTTTAGGGGTGTATTCTAGATTTGAAGCTTTCGTGACTGCAAGGATCCATACTCTTTGGTTCTATTCGGTAAAGTCACGTAGGTAAAAAAAATGTTTTAATTTTTTACCGACGTGACTTTACCGAATAGAACCAACGAGTTTAGGGGTGTATTTTGTCGTGCAGAGGAAAAGCTATGGACCGGAGGCAATTATACCCGTCTGTTTACTCGTTACGTTGCACATATGCTCCACAAGGCAGCTCCGTGACTGTAATGTGTAATGTATTTCACAATCCGAGCAACAAGGGCCTCTCCAGCCGCGCCTTTAACGAATGGGGAATCTGGAACCGACGACGGCGGCGGCGTCTCCGGGAGGGAGGGTGGGTGGGGGGCGTGGACACGGTCACTTTGCCCCCGGGGCAATCATTGACGCTCCGCAGGGGGTCGGAGACGCGGCGGCGGCGGTTCTATGGCCTGGGGCGAAGGAGGTGGGGGTGATGATGAGGAAGAGGAAACGGGAGGGGCGGGGTGGGGGGATTGAGGATGCGGGGGGAGGGGACAGGGTGGGGGGTTTGATGTCGGTGTGGGGTGTGCTGGGGGTAATGTCAGGGAGACGGGCAGGCGGCCACGCGTGTGCGGCCTCTTTGTCAATCCACTACTGGATGAGGGCTCCGCAAAGACACGCGCGTGCGGGTCTTCGGGAGGGGGTATTTGACCATACTTCACCACGCCGGTCAGTGGTGCGGGTTGATGAAGGCGGGGAGCATAGCGCGAGAGTATATAAAGCAAAGTATAACACTGCAGTTCCCTGCACTGCTCTCTGGAATATTTGCTGGTTGAATTCCAGGATGTTTCTGTTTCTTTGGGATGTTCTGTATTCATATTTTGTTTGTTGCGGTTGCACCCGACTTAAGAGCCGCATGGCTCACAAGGCTATACCTAATAAATGAAACTTGAAAAAAACTTGAAACTGCTGCACACACGTTCTACATCGATTAAAGTAATACCTCCGATCTACGCCTCCCACTTTTACGCCTTGCAAATACGTCGTCACGTGCCGAACACCGCTACCCGGTCAGCGTCACCTCGACCCCCACACTTACGTCGCTGACAGCGTCGTCCATCCTTTCTCGTATCCGTCACCTCGGCCTTTGCCTTCCTTATCCACCTATCCTGGAGATTTATTTTATTTACTTCGCTTTGATATTCGTCGCGGCATCTTTCAGGAACGAATCCCCGACGTTAACCGGGGTATTACCCGATATCGTCTCGTAGTGTTTCGCTCATACGGCGTTGTTGCTGTTGTTAGAGTCTTTCGGCTCAATGTGACACTTGCATATTATTTGCATTACATGGAAAGTCCTCTTCACTAACCCGCACTGACCAACGTGGTGAGGTATGGTGAAAACAACACAACTGGAAGTTATTCATTTATTTCATATAAAGTATTGCTGATAATTAATAATCACAACCATTCAATGCACGCATCGCGACCGTAAACACATATATAATGAAAAAATATTTAATGTATTCGTCAATAAAAGGAAAATGACATAACAGGCGGCGTTTTGGACAATGACCCTTTACAGCACACACCCATGCTTAGTTTAAAAATAGGTCCATTGCGCGAAACGTCGAACTATGTTTCATTGAAATGTCACGGTATTCTTGAAGGATGTGGTGAGTTCGTTGTTGTTGATGCTTTTGCACTACAAACTGAATAGCTTTACTTTTGATAACATTCACGGAATTAATCGTTACATCGATTCGTTTAATCGTAAAAAAAATATTTACATTGAATGAATTGCTATGCAGTGGAATCGCCACACAGATGCAATGCGACCAGGCCCTGCGTGTCATTTGAAGAAGGTTCATTGCCCGAAACATTGCCGAACATATATATGTATTTATATTATAAGGTAGTGTTGTTGACGAGTTTGTTGACTACAGAGTATATTTCTATTGTTATTTAACTTTGTGACGATTCAACTGAATAGTAATTAGTTAATAATTTTTCTACGATTTCGTCAATACTCACCTTTTATTGTTGGCCTTCCCCGCATCTCCGACTAGCACGGTTGGCTGCGTACCGTGCGAAGGACGTCCAACATACACATGTGACAATTTGTAAGATCGTGTTGTTATAATTACTTTTTATTTTAGTTTAGATCACATATATTTATTAATTCGTGACACTTGCTATCGGATTTGTCTGTTGGCCGAGTCACCCTTGGAAACAGAGCTGGGTTATTTACTCGGATAATAAACTTATGATTATAATTTCATGCGAGAATCTATAACTCTGCGCCGCAGAGGCACAGGTTTTGTAACTGCATGCATTTAAAGGGACCGAGTGTGCCGCCTCTTCCGTGTCAGCAGTCACGTGGAGCCCACATGGCGTGACAAGTCGCATGAATGGATTTGGGGCTGATGACTACAAAGGCGTCGTTCCGTCTCCCCGGTGCCCTCCCTCCTCCTTCTGTCGCTGCTGTCGCCGCCGCTACCCTGTTGTTGCTAATCGCCGCATTGTTGTGGTTCAAGCCGTCGCGCCTAATACAGAAGAGATAAGTTCGAGTGAGATGCCACGGAGATGCGAGGTTTTTTTTGTGTGGAAGGGCGCACGCGTGCAGTCTGCGGGGAGCGGTCGTGGGAGTGGCGCTGCGCCTGCGAAGCCGGCGATGCGAGTTCGATACCCGGCTCGCGATCGATAACAGTGGCGAATATTTGAACCAAGTCCTGTCGCCTCCCCTTAGGTAGACTCACTCTTAAATGGCTACTTGGTGTGGCGTGTAAATATCATCATTATTGAGGCCTTGACAACAACACAACACGAACGCATTCGTCAATAGCACTGTGGCCTTAAAAAGGAAAAACATAAAAGGCGACGTGGCGGGCAATGGCCCTTCGTAACACATTATAGCTATGGCTGCGCTTACTATAGCTGTGATGGGTTACTAAGCGATGTGCCGTATATTCCAGCCTACCAGCTACCCGCACGATCTGTAGAGTGTCTCTTGGTATTATGAATTGAACACACGGGTGAGACTCCATTGACAATGTTGTGACAACCTTCCGTCATGCCATAAGCAGGGTCGTCCATAAGGGGGTTGTGCGGTGCCCGGGGCTAATCCCACCGCGTGGGCCCCCCAACGCCTTCAAATTTGACCGGAAGCAGTATATCTGACACCGCCACGTCGAAGCGCGGGGCCCCAAAGCGTGGGGCTCGGGGCTGTCGCCCCGATTCGCTGTGACCCTCGGGACAGCTCTGGTTATAAGTCTGGGTGTTTGTACTGCAGAAGAGCCAATGTTGGGTCGGACGTGTACCATGTAACACACTGGCGGAACATCATGGCCACCTGCAACGTCATTCGTAATGGTTCACTTTACCGCTTGGAATGATGATAATAACGCACATTTTTATTGCCTCTGTGCTTATTCGAGCGTTGCAGTTGTGCTTTGTGTTGCGTTAACAGTCTTCAGTCACTGGTTAGAAATTACTAATTCCTTGGACGGTGACCGGTCTATCCACAGAACATCCATCACTCGAAGTACAAGACAACTCAACACATGCTTCAATAACACTGCCTGATGATGATAATATATATTTGGCCACGTTTCGGGCAATGGCCCTTCATCACATCACATGGATAGGCCAGAGATCACGGAGAGAATAAGAGTCGAGAGACTGCACGATGCAAACTCTGTACATCATGGGACCCTGATTTAGAATAAAAGCTAAACATGTTTCCGGATAAATATTCTTCGATTTCAATATTAACAGTTACCCATGTGTAGTGGATATTCATTCAGTTAGTCGCCAAATAACGTGTAAGTCGAGTCACTGTCTGTAATGCCAACAACAGCGGCAGCAGCAATAACGAGCGATATCCACGGCGGAAATTACAAAGCGAGTGAAAACTCCGTGACGGGAGTCGAACTCTGATTAAGGGTTGGCGAGCAGGCGAGCGTCTCTACAAGTGGAGCGCGGATAGCGTCCTTGGAGGGCAACAGAAAGGAGCGACAACAAAGAAGAGGAGCTGGGAGAGGCGGGAGGGGAGGTCTGGGGGGTTGGGCAGCAGCAACAACGGTGGGCAGGCCTTGGGGGAGGGGAGAGAGGGAATCGGGGAGGGGGTGGTGGAGGGGTGGGGGAGGGGACCCCCATCAGATCCCTTGGCTAGGGGTTCGTGACCCCGAGCCGCGCTAATGAATATCTTGCTCGGGGCTGGCGGCTTGGAAATGAAGCTTCTGCAGTGAAGAGCGCGCCTGCGGTTAGAGGGGGGGAGGTGTGTGGAGTGTGTGTGTAGTGTGTGTATGTAGTGTGTGTGTGGAGTGTGTTGTGTGGAGTGTGTTGTGTGTGTGTAGTGTGTGTATGTAGTGTGTGTGTGGAGTGTCTGTATGTAGTGTGTGTGTGTGGAGTGTGTGTGTGTAGTGTGTGTGTAGTGTGTGCATGTAGTGTGTGTGTGTGTGGACTGTGTGTGTATGTAGTGTGTGTGTGTGGAGTGTGTGTGTGTAGTGTGTGTGTAGTGTGTGTATGTAGTGTGTGGAGTGTGTTGTGTATGTAGTGTGTGTGTGTGGAGTGTGTGTATGTAGTGTGTGTGTAGTGTGTGTGTGGAGTGAGTTGTGTATATAGTGTGTGTGTGGAGTATGTGTATGTAGTGTGTGTGGATTGTGTGTTTGTAGTGTGTGTGTATGTAATGTGTGTGGAGTGTGTATGTAGTGTGTGTGTAGTGTGTGTGGATTGTGTGTATGTAGTGTGTGTGTGGAGTGTGTTGTGTATGTAGTGTGGAGTGTGTGTGTAGTGTGTGTATGTAGTGTGTGTGGAGTGTGTTGTGTATGTAGTGTGTGTGTGGAGTGTGTGTGTCTAGTGTGTGTGTAGTGTGTGTATGTAGTGTGTGTGTGTGGAGTGTGTTGTGTATGTAATGTGTGTGTGTGGAGTGTGTGTATGTAGTATGTGTGGAGGGTGTGTATGTAGTGTGTGCGTGTAGTGTGTGTGGATTGTGTGTATGTAGTGTGTGTGTGGAGTATGTGTGTAGTGTGTGTATGTAGTGTGTGTATGTAGTGTGTGTGGAGTGTGTTGTGTATGTAGTGTGTGTGTGTGGAGGGTATGTATGTAGTGTGTGTGTGTGTATTGTGTGTGTATGTAGTGTGTGTGTGGATTGTGTGTATGTAGTGTGTGGATTGTGTGTTTGGAGTGTGTGTGGAGTGTGTATGTAGTGTGTGTGTGGCGTGTGAGTGTGTGGAGTGTGTGTGGAGTGTGTGTGTGGAGTGTGTTGTGTGTGTAGTGTTTGTGTAGTGTGTGTGTGGAGTGTGTGTGTGTGGAGTGGGGATGTGTCTAGTGTGTGTGTATTGGAGTGTGTGTGGAGTGTGTGTGTGTCTAGTGTGTGTGCGGAGTGTGTGCGTTTAGTGTGTATGTGGAGTGTGTGTGCAGTCTGTGGAGTGTGTGTAGAGTGTGTGGAGTGTGTACGGATTGTGTCTGTGTAGAGTGTGTATATATGGAGTGTGTATATGTTGAGCGTGTGTGGAGGGTGTGGAGTGTGTGTAGCATGTATTTGTGAAGTGTGTGCAGGGTGTGTATGTAATGTGTGCAGTGTGTGTGGAATGTGTGTGTGTGGAGTGTGTGGAGGGTGTGTGGAGTGTGTGTGTGGAATGTTTGCGTGTGAAGTGTGTGTAGAGTGTGTGTGTTAGTGTGTGTGTGGAGTGTGTGTGGTGTTTGTGGAGTGTGTGTATGTGTAAGAGTGTGTGTGTGTGTAGGGTGTGTGTGTGGAGTATGTGTGTAGTGTGTGTCTATGTAGTGTGTGTATGTAGTGTGTGTGGAGTGTGTTGTGTATGTAGTGTGTGTGTGGAGTGTATGTAGTGTGTGTGTATTGTGTGTGTATGTAGTGTGTGTAGTGTGTGTGGATTGTGTGTATGTAGTGTGTGGATTGTGTGTGTGTTGAGTGTGTGTATGTAGTGTGTGTGTGGCGTGTGAGTGTGTGTGGAGTGTGTGTGTGGAGTGTGTTGTGTGTGTAGTGTTTGTGTAGTGTGTGTGTGGAGTGTGTGTGGACGGTGTGTGTGGAGTGTGAGTGTGTGGAGTGGGGATGTGTCTAGTGTGTGTGTATTGGAGTGTGTGTGGAGTGTGTGTGTATGTCTAGTGTGTGTGCGAAGTGTGTGCGTTTAGTGTGTATGTGGAGTGTGTGTGCAGTCTGTGGAGTGTGTGTAGAGTGTGTGGAGTGTGTACGGATTGTGTCTGTGTAGAGTGTGTATATATGGAGTGTGTATATGTGGAGCGTGTGTGGAGGGTGTGGAGTGTGTGTAGCATGTATTTGTGACGTGTGTGCAGGGTGTGTGTGTAATGTGTGCAGTGTGTGTGGAATGTGTGTGTGTGGAGTGTGTGGAGGGTGTGTGGAGTGTGTGTGTGTGTGGAATGTTTGTGTGTGGAGTGTGTGTAGGGTGTGTGTGGAGTGTGTGTAGAGTGTGTGTTTAGTGTGTGTGTGGAGTGTGTGTGGTGTTTGTGGAGTGTGTGTATGTGTAAGAGTGTGTGTGTGTAGGGTGTGTGTGTGGAGTATGTGTGTCTCTGGAGTGTGTGTCCGGTGTGTGTGTAGGGTGTGTGGAGTGTGTGTGAAGTGTGTGTGTGTAGGGTGTGTGTGTGTGGAGTGTGTGGAGTGTGTGTGTTTTGTGTGGGGTGTGTGCGTGGGGTGTGTGTGTGTGGAGTGTGTGTATGTGTAAAAAAACAACCCCTAACTCCTCGTGGTGCCGGATGGCAACGCTGTAGTGGGCAGTGCCATGGGGGGAGGGCCAATTTAGATTGACTATTCCCCTCATGGTGTTTCTAATCACCACAGCGGCCAAATGGGGGCTCTGGAGGGGTGCGAGGGGCTGGTAACCCTTCTGCCTACAATTAATTACCACAAAACCACGTAAAAGAAAATATCATTAATAAGCCTGTGCCGGAGGCCAGGTGACGTCTCCTGGCCAAACCTCATTTGGCGGAAACAAAAAAACACGACGTGTGGCCACGTGGAATGTTCAAACGCGCACTGCAGAGGAGAGGCTGCCACTCCTCTGTTGGGAGCTGGACCGGTACCGCCTGGATCTCTGTGGTATTCAGGAGGTTCGGTGGACCGGCTCTGGCTCCTGCCACCATGAGGGGTGGACAGTCCTCTACTCGGGGCAGGAGACTACCAAACAAAAGGGAGTGGCTGTACTTCTGAACAAAAGATTGAAAGGGGTGTGGGAGCGTGGCGGTGAGGTGTGGGAAGCGGTAAGCCCCAGACTATTTTGGGCTCACTTTCCCATCAACCAGAGGAGAGGATTGGGGGTCATAGTTACTTATGCCCCCACCGAAGATGAACATCCGTTGAGGGATGCAGGCAAGGCTGATGAGTCAGTTGGCTTCTATGACCTCCTGTCACAGGTGCTAGCTAAAGTGGCCCCTCGGGATAGAGTCATCCTGTTGGGCGACTTCAATGTCCGAGTTGGTCATGATGCTGGCACCTGGTCTAGAGTGATTTGAAGGCATGGACCAGATCAGCGCAATAACAACGGTCGGAGGCTGCTAGATTTTTGTGCAGCCCATGGGCTTGTAACTACCAACACTCTGTTCTGGCATCGGCTCATCCACACAACATCATGGATGCATACCGGGTCCAAGTAAGAACATCTGCGGGACAACACAGGAAACAGCGGATGCGGGACCATGTCCTTGACACCAGGACCACCGTGGAACTGATCTGCCCACTGACTATCGACTTGTCATCTGTAAGATGCGCCTGCCATTCTCCCACTCTGGTGGTGGGTATACACCCAGGACCCCATTAAAACCCAAGGTGGCCTGGTCTCAGCTAGCTGATGAAAGTTGCAAGCGAGAGTTTAATCATCGCTTGCGGCTGAGGTTGGCGTCGTCCCCCACTCCTTCAGATGTCAAGGGGAAATTGGCAAGGTTTAGAACAGTGGCTCATGCAGCTGCAATAGCTGCTTTGGGTACACGGTCCAGACCTCCCCAGAGACCCTGGCTGACAGAGGAGGTGTTCAGTCTGGCTCATAAAAAGCGACAGGCCCACTCAAATTGTCTACAGCATCCCACGTCGGAGAATGAGGAGGCTTACCGCAGCCTTCGCTCGGAGGTTTGGAGAGCCATGAGGCGCTGCAAGTTTGGGTGGTGGTCGCAGGTTTCTGAGGAGATGGAGTTTGCCTCAGAGGCCCACGATCACAAATCATCAAAAAAGTAACCTGCAGCGCCACACCTATTACCATCATTAGGGGAAAAAACGGTGATCCAATCTCCGACCCCCAGGAACAGGTTTGCAGATTTACTGAGCATTTCTGTAAAGTCTTGGGGGAGGGAAATCCCTCGGTATGGAAAACATCATGGGACAAAGTGGGGATGACCCTGCTGAGGCTGCGGTGTCTCAAATATTGGAAGAAGAAGTCACCACCTGTGACTGAGTGGCTGGCTGAGGTGCCGTCTGTAGAGGAAGTACTGAAGGCAATCCAGAGTCTGAGAACAGGAAAGGCGCTGGGCAGAGATGATCTCCCAAGTGAAATGCTGAGGGAGGGTGGCGTTTGTGCACAGACTGCCCCACATGACATCATAACAACAGTCTGGACCACTGGACGGATTCCACAGGATTAGAAGGATGTCCTGGTGATCCTCCTCTTTAAGAAGGGGGACCGCACAGACTGTAATAACTACAGGGGCATATCACTCCTCAGTGTGTCGGGAAAGGTCCTGGCAAGGATTATTCAGCATCGCCTTGCCAGGCACGCTAAGGAGAGGCTTGCGGAGCCCCAATGCGGTTTTAGGAAAGGGCGGTCCTGCACAGATACCATATTACTCTTTGGTTCTATTCGGTAAAGTCACGTAGGTAAAAAATAAAACAACAAAAAATCACGACGTTGCGGCCACAACACAAGCGGCCTTCATCAGGTGACGGGACCAGACTGTCTCGAGGACAGCGCTGGAGTGAAACACAGCCAAGCTCAGACCGCGACCTTTAAGCTGTGTGAGAGTAATTAAGGTGCCTTGACAAATGAATTAGCATAAACAATTGCATTTTAATAGGCGGACTTAGCATGATGAAAGGTAGGAAGGGGGTCGACCTGTGCAGGCTGGCGAGGGGGCACGGTAGCGTCCACATGGTGGTGGTGTGAAAAGGGGATTTTAAGAAGCTGTGAAAGTTTGGGGTACCACTACTTGAAAAATATACTGTACCATTGAAAATTAGTTTAATGTTTGGTTCGATTTAGAACATCTTTCCAATGGTTGCTTAATTTGAAACCATCTTCTCGGTTGAAATTGTGTCTGTGTTTGTAGATCTGAATTGCCTCGTGAACAAATCTCTGATAAAAACCCGTGGGTTTGCAAAGAACCTTGGTATCGGAGAAAATTATATCGTGATCACCCACAGCGTTGTAACAATGATCAGCTACGGCAGAAGAATTCGTTCTGCCGTGTTTCAAATCTGATTTGTGCTCGCGAATTCGGTCAGAGACATGTCACTTCATCTCCCCGATACAGCAATCACCGCAGGTACAACTCAATTTGTAAACCCGGGGGCACTGTAAGTCAGGAATGACATCCTTCACGGATGGGATCAGATCACGAATTTTGTGTATTTGTATTTAACCGGACCTGGATCTTGTGTTTGTTTAGAGTTTTGGAAATCTTTTTAGTAACGCCTGCTATATATGGTAGTGTGATGGTTTTGACCAGAGTATCAAGTGGTTGTTTCTGTATGGAGGGAGAAACAGCTTGGCGGATGGGGAGACGAATCTTTTGTCTGAGCTTGGCTGTGTTTCACTCCAGCGCTATCCTCGAGACAGTCTGGTCCCTTCACCTGATGAAGGCCGCTTGTATTGTGGCCAAAACGTCGTGATTTTGTTGTTTTATTTTTTACCTACGTGACTTTACCGAATAGAACCAAAGAGTATGGATCCTTGCAGTCACGAAAGCTTCATATCTAGAATAGATACCATATTTTCTGTCCGTCTGCTACATCAGAGGTGTAGGGAATGCCAACAAAACCTACATCTCTGCTTTATTGACTTGGTCAAGGCCTATGATACCATCAGTAGGCCTGGGCTCTGGGTTATTCTTCGTGCTTTCGGAGTCCCTGATCCTCTACTCACGATCATTAAGGTCCTTCATGATGGTGAGCAGGCCCGGGTAAAACTACGTGGCCGGGAGTCGGAGCCATTCCCTGTTCACCTTGGGGTGCGACAGGGATTTCCCCTGGCTCCCACATTATTTAACATCTTTTTCGACCACATAGTTCGTGAAGCCTTTGATGGCTGTACCGGAGGAATTTTTGTCTGGTACAGATACAATGGGAGGTTGATCGATGCCCAGGTGCGGTCAAGGGATGGCTCCCTATTGGTCAACCACGTTATGTATGCCGATGATCTGGTAATTTCCGCTCGCTCAGAGAAGGAGTTGGAGGCGCTGCTGCTGAACCTGGAGCGTGCCACTAAGAGGTGGGGCCTTACCATCAGGCCCACCAAAACTTAGCACCTGCCTGGGTATTTTGTACCATCGGACACTCCACCCCCACAACTCCCAATTGGTGATGGGGCAGTTGTGGAGAGAGTAGAGAGCTTCCCGTACCTGGGCAGTGTGCTCATGACCGGCTCCGGTTTGACAGCAGAGGTCTCACTCCGAATCAGTCGAACGGCATTATCTTCTAATCGGTTGCGTAATGCTGTGTGGAAGCTACCCGGTCTGTCGCTCTGCACGAAGCTTCAGGTCTTCTCGGGCACAGCCATTCCCTCACTTCTCTACGCTTGCGAAATGTGGACCCCCCTAATGGAACATTTTCGACGGTTAGAAAGATTTAGGCTGGCCTGCCTATGATCCACTCTGGGTTTAACCAGGCTGGATTGTGTGAGGAGCTCACAAATTCTCGAAAAATCTGGACAAAGTCCCATCAATGAGCTTCTCCGGCAGGCAAGGCTGCATTGGCTGGGTCATGTAGCCCGCATGCCCAGTCACCACATGCCTAAACAGTTTTTGTTCGGCCGGATAGAGGGGGCTAAACGGGCGCGGCACGGGCTAGAGAAGAGATGGAGTGATGTGCTGTAGGAGGATGTGGAGCTGAGTGGACTTGCCGATGACTGGTACCAGCGGTGTCAAGATCGGCCTCTGGAGGAGGCTCGTGAAGGACGTTCATGGGCAGTTGGAGGCAGTCGCCCTCCAACAACAACGGAGGGCGGAGGAGTGATGCTCACAACAACAAGCGGAGCGCCAGGTGGCTAAAGCACATCAAGTTGGCACAGTAGGGGGCACAGGTGGTGCATCAGCCAGTCATCTCAGTCAGTCGACCCGTGGCACCTGAGTCTGCCCCGTGACGACCTCCTGCCAGCGGTCGTTCGATACTTCACGTGGCCTCAACGTGCACATAGCCTGGCACAAGCGTCGTGGTGACGTCACCGTCACTTCGTGGCGAATGGCGGTTATTGTTGTTTGTGTGTGTGTAGTGTATGCGTTGAGTATGTGGGAGTGTGTGTGGATTGTGTGTGAAGTGTGTGTGTGGTGTGTGGAGTGTGTTCGTTGAGTGAGTGTGGAGTGTGTGTGTGGAGTGTTTGTAGGGTGTGTGTGAAGTGCGGAGTGTGAATGTGTGCTCTGTATGTGGAGTGTGTATGGAGTATGTGTGTGGAGTATGTGTAGGGTGCGTGTGTGTGGAGTATGTGTGTGTGGAGTGTGTGTGTCTGGAGTGTGTGTAGGGTGTGTGTGGAGTGTGTGCGTTGAGTGTGTAGAGTGTTTGTGTGTGGAGTGTGTGTAGGGTGTGTGTAGAGTGTTTGTGAAGTGTGTGTAGGGTGTATGTGGAGTGCGTGTGTGGAATGTGTGTGTGGAGTGTGTGTGTGTAGTGTGTGTGTATGGAATGTGTGTGGAGTGTGTGTGTGTGGAATGTGTGTGGAGTGTGTGTTTATGTATATCTGTGTGGAGTGTGTGTGTGGAGTGTGTGTGCAGTCTGTGGAGTGTGTGTAGAGTGTCTACGGAGTGTGTGTAGAGTGTGTATATATGGAGAGTGTGTTTGTGGAGTGTGTGTGGAGTGTGTGTATCGAGTGTATATATGGAGTGTGTGTATGGAGTGTGTGTTTGTGGAGTGTGTGAGTAGAGTCGGTGAGGGTATCTGGGAGAATTGACGGGAGGGAGTAAGGGGGCGGGGGTCGAAGAGAGCTGGGAGAGTGAGGGAGGCAGGGATGGAGTGAGTCAGGGAGTGAGGAAAGAAGGGATTGAGGGACGCAGGGAGTGAGGGAGGCAAGGAGTGAGGGAGGCGAGGAGTGAGGGAGGCGGGGAGTGAGGGAGGCGAGAAGTGAGGGAGGCGAGGAGTGAGGGAGGCGAGGAGTGAGGGAGACAAGGAGTGAGGGAGGCAGGGATGGAGTGAGTCAGGGAGTGAGGAAAGAAGGGATTGAGGGAGGCAGGGAGTGAGGGAGGCAAGGAGTGAGGGAGGCGAGGAGTGAGGGAGACAGGGAGTGAGGGAGACGAGGAGTGAGGGAGGCAAGGAGTGAGGGAGGCGGGGAGTGAGGTAGACAGGTAGTGAGGGAGGCGGGGAGTGAGGGAGGCGAGGAGTGAGGGAGGCGAGGAGTGAGGGAGGCGAGGAGTGAGGGAGACAAGGAGTGAGGGAGGCAGGGATGGAGTGAGTCAGGGAGTGAAGAAAGAAGGGATTGAGGGAGGCAGGGAGTGAGGGAGGCAAGGAGTGAGGGAGGCGGGGAGTGAGGGAGGCGAGAAGTGAGGGAGGCGAAGAGTGAGGGAGGCGAGGAGTGAGGGAAACAAGGAGTGAGGGAGGCAGGGATGGAGTGAGTCAGGGAGTGAGGAAAGAAGGGATTGAGGGAGGCAGGGAGTGAGGGAGGCAAGGAGTGAGGGAGGCGAGGAGTGAGGGAGACAGGGAGTGAGGGAGACGAGGAGTGAGGAAGGCAAGGAGTGAGGGAGGCGGGGAGTGAGGGAGACAGGTAGTGAGGGAGGCGGGGAGTGAGAGAGGCGAGGAGTGAGGGAGGCGAGGAGTGAGGGAGGCGAGGAGTGAGGGAGACAAGGAGTGAGGGAGGCAGGGATGGAGTGAGTCAGGGAGTGAGGAAAAGAAGGGATTGAGGGAGGCAGGGAGTGAGGGAGGCAAGGAGTGAGGGAGGCGAGGAGTGAGGGAGACAGGGAGTGAGGGAGACGAGGAGTGAGGGAGGCAAGGAGTGAGGGAGGCGAGGAGTGAGGGAGGCAGGGAGTGAGGGAGACGAGGAGAGAGGGAGGCGAGGAGTGAGGGAGGCGAGGAGTGAGGGAGGCGAGGAGTGAGGGAGGCAGGGAGTGAGGGAGGCAGGGAGTGAGGGAGGCAGGGAGTGAGGAAAGAAGGGATTGAGGGAGGCGGGGAGTGAGGGAGGCAGGGAGTGAGGGAGGCGAGGAGTGAGGGAGGCAGGGAGTGAGGGAGGCGAGGAGTGAGGGAGGCAGGGAGGGAGTGAGGGAGGCAGGGAGTGAGGGAGGCGGGGAGTGAGGGAGGCGAGGAGTGAGGGAGGCAGGGATGGAGTGAGGGAGGCGAGGAGTGAGGGAGGCAGGGAGCGGGGGGAGGATGCAGGGAGCGAACGGGGGGGGTAGGAGGAGGGGGCCCGTTGCGCATTCACTCCGTCCCTATTGTTCCTCCGCCCACCCTGGCGCCTACGCTCCGTTCCAGGGAATGTGATTAAGGGGTCGTGTGGCCGAGTGGGAGGGGGTACGGGAGAGGGAGGTGGGGGGGCACATCCCGCCAGTCAGCTGCCCACTTGAATATTCGCCGCAGAACCCAGGCGAAGACGAGTTCGCCACCAGTCACTGATTGTGTTGCTGCACGGGTTACTCGTTATATATACACACATTCAGTTGTTGATGCCTACATTCCAAACTTCATAGTTTACACGCATAAGTGTAAGTGGCATAGCTTGCATGGCTATGTGTGTATGGTCATGTATGTGCATAGTCATATGATCGTGAGCATCTGAGTATGGTCACGTGTGTGGGGAGCGGTGGTGTAGCGGTTAACGCGCTGCTCTACGAACCCCGCGACCCGAGTTCATTTCCCGCTCACGGCCAACACCAGTGACGATTATGTGAATCGGTGCTAGGCCTCCCCTAGGTAGCCTCGGCTTCAAATGAGTACCTGGTGTGGTGTGTAAGCATCGCCACTGGGGGAGACAAAGGTAGCCGGGCGTGGTGCTGGCCACACATCCCCTCGTGTGCCGTGCAGGCATTCATAGGTGCTCGCTAACAACACTTGCCCGAATCCTTTTTGCTGGTCACGTATGTGTGGGGGTAGTGGTTAGCGCATTGCGCAACGAACCCGGCGGCCTGAGTTCACGACCAATAGCTGTGGCGAAGATTTGAACCGGTCTCGGGCATCAAGGAGGTCGACTCGTGCGCCGTGTTGGCAGTCATAGGTCCCAACAGTCTGTTCAAGACGAAACTGGGATATGTATTTGTCTTTGTATGGTAATACTGTAAACTTAGTTGTATATTTGGTCATATGTGCATGTAAGTACATAGTTAAATGGGCAGCTTTCTATGTATAATCATCGCAACTGGGGAGACAAAGGTGGTCGGGCGTGGTGCTGGCCACCCACTCCCTTGGGTATCGTCCTGGCTTTCATAGGTGCTCGCTAAAAACACTTGCCCCATCAGTCTACGAAGGCACATGGGGGATCTTTGTCTATCTATGTGCATGGTCATGTTTATGGGTCCGGCCGTAGCTAAACATAGCAGCAGCAACAGCAGCGGCACAGCACAGCACGTGTGTGTGCGATGACAGCTTGAGGTTCGGGGTCTGCACGCATCATAGTCACAGCCACCACCAATACCACACCCACCACTACCACAGCCACCACCATAACCACAATCACCAATATCACACCCACCACTACCCCAACCACCACCATCACCACAATCACCATAATCACAATCACCAATACCACACCCACCATTACCACAGCCACCACCATCACCAATACGACACCCACCAACAACCCCAGCCACCATCGCTACCACAGCCACCACTAACCACAGCCACCACCATCACCAATACTACACCCACCACTACCACAGCCACCACCATACTCACCACTACCATAACCACAGCTACTACCACCACCAAACGCAAAGATCCTCCGTACAGCCTTAACAGACTATTGGTGCAAGTGCTGTTAGCGAGCACCTATGAAGGCCGGCACGGCACACGAGGGAGTAGGTGGCCAGCACTACGCTCGGCCGCCTTTGTCTCCCTAGTGGCGATGTTTACACACTGCACCAGGTACTAATTTGAGGCCGAGTTGACCTAGGGGAGGCCCAAGATAAATTCAGATAACCGTTACTGGTGTTGGCCGTGGGTTCATAGCTAGCGCAGCGCAGCGCGCTAACCGCTTCACCACCGCTCCCCACCACCTCTACCACCACCATCAGCGGCCCCGTGTCGCCCCGCGCCGTAACCCACGGCCCCTACCCTCGCCTCCCTCCCCCTCGCCCCCCTCCCGCCTCTCCGGGCCACTTTCCAGGGGCCGTCATGCGTGAGAATGTCTCAAGCGCCGCGCGAGAGAGGGAGGAGAGCGAGAGAGCGAGCGGCCGGCGGGCTGTCGCCACTGACGTCACGGGGCAGACGGGGGAGTGCCGGGGAGCTGCGTGGGGGCAGCTGTGGGTGGGTTGAAGAGGGGGGGGGGCGCCACCGCCCCGGGGCTGGCTGGCTTGACCCCCCACAGTGAAGTCCAGAGATTGGCAGCGTTGAGCCAGTCCCATAAGCATGCATCCCGGAGCCGTGCGCTGCTGCCCTGGCGGTTGCCTTGCGTTGCGGCGGTGGTGGAGGTGGTGGGGGCAGCCCGTGGTGGTGGTGGGGGCAGCCCGTGGTGGTGGTGCTGGTGGTGGGGGCAGCCCGTGGTGGTGGTGGCTGCAGCCCGTGGTGGTGGTGGTGGTGGGGGCAGCCCGTGGTGGTGGTGCTGGTGGTGGGGGCAGCCCGTGGTGGTGGTGGTGGGGGCAGCCCGTGGTGGTGGTGGGGGCAGCCCGTGGTGGTGGTGCTGGTGGTGGGGGCAGCCCGTGGTGGTGGTGGTGGGGGCAGCCCGTGGTGGTGGTGGTGGGGGCAGCCCGTGGTGGTGCTGCTGGTGGTGGGGGCAGCCCGTGGTGGTGCTGCTGGTGGTGGGGGCAGCCCGTGGTGGGGGCAGCCCGTGGTGGAGGTGCTGGTGGGGGCAGCCCGTGGTGGTGGTGGGGGCAGCCAGTGGTGGTGGTGCTGGTGGGGGCAGCCCGTGGTGGTAGTGCTGGTGATGCTGCTGGTGGTGGGGGCAGCCCGTGGTGGTGGTGGGGGCAGCCCTTGGTAGTGGTGGTGGTGCTGGGTGTTTCCAGAGTACTTCCATGCGTGCCACCTTTTGTTGTCACTGCAGGATGTGCCATTGGTGGCCTGTCTCAGCCCAGGTCCCACTCCCTCCTCCTCCCCCACCCCGCCACAGACATTCTTCTCTCTCACACGCCACGCTTCTTTGTGGAATTGTGGCTGACTTTGTCATCATCATCACCTCCCATGAGCACGGTTGGATGCGTACGGCGCGAAAAAAGTTCAACATACATACACACGTCGAAATCGTCAAAAAGTGTTTGGGAGGTTCTCGCTCATCGATGTGCTTTTTAATTGTCATCGGCCGGCAGGCTGGGGCAGTGGTGACACTTGTTGTTTCACAGCAAGACTTACCTGGGTTCGATTCCTGACGTGGGGACTTCTTTGTGTGCAGTTTCTATATTCTCCCCCTGTTCTGCACTGGTTTCCTCCTGGTCATCCGCCCCCCCCCCCATAGCTAATAACATGCAATTCAATTAGTTTTGGCCAAACATCCTATAATCATTAAAACATATCATTATCCACGATTAATCCATTGCTGGATAAAGGTCTTACATCGCCGTCGCCATCCCTCGCAGTTCTACGATAGCAATAATAATTATAATAACTATTTCGTGCACGCAAACTCTTTTGCCATTGCTCAACCTTCGTGGTGGGATCTCTGGGACGCGTTCCCTTCCCTGTTGTGGCAAGTACAATACTGGAGACTGGAGATATTTGTAACACCTTATTGTTGTCCAGCCAAGATCTTGGTGATATTTTTTTCTTATCTTATCAGTGAAATAGTATTTTCATGTAAGGATGAGCTTGCATTATTTGGAACTTTTTTTTTTATTCTACCAGGTAAGGCCCACTGGGCTATAGAAGCGACCTGGCCACAAATCGGTTTAGCACGTCGGGTTTCTCTTACCAGTATTATTCATAACAAAGGTTTTTCGGTTAGATCGCGTTATTAAACACATATTGATTATAAATGTGGAGGGAAAAATCAGTTGACCCAGAGAAAAATCCCCGCGACCACGGGGAGAACACGCAAACTCCAAATATAAAGCAGACATCAGGGTCGAGATCGATCCCACGACCGCCTGTATACCAGGTGAGGTAGTTACCATCTCATAGGCAGATGTGCCTTTGTTCAAAATAGTATGAGGTGGTGCCTTCCTCTCTCTCTCTCGCTGACCCGTGAGAATCGTTCTAAAAAAATCCACATTCCCATGACGGGGCCTAGTGGAAAGAAACTGTTGGGTATTAACCCAGACCTCTACACAGTGCCACAAACAGTGTTGCGTAATCGATGAGTAAGGCAGCGTCCCCTTTGAGATGAAGACGAGAATAAGAGGCTGAGACGGAGCAAACAGAGACACAAAAGCTATTCAAGCGACTCTTATCTCGCAGATATGAGCCAGATAGGCCGTGTGTTCTGGGCTGGCTGACACGAGTGAAATTTCCATAATGAAAGAAAACAATATTTAGATCGTGGTCATTTGCTCTGTCGTCATGCTTTAATAATGGCTGCATTATCATTGTTGTGGACATGTGTGATGTTGCTTGATCTTTTTACCAACACTGGTTCGGTGTCGTTTCTGTGAATGCGCATCTCTTGTTGACGAAGGGGCCTTTACCAGGTTCTCAAATAGAAAAAAAGATAAGCAGTCGATGTATATATCCATCTCGCCATATAATTACGCAACCCATCGACCTTCTCGACGTGCCCAATCTCAACCGCACCCCGATTAGCACGGTTGGCTATGTACGGTGTGAAAGAAGTTCAACACACATACATACAACTTACCAGAGTTTACCTTGCAATCACATCGACGCTACTGAAAAATCACGCACTCGCAGAAGGGTCTTTGTGGGTGTGTTGGGGGGTGGGGGTGAGGTGGGGGGCGGAGGGGTGTAGGGGGGGCTCCGTTTGGCACGCGTGGCCACGAGGAAGTGGGAGCCCCGGCATTGCCCCCGAGAGAGAGAGAGGAAGAGAGCGGCACGGCGCGCCCCCGTGCCAAGGGTAACAATGGCGAGGCCGGGGCGTTCGCCGCCAACCGCCACCGCCGCCGGCAATTTTATTCGGCTGTGACGTCCACCCGGCCGCCGAACTCCGTGTTCGGTTTCCAGTGGCGGTGGCGCTGGCGGTGGTAGAAAGGGGGAGAGGGGAGAATGTGGGGAGGGGGGCCCCGCTCAGGAACTGCGGACGTGCTGAAAGCAGCAGCGCCGTTCTCGATGTGGGGTGGGGGACCGCGTCGCTTCATCGTCACCAAACTTCGTGCTCGTCCCTCTGATATTTTTCGTTATTTGCTTTGCAAATCGCATAACGCGATTTTTTGCTTATTCCCACGTCGCCAGTTGCTGACCGCCGATGGCTCTGAGCGTGCCGAGTGGCCACCCCCATTGAAGGTGTGAATAGTTGAAGAATCTATGCGTTTCGTGAATTGAGCAAGGTTATCGTTGTTAATATCATTATTATTACTACGATGGGGAGGGGGATGGGAGGGAACTCCAGTGCAAAGAATGCAATCACATTGTTCTTCGAGAGACGGTGACTATATTCACCCGGAATGCGCCACATGTCTTATCTATGAAGCTCAGCAGGTAGAGTCTGGATAGCGTCAGGACCAGGGATCGGCAACCTGCTGCTTTCGGAGCCATATGCGGCTCTTTAATGAACTGCTTCGTGACGTTATTTATTCAGGACCACTGTCTCGTATCCACCACCACAGTGCATTGCGGCTCTTGAAATATTTCGTTTTTGTTTCCTAATTCCAAAAAAAAGTATCTTTTGGTTATGTTTGGGTGCCAACCTCTGGCCTGGACAGTTATCATAACAACAACAACATGATTACTGATTAACCCGAGAGCTCAAGGACTCTGTTTTCAGGAGGGTCCTACCTTGTGAGTTTTTATTTCAAGATGTGTTCAGCCAATTAAGGAGTGCGTATGCATGTTGGCAGGAAACCGGAGCACCCGGAGAAAACACACGCATGCGAGGGGGCAACACTCGATCTCATACATAACGAACAGATACTCATTTGAGACTAGGCTCAAAAGAAAGCTGTCTCTGGTGTAGACCAATCAGTTTCAAGGACAATGCATATATTATCAGAGTATGATTTTTGTTTGCATTCTGACCACAGGTATTGTGGTTAATGCACACATGATTTATCGTAAAAAGGTTTAAGTTTTGTTTCCAGAAAAAAGGGTAAAACCCTATTCTTAGATGGAGGGTAGTCTGCACTTGCTGTACCGCCTTCGCCTGGCAAGCCAGGGTATGGCTCTTCACTCAACGCCCAACGGGAAGGGAGTTTCGCAATATTTCTGTGGTGATCAACCAACCCTCGCTGCCTCCAAAACAAAGACAAAGATCCCCATATAGCCTTAACAGGCTGTTGGGCAAGTGCTGTTAGCGAGCACCGATGAAAGCCGGAACGGCACACAATGAGGTGGATGGCCAGGATCACGCTCGGCCGCCTTTGTCTCCCCAGTGCTGATGTTTGCACACCGTACCAGGTACTCATTTGAGACTGAGTCGACCTAGGGGAGGCCCAGAATCGGCTCAGATTATCGTAACTGGTATTGGCCATAAGCGGGAATCGAACCCGGGTCGCTGGGTTCGTATCGCAGAGCGTTAATCGCTGCGCCCTCGCTCCCCACAGGCCACGTGCATCGCCACCACTTCCCGGCGAGCTGACCGTGGTGAGCTGTAGGCTGTTGTGGACCTCCATTGTCAGGAGAGGGCAGTGTAGAAAAAAAATGTTGTACTGTACCATGCTTCAAAGTTAATGCTGCACGTCATCACCAACTTGCACTGACTTGCGCAGTGAAGTATGGTAAATAACCTCCACTACACCCGCACGGCATGAGGAGACCCCCATTCAGCCGCGGATTGACATTGCATATGTAAGAGAACGGCCCACAGAAGATTATATCACATAACTGCTTCCGAGATCCCTTTCGAGTGCCCTCTGTTGACCTGCGCTCACCACGGACGCTGCATTTCCTTTTTTGTATTCTCAAAGCTGGAATTCACTTCTCCTAGCGCGCCAGGGTATGGCGGCATGACGCCTACAGAAAGAAAAAAATGCAACATTTGTGTGATCCACCAACCCACGCCTCCACAGTCCCCGATTACAGGCTACGTGTCGCAGCATATCTAGCTACTACCACCACCACCCGCCTGTCACCATTGTTATCACCTTCAGCCATTATTTATCTACTGTTAGATGAAACCGTCTTCACAATTGCATGGTAATACATGATAAATTATGAATGAATGCACAAAGGTCTTTTTCACTAAGAATTTTTTTTATTATGGTTTAAAATAACCTCTGACTGAGCCTTTCAAAATGTTTTTTTCCAGGAGCATTTGTCTCAGCAGGAAACCTCTGGGCCGGATTTGACTCCTCTGTGTCTCATCAGCAGGGTGTGGCCTCTAAAACAAATGCTACTGCGTAGCCGCGCGACCAATCCAGCCGGACTTGGCTGAATCGGCCACACAGATATTCCGTGTAGAGCTCTCTCGCCCGTCACCCAGGAATTCTTGTTTAACAGGCAGTACTGCCGATGAGGTTAAGAAAGTGGAAACCAGCCCAAGTGTTGCCTGCTTTAAAAACTGATGCCCCTTTGGAAAGCCCATAGGCTGCTGAATCTCAATGTCGTTTAAAAAAAAATGCTCACAGTGAGCTTTGTATGTTTATTGTAAATTATCCACAATCCATAAAAAACTTTATCGCTTATATACTATGTTTGTATAACAGTCATTAAGTTATGTAAATGTTGTTCACCACAACAAAAACAGACATCTCTCCGTTCGAGGCATGAATGATGGCAGTGGCAACCAATGAATAGGAACACCAATGAGATGGAGTGATGAAATCAACTCATGTGCTTAGGCAGGTTATATGCGGATTATTACATTTGTAGTGGGTTCACTGAGAGACACAAATTAAGGAGACAACACATTTATTCTACGACCACAATGGGGTAACTATATAAACGGGTCAGGTCATTCGGCACACTGCCTGACCACGATGCCAAGCACGAAGTCCGGAGACCGAGGAGAACACGTAGCACGGTGGATTCCATTCCAGCAGACAGCCCCTGTTTATGCCCTCCAGCGTGACCTGGCTCCGCCCTCAGCCACGCCCCCTTCTGGAACTTCCTAGAAGATTCTGGGCCATACACCACGTGTCCCCTCTGTCACCTTTGGCCAACATCCTTACCCTGTCCTGTCACGTGCCCTTGCCAGCCAACTGGGCTGCTGATTTTCTTATTGCCTAATGCATCACAAACCTCGCGCAACAACTTAGAGGAGAAATTACGGCCTTGGTCCGTAAGTAGTTGTTCAGGAGCACCCTTATCCGTAACAATCCTATTCAAAAATGCATCAGCAATGGAAGCCGCCGACTGGTCCGGTAGCAGCCAAGCCATCGGCCAGCGGGTAAAATATTCAACACCTACTAAGAGGAACTTGTTCCCTCTAGACGTGACTGGAAGGGGCCCCAAAATGTCGAGCGCCACCAGCTCGTTGATTCGCGAGACTGAAATAGACTGCGGTGGTTTCCTCTGTCACATTCCATGCAAGCTCGGATCAATTTGGATACATCGGCCATCATTCCCGGCCAATAATAATCCCGTTGCAATGTCAACAGAGACTTTTGCACTCTGAGGTGTAACAACTTTTTCCCGTGCAGAGCGCGAACCAAGCCGCTCCGAAGGGCAAGAGGAACGACAATGCGACAACGATCCAACGTTTCCTTCCTCCACATCAAAAGGCCATCGTGAAAAATCAACCAGCCATCCTGAGCAGAAGCGGGCGTCACTTGCCCATGCTCAGCCCGACGCCGCAGATCCCCTAAGGAGACATCAAGCAGCTGCTCGCGTATCCATACGGAGCGGGAAAGTCGCAAAACAGTCAACCGGCGAATTCGCGTCCAAAGACTCAGAAGTAACAACAGCAGACATAGCCGTACTTGCCTGTGAGGCAACGGGCCCATAACCACTTGTACCAGACAGACACGGGCAACGAGGCGATTGTGGCAGCCGTGATAAAGCATCCGTGTTGAAGTGGTGAGAACCTTTACGGTAAACAACGTTGAAAGATAATCCTGCAAAACCTCTAGCCAACGAGAGAGCTGGCCAGCTGGCTGTTCAATTTCCAAGGAGTACTGAAGAGCCGCATGATCGGTGCGGACAACAAATTTCCTGCCATAGAGGTAAGGCCTGTATTTGCAGACAAAATAAACAATTGCCAAAAGTTCCCTCCAGGTCACACAATAGCGGAGTTCCATAGGCGAAAGGATATGGCTACCGTACGCGGCCACCTTTTCCATGCCATCCTTAGTTTGAGAAAGGACAGCGCCGATGCCCGTATCACTAGCGTCGGTGTCAAGGACAAATAGCAGCGAAAAATCGGGATATTCGAGCGTGGGTGCGTTAGACAGCCGTTCACAGAGGGCAGAAAACGCGGCCTCCTCCTCCGGACCCCATTTAAACCTCTGATTTTTAGCAGTCAACGCGTGTAATGGCATGAACCTACGGTAGTATGGTGCAAATCCTACAAAGCTGTGCACATCCCCCAAAGTCACAGGGGTCGGCCAATTGCGGACACAGGCAGTCTTTTCAGGATCTGTGGCAATGCCTTCGGAACTAACAATGTGACCCAAGTAACGCACAGAATTCTGCAGCAAATGACACTTAGCTGGCTTAAACTTCAAGTTAGCGGAGCGCATTCTAACGAAAACGGAACGTAGTCACTGCAAATGTTGGTCAAAAGTGCGAATGAAAACAATAACGTCGTCTAAGTAAATGAGACAAGTGTCCCACTGTAATCTGGCTAAAACGAACTCCATCAACCGCTGAAAAGGTGGCCGGAGCCGAATTCAAGCCCATCGGAAGGCAATTGAACTGAAAGAGACCTTGAGGCATGCGAAACGCGGTTGTCGGCTTCGACGACTTGACAGGGGTAGCTGCCAAAACCCCGAAGACAGATCAAGGGTGGAAAATATTTTGCGCCGGACGAGGCGTCGGTCACCAAAACTTCATTTAATTTGCGGAAATCAACGCAAAACCTGAGGCCACCATCCTTCTTCTTGACGAGTAAAACAGATGCGCCCCAAGGGCTATTAGAAGGGGAGATAATATCGGCGGCCAGCATGTCATTGACCGTCCATTGTACACGCTCCTTCTCCACCGGGCTCAACCGGTGCGAGTTCTGCCGAATAGGGCTGGTGTCACCCGTATCAATACAGTGCGATAACAAGGTCGTGCAACCCAGATCGAATTCACCATTACTCATGCCACCACCATACCAGCAGGAACTATCACAGCGTCCGGCCCCCCGTTGAGTACCTGTTAGAACGGGGCTTGCTCGGAGTGAACGATTGTCTGCGCGCCAAGAAGCGCAAACCCTCAGGTCACAGCATTAGACGGAGGTAGAAGGATTCCCGCCGTCGAATCAACATGTCTAACAAGGGCCTGAACTTCCGTACTCAGTGTCGAACGCGGCAAGGGAGAGGCCAAAACGCCAATTTGTGACCCGAAGGCATCTCCAAGCAACCCTGATCGATGAGGATCTTAACGGGCATGCGACAATGAAAATTGGTACCCAACAAACAGGGCACAGCCAACGACCTCGAGATCAAAACTGGCCCTGATACGGCAACATCACCGATGACAACGAGGGCATCCACCTGGCGAATGATTCCCATGCTGCCCCCAATAGCCGCACCGCAAGCATCAACAACCGGTCGTATTTGATTAACAGGAATAGACAATAATTGGAAAATGACATCCGAAATTATAGTAGCGGAAGCCCCTGTGTCCACCAAGATACAAACGCTGACACCCTGAATCGAACCGCTGTCTTCTGTCCAGAAGACAGCGCTCACTCAAGCGCTGTCTTCTGGACAGTCCTGTTTCTTCACCTGAGGACGGCTACTTGTGCTGTGGCCGAAACGTCGTGAGAATTTCATTGTTTTATTTTATTATTTTATTCTCATTCTACGTGACTTTACCGAAAGAACCAAAGAAGACTGATCCAATCTGTGAAGGATGTGATCCCTGACATGCAATACCCCGGCGTCTACAAACTAAACTGTGTCTATGGCAATAGTTACATTAGGGAAACTAAGCGACATGTCTCGGATCATGTTCGTGAACATAAGGCAGATCTGAAACACGGTAGAACCAATACCTCGGCCGTGGCTGATCATTGTTTTAATGCGGTGTGCTCACGCGAAATTGTTTTCTCTAAGACGAAGGTACTTTGCAAGCCCACTGGCTATCAACAAAGATTCGTTCATGAAGTCATCCATATATAGACACAGACACAATTTCCACCGAAAAGATGGGTACAAACTGAGCAATCATTAGAAGGACGTTATCAACCAGTTTAAGTCATAACTGGCTGTGATGTTCTCATCCTACCGCCTTCCAATGTTAGTTATGCTTTACGCCCATTTCAAACTTGCGCTTTCACAGTCACTTCGCACTCTGCGATCTTCCATTAATATGCTAATCTCTCTTTAACATGCTAAATTTCACCTGGCAGCCCTTTGATTGGTGGAAAACCAACCACCATAGGGTTGGCTGCCCACCACTTACATTATCATTGGCTGCTGACATTTGCACTATCTCCATTTCATACCCTTATAAAAAGTTTGCCTTGGAAGCTAACCCCCCTTTTCCTGAAGACGACCGCTTGTGTTACGATCTAAACGGCGTAGTTTTTGGTTATTTTTTATTTATTTTCTTTGAACCCATCTATGTAACTTTACCGAAGAATATAAGATGCATGAGGTGACTGTGACGGCCGGGTGTGTGATGCATCACGACTCGCCTGTGGACTCAGAGGATTCGGAGGTCGGCAGGGCTGAAGACGACGACGTCATGGAGAAGTTCCCTTGTTCGTCACGGCATCCCCTCGAAACATGACCCGGCAACCCACACTTAAAGCAGACGATGGGGGCACCCCTTGGGTGAAGAAAAGTCCCATTCCGTTGGTCTCAGCCCCCTCACCGATCCGCATCATCTTTTCCACAAGCATCCACATCGCAGACTTTGGGGGGCTCCGCGTCCTCCGGTGTCTCTGAACGACCCGTGCAAGCAGCCACCCCAGCTCGCCGCCGCAAGTTAAAGTACACTTAGATGCAGCGCGCAACCTTGAGTGAAGACAAGTCATCTTCTTCTGTGGCGGACAGGAAGACGTTCAATTCTTGGGCCAGCGTCAGCATACGCTCTAGCACCAACGAGTTCAACCCCGCATGCTCCATCTTGGGGTAGGCAGCCTGCACCAGCGACATCAGTGCACTGTGGAAGGCAAGGGGCGTCTCGGTTTCCCCCAGTCTTTGCATGGCGAACTTCTGTCGAACATTGGCTAGCGGGTCAAAGATAGCAGCCATCTGTGCAAAGGCTTGCGGCAACATCACTCTATCCGTGGATGGGATGGCGTAGAACGCTGCCAGGGCGTCGTCATCGAAGGTGATCGGCAGTGATCGCAGCACCTCCACCTCGAATGCCGCCCAGTCGCCCCAAGCAGCTGTGAATTCCCTAAAGAAGGGGAGCCGTTTCTTCAAGGATGGCACCTTTCCCCATGAGCTAGGCGGAAAATCCTATTTGGCGGGAGTCAAGTCCTGTCCGAACAACTAAATGGCGGCCACTCGCGCAGGCTGAAGCTCCCTCACTTCCCGCGCGCGGCAACCAGCAGCGGCAACCAGCAGCGGCGGGGACATCCACGCGCAGCTCCGGTACTCCGGCTTTCTCCTCCGGCCCCTCCATGTCGAGCTCGGCCGCCACCGCTGCTGCTGCCGACAACAAGTTGACAAGGTGCGCGTTGCGCATCCGGCGCCCTCCTTCCGATGATGGAAGCGCGGAGACGTCGGTTTCCTCCAGCTCCTCCGCCAGAATAGCCACCTCTTGAACATTCTCCGGGGTCTGGGGAATCACATCCTCGCTGTCTTCCTCGTCCGAAGACACCATGGTGAGCAGCTTCTTTCTTGTAAGCATCACACTACTCTAGAGTCTCTATCAATTATTTGAAGCATTTCTGACGCCAGATGCAGTGGGTTCACTTGAGAGACACACAAATTCAGGAGGCAACACGTTTATTCTACGACCACAATAGGGTAATTATATAAATGGGTCAGGTCAGCCGGCACACTGCCTGACCCACGATGCAGAGCACGAAGACCGGAGACCGAGGAGAACACGTAGCACGGTGGGTTCCATTCCAACAGACAGCCCCAATGGGATCCCGGGACCTCCCTTTTATGCCCCCCAGCGTGACCTGGCTCCACCCTCGGCCATGCCCCCTTCTGGAATTTCCCAGAAGATTTTGGGACAAACACTACATGTCCCCTCTGTCACCTTTGCCCCACATCCTTACCCTGTCCTGTCACATGCCCTTGCCAGCCAACTGGGCTGCTACGTCCTCAGATGCCCCCTCTCTGCCAGTCACCAGAACCATGCCCCCTAGGGACCTCTTCCATGACATCGTATACTCTGCTGGCAGAGGGCTACTATACACGGAATTCCTCTCTCTGTCGGTAGATGGTGCTAGGTGCCGTAGTGATCCATTATATGTCACTACACATTTCTGGCTCGAGAGATACAGTGGCGTGTCGGGGAAGCCTTCATTCAGCAGTAGATTGACCCATGCATTGCTCATGATGATGATGTAATAACCTCCATTCCTTGCACCGGCTACCGATCGCTCACTCGGGGGTGTTGGTAATTCACGTACATATTTCTGTTGAACGTCTTTCGCACCATACGTAGCCAACCATGCCAATCGCAGGTGTTAATGAGGCTGCGGTGGCCGGGTTCTGTTTGTCTGGAGCTCCCTCTGCATGTATGTGGTTTATTTTCGTACCTTTATAAAGATTAACCGTGCCCCGTGCTTCAGCGGTTAATGTCAAATGTGGTAAAAACAAACCAAAAACACGAAGCAAAAAATAAGGACAAAGGCATCGCGTTGTGTCCGGTGACAATGGAGTTTGTGGTGGCACCGCGGCGGAGCAGCTCCGTCGGGGACCGTACCAACCGCCGTGACACCGCCACCGCCCCCCCCTCCCCCCCCCCCACACGAACGCACACACACCCCACGTAGAGCCGGAAGGGAGGTCACCTGGCCGACAGGTTTTTATCCAGAAGCCCCTAATGGGATCAAGCTTCATGGTTTCCTGCGGCCGGGAAATTGGGCGATCTCCCCCCGTAGCTGATGCGCACCGCAGCGCCGTGACCTGATATTAAAATTACGTGGTCACGGCGGAGGCCGCAGAGCCACCGCGGATGACATCACGCACACACGGCACGGGGCGTGGGCTCGGCGGTACGCCTTTATTATATATGGAATTAGAAACTCCAATAACAATGAGACAGGAGCATTCCGACATCTGAATGGGCAGGGCGGCCCGGGGTGTGAGAACAGCGTACGCCTTTATTATAGATAGAATTAGGGACTCCAATAACAATGAGACAGGAGCATTCCGACATCTGAATGGGCAGCACAGCCCGGAGTGTGAGAACAGCAGTACGCCTTTATCATAGATGGAATTAGGGACTCAATAACAATGAGACAAGAATAACTCAGTCTCTGAATGGACAGGGCAGGCACGGGTGCAGAAGCATCTGAATGCCTATTGTTACAGGTAAGGTTACGGATCTGAATATGAAGGAGCACGGGTGGGCAGGTGCCAGAGCAACGGAATGCCTTTAGGTTGGATAAAACGCGGAGGTTTAGGGTAGCAAAAACAACTTCTTCTTGAAATCATCGCGGTCCTCGGAGCAGGAGAGTCAGCCGTTCGAGACGTCCGTGTGATGAACTCCAGCACAGCCAGGCTCAGCCCTCTACGGAGACGACTCGCAGCCTCGTCCTTCTACAGCGTTCAGCGCAGCAGAGTGGAAGTAAGCGCAAGTGAGAGAGAAGTGAGTATTGAGTGATTTAATCAAAAGTGGAGAGCGGAGCGACAGGCAGAGTAAATTCAGTCTAGGATCCCAGGGGAATAGGCTGGCACCCACTGACCCACACAATTACGCGTAGCTTAATGGGTTACTCGCGGTAAATAAAATAACTAGCCGGGGAATACACCATGTCGTGTGGTCTTTGGGAGCGTGAAGAGGAGGGTAGAGCGTGCTTGGTGTTCGCGTATCTGTACGATTGTTTACTGTATTGTTCGGCGCGCGCGTGCATATGTGGCTCTTTTCGATGGTGTTCAGCGCGCGTGCCTACACGACTATTTTCGGTGGTGTCCAGCGCTCGCGTATCTGTACAATCGCTTACAGTAGTGCTTAGCGCTCGCGTGCCGGTGTGACTGAGTTGCGGTCACGCGCCTGCGCGATTGTCTAATAGCGAGGTAGCGAGCTAAGCGCCTAGCGTGCGCGTATTAGCGCAGCTGTTTAAATGGGCCCTTTAAATCGGAGCGAAGCGACCCTCTCCAATCAGCAGCATGCGCACGGCAAATGCCCTGCCCTCCCACCCCTCGACCCCAACCCCCTCGCATGCGATTGGTGTACGGGGCTGGACAGGAGGCAGCGGCGTGTTTGTTATTGCCGGAGCGCGTGTAGCGTGGGTGTGAGGGAAACACGCGTCGGCGCGCCGCACCTGTTTGTTTACGTGCGGGACGGGGTTTTTACTTGCGAGCGCGCTCCCCGCGGCACGCCGCCACTGAACAGCATAGCGCGCCGCAAGCGTAAAGCGTACCACCCCGCTAATTGAGCCATGCCTACGCGGTCAGCAACGAAGTCAGGGGCCCCGGGAGGTGAGGAAGTGGAGGTCGCTAACCCGAACCCGACAGAACAACCAGGGGGTAGCGATTTGAATGGAACGGGAGAGTCGGGGAGCATCGGCCCCGACAATTCGGTGATGGCGGGGGACGGTAGCTCCCACAGTTTATCGTCAGAAGCGGTACGAACCTCCGCGTTACCCCACGCAAAAATAAGGCACATATTTACCGGCCGGGGCACCCCTTCGTGAAAGGCATTCGCCCGCGACGTCATAGGGGCTAAGGAAATTAATGGGTGGACGGACGCGCAGGCATTACGTCAACTTAGTATGAACCTGGATGGGCGGGCAGCCGATTTTGGGGAAGCTCTACCCGCAAGCGCGCAGACACAGCTAGAGGAACTGATGCGCCGACTTGATCTGCGTTTTGGTACGCGTGATGAGGAGGAGGCAAAAGCGGCCTTAGAGGCACACCGTCGCCAACCCGGCGAGGACCTGCATGATTACGCCGAGGATTTGCGCGAGCTAACAAATATCGCACGCCCGGGGTACATGACAGATGTAATTGAGGAGCTGGTTGCCGAGAAGATCCAGCGATACTTGACTCGCACGTCGTGGTGGCAGCCAGACATGAGCTGTACATGTCTTCCCTTTAACACCCTTGTCGAGCGCGCGCGTAAATGTGAGAGAATTTCCAGCGAACACGCGCAGCTCCGGGGGCTGGGACGAGAGCGCAACATCGCAAGCCTGTCCCTAGAGGAGGAAGAGGAAGAACAGGAGCTCGCCAGGACAGTAAGGGCTCGAGAAAGGGAGCCTCCGGTATCCCGCGAGACAACCCCGGGATGGGTGGCAGGGATACAAACGAGCATAAAGGATGTGGCCGGCCAGGTGACCCAAGTAGGTAACAGGGTGACACACGTACGTAAGGAAGCGAGTAAAAATATTAAAACCATCCAGTCCGAGATGGGGGAGCTACGCTCCACAGTAGGGGGACTGGCCGGGCGGGTGTCCCAGTTAGAGTCCGACCTGGGACAGCTGCATACGGGAAGGGGAAGAAGGGATGGGCAGGGGGCCTCCTATGAGACTGCCCCCCGAGCGTGTTACCTGTGCAACCGTCGAGGGCATCTCGTGAGGGACTGTCCTCAGATCGCCCGCGCTAGAAACGCGCCAGGGTTAAACGCCAATGCCCCCTAGAGAGTGGACCACCTAGGGGTGCAGTCAACACGGTCCCTTTGCAGAACGACAATAATAATAATGGTGAGCGAGTGACCCCAACGCAGATTCCGACCACAACACCCAGGGACGCGGTGATTATGGGCGACTGGCTGCGGGAGCTGGTGGCGGGAATCACGGGGGTCACGTCACTGGTGGAAGGACAGGTGAACGGGCAGCGCACCCGGATCCTACTGGACACGGGGGCCGTAGCCTCACTCGTGAGCGCCGTGCACTGCAGCGTGCTCGGGGTTGACGTGAGCCACCTGCAGGCCCCAGATCGCGCGCTGCACACAGCGAGTGGAGCCGGGATGGGATTGCTGGGAAGGATCTCCCTCGAGGTCCGTCTCGGAAACCAGGTGTGCACACAGGAATTCTACGTCTCGAGTGTGTTGTGCCACGAGTGTATTACAGGTACGGACCTCCTGGAAAAGTTGGGGCTCAATGTGCAGCCCTGCCAGCGATGCGCCACCGTGGAGGGCAGCGGGGAGCGGATCCCGTTCCTGGGATCCGAGCCGAATCGCCCTCACTTCACACCCGTAGCCGCTAGGCTGGTGTCAGCCGTCACCATCGGGCCACTCGCCGAGATGCTGGTGCCAGTGGCAACCCCCTTCGCCGACCCCACACACCGACCATCGGGCGAGGTAATGCTAACTCCTCACCTGGAGTTGGCAGCGCGGTACGGATTTGTAGGGTCAGCCACGCTGGTAAACGCAGATGGGGGCCGACTGTTTATGTGGGTGTTTAACCCACACAGTACCCCGGCAATGCTACGACGATGCACCACGGTAGCCACCATACACCTCCTGCACGTGCGCCACTCTAACGACTCGGTGTTTGTATTCTGGGCGGAATACCCTGGCCGCCCCGAGGACAACCAGGATATGGCCTGGCGGGTTGGCCCGACCCCCCGGGCCGAGATCGTTCCCTTGCATGATGCGTTACATGTTCCTTTGGCAGAGTTACCTAAGGGGGAGGCCGATCAGCTGCGCGGATTGCTGCAGGAGTACGCCGACGTGATCAGTGAGCATGATTCAGATGTAGGCCGGACAGACCTTGTTAAGCACCAAATTGACACTGGTGCAGCCCGACCTATCAAACTCCCCGCATACCGAGTGGGCGCGCCCGAACGTACCCAGATCAAGGAGGCAGTCGCGGATATGCTACATGATAACATAATCCAGCCCTCGGCGAGCCCCTGGTCTGCCCCGGTGGTGCAAGTGATGAAAAATGATGGATCGACCCGGTTCTGCGTTGATTACCGAAAGTTGAACGCAGTCACCCTCGGCGACACCTTCCCCATACCGCGCATCGATGACACCTTTGACAGCCTCGCAGGAGCACGGTATTTTTCCACCTTCGATCTGGCGTCCGGGTACTGGCAGGTGGAGATGGCGGAGGAGGATCAGCCGAAAACCGCATTTACCACCCCGATGGGGGCTGTTCGGGTTTCGAGTGCTTCACTAACGCACCCGCGACGTTCCAGCGGTTGATGGAGTTGGTGATGTGGGGCTTACAGTGGGAACAGCACCTAATTTACCTGGACGACGTGATAGTGTTCAGCAGATCTCTGTCTGAGCACTGGTCCAGGCTGCGAGAGGTGTTCCAGCGACTGCGAGCAGCCCATCTCAAGCTCAAGCCGCGTAAGTGTTAGGTGGGGTACCTCGGACACCGAGTCAGCGAGGCGGGGGTGCGCACCGATCCGGAAAAGGTGCGCACCGTAGTAGAATGGCCACGACCAAGGAATCTGACGGAGATCAGGTCATTATTGGGGCTCGCCACCTATTATTGTCGATTTGTAAAGGGATTCAGCGAGATTGAAAGCCCCCTCACCTAACTCACCTCCCCTAAGAACCACTATCAGTGGACGGAGGCCTGCCAGACGGCCTTCACCACCCTAAAAGACCACCTCACCCACACTCCCACCCTAGCTTTCCCCGATTTCACCACGTATTTTATTTTAGACACCGACGCCTGCAGCAGTGGGCTGGGCGCGGTGCTGTCACAGGTGCAGGGTGGGACGGAGCGGGTCATCGCATATGCCAGTCGGACCCTGAGTGGGGCTGAGCTGAATTATTGCGTGACCCGTCAAGAACTGTACGCCGTGATCTTTGCGTGTAAGCAGTTCCGACCGTATTTGTATGGCAGGAAATCTCGGGTGCGCACAGACCATTATGCCCTGCAGTTTCTCCTTACATTCAAGGAATCACGGGGGCAGATGGCCCGATGGCTGGCGCAGCTGCAGGAGTACAACCTGCAAATCGAGTACCGAGCTGGATGTACGCACGCAAACGCGGACGCCTTGTCGAGGCGGCCCGCGGTGCGTGCCGAGACAAGGGTGGAGGAAGTCTGCCTGTGCTTCATGGGGGGCCGTTTGCCGGCAGGTGGCGGGCCCCCAGTAGCGCACCGAGACTAACCCTCCCCCGGTGAGAGACAGTGCAGTATGTGCCACAGAAACCCCGGTAGGAGGGACCAGGGACCCGGGGGACCACTCGGCGGATACGGAGCCCACACCTCGGGGCCCGACGGGTCGCTCAACCCCACCCGATCGGATCCAGGAGGACGTCGGCTGCGCCTTCCCGGGCCTGGACGATGAGCAGCTGAGACGGACCCAGCTGCGGGATCCAGATCTGGCAGCGGTGGAGGCGGCCCTACGGGAGAAGGAGGACACCCTACCAGGGCCCTGGAGTGGTTTGTATGCCCGGTTGTGCATGCAGAACGGGGTGGTATGGGAACTAATCGAAGCCGGCCGGCCGGGATGCATCTGCGTTCCCGCCCAGGTGCGACCCCAGCTGCTGAGACCAGTGCACGACCACCCGCTCGGGGGCCATGACGGGGAACGGCGCACTCGGGAAACCCTGCGCCGCCAGTATCTCTGGCCCAAGTTGGCACAAGACGTGGCCGCCTGGGTACAGGGCTGCCGCGCGTGTCAGCAATGTGGGCCAAAACCAGCGCGATACCAGGTAACCCTGAGGCCGTTCCGCATCAGCCGGACGAACCAGCTGGTCGGGATTGACCTGCAGGGACCATTCCCGCGATCCCACCAAGGCAACCGATACATTCTCGTAGTGGTAGAGTACTTCACACGCTATCCCGTAGCGGTGGCCATCTCCGATAAGACAGCCCTCGTAGTGGCCCGAGCGTTCATGGAACACTACGTACTTAAGCACGGGATCCCCGAACGAGTCATTACTGACCAGGGTGGTGAGTTCGAGGCAGAGCTATTCCAGGCGCTGTGCCAGGAGTTCGGGATCCAGAAGGACTGAACTATGGCATATAACCCCCAGGCAAATGGGATGGTAGAGAAAATGAACCAGACTCCAGCTGGGAAGCTTAAACGCATGGCGGCCGTGAATCAACGGGACTGGGACGAACACGTCCCCTATGCTCTGTTCGCCTACGCCACCACAGTAGACACATCTACTGGACAGACCCCGTTCCTAATGATGTTTGGTCGCGAGTCTCGCCTGCTTGCAGATCTACTGTTTGGTGTCCCTCCGCCACAACGGGAGGAAGGGAGCCACCCTGTAGAGCACCTGATGGAGACCCTACGAGGAGCTAGGGTCCGGGCCTACCCGCAAGGCGAGGCCGCACACCAGCGGCAGGAGCAGGGCACCCGACCCGGCATGGAACCCCCCTTCTACTCGGCAGCTCTAAGGTGTGGCTGCACACCCCTCGCGTCGGGGCCGGACAGGTGGGGAAGCTAACCACCTACTGGCAGGGACCCTGGACCGTGGAGCGACAGATCTCCCCCTGGATCGTACTGATTCAGGGGAGAGAGAGGGGCCAGGAGATGGTTGTCAATGCTCAGCGACTAAAACCATGGAGGGCGGCCCCAACGAGGGAGAACCCCGCCATTTGAGAACCCCGAAACCCCGGGGCCCCCACACCCCCCATACCCGGAGGCCTCCCATAGTATATGGGCCCCAAGGAGCCCCGGGCCCCAGGGGGCCCCAACCCGAGCCAGGAGAGATGGGGACGACAGCCCCTGAACCCTACCTCCCCCGAGTTTGTCTCCCAGCCCGCAGGGACCCAGGACCGGAGAGAACCAGAGTGGAGGAGGAGACCACCACCGGAACCCCGAGAGATGGAGCCACCACCACCGAGGCCAGCCACGAGAGCCAGACGAGTCCCGCGGACCCCGCGGCGCTACCTCATAGGGGCAACCCAGGCGAGGTGCTCCAGTCAACCCGAGATGGGGACTGGCACCTCGGGGGGCTGTGTGGTGCCACCGCGGCGGAGCAGCTCCGTCGGGGACCGTAGCTACCGCCGTGACACCACCACCGGGGGGTGACAACGCCGACGCGGTGCGCCTCGCCGCCCCCCCCCCCCCACCCCCGCACGAACGCGCACACACCCCACGTAGAGCCGGGAAGGGAGGTCACCTGGCCGACAGGTTTATCCAGAAGCCCCTAATGGGATTAAGCTTCATGGTTTCCTGCGGCCGGGAAATTGGGCAATCTCCCCCCGTAGCTGACGCGCACCGCAGTGCCATGACCTGATATTAAAATTACGTGGTCACGGCGGAGGCCGCAGAGCCACCGCGGATTAAATCACGCACACACGGCACGGGGCATGGGCATGGCGGTACGCCTTTATTATAGATGGAATTAGGGACTGCAATATCAATGAGACAGGAGCATTCCGACATCTGAATGGGCAGGGCGGCCCGGGGTGTGAGAACAGTGGTACGCCTTTATTATAGATGGAATTAGGGACTCCAATAACAATGAGACAGGAGCATTCTGACATCTGAATGGGCACGCGGCCCGGGGTGTGAGAACAGCAGTACGCCTTTATTATAGATGGAATTAGGGTGTGCTGATGGCGCCGATGATGGCAGCCACGGCGCCCTGTTTTGTCCAGTTTTGTCTTGAGAGGGGCCTGCTGTTCAACACACCCATGCTGGTGAGAGAGGCCTGCTGTTCATCACACCCTTGCTGGTGAGAGAGGCCTGCTGTTCATCTCACCCGTGCTGGTGGGAGAGGACGGCTGTTCATCTCATCAGTGCTGGTGAGAGGGGCCTGGATTAAATCACGCACACACGGCACGGGGCATGGGCATGGCGGTACGCCTTTATTATAGATGGAATTAGGGACTGCAATATCAATGAGACAGGAGCATTCCGACATCTGAATGGGCAGGGCGGCCCGGGGTGTGAGAACAGTGGTACGCCTTTATTATAGATGGAATTAGGGACTCCAATAACAATGAGACAGGAGCATTCTGACATCTGAATGGGCACGCGGCCCGGAGTGTGAGAACAGCAGTACGCCTTTATTATAGATGGAATTAGGGTGTGCTGATGGCGCCGATGATGGCAGCCACGGCGCCCTGTTTTGTCCAGTTTTGTCTTGAGAGGGGCCTGCTGTTCAACACACCCATGCTGGTGAGAGAGGCCTGCTGTTCATCACACCCTTGCTGGTGAGAGAGGCCTGCTGTTCATCTCACCCGTGCTGGTGGGAGAGGACGGCTGTTCATCTCATCAGTGCTGGTGAGAGGGGCCTGCTGTTCAACACACCCGTGCTGGTGAGAGAGGCCTGCTGTTGAGGGGCCTGCTGTTCAGCACACCCGTGCTGGTGAGAGGAGCCTGCTGTTCAGCACACCCGTGCTGGTGAGAGGGGCCTGCTGTTCAACACACCCGTGCTGGTGAGAGAGGCCTGCTGTTGAGGGGCCTGCTGTTCACCACACCCGTGCTGGTGAGAGGGGCCTGCTGTTCAGCACACCTGTGCTGGTGAGAGAGGCCTGCTGTTGAGGTGCCTGCTGTTCAGCACACCCGTGCTGGTGAGAGAGGCCTGCTGTTCAGCACACCCGTGTTGAGGGGCCTGCTGTTCAGCACACCCGTGCTGGTGAGAGGGGCCTGCTGTTGAGGGGCCTGCTGTTCAGCACACCTGTGCTGGTGAGAGAGGCCTGCTGTTGAGGGGCCTGCTGTTCAGCACACCCGTGCTGGTGAGAGAGGCCTGCTGTTCAGCACACCCGTGTTGAGAGGCCTACTGTTCAGCACACCCGTGCTGGTGAGAGGGGCCTGCTGTTCAGCACACCCGTGCTGGTGAGAGGGGCCTGCTGTTCATGACACCCGTGCTGGTGAGAGGGGCCTGCTGTTAAGCACACCCGTGCTGGTGAGAGGGGCCTGCTGTTCATCACACCCGTGTTGGTGAGAGGGGCCTGCTGTTCAACACACCCGTGCTGGTGAGAGAGGCCTACTGTTCATCACACCCGTGTTGAGGGGCCTACTGTTCAGCACACCCGTGTTGAGGGGCCTACTGTTCAGCACACCCGTGCTGGTGAGAGAGGCCTACTGTTCATCACACCCGTGCTGGTGAGAGGGGCCTAATGTTCATCACACCAGTGCTGGTGAGAGAGTCCTGCTGTTCAGCACACCCGTGCTGGTGCGAAGATGGCCCCAATGATGGTAGCCTCAGCTGGTCAGTGCGCCCTGTTTTGTCTTGTTTTGTCTGTCAATTCAGTGTTTTGCCAAGATTTTCGGAGTTCTCTAACAAGTGACGAACTTTTAAATATCAGGGAAACAACTCCTGTGGATTTAATTCCTACTTTTCTGCTTCCAGCGGCAGAATTAGTAGGCATTTTAGTCAATGCCGCGCTAGGCTTTACTCAAGCAGCGAAACGCCGCCCAAGGGGTAAACGGTCGGAGGCTCTAGTACGGCTACGCAGACGCGGGATCCGAACAGTGCTTCCGAGCTTTTTCCTCTCCAACGTACGTTCACTGTACAACAAAATGGATGAACTTCAGCTACTGATGGTAAAAAACAAAGACTTTCTTTCATCTTCTGTTTTATGCTTCACGGAGACATGGCTGTGTGATTTGATTCCGGACACTTCGCTAAAACTAGCAGGATTCCATCTTGTAAGATCGGATCGTGACATAGCACTCTCCGGCAAGATGAAAGGCGGTGGTATTTCTTTTTACATTACCAGTGGCTGGTGTGTAGATGTCACAGTGATTCTGCAACATTGTTCTCCACTCCTTGAATACATTTTTATAACCTGTAAACCGTTTTACTCGCCTCGCGAGTTCGCGTCGCTCATTTTGGTCGGAGTTTATTTGCCGCCTTGTCCTCAGGTTAAAGAGGCCCAACGCATGCTCGCCGATCAGATTCTGAATGTGGAGCGAGCAAATCCAGATTCGTTGGTTATCGTACTTGGCGACTTTAACAAAGGTAATCTCAGCCACGAACTCCCCAAATACATACAATTCATTAAATGCCCAACCAGAGAAGGGAACACTCTGGATCACTGCTACACTACAGTCAGTAGAGCCTACCACGCCATCCCCCGAGCAGCACTAGGACACTCTGACCATGCCATGGTCCACCTGATTCCTGCATACAGGCATAAACTAAAACTCTGTAAACCTGCTGTGAGGACATCTAAACAGTGGACCAGTGAGGCTGTGGAAGATTTGCGGGCGTGCTTAGACTGTACTGACTGGGATATGTTCACGACTGCTACCAATAGTCTGGATGAACTCACAGAGGCTGTGACGTCCTACATCAGCTTCTGTGAGGACTGCTGTATCCCAACACGTACCAGGGTGAACTTTAACAACAACAAGCCCTGGTTCTCAGCAAAGCTCAGAAGGTTGAGGTTGGAGAAGGAGGAAGCGTTTAGGAGTGGGGATAGATACAGATTCAAGGAGTTGAAGAACAGGTTTAGCAAAGCGGTGAGAGAGGCTAAACGACTGTACTCAGAGAGACTAAAACACCAGTTCTCTACTAACGACGCTGCTTCTGTCTGGAGAGGGCTCAGGCAGATCACCAACTACAAACCCAGAGCCCCCCACACCACTAACGACTCCCGCCTAGCCAACGACCTGAACGAGTTCCACTGTAGATTTGAAAGACAATTGGACTGTCCTGAACCACCCCTTCCCACCAAAGAGGCCCCATCCCCCACCCATACTACAGAGACAACTCTCTCCTTTCAGGAGGGAGAAGTTAATAGACTTTTCAAGAGGCAGAATCCACGCAAAGCAGCCGGGCCGGACTCTGTCTCTCCAGCCACCCTCAGGCACTGCGCTGACCAGCTGTCTCCGGTGTTCACCAACATCTTTAACACCTCCCTGGAGACATGCCATGTACCAGCCTGTCTCAAGTCCTCCACCATCATCCCTGTGCCCAAAAAACTAAGGCCAACAGGACTAAATGATTACAGACCGGTCGCCCTTACATCTGTGGTGATGAAGTCTTTTGAGCGCCTGGTCCTGGCACACCTCAAAGCCATCACAGACCCTCTCCTGGACCCCCTTCAATTTGCCTACAGAGCCAACAGGTCTGTGGACGACGCAGTTAACATGGCCCTCTACTTCACCCTACAGCATCTGGACGCCCCAGCATCCTACGCCAGGATCCTGTTTGTGGACTTCAGCTCTGCCTTCAACACCATCATCCCTGCCCTGCTTCAGGACAAGCTCTTCCAGCTGAACGTGCCCTACTCCACCTGCAGGTGGATCACAGACTTCCTGTCTGACAGGAAGCAGTGCGTTAAGCTGGGAACACAAGTCTCTGACTCCAGGTCCATCAGCACCGGAACTCCTCAGGGCTGCGTCCTTTCCCCACTGCTCTTCTCCCTGTATACCAACAGCTGCACCTCCAATTATCTGTCCGTCAAACTCTTGAAGTTTGCGGACGACACCACCCTCAATGGGCTGATCTCTGGTGGGGATGAGTCTGACTATAGGTGGGAAGCTGACAACCTGGTGACCTGGTGTAGCCAGAACAACTTAGAGCTAAATGCTCTAAAGACAGTTGAGATGGTTGTCGACTTAAGGAAGAATACAGCCCCACTCACCCCCATCACCCTGTTAGACTCCCCAGTCAAAATGGTAGAGTCCTTCCGCTTCCTGGGCACTATTCTCTCCTGGGACCTCAAGTGGGAACTGAACATCAACTCCCTCACCAAGAGAGCTCAACAGAGGATGTACTTTCTACGGCAGCTGAAGAAATTCAACCTGCCAAAGACAATGATGGTGCAATTCTATACAGAGATCATTGAATCCATCCTCACATCCTCCATAACCATCTGGTACACTGCTGCCACTGCCAAGGACAATTGCCTGCAATATACCAACCCTCGAGGACCTGCACACGACAAGGACCATGAGGCGAGCGAGGAAGATTATGGCCGATTCCTCCCACCCTGGACACTCTCTGTTTCAGCTACTCCCCTCCGGCAGAAGGCTTCGGTCCATCAGGACCAAAACCTCACGCCATAAAAACAGTTTCCTCCCATCTGCTGCTGGCCTGTTAAACAAGGCCCTGGGCTTACACTGATTTTAACATTTTATCTACATAATGACACCTTGCCGATATTAACTATGTTAACCTATTTGTATTTTTTATTTTTAAATTATATCTTAAAGCTATTTTATATTCGACATTTATTCAATTTTATATACTTCAGCCCCTTGGTGTTAGTTAGACTTTTAACCCTTATTATTATTATTATTATAGTAAGACTTGTTTAAAACTTATTTAAGATTTTAGATTCCTATATGTTGAATATATGCACCATCCTGCCAAAGTAAATTCCGTGTCGGTGTGAACTTTCATGGCGAATAAAACCCTTTCTGATTCTGATTCTGATGAGACAAGAATAACTCAGCCTCTGAATGGACAGGGCAGGCACGGGTGCGGAAGCATCTGAATGCCTATTGTTCCAGGTAAGGTCACGGATCTGAATATGAAGGAGCACGGGTGGGCAGGCGCCAGAGCAACGGAATGCCTTTAGGGTGGATAAAAACGCGGAGGTTTAGGGTAGCAAAACAACTTCTTCTAATCAACGCGGTCCTCTGAGCAGGAGAGTCAGCCATTCGAGACGTCCGTGTGATGAACTCCAGCGCAGCCAGGCTCAGCCCTCTACGGAGACGACTCGCAGCCTCGTCCTTCTACAGCGTTCAGCGCAGCAGAGTGGAAGTAAGCGCAAGTGAGAGAGAAGTGAGTATTGAGTGATTTAATCAAAAGTGGAGAGCGGAGTAACAGGCAGAGTAAATTCAGTCTAGGATCCCAGGGGGAATAGGCTGGCACCCACTGACCCACACAATTACGCGTAGCTTAACGGGTTACTGGCGATAAATAAAATAACTAGCCGGGGAATACACTGTGTCGTGTGGTCTTTGGGAGCGTGAAGAGGAGGGTAGAGCGTGCTTGGTGTCCGCGTACCTGTACGATTGTTTACAGTATTGTTCAGCGCGCGTGCATACATAGCTATTTTCGGTGGTGTTCAGCGCACGCTTGCCTACACGACTATTTTCGGTGGTATCCAGCGCTCGCGTACATGTGCAATTGCTTACAGTAGTGCTTAGTGCTCGCGTGCCGGTGTGACTATGTTGCCGTCGCGCGCCTGCGCGATTGTCTAATAGCGAGGTAGCGAGCTAAGCGCCTAGCGTGCGCGTATTCGCGCGGCTGTTTAAACGGGCCCTTTAAATCGGAGCGAAGCAACCCTCTCCAATCAGCAGCATGTGCACGGCAAATGCCCTGCCCTCCCACCCTTCGACCCCAACCCCCTCGCATGCGATTGATGTACGGGGCTGGGCAGGAGGCAGCGGCGTGTTTGTTATTGCCTGAGCGCGTGGAGCGTGTGTGTGAGGGAAACACGCGTCGGCGAACCGCACCTGTTTGTTTACGTGCGGGACGGGGTTTTTACTTGCCAGCGCGCTCCCCGCGGCACGCCACCACTGAACAGCGTAGCGCGCCGCAAGCGTAAAGCGTACCACCCCGCTAATTGAGCCATGCCTACGCGGTCAGCAACGAAGTCAGGGGCCCCGGGGGGTGAGGAAGTGGAGGTCGCTAACCCGAACCCCACAGAACAACCGGGGGGTAGCGATATGAATGGAACGAGGGAGTCGGGGAACAACGGCCCGACAATTCGGTGATGGCGGGGGACGGTAGCCCCCATACGCTCGATTCCCCCGACAGCGGCTCCGTTGCTTGCGAGGCCATTCGTGGTTGCGCGGGGAATTGTGCGTGTGTTTTCTATGCATGAGTGTTATTATTACTGAGTGCGGCGATTGTTGTACAGTACTCCCTACGCCCCGCCCCTCCTGCCGCGTGTCGCCTCTGTGATGTTGCCGGTTGCGAATGCTCGCACGTGAATTGCCATCGAAGGCTCGATGATTTTGTTTTCTTGCAGCAGAAGACAAATACGGCGCTTGTATTAACACCGTCGCGGGGTGTGAATTTGAATGATCGGAACGTTGCAAAGTCGGACACTCAAATCCACCTCCTGAATTTAGTTGCTTGTGAACACAATAATAAGAGTAAACAGTGATCGTAATGATGTAATGCAAGTGTACAGCAAAGGATTACTGAGTTTCAAGACTCATTTATTGAGTTGTAGTGCCAGCTGGCATGCAGGATTGGGAAAGGTCATAGCCCACTTGGCTCTGTTGTTTTCTTTTTGATGGCTCCTGCATCAGGGTGCTTGAAGGGTTCCTTTTGAAGCAATGTGTGCGTGTGTGTGTCGGATGAAAGCAGAGTATCCAGAAAAATCAAACCCACCAGGTATAAAGTAGCCAACACTCATAGTGATGAATATAGGAAAACATGAGTAAGCTTTACCCCCTCTGGCAATAATACAGGAGATGTTAAGATGTTCAAACACCAAATAGACAACTATATTAACAAAGCATTACGCCTGCATTAACCACGCAGACTTGTGGTAAAACATGCAAACATATATACTTTGATAATAAATTATGCAATGTCATTCACGCTGATTGGCCGCCACAAGAGATCGTCTATTTTATTGCTTTGTCTCACCGGTCCTGTAGACCAAAGGATGCCAAAACGCGAACAGTACAAGGACAATACGTCTCCTTCACAATATGGATATCGAAAATAAAAAAAAATGTTGTACACATTCTATGTTGGCCACGCGGACTTCAGAGAATTAATGTAGTCAGCAGCATTGGTTTAACGGGAGCAAACTCCGGACCGGTTTTGACATTCAGTGTCTCATCAGCGGATTGGCTATAGATTTGTTCACCAGCACCCAAGCCGCACTGCTATATTTGGGACACCTTACAAAGTTCTGAGATATTGACAAACTCAATTACTGTTAAAGTGCAAATCGTAACCACAACGATCCACGGCGACATGTGATCAAGTGGAGGCCAAGGCAATGTGAGGCCGTGGGTCCGGAGCCCTCTGCCGTGTCAACGTTCCCATGCGTGATCACGCGTTCGCTGTGGGCGCTGCCACCAGTGCAAGGCGCAGGGAGTAGAGGGATAGCGAGGCTAAGGTGAGAGATGTTAACTACCTTGCCTTGTGTATAGGAGGTCGTAGGTTCGATGCCAACCCTGACGCCTGTATATTTTGAGTTTTGCATTTTCTCCCCGTGGTCGCGTAGATTTTTCTCCGGGTTCTGCGGTTTTCCCCTCCACATTTACAAATACGCGTTTAGAATATTTTTGGCTGCTATAAATTTCCACGTGATAAGCCACTTCGTTGGGCTATTATTTGTGGCCAGTCTCTTCTGAAAAAGAGTTGTATAGCTCAGTGGGCCTTACCTGGTAAAATAAAATTTTATGTGTAGTGTGCTAATTCACAGACACTAGTAGGAGGTACTCTCTCTCTTTTATTCCGGCCTTCACAGCCTTAGGGGATAACCACAGTCCGGGTCAGGACAGCCAACTTGCTGCCAGACCCACAGCTTAAAGAGGGCAAAGATCATGACGACGACGCCCTGACTGAGTTGGAGCTCACCTTATATTCTGCCCAGCGTGGCCAGGCTTTGCTCTCGGCCCCCCGCACCCCTCTGGATCCCCCAGAAGGCTCCGTGCCTTGCCTACAGGTGCAACTGGCAGAACGGGCTGTTACCCCTAATTCTATTGTCTACCAATCTCCCAGCGGCACACGCTACAGTGAATCATTCAATGTGACTACGTATGTATGTTGAACTTTATTCGCACCGTACGTAGCTAACAGTGCTCAGAAATTAGTTTTAAATATAGATTTAAAAGTGCATAGCTGCAGTGGCTTCCTAATATCAGAAGGAAGAGCGTTCCAGACGGCCGCAGAAGCGCATCTGAATGCGCTCGATGCGGTGACCGTTTTAGTCCAAAGTTCGGCCAAAAGCCATTGCCAGAATGACCGGAGTTCGCGTGATGGTTGATGCTCCTTGACGAAATCAGCAAGGTATTGTGGTTCATGTGTGGCAAGTAACTTGTATGTAATGATTTCGACCTCATTATGCGGTGGAATAATATACGGGGATGGTGGATGCGACGTGAGAAGAGTGACAGAATAGAAGCACGTGGAGAAATTGAATATGAGGCTCAATAGACAATGCAAGTCTCTGGGTCTCTGATAAAAAGATTAGGCGGTACCCGTTCTGGGCAATAACACAGCAGGTGTTAAGATGTTCAAACACCAAATAGACACCTATTGCATGGCATCAAGTCTGCATTTAGCACACGTGCTTGTGTAGTGAGTTCAACTGTCTCACCGATATGTAAGTGGTGTCCACTACGACAATACATTGCACGTCGTGCCTCTCTCGGGCCGGCATTACACAGTTTAATCCCGCAATGTCACTACATCACCCCCCCCCTCCCCCTTCGTAGCACTCAGCCGTCCCGGCTGTCAATTCCCCCTTTAAGAGCAACGAGGTGAACAAAGCAAACAAATTGAGCAAAACCCCTATGTGTGCCTCAACAAATAAATACCCCAATCCACCTATACAATATATGCACTATCTACAGATGAACAATAACAGACAGGGAAAAGGGGTGGAAGTACAGAACAACAAAGCAAGGGGAGAGAGAGAAAAAAATGCAGTAAAAACGCGAACGCTCGGGACCCCCTCCATCAACTACATCTTCCACCCTCACCGCATAACAACACATGCAGACACAATAAAGGCCAGGTTCAGCCAATAACCGATACGGCCTGTCGAGTGCGACAATCAACTGACAATGTGGGAGCGTGCGTGTATGGGGATCATGAATACCGAAGAGTATTTGATCGTGTCCTTGTGGCCGGGCCCCCAGGGAAGATGGGCTCGCTCTCCCTGGAGGTCCTGGGGGGAATTTGCAAATGTCCCGTCGAACCCGGCTCCTCACGAAAAGCAGTCGACCGGTCGAACGGTCTCTCCTCTCCAGAATCCAGTGGAGATGATGCAGGTGGTGGCTCGGGGGACGGGAGACACGCGGCACCTGAGGACGGGATCACATAATTCCGCTGAGGACCAGCCTCAGCGGGTACACACCTCAGCTCGCCGGACACCATTCAGATTCGGCCCCTGCATATTTGAAATAGAACGAATTTACGTGGCACAATAAAAGATTTGAGTTGCGATGGATTTACAAACCAACTCCGCCGACCCAAGCGAATCTGAACACACTGGAGCTGAACGACCCGAATCACATCAACCAGCCCCTCCAGGATTTAAACAGTTTGGGTGACATACCCACCGGTACCTGGGGATAGTGCAGCCAGGCTCTGTCACCTGGAACCCACTCATGTGCGGAAGGACGGGAACCCCTCAGCCGCTCATTTTCCAATTGGAGCGAATTGGAATTTTCTCTGGACTCCTCCCACGCTTATGAAAGCTTCTGAAGGGTAAAGCGCATGGAGTCAGAAATTTTCGATTTAGCCTTGTGTGGCGCGGCTCGTAATTGGACATCAATCGGGGGGTCGTGTTCTCTTCCGTACATTTAAAAAAATGGTGAGTAGCCGGTGGATGCGTGAGGGGGGATTCTATAGGCCGCCAGGACTCTGGGAACATGCAAGTTCCAGTCCGGTTGGGACTCGCTGACCTGATGGCTCAACATGTAGGTCAGAGTCCTGTGTAGCCGCTCCACCATTCCATCCGTCTGTGGGTGGTATGGTGACGTGCGTACTTTCTTTGTTCCAAACAAATCGCACACCTCACGCAGTAACTTTTTAAAAAAAATGTTGCCCTGATCAGGCAGAAGACGCTCGGGCGCACCCTTGTCCATCACATAGCCATTGAGGAATGACTCCATGATTGCTGCCGCCGACTGGTTGGGGAGCGGCCAGGCCATCGGCCATCGTGAAAAATACTCAACTCCCACTAGCAAATACTTATTCCCACGAGGGGTCGCGGGAAATGGACCAAGGATATCCAGAGCAACCAGCTCATTTATGTGGGATACCTGAATGGATTGCAACGGTGGACAGCAGGGTTTAGCCAGCGGTTTCCACTGCGTGCACTGCACACACCCTTTCAACAAATTTGCCACATCTTCCACCATACCATGCCAGAAGAAGTCCAGTTTAAGTGTGGCCAACGTCTTATGCACACCCAGGTGTAACAGTCGTTCGTGCACCGCCCAAATTACTTTACCCCACAGGGCAGTGGGCACAACAATGTTGTAACGGCGCAACCCTCCGTCCAAATGCATAAGTAATCTGCCTCTGAGAATGACAGAGGCAACACCCCATCGGTCCCCACCCCCATCAGCCTCCTTGACACGGCGTCGTAATTTAAGCAGGGAAGCATCCTCCACCTGGAGGCGTCCCCACTCCGAATGGTCCAAGCCAATAATCGCGTCACGTGTCACAGGACCATCGGCTCTCTCTGAGGTGTCAACCTCGGCCAACGCTGCAAGGAGAGGGAGCGAGTTCTTGGCAGGCGCCTTACAGCGCGCCGAGCCCGAAAAACACACGCACCCATCGCTCGGTGGCAATCGCGACAGGGCATCACCTTTGCGATAAAAAAAACATTAAAGGAATAGTCCTGGAGGACTTCCAACCAGCGCGAAAGTTGGCCAGATGGCTGTTCAATATGCAGCGCGTACTGTAGCGCTGCATGGTCAGAGCACACCTCGAAGTGTCTGCCACGAAAAAGACAATAGCCAAAAATTCCCGGCGTGTGACACAGTACCGTTGCTCGGCCGGAGACAGCACTCTGCTTCCATATGTGACATTGACAACTTGAGACAGAACAGCTCCAATTCCGGTGTTACTAGCATCTGTATCAAGGACGAACGGCAAGGAAAAGTTGGGGTAGCGGAGGGGAGGGGCAATCACCAAGCCGTCCCGGAGCGCAACAAATGCGGCCTCCTCCTCCCAATGGAATTTCTGACCTTTTGCCGTCAAGGCATGGAGAGGTTTGGCAATAGTGGTGAACCTGGTGAAAAAACGGCGGTAATAGGACGCAAATCCTATGAAACTCTGCACCTCTGCCACCGACATGGGGGTCGACCAAGAACGAACATACGCGGTTTTGTCCGAGTCCGTCGCAATACCTGATTTACTATGTGGCCAAGATACCTGATTTACTATGTGGCCAAGATACCGAACAGACTTTTGGAGGTGACACTTCTGTGGTTTAAATTTAAGGTTTGCCGCACGCATTTTAAAAAAGACAGCACGTAAACGTTCGAGGTGTTCTTTAAACGTACGGCTGAAAACGACAACATCATCAAGATATATCAGGCATGAGTTCCACTGGAGACCAGCTAGAACCAGTTCCATCAATCGCTGGAACGTAGCCGGCGTGGAGTGAAGACCCATCGGAAGCTAATTAAATTCGAATAAGCCGCGTGGTTTATGAAAGGCTGTTTTGGGCTTAGAGGCTTCATCTAATGGCAACTGCCAAACTCCGGATAGGAGGTCAAGAGTAGAAAAGTAATGTGCTCCTGCGAGAGCATCCAGGGACTCGTCCATCTAAGGGAGAGGGTATGCGTCAGCAACAGATATCTTATTATATTCTTGATTCTTTCGGTAAAGTCACGCATAAGGGAAACAATAAAACAACAAAAATATAAAACAATAAAATTCTCACGATGTCTCGACCACAACACAAGCAATCATCATCAGGTGCGTAAGTTGTGGTTTTCGCACCTGATGATGATTGCTTGTGTTGCGGTCGAGACGTCGTGAGAATTTTATTGTTTTATATTTTTGTTGTTTTATTGTTTCCCTTCTGCGTGACTTTACCGAAAGAACCAAGAATATGAATCCCTGCAGTCACGAAAGCTTTAAATCAAGATATCTTATTGTTTAATATTTGTATTATTTTATTGTTTCCCTTCTACGTGACTTTACCGAAAGAACCAAGAATATGAATCCCTGCAGTCACGAAAGCTTTAAATCAAAATTTAACAGATATCTTGTTAAGTTTGTACAACTAGCTTGTACATCTAGCTTGTAATTACTGGCGAAACGTCTGCTCAGATTGTAAATGTTGTGGCTTGGCTCTCCAACACACCGGTGTGCTGTACCAGTGACGAATTGGCATGTTCTGTTTACGTGACAACCCTTACTAGCTGGCTGTGTCGGCGGGTTTTAACGACACATTTATATATTTACGCGATCTAATCCAAAAACCTCTATTATGAATAATAAATGCATTGTCTTGGAAACTGTTTGGTCTACACCAGAGGCAGCCTCCTTCATGGAGTCGTCTCACCACTAGTGTAAGACCACTGAACGTCAAAATGTGAACAGCACAAATGGCAATGAAAACATCAACGCATTCATATCTCGGGTTGAGTAGTAGTTATATGTATAAATATGGCAGCGTGTTTTGCCGTTCTCACTGTTTGCTCTTACTAGTGTGTCCACAAGCAACTGGAGGAGGTGGATTCGGGGGTCAGACGTTGCGCATGCAAACAATGGTCCTATTGTTTTTTGTTTAGGCTTTTTGGGCTGTATGTAAGTCTGTGTGTCGCTCTGTAAGGATTTCACTGTTAAAGAGGCACAGACGAGAAGCAAGTCTCTATGGGTCCCCATGTAAGTCTATGCAAGTGTATGGGTCTCTATGTATTCATGTGGGTCTGTATGCAAGTCTCTATGTTTCTGTATTTCAGGATTGTGTATGTGTGTAGCGAAGCAGCTGCGAGAATGAGGCGTGTGACTCGGACTCGGAAGATGAAGAATTGGGATGACAGCCGCCACCACCGCCAATGCCCGCCCCAGGGCGAGCACCTCCTGCCGCAAGTGGAGCCGCCCTGACGGCTGCGTGCCGGGGGGGCGGTGGATGTGGGTGGGGTGTGGGGGGACGTGGGTGGGGGTGTTTTGGGGGGGGGAGATGGGTGGAGGTGGGTGGGGGTGTGGTGGGGTTGAGGTTGGTGGAGGTGGGAGGATGCATGCCTCGACAGCCACGCACTGGGGGCACCGGAGCCGACAGGGGGTGAGCGGAGGGGGGCAGCTGGCAAGCGATCTACTGCCCGGGCAGTTAATCTGGGAAGTGAGTTACGCTGGGCAGGGGCGGGCGGGCGGGAGAAGAGAGAAGGGGGAGAGAGAGGAGGGGGGGTGGGATTCGCAGATCCCGTCACGGCCGCCCCTCGGACCCGAGCGCCACTTCCTCGCATTGAAGGCTGAAGGCATCTCGCCCGCCCGTCGTCCCGTCCCGGCGCTCTTTGTTGTGGTTGTGGTCAAGACGATGACGCGGGGCGCGTTGGCCGAGTCGCGCGCGACGCGCTGCACTTCACAAATACCTCGCCCGGCGTACGGACGCACGGCCCTCGGCTCTGAGATTGACTCGGGTGGGTTTTATAAATCGAGAAAGATCGTTCAGGGGTGGTAGTTGGAGGCGGTGAGCGGGGGGGGGACCTTTGAGGCAATTGTGCAGCGGCTGCGGGAATCTGACAGAGCGTAGATGGAGAATCGTTGATGCGGTGATCATAGCGGTGTGGTGGGGAGCAGTGGCTCAGGAGTGAGCGCGCTGCGCCACGAACCTGGCGACAGGAGTTCGATTTCCGCTCACGGCCAATACCAGTGATGATTATTTGAACCGGACCTGGGCCTCGCCTTAGGTCGACTCAGCCTAAAATGAGTACTCGGTAAACATCGCCACTAGGGAGACAAAGGTGGTCGGGCGCGGTGTTGGCCACCCTCCCCCTCATGTACCGTGCCGGCCTTCATTGGTGCAGCTTTGCTCACGGCACGTATCCCAACAGCCTATTGAGGCTTTTCGGGGGATCTTTGTCTTTGTTTGGTGGTGGCATCCACGGCTTTGGATGCATGATGACATCCATGATGACTTCTCGAGCTGAACATTCGGCGCCGTGAGCGTTGCCCTACCACGGCCGATTATTTCTGAGCCTGACGTTTCGGGAAATTCCCGCCCCCTCCCCCGAATTAGAGCAGCAGCTTTGGAGTGAAAAATAACTAATTTACATGCAGAGTTGAGAGGTGGGGGGACCTCTATGAAAATTAAATGACCCGACAAAAGAAATGGGCAGCAGAGAGGTCATTGACAGAAATGCCCACCTCTTGTACTTCTGCTGTCAGGCAGAGTTCATTACAAACTACGACTGTATGTATGTCGCACTTCTTTCGCACCGTACGTAGCCAGCCGTGCTAATCGGAGGTGCGGATTGATAAGGGGCAACCATTACAATGGTTTCAGAATCCATCACCGCTTCTGAAAGTTATTAACCGTTAACCGATTACGGTGGATGTGGTGGTGCCCGACTCGGTGTTCTGCAATCACCACCGCCACCCATCGACTCTCCCCCCCTCACCTCGCTCTCTCATCTCACTCCCTCCACGTACTCCACGTACTCTCAGCTCCAGCAACCAAGGATTTCTGTCTAAGCCCCCCCCCACCCCAGGCTAAACTTTGCCCAAGTCGGGAGGAGGTCGCTACGTCTCCTCGGCTGGCCCCAGCCATCCTAGCCGTCGACTCCCTTGGCCCTGGTCAAGCAGCCAACTCGCGTGCTCTTCTTTCCCGTCTCTCGGGGAGATTCCCCAGCATTCACTTCGCTTCGTTACCTCTCTGCGCACTTCTTCGTTCCAGGGCTGTTGCGATGCATAAATCCGTGGGTGGCTCTGTGCCAGTAGCACGGCAAAGGTCACGGGGTCAGAGCCGTGGGAGACGAACGGTCTGCGCTGTGGGCTTTGCCCACGGGCGGTGTTTACGATTTGTCACTCGCCGTGCCAAAGCTCATTCTGCAGTTTTTCACGTGATGCTGAATTCCCCACTTCCACTTGGGCCCTTTTCAGTTGAACGTTTTTTTAGGCAAAATTGTTCGTCGCTTCCTCACGCCAAAACGGTTTTTGTTTTGTCCTTCCCTCGCACCTCCGATTAGCACGAATGGCTTCGTACGGTGCGAAAGAAGTTCAACGTACGTACAATCACCGCGCCGGGTCACTCTGGGTTGGTAAAGGCGTTTGGTGGCACGAGATGTTGCCCATGGCCAGGAATCGTACTCAGGTCGCCATATCGATGCCCCCTGAACAGCCATTCCCTCTGTGTCCTCGAATGCTAAGTGGAAATTCTGTGTGCTTGTGTCCGCGTGTGAGTCTACGTGTGTTGGGAGTCTGGGGGGAGATAGCTCAATGGTTAGCGCGAATTCGGGCGACCCGAGTTCGATTCCCGTTCACGACCAACAACAGCGGCGAATATTTGAACCGGTCCTGAGCCTCAAATGAGTACCTAGTACGATGTGTAAACATCATCACTATGGAGACAAAGGGGGCTGAACGCGGTTGCTGACCCCCCCCCCCACCCATGTGCCGTTTTGGCCTTCATAAATGCTCGCTGACAGCACTTGCCCCAACAGTCTGCTGAGGTTATACGGATGTGGGGTGATCTTTGTCTTTTGTCTTGGCTAATGAATCACGTTCTGTGCCCGTCGTCGGAGGGGTCGGCCTCGCGCTCGTCCAGTCGCGCCGCTGCCGCCGTCGCCTTTGGGATCTTTTTTTATTCCCCCCCCCACCCGGGATTCCCTCGCGCCCTCTCCCTCTCTCCCCACACCCCTCTCTCTTCCCCCTCTCCCTCTTTCCCTCTCTCTCTCTCCCCTCTCTTCCTCTCTCCCTCTCTCTCGAACGGTGAAAACCGCAGCCTCCGCCGAGCCTCGAATAAGAAGCCACAGACACTTTGCTTGGCCCAAACGCAAGTCGGCTTGCGGTTTGGTTTTATTCTGTATATATTTATTAATATTGTGTACGCGTGCTTGCTATTGCCGCCGCCACCGCCGCCACTGCCACATGTGCCCGTGGTTTGCACCACGCGCCCCGTGCCGGACCGATCGCCAGGGTATTTGGTTACCAGGGATGTGGTGTGGAAAGGCGGGGGGGGTTAAGAGGAGCACTGACCATGGCGTGATGCTACTTGTGACACTTGAACAACGACATAAACATTACAATGCAGTTTTGGTACATACATTGGCTAAATGTTGCTTCCGCCGCATCGTGAGTCGCCGTACAAATATATATAGGGGGTTCGAATGCTTTTTTTTTCGACCGAAGATGAAAGCGTTGACGCGCCAGCTTTGTCCGTTCGTCCATAAATGGGGGTCACGGTCACCTCCCGTGACGGTGATGCAAAATGTGACGAACGAATCTTTGGTGTAAAGTCGAGTTCGCGATTAGGTAGTCGCTCTGGAGAGGAAACTGGCGACGTTGATCGGAGTGGTTCCCTTTCAGGACAAGGCCTCGATTGAGCGCCCCCCCCCTGCCGGCTCATCGCCGCCTTCAGACGCTGCACTTATGTTCAGTGGTTAAAGTATACGTCCCATAAGACAGCGGAACTCCAAGATGGGAAAGCTTGGACGGGCAGCACGAGCACCCCCCCCCCCAAACAAAAGTTTACCACCCAAGCATCCGCGTGCAAGGCTAAGAAGGAACGTTCGCGGGATACGCGATGGCCCTGCAACCCCATAAAGCGTAGCAGGGAACTCGTTCCCCCGTGTTTCTCCTCGCCCCATTCCCTGGTTTGTAGAGCAGGCAACGAGTGGTTTAAATGCTGCGGGCGGGAGCGAGAAATAGGTAAAGCGAGAAAGACTGAGATAGATAAAGAGCGAGAGTTATATCGACTTTTTGACTTTTGAACAACTTTTATTGCCGCCAGCAGCAACAGCACTGGAGGCGATTCCGATATGAAATACACAAAGTCACCAGCAAACAAACGAATAAACGCTATAAATCCACGCGCTGTGGCGCTAAAAGCAGCGTGCACAACACGAAAGAAACGTCACATGGTGGTGGTCATCGCGCACGCCATGGTGACGAGCGAGCACCTCAGAAGGTGAACATGAGGGTGCCGTCCACGCTGGTACAGAGAGCGGCTTTTCAGAGAGCGAGAGATAGGGTGGGATTGAGCGAGATAGAGAGAGATGGAGATAGAAAGCGAGAGTGAGAGATAAATAGAAGAGACGGAGAGAGAGAGGACGGTCATCGAACAAAGTTGGTCACCGCAAATGGCGTGCATTCAGATGCACTGCCGGGGCCGTCTGTTGCTATGCACTTTTAAATCTAGATTTTTTTTTAAATAGAACTGCTTTTTGTGTTTAATTTGTTGTCCTTCCCCCGCACTTCCGATTAGTGCAGTTGGCTACGTACGGTGCGAAAGAAGTTCAACATACCTGCATCACCGCATCGGGTCACTCTGGGCTGGTGAAGGCGTTTGGTGGCACGAGATTGGTTCACTATTTCGCTCGCACAATGCTGTTGCCCATGGCGAGGAATCGAACTCAGGTCGCCGGATCGATGTTGCCTGAACAGCCATTACCTCTGTTTCCTCGAATGCTAAATGGAGACTCTGTGCTTGCGTCCGCGTGTGAGTCTACGTGTGTTGGGACTGTGGGGAGTGATAGCGCAGTGGTTCAATGTACATACATAGAGAAGGGGAGAGAAGAGTGTTATATTTTGTCTGCAGTTGAACTGGACGAGGGACAGTGAGAGGAAGGCGCATTCAGAGACTGCGAGAGTCCAGATTATGGTCTCATTTGCAAGGGAGACGTGTCACCAACATGACAAAAAGTAAAAGTAAACAAATAAAAAAACAAACACGAAATACAACTGTAGTGGATTCGAATGAGGCGCACACTTAACTTGGAGGCAACACTATTTATTAATGCATAACAACCAACGTGAACACTATACATAAGGTGGTGACCACCGGTCCTAATCTTATTAACACTCGGGGAATACTACACAGCGTGACCAAGGCAGGTGACGGGCTGCCTGGTCATGAACGACGATTGGAGACTCGAGGACCGCTGATAGCATCTTCATCCCGGGGTTGAACAGCCCCGCTCTCTGTTCACGCCCGGCTTATAACCGCTGCGGCATGGCCGGCTCCGCCCCAGGCCACGCCCCCCTTCTCGATCCTTCGAGAAGTTCCGGGCCCCCAACCACGTGACCCCCAAGCTCCCTCATGGGGCCCCTAGCCACCTTTTATCCGATCACGTGTAGTATTGGGTTCACGCAGAGTGTCACGGCCTGACACGACCCCCGTGACACCTGCCGACAACACCCATACCGAGTCAGCACAGTAGTGACGTCATATGTCCCTACGCTCGTACAGTCCCGACACAGGAGTGACGTTATATGTGACTACCTCAACCCCCCCCCCCCCCCCCGTGTAACACACAGCCGTCCCAGCTGTAATGCAACCGTGAAAAAAATTGAAAGGTGTCCCTCCCAACAAGCAACATCAATAAATAACTGGCGACCAATCATAAATACCGTATATAAAATATGTACACATTCCGAGAGGGGGGGAGAAAGGGGAAAGGAGAATGTACAGAAAGAGGGGGGGGGTCAACAACAACAAATGTACACGATACTCCACAGCACAGCCTACCCATGAAAGAACGTGACGCACGCACAGTACAATAAAAGGCCAGGTTCAGCCAATGACCTCCTTGACATGTGAGTGAGACAGTTGAATGACGGTGGTGTGTGCGAATCATGTAAAACGGCCAGTCTTAGAACGACGATCGGAGACTCGAGGACCGCTGATGACATCTTCATCCCTGGGGTTGAACAGCCCCGCTCTCTGTTCACGCCCCCCTTATAACCGCTGCGGCGTGGCCGGCTCTACCCAAGGCCACGCCCCCCCCCCCTCTCGATCCTTCTAGAAGGTCCGGGCCCCCAACCACGTGACCCCCAAGCTCCCCCCTGGGACCCCTAGCCCCCTTTATCCGGTTACGTGTCCTGTTGGGTTCACGCAGAGTGTCACGGCCTTACCAGACCCCCGTGATACCTGCATACAGCACCCATACCGAGCCAACACAGTAGTGACGTCATATGTCCCTACGCTCGTACAGTCCCGACACAGTAGTGACGTCGTATGTCACTACACAACTATGAATCAAATAGAAATCAGAGCAAAAACAACTGTGTCCCGTGAGCAATCTAAAATAGAGACGGCGTGACGTCGTGGCACGCACAGTGCTGACTGCTCTGGGTTTGGAAACATAGGGCCCAGGTTCGCGGGATCTCGCTGCGTTATTGCTGCGTCGCGGAAATCTCGGTGGCGTTTTTTTCTGTGTGCATGCGAATTCGCCCTTGCGGGTTTAACGCGCCTGGCTGGTCTTGTTTCTTATAGAACAACCTGCCTTACACTATGCGGTGCCTGGTGTATTTCACCCGATTTATGATATTAGAAATGTAAATCTCCATGTTGCCCACGTGGCACAACGTTGTGCCACTTGGGCAATACGGAGAGGGTGGCCACAAAAGCATCGTGGGCCTTTCGGAGAGAGATTATGCGGAGTGCCGCGACATGTGGGGTTTACACGGTTAAATAGCGCGTGCCTGTGCGTCGGCTAGAGGCTGCGAATGCGTTTACAGACGCTGCATAAATCAAACTATTATCTTATTGCAGACGTCTTGTGTTGAAAGATCATCACATCATCATGAGCCATGGTCTATCGACTGCTGGATGAAGGCTTCCCCCTCGTCGCCATCGCTGGCAGATTCGCCGCGATGCAGCAATCCGTCGGCGCCATTGCATGGCGAATCAGAATCAGTCTTCATCCTGGAGAAATCCGATGAGCTACAAAGCTCTTTTTGTCACACACGTCCAGAAGGTTTCGTTGCTCCATCTCCGGGGCGGGCGTACTGTTGGGAGTCACCCTTCCTTTGGCTGTCATTCAGTCGCCTAATGCCAGCCATCTTCCCTCCTCGCCACGCGTCCTGCCCAAGCCCACTTTACGATTCTCAATGATAGCAATCACTCACAATGGAGAGGTTGTATTTGTTTTTGTTTGTTGGGGTTACATTGCGTATATATAAATGTGTCCTTAAACCCGCCCCCACCCGACACAGCCAAATTAGCCAGGTTTGTCACGTACACAAAACGTGCCCTGTTAGTTACTAGTTCAGCACACCGGTGTGTTGGAGAGTAAACCCACTGCAACATTTACAATTCGAGCACCATGACGTTTCGCCGGTAATTACAACCGGCCTCAACAGGCGACAGCCAGAGGTGTGGAGGAGAAATCCTTCTCCTGTTTCTGTCGTAAAAAGAGGGGGTAAATGTGATGTCGTCACTGTGAGCCAATCGGGTGCGAGGACCCCCAAAAAAACCTCTATTGTGAATAATATTGGTCGCGAAAGCTTACGTGTCAAAATAACAATCATGTCTCTCATTTGCAGAAACAGAATCGGAATCTTTATTTGACCTGGAGGAGGAATCTGATGAGCTATTAAGCTCTTTATGTTTCACAGATGTCCAGTAGGGTATGGTCCGCGAGTTATAGCAACAAACAATGTACAAAAAACAACGATATAAGAGCAAGATAGAGAAAAGTTAAGCAAGCCGCTAAAATAAATCAATGAATAAATATGATAAACATGTTTTCTGCTTCATCGTGTCAGTGTGTTGCTATTCATCTATCTCAGTGTAAATCTGCAATATAATTTGATTAAAATATCGATTTCACGCTATCTGCCCAACAGTTCAAAACCGTTGCATATTAATTGAGTGACCCCCAGAACTTCCAGTCGCAAAGCTAAAACCGCTATGGGTTTTCATCCGTGGACAATAGGTCGGCCATACGCGTTCCATTCCATAACACTCTGCATGCACTCTGCCAACCCCGCCTGCGCCTTCTACCCCACTGGAGGTGAGACTTGGGCGAACAAACAAAAAAAGTTCCTTCCATCATCCGACCGGCCCAAATTGTCCGGATAGCATTCCAGACCGAGCGCTCTCCGGCCAGCAGATATCGCCACTCAATTGGGATCGTGCCACCCCGCAGGTCCACCCCTCGGAGGAGCAGCGCAACTCGTCCTCGCCAGGACGCGGACCGTTCTCGATCTTACCGCGGGCTCCACACTGGCTGCCTGCGCCCGATGTGTGACCGGCCCTGGGGAACGAAAGCCGCCGCCGCAGTGGCTATCAGAGAAATTGTGGAAAACCAAAACCGCGGCGACCTCGGTGACCCCCCTCCCCCCCCGTGTCATCCTCCCATTGTGCGCGCGAGCTGTTTACAACGAATCGCGCCCTCGCGTGAACCTCGCTTCACTTTCCAAAATCCACACCGGCCGTGTGGCGGTGGCGGCGGTGACCGGCCCGGGGAGGTAGTGAGCGAGGGAGAGAGGAGCGGAGAAGGGATCTGAGCACCGCCGTGATGCGTAAACAATGAGGGTGGCAGTGCGTGTCTCTCATCGGAGAGCGGGGTGGCTGCTCGTCGAGCGAGCGTGGCCTGGCCTCCCTGGTGCAGTGTCCGGGGGAAGTGGAGGGGGTCGATTTAGTGGCCTGTGCTGGGGCCCTCTGCTGCGTGTGGGTGGACGGTTGTGGGATGCGGTCGTTCTGCCCGCGAACTTTTGTTTGCCTCCGTTGTGTCCAGTTGCTCGGAAACCGCTCTAACTTCCCGCCTCTCCGTCACCCTTGGTGGCAGCAGAGAGTCAAAGGTCAAAGTGTCTTCCCTGCTCAAACAAGCATCGGGGGTTTGGCCAACTCTGTTGGTGGCCCTGGGTTGACGGTGGGAATCCACCTCTTTGTGGTTGGAAGGGGGAAGGGGTCAGTTTATCCGAACGCAACCGCTCGTGGCTTCCGAAAAAGGGGTTCTCTCTTTGTTGATTTTACCGATCTTTGAGATGTTTTTCAGCCGGAGCTCACGTTGATGGTTTTGGCCGTGCGGCTGCCGCTCGAGGGTGAGAACGCAGAATGCCAAAGCAAAAACGCACTCATGCGCGGGAATGACTCTCGCAACTTCTCGTGATTCTGAATTCCCCGCTTCCACTTGGCCCCTTTTCAGTTGAACGTTTTTTTAGGCAAAATTGTTCGTCGCTTCCTCACGCCAACACGGTTTTTGTTTTGTCCTTCCCCCGCACCTCCGATTAGCACAGTTGGCTTCGTACGGTGTGAAATAAGTTCCACATACATACGTACGTTAAGGGATATCTAACGAGGAACTTGGCAGTCGTAAACGAGATGGAGGGGGGGTAACGCTGCCCACGCTGCCCCCCCTGCCACCACCTCAACACGCCCCTAACCAACCCCCTCCTCACCCCCATCCTCCAAACCCCCCCCCCAAAAAAAAAAGAACCCCACTCCACCAGATGCTGATAAAGTTGCACGCGAGGTCGGATCAAAAGCGACCGACATCAAAACTCAAAACAGGAAAACGCGAGCGCGCCGCCGCGCTGCGCTGGCATGCGCATGTTTACAATCGGGGAGATAAGGGCGAGCAAAGAAACCACGAATCTGGATCTTTTAAAACATATATATAAATAAGGCCGCGACGGGCGCGTTTTTTTCGTGCAGATCGCCGTGTGTTTCTGTTGAACTCGCCCACGTTCAGCCGAAGGGGTGGGGAGAGATCCTCTTAACATTTGACCTTGGCGCGCACAGCGATTTCAATAATGCAGAGTTGGCTGCAAGTCGGCGATTGGCGTATATCTACTTAGTCGAAGGTTAAAAGTGGATATTATTTTTAGGCTGGCCCTTGCCATGAGAACGTGGAATTCCCACCGCTGGCTCGGCGTCAGTAATGAACCGCCGAGTGTGCGTCTGAGTGAGGCGACACCACGTTGAGTTTTTACTCTACGGCAAACCCTCGAAGACGCATCGTCCAAATCGTCACTCCGATGTCGGCTCCAGGCGTCAGCAAATGACAGTAATAATGGCACATTGTAACGAGCCGCATGCTGTCCGCTCGCTCTCGAAGAGAGAGATAGGACGGCTCAGAGACGAGCAGAACCGCAGACGAGTGGGGAGGCAGCAGCCTGTTGGCGAGCCGGCACCAAATTCCGCCCCCCTCTCACTGCACCCACCCCCAAGCTCTGCTGTCCTCTAGATATGAAGGTATCATCGGCCAATTAATATAAACAAATGGGCAGACTCATCATATGGGCCACACCTCTCGGGCAGACAACGTTCTGCACCGCTCGGCAGCAGGAATCGCTAATTGAGGAAGGTTGGGGATGAAAACTTCTGCCGTCGCCGCCGCCGCTGCCGCCGCCGCCGCTTCCGTCGCCACACAGCGCGCAGAGCCGGCGGCGCATGCATCGCGTGAGGGTCGATGTCAAAACAGGCACGGGGCGCGCGGCGACAGCATCGCGGGGCCACGGGGCGCGCGCCGTCGCCCCCCAACGCCCGCGCTAGACCACCCCCCCCCCCCCAGAACGCTGACATCACCGCCCGCCCGCCAGCCGCACGCCGCCCTCGCAGCGCGATCTGTCGCACGCGGCAGCGTCGTTGAGATTCCTCGAACTAATCCCGACAGCCATAACAAGCGCGGCGAGCGGCGCGCGGCGAGAAGCGCACCAGAGATCGCAATCGTGCGAGCGAACGCCTGCGGGGGTGGGGGGGGGGCTGTTTTGCCGGCAGTTCCCCCCCCCCTTTTTTTTCTTGCTCCGCGTGAAATGTTTTTGTTGCTGCGTGATTCCTTTTCCAATTCTTACGAATCTAAGATGGCGTTTTTAGCAAGCCCCGCGTTCTCACGGCAAATCGGCGTCGCTTACAGAGTTGTGGAACTGTGTCAATAGAATGTTGTTTTCGGTTTGGTCTCGTTTGTTATTGTGATGATGGTGATTATGGTGGTGATGATGATAATCATAGGAGGCCATTTACCCAGGAAAATGTTTTCGAGTGTCACGAAAATTTCGTTTACGAGTGACCTGGTTTGAGATATTTGGCCCAATCGAGATGACCGTTTTTATCGAAAAAGTCAAAAGGTCGCAGTAATTTATCGCTGCTCAAATGAGAATTGAGGCATCTGTGCTCATATCCTGCTTACACAACCGTGCAGAACCAGTGCTGGAAATTGCTCATTAATATGGTAGGGGAATACAATAACCACTTGACTTCCCCATTTTATCGGCCCTATAGGGATAGATGGCTGAGTCAATCACCAACTAACTAGGAAGTAAACTCACAACCTTCCAACTGCGAGCCCCACTCGCTCTACGCTAAGCCACCGCTTTTGCGTGCAGTCAATAACAATAACAGTGCTTTCATATCCATGAAAGTCTCACTGAGTTATACAACATAAGTATATATTTATATATTTTAGGTTCCTGCCAAGATGGGATGTTTGGCAATTTCCATTTACGAGCGTTTGTCTTGAGAGACATACAGTTAGATACCGTCAACAGACATCGTCCACAGACACCGTCCACAGACACCGTCTCTCTCCCTACCGCGACTTTCCAGGTATTTAATTTTCAAACCCCAGCCGTCGTCGTTGTGCGATGCTGCACTCCCGCCCTATCACGGCCACGGGCAATTTTTCAACCAAACCCAGCGGCGGCACGCGTACGAAGTCTATGAACCCAGCTCGCTCGGATTGACGTCGGTCACGAGCGACAGGGCGGCCCTAAAACAAAAAAATCCCACGTTTATGATTGCGTTGAGGTTTAATTCTGTGCTATTTTACTGCGCGCGCATGCAAGCATGCAAAAAAAACACCTTTGCTCCCCCCTGCCCCTCCCCCCACGCCCCCGTGCCGGTTCTCGCTGTGTTGTCATCAGCTGTTCGCCCATCCCTTAATGTCTACCTGGGCAGTGGGAGCCGCGACGTGGGCCCCTCCACGTGCTCGCTTTACGACGAGTCGACAGCCGCGCTTATATGGGCAGCTGAGGGTGATTGGAGGCCCGTCGCGTCTCGACTCGTCTCGCCCGCCAGGGAGATTCACCCCCGAAATAAGCGGACTGGCGGCGCTTATCTGTGCGGGGCGCCACGTACCTCGATTCGTGTGCGGCGCAGCCTTGTGGCCGTGATGCCGGTTTGAGCCTTCGCTCAGTGGGAGGAGAGAGAAAGAGAAACACGATTTTAAAGTCACGGGGAAATCCGGATTAGTTTTTTTTTATGAGAGCTCTTTTATTTAAGGCGGACACACCCAGCCGTCTTGCTTTTCGATACGAACTGAAAAGAAAGCCACTGCTGAATCCATAATGCAACAACAAACATACAACTAAACACGCTCATCAATAAACACCGTGTGTGTATATCCTTGAAATAATATATAAAAGGCGACGTTTTGGGCAGTCGCCATATCTTCCTAGCACCTAATACACTCTTTATATATGTTTAATAAGAATAGGTTTTAACCTTCCTGGCAATAAAACAGGACGTGTTAAGATGTCCAAACATAAAATATAAACCTTTTTACAAGGAATCAAGTCTGCATTAACCACACGTACTTGTGGCACAGCATACAAATGTGCTCTGATAATATTTGCATTGTACCTGCTCTGACAACATACGCATTGTCCTTGTTTGTTTGCATGTGTTGCCACAGGTACGTGTGGTCAATGCAGACTTGATGCCTTGTAAAAAGGTATCTATTTGGTATGTGAACATCTCAACACCTGTTTTATTGCCAAAAAAGGTAAAACCTATTCTTATTTTTCATCATTTTTGATACTGACAAAATATACGTAGCTGTTTGTTGCTGGCCGCTTGCCATTGCAAGGCGTTTGGGCTCCTCCTGTGCTCGGCAATCGGAACAACAAGAGCTCAGCGCTAGGATACTGTCACGAATGACAAACTACACTATTTTTTATTTTACCGGGTAAGGCCCCACTGAGCTACGTAGCTCTTTTTCAGAAATCGACCTGGCTATCACAAATTATATCTCAACGAAGAGGCTTATGATCATGTGGAAATGTATAGCAGCCAAATACTCCAAACCGCATGTTGATTCTAAATTTAGAGGGAGAAAGATCCATGCGACTACGGGGAGAGAGACATGCAAACTCCAAATATACAGGCGTCCGGGTGGGGATGGAACCCACGACCTCCTCCACACTAGGCGATGGAGTTAACATCTCGCCACCTTGGCACTTGCACTGAATTTGAGCTATTCAATTTCATATCGTCGGCATTCCCCGGTGTGACTCGGAATCGATCGAGGCAGGGAGCACAGCGGCTACAAACCCTCGCCTCTGCTGGGTGTCAGCAGCAGCCATTAACAATATAGCTATTGTTGTTCGGGTCGAGAGGAGCCCAGGAAAGTTCGAGGCGTAGATTATTGCTTTTTTGCATTATATCTCAACGCGAGCCCGATACAACGCGCCTATCACAGAAGGGGGGAACAAAAGCTCCACGAACAGCAGCCCGATGAAGGGGCGAGGCACAAATTATTTATGAATCTGAGTGTCATTAATTATCATTATGATTCATTTTTCAGGCAAATTGTGCCCCCAAAATTTAATTGGGGTCATTTTTTTTTAGGAAACTGCGGAATAGTTCCTCATGGTACACCAGGTGCACACCGGCCCAGCGCTGCCCAATCCCAACATTTAGCCCACATTCAAAGACCAACAAAGATTACCCATATAGTCCTTAACAGACTGTAGGGGAAAATGCTGTTCGCGTGCACCAATGAAGGCCGGCACGGCAAACGAGGGAGTGAGTGGCCAACACCACGCCCGGCAGCCTTTGTCTTCCCAGTGACGATGTTTACACATCGCACCAGGTACTCATTTGAGGCTGAGTCGACCTAGGTAAGGCCCAGGACCGGTTCAGATAATCGTCACTGGTGTTGGCTGTGAACAAGAATCGAACCCGGGTCACCAGGTTCGTAGCGCAGCGCGCTAACCGCTCCACTACCGCCCCCCCCCAAAAGACGCTCCCCATAGCCCACATTCACAACCACACAAAGACAAATACCCCCCGTGTAGCCTTCTACAACGCTGTCGGGGCAAGTGCTGTTCGCGAGATGGGGGGGTGAGGAGATGGTGACCAACACCACGTCCGGCTGCCTTTGTCTCCCCAGTGCTGATGTTTTTACAACACTGCACCAGCTACTTATTTGAGAGTGAGGCACATCCATATTCACGGTGACACACGCGCGCACGCACACACGCACGCGCTCCCGAAATAAAGAAACAATCAAATCACTGGCGCGACAACTACAGGCAGCACTGGAGTCTCCAAGCTCAGATACGCAGGATGAAAATAGTCAAAGTCTGGCTCTGAAACCCACAGCTGATCCAAATCAGTGGTACTGCTGAGGTGGGGGAGGAGGAGGATGGAGGAAGGCTCAGTCAGTGTTGCCAACTCTTTGTTGTTCCGCAGGTTTACCCAGGAAAGCCTCGTTAACTACGTCGCCTGGTATATAGGAGTTCGTGGGTTCGATCCCGACCCTGACGCCTGCTGTTTATTTGGAGTCTGTATGTTTTTCTCCCCATAGCCGTGTGGATTTTTCTCCGGGTCCTCCGGGGCTTCCTTCTACATTTAGAAACCAGCGTTAAGAGACTTTTGGCTGCGATACATTTCCACATGACAAGCCACTTCGTTGAACATTCATTTGTGGCCGAGTCACTTCTGAAAAAGAGATCTACAGCTCAGTGGGCCCTACCTGGTAAAATAAAAGTTTATTGCTCATAGTATGACGCAGTGTCAATCTATACAGAAACCCAAATTCCTTTCGAGGAATCGCTCCGAATGCCCTCGTCCCAGTCAGTCACCAGATTTGTGGCATTGACCAAAAAACAAAAAAAATTGTCTCTTGGAAGAAAATCTCAAAAAGCGTCTGAGATCTGGCGACAAAATCGCAGAGTTGGCAACAGTGGCCGAGCATTGCGGCGGTGGATGCGTGAGGAGTCCGGGGTTCGTTTCTTCCTGCCACACCGATTCGGATCGCGGGGGTGGGGAGGTGGGAGGTGAACACCGCCGCACTCCGCCCGCCGGGCTGCCAGGATGTCTGCCGTGGCGGCTGTCTGTTGCTGTGGTTACGGCGCACGTCATGGCGGCTGGATTAGTGACGCCTGCACTCCTGACTCCGCATTTAATGAGCTCTCAATGCCACTTTGATGTGGGTGCACGCAGTGAGCCTAATGACAGTCATTCAGGGCGGACCGGGAGGAGTGGGGAGGAGGAGTGGGGGGGAGGAGCCCAAAGTTTTACAGCTCAATTCACAACGCCGCGCTCAGCCACCAAACCCAACGGTGACAAATAGTGGTTCCGTCTCTCCATTACTTGCTCCATCTCTCTCCATCTCTCGCTCTGTTTCTCCCTCCGTCTCTCCATCACTCGCTCCATCTCTCCCTTCGTCTCTCTTTCATCTCTTCATCGTTCGCTCCGTCTCTCCATCACTCGCTCCGTCTCTCTCTCTCCATCTCTCCATTACATCCTCCGTCTCTCCATTGCTCGCTCCATCTCCTTCCATCTCTCCCTCCGTCTCCCCATCACTCGCTATGTCTTCCCATTGCGAACCCTCTCTCTCTCCGTGCTGTACACAAACTCGTTATGCAGTGATGGTGTGGAGCATTACAGCAAAAAGCAAATATATCAGCAAAAGTACATTCGATGTCTCCACATATCAACAATAATAATATTTTTTAGTTCATCGGATAATTTTAGCTTTGCAGACCAATATTTTTGGACCGGTTTAATCATTTTGGGTCTCATCAGTAACTGTATTTTGGTCTCTCTGTGTTAATCGCTGTGCCGCACGTGACCCCATCGTGCCGGTTATGAATTTCTTTTAAAGTTTACAACAACAGCCAGTGTTACCATCTTCACTAATTAAATAGAGAACACATTTCCCGACAAAGCGAATGGAATGTGTTGGCAGCGGTGTGCGCAAAGCACAACTGGCAAAAATAAAATGAGACTAATGATAACACTTTCACTGTAAACAGAAAATGTGCGTGCAGGCCTGGGAAACACATCATAGTCGTACAGTAATGATACTATACACGCAAAAAATGTGTCTTCTCGACAGCCAAAAGCCTGATTGTGACCATTTGTATCAGTCCTCCCATGCATTGCATGTCACATGACATCAGCGCACCTCGCGTTGTACGCTACACCACGGCCTTGTGTTTGACCACCGGGTCTCAGAGAGAATTGTGGCCATGTGGCTTCAGGTCGCAGCTATCGGGCAGGACAATGAGAGGAGACCGCCTCATAACAGAAAGCCAGACAGTTAAGCCTGACGTTGTGGGAACACTGGCGAAGCCAGTGGGGGAGTGGGGTGGCACGTGCCCCCCAATGATCCGATTGAAATCCCTAATTTCCCACTGTGTGGCCTTGAGAAAACTGGGATCACAATTTAGTTGTGTTTGTATATAATAGGAGGAACAGTGTTGGTACGATCACTGTACTGTAAATGCTTTACCAGCACTGCCATCAACATTTCACGTGATCGAGGGCAATTGCACAACACAACTTTTGTTTCTAACTAAATGTTTTCAATTCCATTAGAATGTTTTTGTTAACCCATTAAGGCCTCCCTCCTACTAAGTCTCAAGATTGTTGTGAGGAGGATCTTTCTATGGAAGGTTTATTAATTATTATTTTTAATTCAAAGTTGTATTTTATGATTCCCAGGTCGCGCACATTCCTTGCCGGCGCAATATCGCTGACAAAAGCCCGCTTCACCACCAGAATATATTTATCTTAACCCACCCCCCAAGATAAACATTGTGGTCAATTAATCAGCCTATGGGCCAAAGTTGTGTTATTTATTTTTCTGGAAGAATTCGATTAAGTTAGGCGAACTCTGGCTCGTTTTCAACTTTCGGTGGCTCATCAGCAATGCGCGGCCAGTTGCAGCAAATTCCGCTGGATTGCCGCCTGGAATGACGGGCTGAGAGCCCTCGGTAAACACTGCGCAGCGGACCACATACGTCGCTACAAAGCAAGCATCAGCGGGAACACAATTCTCTCGCTCTTTCTCGCCGCATAAAGACAACATACACAATGCAGACGACCCGACCGCAGTGGCTGCGCGTCACTTTAATGCCCGGCGCGTAGCGATGCCTGGCAGTGCGATGTCGACATTTGAAAGGCGTCTGGGGCTTCACCAGCTCCGAGCCCCTCACTCAGCATCGGCCAAATCGCTGACGGCCATGCATCCCTTTCCCGGTGTCGCTCTAATTGACCGCAATGTCGAGGCTCTACTCGAAGCGAATCGGCTGGAACTGCGCGGATTCTACCACCGCCCCGTGCAGGACTGTGATTGCTTAATCACATCACTGCTGGCATAAATTACTCCAGTAGAAGGAGCTCTAGAGAGCCCCGCTGGAGTGTATCTGGCCTACTCTTCCATGCTTGGCAGGCGTCTTGGAAGATATAGGGGATACAGTACCCATACTTTAACCCACCACGCACGCTCTGTTGGTCGATTAACTTTGGTTTACCCGTTGAGACTAGACGGTACGCACCCCCTACACTTTAGCGTCCAATATTCTTCTTTCGTACGGCTGCTGATGTAGATACAGAGCAACAACTACAATTTCACATCCAGGTGGTTATCAAGCCAGATATCCGCGTCAGGAGCAGCGGACTGTATCATCGCTGTGATGTCTCCTTCGTATTTGGGGATCGGACATTGCGTCGTTATACGTTGTACAGTCTGTTCTAGATGGCCGTAGTCGCACACGACTGGATACATTTTTAGCTTCCCATTTGTGCATCAGGCATCCCCGTTTTCCATGGTTTGTGCAGTGGATGCGATTTGGGGTGGACCATGAGCTTCGTGAAAGATCAAAACCAGGGATCTTCTGCTGAGGTAGATTAGTGTAACAAAAGCGCCACGTGTTAAAGCAAAGTTTAAATTGACTTGACAGATGTTTGTTTTTACTGGTAAGTAGCACAATACATAACACACAGCTCCATACCATGCGTTTCTGTGCAGCTGTCTGCCTTTCGGAATGATGTGTCCCCCGTGATATCTCCCGGTTTGTACCTCGCAGGTGGCAATCATCGCCCACGTCCGATTTCATCGCACCGTAACAAAACCACGCCGGTGGAAACGTTCCCGCGATATTCCTAACGGAAGGGGCCGGCACGGCACTCTGTGCACCGCGCGTGGCCTCGCGCGCTCTCTCGTGCCAGACGGCGCTCTCGCGATGTCCCCGACAACACAGCGGCGGAGCGTCCTGGCCGAGAAGCTCCTCGCGTGCGCGTCTGTCTCTGTGTTGTCACTTCAGCCAGTGGCGAGTGGCGGTGAAGTGGTTAGCGCATTGCGCTACTAAACCGGCTGCCCGAGTTCGATTCCCGCTCATGGCCAACACCGGTGACGATTATTTTAACCGATCATGGGCCTCCCCTAGGTCAACTTAGCCTTAAATTAATACCTGGTGCGATGTGTAAACATCGCCCCTAGAGATACAAAGGCGGCCAGGTGTGATGCCGGCCTTCATCGGTGTTCGCTAACAGCACACAAGTCTGATACGACTATACATTACGTTGGTTCTTTGTCATCTCGGCCTGTTAACCCATGGCACTTTGGTCTGTCCCGTGACCTCCTGTCTGTGAGCATTCGACACTTCACGTGGCCTCAAGGTGCACCTAGTCTGGCACAAGGGCCGTGGTGACGTCACCGCCTATTAGTGGTGAACGGTGGCTGTTGGTGTCCTCTCTGGTGTTGTGACGTGGCCGAGCATTCGCCGCCCGATGTTGTGGAGCTTTCGCGGATCGAGCCCAGCAACCACCCTAGTTAATACTGCCGATGGATTCACCAAAAATTACGCGCCACCTCCACAGGAGACTTTTTTTTTTAATACCGTGAAATATCCCTAAAATGGTGGCCTATATGTGCTGGCATCGAGGTCCAAATGTCAGAAATTATTCTTCAGATATTCAAATTTGATCAATTTACTCGCAGTTTCCTTCATTGGGAAGCCACGTAGCCACATAAACCCCAACTGGCAGACTAATCCAACTTTCAGGCTGCTGCGTTAGCCTCGTGCCGCACAGGGACAGCTTCCACCGCGTGGCAGGTGGTACATCAATTTTAAGTGACGGCGATGACGAGCGACTACTACAATGCTGCTGCTGATGATGAGTCTAAATCCTGCTCGTGTTGTGATGCTTCCTGCCGATCCGCGTGCCCGTGCAGCGAGGGCGTCGCTGGGGCCGGGTGATGCGTTTAAAGGGCCGTGTAAGGAAATTAAAGTGCATTAGCGTGTGCACCGCGGCCCCTCGTAATGCAATGAGTCAATGGGATTGACTCAGTGGCGGGGTTAGGCTCTGAGACTGAGTGGTGCCACTGCTCCTGCTGCCTTCACATAATTACCGTAATAAGGGCCATTTGTTGAGACCGCATTCACCCCCCCCCAATCTCCTCCCCAGCCACCCCGCCCCCATTTCCCTCTACCCCCACCCTCCTCACTCCCACCCACCGCAGTGGGGTTGGGGAGGCATCCAGGGGGCTTAATGCCAGGCGCTAGAAACACCCAACAACAATCGTGGCATCTGTTTTTTTGTTTTTCAGAGAGAGTGGCCTCACCGTTGCTTAACGGTTGGGCCCCCGGTTATTAATGTTTTATTAATTCGGTACCAAGATTCGATCACCGATTCGCCTCGGCGGTCTTTATTTAGAAGCAGGTGAGAAACTCTACCGAGACAAAACGCCAAGGCCTGGCGACGCATTGACCGGTGGCCAAGTGCCATTGTTTAGAACGTTAAGTTCACAAACCGAACATGCACGAAAAACAATGGCAGCAGCAGAAACGCCGAGCAACCCCTTACGATTGCCCCCCCCCCAGCCGCCTCCCCATTGTTTATTCACTCTCTTATTGACTCATTTCCGAATTGCCTCCGATAAGCAGAGCCACAGACCTGGTCACGGCGGCGTGGCCAGCGGTCCCGCCGCTAAGTCGCCGTCACGCGATAAGTGGACGACGTTACGTCACGTTACGTCCGCCCGCGTGTGCCTTGATTTGAACCCCACCCCCTCCCAAAAGCGCGATGTAAAAAATGGCATCCTTGCAAACTAGGTCACGCGGAGAGCCTCTCACGGATTAATTTACACTAAATATACACGACTAAAAACACACGAACACATGCGTGCATTTCCCCCCCGCGCAGGGCATTTCCACGATGCGTCGTTTGCAACGGCCGTCTCCGATTGTGTGTCCGGTCGCCACCCACCCACTCTGTCTGCCTCTCTCTCCGCCTGTGGGATGGATATTATTGTGGGGTCGTTGTTGTGTGAGCGCCGAGCACACAGACTCTCTGGCACCGACGCGTTGCTGCCGGGCGGCCCGAAGCGGCACAAGAGAGGGCCCTCTTTACCCACTCCCGCGCTGAAATCCCAAGCCCCTTGCGTTGGCGCCGTGAGCTCAACAGCGGCTAGCCGGAACAGTATGTCCGGCGTGTCTCCTCCTCGTGTACGATGACTGAGCCGCGGCAGTTCCACGAATTGGGCAACTATACGCAGACAAATTTCAACACCGTCCTAATAATACACGGTCGCACACAGCAGGCCCCTTTTGTCAAAGCACTGTCCACATGGACGAAGGCCTCGCCGCCCCGTTGCGAGTCGTGGAGGGGGGGGGGGGGGTGTTCGGCCATATTTCACCAAGCTGGTCAACGTGGGCAGGGTTGGTAAGGACAGAGAGAATAGACGTTGGAAGATTGGTATAGTACAACAAATGGGTTTTTTATGCATCTCCCGCTGCTCACGGGGAACTGAGAGGCTCTAGAAACCCACTGAGGGATACTGCGACGTTGTGAGGAGAGGCAGCAGAGCAAGCGGGTTCTCGAGTCCGTCTGTGCGCATGCGGCACTGGGCTTTCTCATTAAATAGGAGTCGACCGACCGTTGCAAATATGCAGATCCCTCCTGACCAAGGGGGTTCTTGAGACTCAGTGAGGCTGTAATGCTGGGTAACAGATGCCACGTTAACGTTAATATGATTATTGTCATGGTTGGCGCAGCGTAAGTACAAACTAAACTTTGCCTGGTGATTGCGTCAGTGGACCTCTGTGAACGTGAACGAGGGTCACTCTCATCTTTCGAAGTCAGAATCTTTATTTATCCTTGAAAATCCGATGAGTTCTTTTTCACAGATGTCCAGTAGGAATGTTACAGCAACATGCAATGCAAATAACGAAAGGAGTGCAAAGCACAGGAAAGGTAAGCAATTCGTTAAACAAATAAATACGTAAAATAGATTAAGTATGTAAGTTCAAATTGTATAAGTACACCCATTCCCAAGCTTGGGCAAGGCTGCAAAACAACAGCAAGAAGAGTTCCAGACCACACCAAGACGACGACACAGTAGTCCCTCAATAAATGTACACCTTAAAATGTAACCATTGATATTTGGTCAAGGATGAAAGTTATGAATCACATTTACAAATGCAGATATAAATCCAGCACTCATCTTTCTGCTTCAGGATATGTTTTAAAAATAAGATTTACGATGTTCAGGAGCTCCAGGAAAGCCCATGCAGATCGATGCAGTGACACCAACTTGGGAGATTTTTGTTTCGGAACCTTGGGTCCTGATGTTCTCAGTGCCATGTGTGGTTGGATGAATCAACAGCAGCCTTTATCAATCCACTGCTGGATAGAGGCATCCTCATGCTACCGCCACCTCTCACGATCCTGGTGAATAATTCACCCTTCATAAATAATAATCACCCTCCGAGTATCATTGTCCCTCCATGACCAATCCACTGCTAGATGAAGGCCTGCACGTAAGCCGCCACCGCCGCCTCGCACGATCCTGCGATACAACATTCCATCCAGCACCTGCACATAGAATCAGAATAAGAATCTTTATTTATACTGGAGAAATCCAATGAGCTATAAAGATATTTTTCACAGATGTCCAGTAGGAACTCATCTAATCGCTCCACATCTTCCATCTCCTATGTTCCTGACCGTCGTTCATAATCCCTTCCAGCCGTGTGTCCTGCCCCAAGAACGCTTCCTTTCCTTCATAGTTTGGACGATGACTTCATGATCATCCCTTCGCCAATTTCTCAGATGAACGAATCACCGTGAAGCCGCTGGAGACGCAGCTGAAATCATCCAAACGACATCGCCGTCACGTTTCCCGTGAGTCAGAAAATCCCGAGACGGAGTTTTTCACCTTCTCGTATTGGAGCTGGGAGCTACCACCTCCGGCCATTGGCCTAGGGTGGGAGGAATGTTGTACGGGAAGGGGCGTCAATCAATTTAGTGCTGCGGGTAGAAATAAAAGTCGAATCGAATAATGACCCCTTTATAGCAGCCAGAGTGCACTCGTTCCCCACGAGCTTTCAAGTCTCGGGTGACGGGCGCGTGCAGGTGGCGAGATGTTAACTACGTCGCCTGGAATACAGGAGGTCGTGGGTTCGTCCCTGACCCTGTTGTATATTTGGCCTTTGCACGTATTTAGAGTCCTTCGATGTTTCCCTCCACAATTGGAAACATGCGTTTCGAGTATTTAGCTGCTATAAATGTCCACATGATAAGCCACTTCGTTAAGATATCATTCGTGACCAGGTCGCTTCTGAAAAAAAACAGCTATACAGCTCAGTGGGCCTTTCGTGATTAAATACAAATTTTGTATTTTTTTTATTTTAGGATCCGTCAATGATTGTAACGTGGAGGCCGCGGCGTATGATCTTGATGGACGAACTCGCCTGGACTCCACCAGACCGGAAGAACTGGTCTGGTGGGAAGCCGCTGCGTGGGATGCGTGCCGCCCGTCTGCTGGAGAAAGTGCTAATGACTAAGTCACTACCAGAGCAATTCCCGTTTCTCATCGGGTCCCTATTTTCGTCTGTGATTGTTCTGGGTCTCTTTGTGAGTTTATGGTTATCTACGTACATGTTTCGAGACGCAATATGAGTCGATGGGTATCTTTATAAGTCGCTGGGAATATAGGGAGTTATGGGTCTATTTGAGCCTATGTAAGTACCGATATATGAATGTGAGTCTGCGGATATCTATGCGAGAAGCCACTCAGCGCCAGTGCATTCCAGTCTCTCAATGAATCCACCTTGCACGCATTATCACCTGAGATTGGAAAACCCCCAGGTGAATTTTAAAGCCTCTCTCAACCTGGAACCGCGAGCTGCTGCCACTGGAAGACACTGGCAAGCTGTCCCGAACACAAGGTCAGGGGTCACATCGGGCAAAGCTGGCTGACCGGGAAGTGGCGTGCGGACGGCCGGCGCCACGCCGATCGTTCTCGGCACGAACAAAAATCCTGCGGCAAATCCCCACTAATGCCGTCGTTTGCAAAACAGGCACTCAGGGTCGCTGATAAAACGGCGGCGGGGAAAGAAAAATAATAAAAGGCCCCCGATCTGATACCGGGGTTCTGTGCATGGCCCGGCGAGTTTGTAAAGTACGGCAGAGCCCCGAATTGCGCGCATTCCACGCGCGGCGCACGCGACGGTTCCCGTGCGGCGCTCGCGAACGCAACCAGCCGACAGCCACACTCACGCCGACAGCCACAGCCACACTCACGTTTGAACCGCAAACCTCTGCAAAAGTCGGCGAACCGCCGGGCCAAGTGATCGCCTCTGCCCCCAGCAAATATGTATTTCTCAAAATGCATTTTGGGGAGGGGGGCATATATAAATACATATGTATAAATAAATACATATATATTTATACATATACACACTCGAATTATTTGAAGCTTCGTCGGAAGCAGTGGTGCAGAAGCACAACTAACAAAACAACTCAAGGGCCATTTTAAGAAGTACCATTGTCCGAAACGTCGCCTATTATGTATAATTTGTTCATTTTCAGGCCACGGTGTTATTGACGAACGCTTTGAGTATTTTTTTAAGAGAGAGCTATATGTGTATATATGACATTGCCGTGCACGTCTCTCCAAACTTTCGGAAACGGCACGTCGCCCCGGCCGGAGCACTGTCGTGCACTGTAAACCCAGCAGCGCTTGATGGCCACAGGCAGTAGGGAGCGCGACTCCATTGCGCCGAGGCAGGTTAATGTTTCTTCACGAGCGCCTCGCTGGAATGTGCATTCCTAACAATCTGAGGTCATTGCGCTGGAGTAGAGCTCTTGAAAACGAGCGGCCACTGAAATTACATCCAGCGGTAATGTCGCAAGAATGAGACCCTCGCTACAGCAGCAGGAGCCCTCCTCCACCCCCAGTGTTTGTTATAGGTTCGCGGGGGGGGGGGGGAACAGCACGGGAGTGGATTAATGTTTACGCTGCGGAGGGCGGTGGTAGCGTGTGCCGACTTCGACGCTAGGAACGAATCGTGGCTGATGATGGAGTCGATAACAACAAGCCGCAACAATAGCGCCATTGCTTGCCCCCAAGGTGTCGGTGCAACCGCGGGGCGGAATTTGGCAACGTCGTTTTCGTGGACAAGTGTTGAAAATAAGCACGGCGCTGGTGAATATTTGACTGCAATCGTCATTGACAAATGCTGCCCCTGCTGCCGCTGCTGCTGCTACCGCCTTCTAGTGGAATATTAAATGGTGCGCCTGTGCCTCCACCGCGGGAAGGGGAGCAGAAATATCAGAGAGAATGCATGTGTAGTAGTCGTGTATGTAGACGGAGTCGTAGTAGGAAGCAAAACGTTTTATTTATATTTTTAACAACACTCACTAGGACTTAACATGAAGGGGTAATGGCCCCTTCCACCCACAACCTGTGGAGGTACAGCCTCCGGGCTATCTATCCTAGCCACTGACCTACTCCTATAGCCCTCCGGCTGGCTGGAGCTAAGGAGGCTGATCCACCGCTGGCACCGGTGGGTCTCTGACCATTGGCCCGTCCATACCCGGCCCTCAGAAGGACGTCGGGCTGAGGGAACCTCAGGGTCCTAGCCTCTCGACCTCTGGCACCGCACTGAGCCCCGGCCCTTAGAAGGATGTCGGGGCTTGGGGTCCAGGGTCTCGTCTCCAGGTGGCTCCTCGACTTCGGCTTGAGGCGACCTGAGCTCTGCTCTCAGGAGCCCGCCTTTTATACGATTCCCCACCGAGGGGCGGGGTTCTGAGGGATCACAGATCCCCCACAGCCCCCTCCCCTCAGGAGGGGTTCTGGCCACAGGTAGTCCAACCGATCTGTGTTTGTTTATCCCACTTTCTGCCTAGGGGCAAGGTTCTGGGGGATCACACACACACACTCCACAGCCTCCACCCCTCAGGCGGGGTCTTGGTCAGGGTTATCAATGACCCCGCTCTGGTAGGTACTGTGTAGCGTGTGTGTGTTTACAGAGTGACCATCACACATGGGAGAAGAGAGAGGGATGGGAAAGTGAAGGGATGGCCGGGAACGGAAGTCCCCCAAGACGCACAGAGAGAAGAGGGCACGGCTCAAGGTGAGCAACAGGAAGGGTGGTGGAGGAGCAACGGTGCAGGAAGGGGAGGAGAAGGGATGAGTGGGCCAAGATGTCTCGGATGAGAGGGTGGATCTTCTTATTTCGTACGGCTGCTGATGTAGATGCAGAGCATCAACTACAATTTCACATTTAGGTGGCCAGGCCCTGATAGCCGTGTGAGGAGTAGTGGATTGTATCACTGTGATGTCTCCTTCGTATTTGTGGATCGGGCATTGCGTCATTATATGTTGTATGGCCTGTTCTGAATGAGCACAGTCGCACACTCCTGGAGAGTTTTCCATTTTTCCATCATGTATCTGCCATGGTTGGAGTGGAAGATGACAACTTTCACGCGGCCCACTCTGTTGCGTGTGTATATGTTGAACTTATTTCGTACCGTACGTACCCAACCGCGCTAATCGGAGGTGCGGTTGAGCGACAAATCACGACAAATGCCATCAACGTGGCGACCGAACATCGATCATCATCGATCTCCCGATCTCCAGAGCGACAACACAAAGAGGGGGATGACGAGAGGGGAGGGAAGAGGGGGAGGACAGAAGGCAGGAGCAGAAGTGAGCTGCACATCGGAGCAGCGTCTGTTCTCGCTGGGGGGGATTCAGAGCGGGTGTAGCTAGACATAAGTCACGTGATGTGCGGGAGATTTGAGCTGATGTAGATATGTGCACACACACTGCGCTATAATGATTTGAGCAACTGCGCTTTGGACCATTTTATGATTTTTCGACGTGAAGTCTGGAGACTCAGTTGATGCGATCAACTCGACTGGGGTTTTTTTTATCGAGGGCAGTACAACAAGTGTCAGGTTATCGGTGTCAAGCGTTCGTGTTGTCTCCTCGTGTGCAACGTTTTTTTCGGTGTGCGATGGTTCCCAGTTGCACGCGAAATATTTTAAAACATACTAAACAGGAGCAATTGGCCAAATATAAAGAGTATGTTTATTTGACCAGGTAAGGCCCACTGAGCAATGTCGCTCATTTTCAGAAGCGACCTCGCCACAAATGATAGCCCAACGAAGTCCCTTATCATGTGGACATTTATAACACACAGCCGAATAATCTAAACACATGTTGATTTTAAATGTGGAGGGAAAATCCGGAAGACACGGAATAAAATTCACGTGACCATGCAACTCCGGATAAACAGCAGGCGTTAGGGTTGGGATCGAAACCACAACTTCCTACATAACAGGTGAGGTTGTTAACATCTCGCCACCATTGTGCCCGAGCAGGACCCGACCTCCCATATAAGACTTTGGAGGCTCGCAGAGTTTTGTTGGAGTAATTTTTAGCTTCAGAATCATTGAATATTCTTATGAACGTGGTGGCGACGTTGAAGAACCTCCGGCGGAGCTCTCCGCTGCTGGCCTACCACTACGCACTTTGATAGCTTCCCACCATACGCTCTGCTAACCTCTCCACTGCTAGCCTATTACTATACGCTCTGCTAGCTTCTCCACTCCTAGCCTCTCGCTATATACTTTGCTAGCTTCTCTACTGCTAGCCTCTCGCTATATACGCTGCTAGCTTCTCCACTGCTAGTCTTCACACACTCACACTTGGGTTTCTGCTAGTTTCTCTGTTGCTCACTTTCTATTCTCGCCTCTCCAACCTCGCCCTTGCCTCCAGTGGGGGTTCAGCCATCACCGCTGGAGAGGGTCAGTTGTGGAGAGCGGGGCCTTGGACTTCTCTTGTCTTTCCTCTTGTCTTCACTCCGACCAACTCAACTTTCTCCTCACACGCTCCCGTATTTATCCCCCTCCTCATTAACTCCTCTCTAATTAAGCTGGCGACTTCCAGTCGCCTCACTCCCGTGGCTTCTGCCGCTATTGCCTCAATCTCCTGTCAACCTGGCGCCTGTTCCACGCCTGCATTTGCAGCCAGCCAATCACTGCTGTGCATCCTAATTGGCCGTCTCCTTTCCGTTTCTTTCTCTCGCAGCACCTGGTCTTCCCGATGCGACCTCACTGTCCGTAACTCGCACATGCGTACACACCATTTGCAAACCCTCGCGCGCGTTACTCCACTACACATATCTGGTGACATCACGGATGTCACTGTATGGTGCCGGCCCTGGAGGGGCATGGCGTGCGATGTACTTACATCGCAGACATCATGCATGTAGCAACATTGTGATGTCACCGAGCAATGCCGGCTCTAGCAAGGCACAGCGTGCGATGCATTGTCATCGTGGACACCCCGTAGGTGGGTGTACTACCAACCCTAGTGAGCGCTGGGATAGCGCAGTGGCACCACGCTGTCTCCTATCGGAGGGAGTAGAGAGTGTCAGCCAAGGGACAAGGTTACCCTGGGCCATGGCACTCTGGTTGACCCCAAAGGCACGTGACCGGTAAAATCTACATTCTGCCCCAGGTGGGGACTAGGGGGTGGTCACGTGCCAGGGGGGAAAGATCCTACGAGAAGGATTGAGAAAGAGCTAGGACTCTCTCGAAGGTGGGTGTGGCCAGGGGCAGAGCCGGCCACGACCCGGGAGCATATAAGTGGAGTCCCCACAGGGACCGGGGTTCAGCATTGCTACCGTCATCTGAAGATCTACGTTCTACGTCTAAGAAGAGTCTCCAACACATGGACTCGGACCCTAGCCGGGGTCCGGTCCGTTGTAGCTAACTCCCAGTGTCTTAGTGTAGTTTAGCCGGGTGGTCCACCACCCTAGACTGTTATCTGGCAAAGGGGCAGCTACCCCTTTGTGTATCACGTGTTGGTGAAATAAATGCATTGCCCCTAAGAAGTATGTCTGCGACTCAGTTGAATCCACTACACATACATAGGAGTAAAATGACGAGGGTGAAAGCACGTGTGCTTTCATCTCCTTCCGTATGGCTGCTGATGTAGATGCACAGCAACATTCACGTGGTCAAGCCAGATAACCGCGTAAGGAGCAGCAGAGTGTATCATCTGTGATGTCTCCACCGTTTTTGTGGATCAGGCATTGCGTTGTTATATGTTGTACAGTCTGTTATGTATGACCACAGTCCCACATTTAAGAGCTTTCAATTTTCCATTTGTGCATCAGGTATCCGCATCTGCCATGGTTTGTGCAGTGGATGTGGTTTAGGATGGACCATGAGCTTCGTGGAAGATCCATGAGCTTCGTGGAAGATCAAACCCAGGGATCTTCTGCATTGGGTCCCAGTATATATTAGTAAAATGATGAGGATGAAAACAGACGTACCTTAATACTGAGGTATGATGATAATATTAAGTATATTGAGATTCAGTCGTATGGAAACGAGAGAAGAAATTACAACCAATCGTTCACGCCATTAAAACAGATGTCGGCTCTCCAGGTCAGGCCAAGCAGCACGGGGGTTGAAATGTGTGCGAGGTTTCCTCATGTCCCAAAACAACCTTAAAATTCCCCCCCCCCCTCCACCAGCTTGGCGCAACCTTCCCAGGGCAGGCTGGCATCACAGAAGGCACTCGAGCCCGCACCAACCCCCAATGGCACTCTCACTTACACACACGCTAGCCCGCATTGGCCTATAATAACCCACAGCCTGTATGCACCCACAGAGGCCATGTTAGCCCACACTATTCCATGTTAGCCCACAGTATTCTACACTAGCCCACACTATTCCACGTTAGCATGCACTATTCCACGTTAGCCCACACTATTCCACGTTAGCACGCACTATTCCAAGTTAAACCCCCTCCCCAGGGGAACTGAGCCACAGCGCTGGCAAGCGACGGCATCGAACGAGGGGGTCCGGGGCCAACGCTCGATGGAGCAAGCGGGCCCACCAGAGACGCCGGAACCTGACTCCGCGACAGCGCAATCGGATTGGCTGTTGCAAGTCACAAGATGTAGCACTGCATCCAGAGCGGTTGGTGGTGGTGCCATAAATGCGAGCTACGGATTGATCCCCCCGAAACCACCGGTTGAACTTTGTTAAAACCGGTCAAGGGGTCACTCTAAACGTGCGTGAAGGGAAGACACTCAGCTCGTCGCAGCCTCATGCGAGAAAAGGAAATTCCATGTTCCCATAGCCGGGGTCAGTCAGTCCAGGATCTGTTCATAAGACAGCTGCTGCTGAATAAAAATAGACTGATCTCAACATGCTCCTACCTGGTATATAAATAAAGTCAATCTGCGCTAATCGCTTAAGCGGGGTCAGAGGGATGAGAGGTTGAGCCGATCTCCTGGCTGCTGTTGACTTTTCAACTTTCCCCCTGTAACACACACTCTCTATCGATCCATCCCCTCACTGCCCTTGGTGGCGCGAGTAACATTATAGAGTATAACCTGGAGTTGCGTGGGGGGTCGGGGACGATAGATAGCACAAATAATGGGGGGGGGGGGGTATTTTTTTCAAAACATTGAGTAATCGTTTTTGCGATCCGTCCGACCAAAGACATGGGAGCGAGCAATGATTGTGGGCGTGCGAGTTACATGCCAACGGCGCCCTCGCTTCTCGGAAGGGCCTCCCCCTGACCCCTCCCCACTACACCCCCCCGCAGAGTGGGGGGGGGGGGGGCACGTACGAAAGCCACCCACAGCGCTGCGGTCGGCGATGATCTCCTCTGTGTGGCAATCAACGTTGTGACGCAAAAGAGCGGCCGCATCCTGCCCCGAAATGTCACACCGTCGATTATCGCAGGTCAGGCGCCTGCTGAGCCGGTGTGAAGCCACCATGCGGTTTGTAACGACGACGATGATGATGATGTTGATGGTGTTCTCTTCATTACTGTCGTTCCCACCATTATTGGGTGACGGGGTTTGTTAACCCACCCGTCGCCACGTGGCCTCTTTGCTTGGCACGGGAGGTGTTTCAACCCGCCTTCCCAGTCCCACGGTGTTCCGACGTGTGCTGTCCAACAGAAAAGAATAAGAAGCGATCACAGTTGTTTTGTTTGTTAGATATTTCCAGCGGTCTGCGTCAATGGGCATGCCGCTGGAATGCTTTAAGAATAAAAAAGACCTTAAGCCAGACATCTTCCAGTGTCTACAAATATCACGAGGCAGGGTGTGGTGGTGCACACTTGCAGGGATTGGTGGATCACACCGCCATCAGAAAAAAAAAGTGAGTCCCGTATCTGTTGAGCTGAGCTGTGAGGTGGCCAGGAGATAGCAGTACAGCAAGTGGGATCATTAAATCCATCCGTGTTTGGTACTTAAATTTCCTGACCAAACATCTCCATGGAGGGCCCTGCCTGACCGAGGTATTGCTGAAAAACAAATACGTTTACTTATTATTGTATTAATCAGATGTGACATTACCTCTGGCCTACAGTGCATATTTGGCCCATGACTTCGCTTCACACGAACGAGATTTATCCATCACTGTGATCATCATAGCCGCACTCATCTGGTACTGGAAGGGGGAGAGGATATTTACAACCTGGCAACAACAGCAGTGATCCGTTTCTCATCAACAATGATGAGCGGTCCTTGTGCAGTGTAGGTGGTCGTTGTGTTTGTATGGGTGGTGGTCTCTTTCTGCGTGTAAGCGGATTCATGTCTATGGTGCGCCTGTTGATGTGTGATTGCCCGCCAAAGGGATAGATCTGAAAGTCTTTTTCAGCCCTCAGTCACGAAAGTTTTCCCACTCCGGTTTTGAACTAATACTATTACGTGTATAAACACTCGCTGTGAATGGGGTTTTGCCAAACATCCCACGATAGGACCACAGAACTTGGGCCAATTGTTGGCAGCGCCGGTTCTGGGTGCCTTTCTCGCTGCTTGTCTGTGGTTTCCGCCTGCACCTCCATGCGACTTGAACGAATGACGCCATTGTATTGAAAAATATATGACGATTAAATCGTAAAGCAATCGTGATTAATTACAGAGTTCAAGATAACCACCACATGTGTAGTGACATAAACGGTGTCACTATGGCGATTAGCGCCAGCTACTGTCACAAGAGTGGAACTGTGCGTCTTGAGACTCTCTAGGCACCACAGCAGGTATGGCATGAAAGCGGGCCCTAGGTGGCATGGTTCTGGTGACGGTCAGAGAGAGGGAAAGTAAGGACGTGACAGTCTGGGTGAACCCGAGAGGGCACGTGACTGGTACAGGGTAGCTAGGGGCCCCAAAGGATGGCTTGAGGGACACGTGGTGCTCGGTCGAGAACATTCTGGTAAGATCCAGAAGGAGGCGTGGCCGAAGGCGGAGTGAGGCCACACTCAGGAGCATTAAAGGGAGGTCCCGAGAGCAATCGCGGCTGTCTTCTGGAATCAACCCACGGTGCTACGTCTCTTCGCTCTTCGGTCGTCACGTTTGGCATCATGGGTCAGGCAATATGTTATTGACCTGACCCAGTTATGTAGTTACCCCGTTGTCGTCTAGTTAACCCTCGTAGTTACCACCTATGTCGTTATCCTGTGTAGGTTATGCAGTACCCAGTTGGGGTTCTAGAATAAACGTTTTGCCTCCCAGTTCAAGTGTGTGCCTCCGTAAAACCCACTACACACGCAAGGCACGGTGTTGTGATTCCGAAGATATATTTTATTTTCCTATTCCGGAGGATCCTACACGGGTACCACAGTTGTGAGGTGTTAACTACCTCGCCTGGTATACAGGAGGTTGTGTTCGATCCCTACCTTACTACTGTATATTTGAAATTTGCATGTATCTCTCACCGTGGTCACGTGGATTCTTCTGTGGGTCCTCCAGGTTTTCCCTGCATGTTTAGAATCATCGTGCGTTTAGAGTATTTGTCTGCTATGCATTGCCACACAATAATCCATTTCGTTGAGATTTGTAATAGCCAGGTCGCTTCTGAACAAAGATATGGAGCTCAGTGGGCCTTACCTGGTAAAATAAAAATATATATTGTTTAACCTTGAGTTTTAGTGTCCGTGAAAAACGAGCAGGGTATAGACGCCGAGCCGTCCACAGTCCAGTGGAGGCACGCGCCCCACTTACCCCGCCCCGGGCCGCCTCCTCCCTCAGCTTGCGACCTCTGGCTGAACCACCGCGGTGTTCGCTCGCGAGCCATGGAATTGAGACTGCCCGTCTCTCGGCCAACCCTAAATCCCAACCCCGCCCGGCCCGGCTGATGCGGCGCCGTTGCCGCGAACCGCGTGGGATTTCGCGTCGGGTGCCTAGACCCGTGCCTCTGTTCGTCACGCTCCTCCCGTGACCATTCATTCGATGTTGTTGCTATTGTTGTTGCTGTACAGGTGTAGTGACTGACTCAGAGATACTAAGAGTAGGAGGCACTCTATTTATTAACAGCCTTCACGGTCTACACAGACGAACTACAGCTCCCATTCAGGACAGCTGGCAGACTGCCTGACTGACGGCACCAAGCAGATGAAGATGGCAGCGAAGACTCCAACAGCACGACGGAATCCCACTCCAGAGTCCCCTTTCATCCTCCTAGCATGGCCTCGCTCTGCTATGGCCACGCCCCCTTTCTAGAACCTACTAGCAGGTTCCTGAGCTTCCCTCACGTGCACCCTCTGTAAACTTTCCCCGACATCCCTCTCTCTGGTTTATTACGTGACCTGCTGTCAGACAGGGCTGCTGCAACTGCAGATACCGTTCTCTGCCAGCAACCAGCGCTATCAGAATCAGAAAGGGTTTTATTTGCCATGAAAGTTCACACCGACACGGAATTTACTTTGGCAGGATGGTGCATACATTCAATTTATAGGCATCTAAAATCTTAAATAAGTTTTAAACAAGTCTTATTATAATGCTATGTAGTGACCAATTCCATGTCACTACACAGATATTGTTGTTGTTGCTGTACAGCCCAGGCCGCCCCCTGTGTGGTGGGGTCGAGGGAAGCTGCCTCGCCACCCCCCTCCCCCGGTAGAATCTAAAACGTGGAAGTTTGTGACTGCCGCTGGTCTGGATTTCCAACAGGAGCGAGAGAGGAAACGGGTGCTCGGCCTTTTAACTCTTGACAGATGCCTTAGATTCAGCACTTGGTTATATATGTCACTAATATATATTTATATTTCAGGTTGCTAGAGTAGGCGGCACGTTACTATATTAGCTGCAGTCGTAGCAAGTGATATACTGGATGTGGTATGCCGGGTACAGAAATTATGTTGAGGTTGCCCCACCCAGACAGACCTGGCTGACACGAAGCAATTCTGCTATAGCGGTGCCTGGCAGTTTCCTTATGTGCCGGCTTGGCCCACTTGTCCACGATTCGGTTCCTTTGTATGGCTTGCCTTGTTTCCGCAGAAGTGCATTGTTATCGAGAGTGGAGAGGTGGCGCATTGGTTAGTGCACTGAACCACCTGATGATAAGAGCGTAATGATTCGGCCATGACTAAAATCAGTGGTTGAGCGATATCAGAAATGGTCCTTGTCTCCCTCCACTTCATCAACCCGCACTGACCAGCATGGTGAAGTATGGTGAACCAGCCCCCATGCATAATAACGGTTTTATTTGGGTTAGATCGCATCAAAATGTCGTCAAACCCGCCACCACTCGATACAGCCATTTAGTAAGGTTTGTCACGTAAACAAAACGTACCAATAAGTGACTATCGCCGGTAATTACAACCAGCTTCATCAGGCGATAGCCAGAATGGTGAAGGAGTCTTCCTGTTTCGGTCTTAAATATTATCGGTCCTGTTTCGCCCGCATGACTGGCGCAGTGTGGCCAGGAGTGTAACCACAAGGCCAGGCACGTAACCACAATGCTAGGAGTGTAACCACAAGGCCAGGAGTGTAACCACAAGGCCAGGAGTGTAACCACAAGGCCAGGAGTGTAACCACAAAGCCAGGAGTGTGACCACAATGCCAGAAGTATAACCACAAGGCCAGGAGTGTAACCACAAGGCCAGGAGTGTGACCACAATGCCAGAAGTATAACCACAAAGCCAGGAGTGTAACCACAAAGCCAGGAGTGTAACCACAAGGCCAGGAGTGTAACCACAAGGCCAGGAGTGTAACCACAAGGCTAGGAGTGTAACCACAAGGCCAGGAGTGTGACCACAATGCCAGAAGTATAACCACAAGGCCAGGAGTGTAACCACAATGCCAGAAGTATAACCACAAGGCTAGGAGTGTAACCACAAGGCCAGGAGTGTAACCACAAGGCCAGGAGTGTAACCACAAGGCCAGGAGTATAATCACAAGGCTAGGAGTGTAACCACAAGGCCACGAGTGTAACCACAAGGCCAGGAGTGTAACCACAAGGCCAGGAGTGTAACCACAAGGCCAGGCACGTAACCACAAGGCCAGGCACGTAACCACAAGGCCAGGAGTGTAACCACAAGGCCAGGAGTGTGACCACAAGGCCAGGAGTGTGACCACAAGGCCAGGAGTGTAACCACAAGGCAAGGAGTGTGACCACAAGGCTAGGAGTGTAACCACAAGGCCAGAAGTGTAACCACAAGGCCAGGAGTGTAACCACAAGGCCAGGAGTGTAACCACAAGGCCAGGCACGTAACCACAAGGCCAGGAGTGTAGCCGCAAGCCTACGCCACTGACTTGCGTGTCACCGTCTCAGACTTTATTCTACATTAATTCAGTTCACACCGAGTTACATTGCAAAAGTCGAGGGAGGCACAGGGGAGTGAGATGAGGCGCGGGGTGGTGAGGCGACGGGGGGGGCAGGGGGGGTGAGGCGAGGGAGGCGCAAGGGGGGAGGGGTGAGGTGAGGCAGGCGCAGTGGGTGGGGGGGTGAGAGAGGCGCAGTGGGTGGGGGGGTGAGGGAGGCGCAGTGGGTGGGGGGGTGAGGGAGGCGCAGTGGGTGGGGGGGTGAGGGAGGCGCAGTGGGTGGGGGGGTGAGGGAGGCGCAGTGGGTGGGGGGGTGAGGTGAGGCAGGCGCTGAGTGGTGAGCGGTGGGGGAGGGATAGCGCTCTCGGCCTGGTGGCGTGACTCGCGGTGCCGGGGCACCTTTGGCTACGGCCACCGAGCACTCAAACAACAATAAAAGAGGTGAAGGGCTCGGCGGTTATCGACTGAGAATGTGATCGCTTTCAGTCGAGGTGTCGTCGTCATGTCCGTGAACGCGGCTCCGCCCGCAGGAGCTGCGTGCCCGCCCGCCTGCCCGCCCGCCATCCTCCACGCAGCCCTCCGGTCCGTTTGCGTCTTGTGCACCGCGAGTCGTTCGCCGCGATGTCCGACCTGTCGCGACACGCAGCGGGAGATTTTCTAGGAACACTGGACCAGCGGGCATCATCATCAACAACAATCATCATCACCACCACCACCACCATCATAAACAACAACATCAACACCACCACCATCAACAACAACATTATCATCAACACCATAAACAACATCACCATCACCACCATCAACAACACCACCACCAACACCACCATCATCATCTTCATCCTTTTTCGACGACGCGCCTAGCCCGGTGACCGGTCGTGGCGCCCGCCGCAGCGACCCCTCGAGTGGAATCGCTCCGGCGGTCAAGGGGAAGAGGAGGAGGAGGAGGGGGGGCGACGTCGCGATTCGCACTTCACGCGGCGGCGAGATGCTTGCGGGTGTCGACAGCGCGGGGAAACGATGCGGAGAGAGAAAACAACGGCACGAAAACACGCGGTGGGGGGAGGGGAAAGAAACTAATTTAACCAGCGAACGGCGGCACCCCAGAAACAAAACAAGAACGCGCGGTCGGGAAACGCGAGAAGGAAGAAGACTCCCTTCGGCGCCGATCACTTTTAGTGACTCCTCAACCTCGCGTGAACCGCGGCCGTTTCACAACCAGCGCCGCGGAGCTCGGCACGAGACAGGGGGGGGTGGGGGATCATCGTGTACCCTGGAGCATCAACACCAACGGCGAGCGGATGAGGGGGTGGGTGAGAGGTGATTGCGCCTCCAAAAACATCATCTCGTGAAGCCACGCGACTCGGGCAGAAGAAGCAAATTAACCCGTGATGATGACAATGATAGTTGTTTTTGCTGTGAGTGGACCGTGGTGGTGAAATAAATATTAGAAAGTCACTGTAGCTATGCACGTGTACGTTAGATTAACAACTCAACCTTTTAGTTTAGTTTAATTGTCCTTCCCCCCCCCGCACCTCCCGATTAGCACGGTGGCTACGTACGGTGCGAAATAAGTTCAACACACATACATACAAAGAGATCGTGCAAATGGGTGGCGTGGGGCGCAATGGGCGCCACACATTCGGGGGCACCATGCACAGGGGTCCTCCACGCTCGCCCGCCTTCTCGCCCTCCTCCGCCTCGTCCTCCTCCTCTCCCCCTCTTCCCCCACCCCTCCTCTTCGCCCGCTTGCCGCACGCGCTTTGATGCGCGGGCAGACCGGGCACGCCGCACGCCGAATGGGTTCGAGTTATGGACGGGGTGAGGTACGGGGGTCGGGTCTGCTCACTCACGGCCCTTCTGCCAAGTTTGAAGTCTGTGGCATCTCGGCGGAGAGAAAGCAATGGGTGGAAGACCCCGAGGGGAAACAGAATCTGTATTTGTCATGGAGAAACCCGATTAGCTGTGAAGCTCTTTTTACAGATGTTCAGTGGGGTCACGGGGTCAGCAAGCTACAACAATAAACGACACAAAATAACGAGTGCAAAGTATAAATACGTTAATCAAATCACTAAAAATAAACAAAGTATATAAGGCTGAGTTTCAGGAGCCATTAGGTCACCGAGCTTACGCATTCACACTCATCGCCACCACCATCATCAATCAGCAATGATCTGTCCACTGCTCGATGAAGGAATCGCCAAGCCGTCGCCATCTCTCTCAATCCCGTGGTGCAACAATCCGTCGAGCACCGGCACGCGAGATGATTTCACTGCTCCATCTCTGCGGGTGGCCATTATAATTATATAAGGTGTGATTATTATGACGATGTCGTGAGTCTTGCACACGCCGCCTCCATCCCTTCCCTGCAACGACCCCTGCCCAAGCCCCACTCTCTTTAGCTACGTGTTCCTCTTCCCAACTTTCAATGTAATGACTCCCTCGCTTGCTATGCAGGAGGTCGTGGATTTGAACCCGACCCTGAAGTCTGCTGTACACTTAGAGTTTGCATTCCCTCTCCCCGTGTTCGCGTGGATTTTTCTTCGGGTCCTCCGGTTTTTTCCATACACATTTAGAATCAACACGTGTTTACAGTATTTGGCCGCTATACATTTCTACACGATAAACCACTTTGTTGAGCTATAACACAATATAACACAATTTTTGTTCCTGGGTAGTAAGTGTTATTTCGTAATTGCTTACGCCTAAAAAGTATAGAAAATGGCAATTATTCCCCACAAACTTTGCTTTTGTGACCGGGACTGATATTTTGAAATTTACCTATTTTTATTGAGAAAAAGGGAGATTTTGTCTTATCATTGACATAAAGTAAAAAAAAAACATTTATACTAAAGTAATGCAAAAATGACTACAACAGATTTAGAAGTGAGTAGTTTTTCGAGATTTACGATTATACTGTAAATATCTTTCACAAATCAGCCCCTAAATGTAGTCTCCCATCATGTTCTCGTTATACTGTCCTTGGTAGTGTTCAAAGTCCAGTGTATCCTGGTGGAAGCGCTCGCCTTGCTCCTCCGAGTACGCTCCCATGTTCTTGAATTTATCAAGGTGAGCATCACGGATATGAACTTTAAGGGACATCCTGCAGCCCATTGTGCCGTAGTTCTTCTCCAGAGTCTCAACCAGCTCCACGTAATTTTTGATCTTGTGATTGCCCAGGAAGCCACGAACCACTGCCACAAAGCTGATTCAAGCCGCTTTCTCCTTACTAGTGAGCTTCTTGGGAAATTCATTACACTCTAGGATCTTCTTTATCTGTGGTCCGACGAAGACACCGGCTTTAAACTTTGCCTCAGACAGCTTAGGAAAGAACTTTTGAAGGAACTTTTGAAGGCTGCCGACTCCTTATCTACAGCTCTGACAAATTGTTTCATCAGGCCCCATTTGATGTGCAGTGGTGGCATCAGCACCTTCCGGGGGTCCACCAGTGGTTTCCATTCCGAAGTATGATGAGTACGACCTCCCATACTTCAAGGTGCCCAGAAAGGTCTTGATGCTGTTGTAATCCTCTTTGAGGTGCACCGAGTGAGCCAGGGGAAGAGACGGGTACTTGTTACCATTATGGAGTAGGACGGCTTTGAGGCTCCTGGATGAGCTGTCAGTTAGGAAATAACACTACCCAGGAACAGTGTAATTTGTGGCCAGGTCGCTTCTGAAAAACAGTTATATAGCTCCGTGGGCGTTACCTGGTAAAATATATATTTTAAATAGTTTTGACTTTAGTCATTTCCAACTGTAGACCTTTCCCCCCTCCCATTGTTTGTTCTGCTTTCATTGTCAGTGTTCCGTGCTTCTGATTGGTGTCATCACCAGCGATGTTCACCCTCAAAGGAAATCCTCCACCGCAGAGGCTCCTGTTGCGGCATCCCACCGGTTCAATCGTTCAGCTCATCCCTTCAACGTTTTCAAATGTAGTCAATCATTCTCGTCCGTTCCTCCTCTTCTTCTTGTACTTCTGAGAACAATTTCCGTTTGACTTCATTTTTGCGAAAACATCTCTGTGGCCACCGGCACACCACGTCCAGTATTACCTCTCGCCACATGGCTGTGGCTAGTACAGGGCTCGTCATCTGCCACCTACCCCAGTTGTACCAGCGACCCGGAAAAAAAATATTCCGTGAGAAATTAAGCCCCTGAGTTAGTGGGCAAACGTCATTGACGGCGGCGATTGGGAACGATGTGACCCTGAGCCTGGGAACCCGGGGTCTCACGAGGCCCATTGAGGGAGTTTTACGAAGCAAAGTTTGATTAATTCTCTGCTCTCCCCCGTGGCTCTGGGCGCAGTGACAGATTAACCTGTTTGGTTAAATAGGCCGCTAACAGATCTCCGCCCAGAGAGAGAGGGGGGGGGGAGTTGATTCCAGGTTTAACGTTTCAGCCATTACGACGCCAAAACAGCCTCCCAAAGGCCCTGGGATCCCGGCACATCACATTCACAATCAGAATCTGAATATTTATTTATACTGGAGGAATCCGATGAGAAATAAAGGAATTTCTTCATAGATGTCCAGTCACCTCTCAATGTCTGTGGCTGTGTCTATTAGTCACGTACCACCACATACTTCAGCCTCCGTATATCCGCACCGGGCACCCCACGCCTAGGATACCCCTTGCTGTGAATGTGTGACACGCAATGCCGTTCTCGCTCTCGCCTTACTCTGGGTTCCGGAAAATGCGACAGACCGCGATTTGTTTTAACGATCTCAGACAACACTGTGTGTGTGGGGTGGGGGGCGAAAAATATGTAGTTAGGCGACGTTTTGGGCAATGGCCCTTCTTCGTGGCGATTGTTCACATAAAAGCTCGCTGTTTGAGGAACACGAGGGAGCCCGCCCGGTCGAGTTCGACGATCGCCGTTTATAGTTTACGGCGCGCGAAGCTGTTTTGTCTACAAACAAGAATTGCTCTGCCAGGCGATGGAAAATATCCAAGAGATACAGAGAGCTCTGCCTGCATGTTTTGCGTGGAAGAGTGCCAAATCAACTTGGTTTTATGATGTGGAACGGCGAATATGCAGGGGGGACCCAATCGTCATGACGCATCGGCTAGATTATATTTAGTTTAACAAAATCACATTGGGTGATTTAATGAACTTTAAAAATATAAGTTCAAACTGACTTCTATTAACCATTCGGATCTTTGTCTTTGTGTGTACAACAGGGGGGTCGTGGTGGTGAGATGTTAACTCCCTCGCCTGGTGTGCAGGAGGTCGTGGGTTCGATCCCAACCCTGACGCCTGCTGCTGTGTATTTGGAGTTTGCACGTCTCTCTCCCTGTGGTCGTGTGGAGTTTTCTCCGGATCATCCGGGGTTTCCCTCCACATTTAGAAACTTGTGTTTAAGCCACTTCTGTTGAGCTATAAACATAGCTTAGTTTCGTTTACTTGCAGGGGGTGGCTCGGTTGTTTTGCCCAATTGCAGCATTAATCGATGTCGCCATCTGCCCGAGATGGGGTGGAGGAAGTTGGGGTGGCGGCCACAGTGGCGAGGGCCCCGCGTTTGCAACCTGCACGGCGCGGTTCTTATATCGTGTGGGCCCCGTCACGAACCCGGGCCACTGAGCGGCGGTCAAAAGGTCACAGGGCGACCGCGACGCAGCAGGTGCGGCGCGGGGTGGCAGAGGGGAGACGGTGCTCGGAGGAGACTGACGATGATGATGGCTGCTGCAATGGAGACAAACACCATTGTTCTATCACAGCTGCCAATCGCAATTGAGGTTGGGGCCCCGCGGCGCAAGTCGGTCTTGATGAAGCTGGGTCAAAAAGCTATCAGTGTTGAGACTCGGGCTGGAATAACAAATCAAGATATACGTTTTAAATAACATCACACCACTCCCGACTAGTCAAAAACAAAATCTCCCGCGTAGCCTCGAAGAGTCTTGGGGCAAAGTTCTGTTAGTGAGTACCTACGAAAGCCGGCACGGCATATGAGTTGGGTGGGTGGCCAGCAGCACGCCCGGCCGCCTTTGTCTTCCCAATGCCGTTGTTTACACACAACACCGGGTACTCATGTGAGCATGAGCCAATCTAGGGGGTGGCCCAGGATCGATTCAGATATTCGTCAGAGATGTGCTGTGTCATGGTGAGCGGGAAACGAACTCGGGTCGCCGGGTTTGTGCACAGCGAGCTGACAAGGTATACGCGCGTGTGCGTGCACACGCGCGCTGATGAGGAGTGGTGGTGTAGCGGTTAGCGTGCTGCGCGAAGAACCCGGCGACCCGAATTCGATTCGCGCTCACAGCCAACACCAGTGACGATTACCTGAACCGTTCATGGGCCTCCCCTAGGTCGACTCAGTCTCAAATGATGACCTGGTAGGATGTGTAAACATCCCCACTGGAGAGACAAAGGCGGCCGGGCGTGGTGCTGGCCACCCACTCACCTCATGTGCCACAATACCGGCCTTCATAGGTGCTCGCTAACAGCACTTTGCCCCGACAGTCTGTTCAGGCTATACGGGGGAGGGGTGGGGGGATCGTTGTCTTTGTGCATAGACTCCGAGCGGCCGCACGTGAGCTCAATATCGGCGACATCAAACGGCAGTGACGATAGCCACCATCGCCGCTTCGACAGACGGAGAGATTAAAGAGGCACGAGGCGCCGCGAGGCTCCATGGCTCTGGGTGGTTTTGGCCGCGTCACGGTGAGCCAGGCAGCTCAGAGCGACGTCGAGTCGGTCGGTGGCGCACACGCGGACGGGCAGCCGTCTCGTTGTGCCGCGGCTCCTTATGCCGGCTCTCTCAATGCCCTTTAGGAACCCGATGTCAACCAATGTCGATGTCTGCTGCTGCTGCTGGCCACGACGAAAGGGCTTCGGCAGAGAGACAGAGAGGGAGAGTTAGAGTCGTTTTGCTGTTCCTCAGTTGAAGGAGTGCAGACCACAGTGGTTCTACTTGTATCGTCCATTTAATGCCGTGCGCGGCGCGGATGCCCTCGGCTTCCTCCCCGGGGGAGGAGAAGAGGGGGTCTATGGGGGGGGGGCTCGGTCATCCTGTTTGAGTTGACGAAGCCAGCGCCGCGGAGGTTTTTTCTTCCCCGCACGGTCGTCATGACGACGGAGGATTTTTGGATGCGGCCCCAGGGCCTGCCAGCGCGATGTCCCGGAGACAAATCTGCGCCCAACTTTGCCCTCACCCCGTTTGTCCAACATCGACTCATCCCTGCCGTGATCCCCCGCCTCTCTCGCGAGTCCCCATGCCTCGCATGATTTGCGTGCCACGACGCGCGTGTGGTGGGTACGTGCGGTGGGTACGTGTGGCGGGTACGTGTGCTGGGTACGTGCTGTGGGTACGTGTGCTGGGTACGTGCTGTGGGTACGTGTTGTGGGGTTAATTACTTTGGCGGACATCGTGTCTCGTGGCTTTAGTCCCGACCACGTGAAGCCAAAATTCGTTACTCTGAGATATTGACATATATAGCCTTAAAATACTCTTGGGGCAAGTGCTGTTAGCGAGCACCTCTGAAGGCCAACACGACTCCCTTAGGTGGTGGACGGCCAGCACCTCGCTCAGCCGCCTTTGTCTCCCTAGAACTCATGTTTACATATCGCACCAGGTACTTATTTCGGCTGGTACCGATTAGCACGGTTGGCGATGTACGGTGCAAAACAACTTCTACATACAAACAAATGAGCGCCATTGTGGCGATGTGTTAACAACTTTGCTTGGTATACAGGAGATCGACCTGACTCCTCTCTATTTAGAGTTTGCATGCTCTACCCGTGGTCACGTGGATTTTTCTCCAGGCCCTCCGATTGTCCCCACCACATCTATAAACACATTCCTGCGGAGGGAGCTGGTAGGAACGCTGGGTTGCTCGGTCAATGGCCAGGGTCAATGGCGGCGTGGTGTATTCCGCAAATATGCCCGACTGTGAGGGCGGGCACAAGCCGGCGTGAGTAGGTTAAACGTTGAGTTTTATAAGGGCACCACGGGGTGACCAGCTCCTCCCCACCCAGCCCCACCCCCACCCAGCCCCACCCTCCCCACCCCCACCCAGCCCGACCCTCCCCACCCAGCCCCTCCTCACCCTCCCCTTCCCACCCTCCCCAGCCCCTCCCCACCCTCCCCTCCCCACCCTCCCCAGCCCCTCCCCACCCTCCCTACCCAGCCCCTCCCCACCCTCCCCTCTCCACCCAGCCCCACCCCTCCCATTTTATCCGGGTGTCTGGATACACGTGGACAGACATCCACAGACATACACAATTAATCCCCTGCCTCCTGTGATAATCCCGGTTGGGCTTCCAGTCCACTACGTTTCCTACCAGTAATGCCCACTAGGAGCGCATTTGTTATATATCCGGGTGTCCGGATACACGTGAACAGACATCCACAGACATACACAATTAATCCCCTGCCTCCTGTGAATTAATCCCGGTTGGGCTTCCAGTCCAATACGTTTCCTACCTGTATAAACGTGCGTTTAGAGTTTTTGGCGATCAGTTGTGATCATTTGTGATAGCCAGGTCGCTTCTAAAAAAGAGCTGTACAGCTCAGTGGGGCCTAACCTGGCAAAAAAAAATTAAATCGTTGAGTTTACAAATATCTGGTCTGGTGCTCATGGACGATGTGACGGTAGTGGAGAGGGGTGGGGTGGAGGGGGTAGAGGTGTAATAGGGGGTGGGTTAATGGGTGTGGGTAGAGGGCCCGTTTTATGGAGGTAATTACAGAGCCGTCGCCCAGACTGGCTCCGCACGGCACACGCGGTAATTGTCTCTTGGCGCACGGTAACGATGCCGGCCGCCGCACGTGATTGCAACACTCGCGGCCGTGACTCTAGCATTGTGAGCACGGTGGGGTAGGAGGGGGACACTCTGTCTGTCTCTGTGCGTGTGTCTGTCTCTGTGTGTTTACAAGCCTCTCTGTCAATCCACGACCGCTTGAAAGGGAGACGCTCAGCGGTGGAAATTCCCCATTCCCATGGCAGGGGTCATAAGAAACCCACTTGTTAGATGCCTCACAGCGTGTTACTCGTTTGTCAAGTTGAAATATTTCTATTTTACGTTTAGTTTTAAAACTCATGATTTAAGATCAGTTTTTCCCCCCCATCGAGTATTACATTTCATATTTATTTATGTTTACCAGAAAAGGCCCACAGAGCTATATAGATCTTTTTCAGAAGCGACCTGGTCACAAATGATAATAGCCCAATGAAGTAGCGTATCATTTGGAGATGTTTAGCAGTCAAATACTCTAAACGCATGCTGATTATAAATGTGGAGATTATTTCAGGTGCGTTGTAATGTTCCTTTGGAAGTGGTGCATCCTTTGTCTCATTCTATGACTTGCCTCGTTAACAGGTCGTGAATGTATATCACTCTAAGTGACGGGTCGTGGATGTACGTCACTCTAAGTGACAGGTTGTGTGTCCACTCGGTGTGACTGAAGCAGCCCCACAGCCTAATTGGAGCCCATGACTGGTCGGGCCCACCCAGCCACTGGGTTACTAATACGGGGGTGTGGGGCCCATTTATAATACCTCAGTGGGCTTTTCCTAGTAGGATGGGGATGAATTTTGATTTAAAGCTTTCGTGACTGTTGTGGTTTTCACACCTGATGATGATTGCTTGTGTTGCAGTCGAAACGTCGTGATAATTTTATTGTTTTATATTTTTATTATTTGATTGTTTCCCTTCTACGTGACCTTACCGAAATAACCAAGAATATGAATAGGATGGGGATGGTTTAGTTTATATTTTGGTTAATTTTACAATAAAAGACGACATTTTAAATTATCAGCCCTTTAGAGGTAATTGCCACAGCTATTCTGATAATCATGTCGTGTAGCAGTTGCACATCCAGTGTGTTGGCAATTTGGGTAAATGAAGCGGCAGGCAGACTGAATGGGTGTTAATCAACAACTGCATTCCTCCTGTGAAGCGGTCACTGTTGGGGTGCCACGGTGGTGAGACGTTAACTACCTCGCCTGCTAAGAAGGAGGCCATGGGTTCGATTCCGACCCTAATGCCTGTTGTATATTTGGAGTTGCATGTCTCTCCCCGTGGTCCCGTGGATTTTTCTCCAGGTTCTCAGGTTTTTTTCTCCACATTTACAATCGACATGCCTTTCGGGCATTCGACTGATATACATTTCCACGTGATGAGCCACTTCGTTGAGCTACCATTTGTGGCCAGGTCGCTTCTGAATAAGCGCTATTTAGCTCAGTGGGACTTACCTGCGGTAAAATATAAATAATAGTTTTCTTTAGTTCAAACCCAGAGCCGGCTTTACGGTGAAATAGCGCTTTCAACTTCTGTGTGACTTAGAGATCGGTCTTGCAGCTTTAAATAGCGACACACCTGTTGCTTTATCATATTCATCACCATTACTTGTAGGTGGCTTTAAACTTCGCACTGCTCCAGAGCGACGAAGACATTGTTACAAGGAGCAGTACGCCGATTGCCTCGGCGGGCTCATAATGGCCATGTCAGAGTGGTGAGCTCAGCACTGCTGATTCCCCCCTGGGTTTGAGTTCCGGTTTTGGCCGTCCGCGATTCAGGCGGCTTCTCAGCTGTTATTGACCACTGCACAACAAAAAAAGCTGTTATGGTAAATTTGGGTTTTCACTTCGGCATGGTTCAGCTTTGAGAATGTAAAACATTCCATTTGGTCGATGCAGAACAAGCACTCTTTGCAGGGCGTGTTGACGGAAGGGTGGCGCGCAGTGCTTAATGCTCGTGCCTCAGCAACAAGGACGTGGGTTCGAGTCCTGACTAGTGCTCCTTTACATGTGGATGTTGTATGTTCTTCTGCATGGGTTTCTTCTGGGTTTTGCAGTTTCCTCCCATAGTTAAACTAAATCAATAAACACGTCATGTACCGTTCATTGCAACTGGCCAAGCGTCCCAATCCTGAAAAAATTACCTACAAATGACTCAATTGGGATCACACACAGACAGCAGCAGCGACAACTTAACAGGTCCTTCGTGAAAATAGGCTACACTCAGCGACGTCTTCCTGGGTAAGCAAGAGTCGTCGTAATAATATTGGTTACATAACAGATACGGATCATTTGAGCGTGGGCACATAACTGGGTTAAATAAAGACTGCCGCCGAGTTTTCTCCAGCCAAGTGGGGGTCATCCCATGAAGAAACCTCCTTTATTTAACTGGTTGATGCACCCCCAGTTTCATCGGGGTCTCTCCGACCCGAAGTCCTGCACCCACTTTGCGGGTCTGATGCTCGCGATCCATCCTTGGAGTCCTAGATCGTTTTTTTTTCCCCAACAGACTTTAGCAGAACGTCACTGTTCAAAAGAGCTTGCTATCTGTTGTCTACTAAAACAAACTAATTATTTTACCAGATAAAGCCCACTGAGCTATGTAGCTCTTTTTCAGAAGCGACCTGGCCACAAATGATAGCTCAACGAAGTGGCTTATCACGTGGAAATTTATAGCAGCCACATACTCAAAACGCGTGATGTTGATTCTAAATGTGGAGGGAAAACCGGAGGACCCGGAGAAAAATCCACGTGATCACGGGGAGAACATGCAAACTTGAAATATCCAGCTGGCGTCAGGGTCGGGATCGAACTCACGACCTCATGTATACCAGGCAAGGTAGTTAACATCTCAGGGTTGCGAGTAGAGTTGAAGGTTGGCTCAGTCCAAATCATCTTCCGGAAGTCAACAGTTGATTGTCGCCCTCTAGAGGACGACTCGCGCCTCCCGTCATAAAAAAAATGGGGAATTTCCACCACTGGCTCATGGCAGTTTAGAGGAGATTAACACATTTCATCAGCAGGAGATCGCACGGTTGGGTACGTACTGTGCGAAAGAAGTTCAATATACAGTACATACCGCGGTGGTATGTATGTACCGCGGTGGCGAGACGTTAACTACCTGGACTGGTATACAAAAGGTCGTGCGTTCGATCCTAACCCTGACGCCTGCTATATATTTGGAGTTTGCGTGCCTCTCTCCACGTAGTTGCATGGATAATGCTCCGGTTTTTCCCTCCACATTTAGAATCAACGTGTGTTTCGAGTATTTAGCTGCTCTAAATTTCCACACGATGATAAGCCACTTCGTTGAGCTATTATTTGTGATAGCCAGGTCGCGCCTGAAATAGAGCTATACAGTAGCTCAGTGGGCCTTACCTGGAAAAATACAAGAAAACAGTTGAGTTTTTAGTTTAAATTCACCCGTGAGACCCGTGGAGAGGAGCTGTAGACGACGAGGGCTGAACGCAGGCGGCGCTGCACTGCCTCTCAGTGGCGGCCACTGGACACGGCGGTCCGCACACCGCCAGCCTCGTTCTGAGTCGCGGCTCAGCCCTCGCTCGGCTTCTTACAACTCAGCTCAGCTCCTCAGGTTTAGCTACGTACAGTGCGAAAGAAGTTAATCATACATACAGATCAGGCTTTAGCCGCTTAATTGCTTTCATCGACGCACGAGTGAGCGGCTTAGCCAGGTTCAGCTTCATGGGAATCCTCCTAAGCACGGCTGGGACTCATGCTCAGAGCCGGCTCCAGGTATGTACGGTGGCGGCTTTGAGCTGGCTGTCGTGAGCCAGAGCCTGAGCTGAGCCGTGCGTAAGAATTCGGCTCTTGATGTCGCTGGACATTGGGGGACGTGGCTGCAAAAAACGCGACGTTTGTTGAGGGCCCAAAAACTCTCCAGAGAGGCCCACAGCAAAAAACAAACACCGTGACAATTTTAATGGAGAAAATGAGGACTGCACGTTCACATCGTTGCTTTAATATTGGATGAGGTTGTGCTAATTTCATGCTGCTACATTTCCCAATAACTCCTGTGCAAAAAAGTGATACAGCAAACTATGCGGATCATACGGACGTGTGCTTCTGGACGTTGATTTTAGCCCAGGTTTCATTGTGAAATACGTAGTTTGTTATTAATATTTTAGTGAGTCCCGGCAGTCAGGTTTGGTGAAATAATCTGTTTATGTGCGTGGGCAACGGAAGTGGAGTGGTGAGCGCACTGCTATGAACCCGGCATCAGTTGATTGGCTGTGTCGGGTGGACGAGGGTGTTCGACACACATTTCATTCACACGATCCGACCCAAAAATTAATTACGAATCATGATATTGATGCGCGAAGGCCTACATGTGCCAAAGATACATTCCATACAATGCAACGTGCCTTCATGTATGTGTGTTGAGCTTCTTTCGCACCATACGTAGACAACCGCGCTAATGGGAGGTGCGGGGGATGGAAAGCAAACTAAAAACAAGAAACAGTTCTACGAATCTTAGCAACGCTCATTGAAGCACTGTCGTCCCGACAGTTCTGTTCTTTCACCTGATAAAGGCTACTTTGTGTTGTGGCCGAAACGTCGTGATAATTTTATTATTTTATTTTATTCTCATTCTACGTGACTTTACCGAAAGAACCAAAGAAGATTAATTCTTGCAGTCACGAAAGCTTAAATCGAAAAATTAAAGTTCTAAAGAAATTAGTTTTCAATCTAGATGATTTAAAAGTGGATAGCTCCAGTGGTTTCCTAATACTGTATTGGAATGAAGAGCGTTCTAGACGACCGCAGAAGCGCATCTGAAAGCGTGCGATGTGGTGACGGTCTTTGATCAATGGTGAGACAAAAACCATTGCGAGGATGTAATAATATCGCGTGATGATCGTTTATGCTCCGTGACGAGATCAGCAAGGCAGTGTGCTTCATTTGTGGCAAGCACTTTTAGTCTAATGAGTGTGTAGTGAGTCCAACTGAGTCGCAGACGTTCATTTTAGAGGCAACACATTTATTTGTAACACCGTAACACAAAGGGGTAACGGCCCCTTTAACTGCGACAGCCTAGGGTGGTGGCCACCCAGCTAACTACGCTATACAGAGGGGTTACTGCTATGAATGGTCGGACCCTCACTCGGGTCTCCGACCACGTGGTTGCCTCATAAGACGAAGAGCTTCCAGCTTGAGACGTACAGTGAGGGAAAAAAGTATTTGATCCCCTGCTGATTTTGTACGTTTGCCCACTGGCAAAGAAATGATCATTCTTTAATTTTAATGGTAGGTTTATTTGAACAGTGAGAGACAGAATAACAACAACAAAATCCAGAAAAACGCATGTCAAAAATGTTATAAATTGATTTGCATTTTAATGAGGGAAATACGTATTTTACCCCTCTGCAAAACATGACTTAGTACTTGGTGGCAAAACCATTGTTGGCAATCACAGAGGTCAGACGTTTCTTGTAGTTGGCCACCAGGTTTTCACACATCTCAGGAGGGATTTTGTCCCACTCCTCTTTGCAGATCTTCTCCAAGTCATTAAGGTTTCGAGGCTGACGTTTGGCAACTCGAACCTTCAGCTCCCTCCACAAATTTTCTAGGCCACTCCAGGACCTTAATGTGCTTCTTCTTGAGCCACTCCTTTGTTGCCTTGGCCGTGTGTTTTGGGTCATTGTTATGCTGGAATACCCATCCACGACCCATTTTCAATGCCCTGGCTGAGGGAAGGAGGTTCTCACCCAAGATTTTTATGGTACATGGCCCCGTCCATCGTTCCTTTGATGCGGTGAAGTTGTCTTGTCCCCTTAGCAGAAAAAACACCCCCAAAGCATAATGTTTCCACCTCCATGTTTGACGGTGGGGATGGTGTTCTTGGGGTCATAGGCAGCATTCCTACTCCTCTAAACACGGTGAGTTGAGTTGATGCCAACAAGCTCCATTTTGGTCTCATCTGACCACAACACTTTCACCCAGTTGTCCTCTGAATCATTCAGATGTTCGTTGGCAAACTTCAGACGGGCATGTATATGTGCTTTCTTTAGCAGGGGGACCTTGCGAGCGCTGCAGGATTTCAGTCCTTCGCGGCGTAGTGTGTTACCAATTGTTTTCTTTTTGACTATGGTCCCAGCTGCCTTTAGATCATTGATAAGATCCTCCCGTGTAGTTCTGGGCTGATTCCTCACCGTTCTCATGATCATTGCAACTCCACGAGGTGAGAGCTTGCATGCAGCCCCAGGCCGAGGGAGATTGACAGTTATTTTGTCTTTCTTCCATTTGCTAATAATCTCACCAACTGTTGTCACCTTCTCACCAAGCTGCTTGGCAATGGTCTTGTAGCCCATTCCAGCTTTGTGTAGGTCTACAATCTTGTCCCTGACATTATTTGTCTTTGCTCCAGCGTGATGTCAGAGTTTAGGAGGTGGAGTATTTCGTGAGAGTGGATGTTTTTGTCGTTGTTGTTGCCGATAAGAGGAGAGCGTAGTTTGGTCAACACTTTAGCTGGAGGGATTTAAAACCGATCCTTGATTGAGGGCGCATCGAGGTCGGATGTGAGACAGTGGACAGTGAGTACACACACCTCTGCAGCTTTATGGATAGATAAGAATCTAAACATAATCACCTTGGCGGGGGGACGGGGGAGACAGGGGGAGGGCACCGTGGGCGGGGGCTATCGGGGGGATATGAGAGTACATTATCTGCGCGACGCACCCTAATAAATAAATAAGAAAAACAGAAGTCTGAGAGTCATTAAAACTGGTGTCAGGAGATGTCGAGATACTCAAGAGAGAAGAATCCACCTACTGCGACCTCAGACGAGGATGAAAATGAGGAGGAGACCGCTTCCCAGGCAGCCTTGGGAACAGGGGCGCTGGTGTACGAGCCCCTAGGCACAGCGGAAGCAACGGTGGATGGAGGAGGGAGCCACGGGTCAGCAGCCTCGGGCTGTGGAGGGGTGGCGAGATGTGGCAGGGAGACTAGATCTGCTCATCATGGCCAGCACGAAGATTCCCCGTTGCTGCTGGGCGCGACAGCGGCGCCAGCGGGAGCCACGGATGCCATGCAAGGGGGACCCATCGAGGAGACGGGGAGGATGACGGGCACCGCTGCTGCCGCGGCAGAGCCCGCGCGGGGGGTGGCCACCATCGGCCATGTGGCCGAGGCCAGATCAGCGCCGGCTGCCGTCTTCCATGAGGTGGAGTCCGCGAGATCAGGGGCGGCCATCGCCCACGCCGTGGAGACCGCGCGATCAGCGGACGCCATTTTGCGACCAGCCGTGGCTCCGGATCCATCCCTGCTGGGGCAGGGAGGAGCAATGGGCCGATTAAGGAGGCTGCCCCCTGTGAGGGAGTTTGTGGTAGCAGGCAGCGATTGGACTGCCATCACCTGGCGGTTCGAAGCGGCGTTCTCCTCGGTCGAGTGGACGGAGGATGAGGCCTTGCGGGCCATATTCATGGCCCTTGATGATGATGCTCTTGCAGCGTTCCGAGCCACTCCTTCGGAGAAGCGGGCAACTCTTCCTCAGGCATAGGGCAAGATGGCAGCGGTTGTCAACCAACCTTTCAACGCACGGAGGATTTTTTTGCAACGGAGATGAAAGGAGGCCGAGACGCCCCTCACTTACCACAGCGCACTGATGGTGCTGGGGCAGGCGGCGTACCCACGTGTGGATCCAGCGGCGATTGACTCTTTAATGATGGAGAAGCTATTGGGGTTGGCCCAAGAGAAGGGGGTGGTGCTGCCCATTGTCGAAGAGGAGACAGACATCCATGTGGGTGACCAGATGCCTACAGTCCTATGAAAATGTAACCCGATGGACCCTGGTGGTGGCGTGGTCGGGGGAGCCTGGGTCAGAGGACACGCCAACCCGCCGGGCAGCCGGGAGTAATCCAAGGCTGGTGGGGGAGGAACCAGAGCTGCAGAGGGAGATGGCAGCGGTGACACAGGGATGGCTTTGGTGGCGAGGGGACACCCTGCGACGACCTGGGGGTTGGGTCCCAGGGGATAGGCGACCCTTCCACCGTGAGGTTGGGTTCCGAGGGTAGAGGTGACCCCGCCACCACAAGGTTGGGTCCCCGGGAGAAGGACGATCTCTCCACCTCACAGACCCTCCATTTCCTGCTTCTGGTGTGGACGACCGGGACATATCGCGTTGGGATGCTGGAGTGACGTTCAGCCCTCGACGTCCTTCTCGACATCCACTGGCCCGCCGACGATACCGTCCCAGCCCCAACAGGCAAGTCGCGGCCCACCGGACACTTGGCCCGTACCACCACCACCACCTCACACATCCATATTGCCATGTAATTCGTCGGTCAATCTCGCCTCCCCTTCACCCGTTGGGGTACGTAAACAAGGGGATCAGAATATGGATGGGTAGCCAAATTAATTTACTCAGTGGAGGATATTGGCACGTCGAGTGGTAGCAGCTGCGGTAGGGTCATCGGCAATAGTTGGTTCCATTCAGGGGGTAGAGGTGCAGGTCTTGGTTGACACAGGGGCCTCGGCTACCATCATTTCAGACGTTTTTTTATACTTTGTTGCCCCTAAGAGATCGTCACATTTTTCCAGTTTAAAACGCGTGTGTTGTGGGTAATTGGGGGAGTAGGGGCATTTTGGGATGGATAGAGGCATGTCTGAGAATAGGGGAATTAGAAGTGTCAGGGCCCATGTTGGTTTCGAAGACATTGGCAGTACCTTGCGCTTTTAGGAACAGATATTTTGGGAAGGATGCCCTTGAAAATTTTAACAGATCAACACCGTATTGAAATGCTGTCGGGACAGTGTTATTTTTGAATGCCCCACATGGGAAACCAGTTGTGAATGCCACGGTTCAGACCTTGGCAAAGGAATCTATACAGATTCCGCCAGTCGCGCAAATGTTGGCTATGGACGGCCCCTGGGGAGCCCCCGTGGTGTTGGTTAAGAAATAAGATGGCAGCTTGTGCTTTACCATTCACTTCCATAGATTGAATAAGGTTTTGGTGGCAGATGCTTACCCGCTGCCATGTATGGACGATTCCTTGGATGCGTTGGCAGGTGCTCGTTTTTTTCCCACTCTGGACCTACTGTCAGGATTTTGGCAACTCCCCTTAGATGAATTGTCCAAGCCAAAAACGGCGTTCCGCATGCCCCAGGGACTGTTCCAATTTAATTGCCTCCCTATGGGATTACATTCAGCCCTGGCCACTTTCCAATGCCTTATGGAATTGGTGTTGGCAGGATTACAATGGGACTCTTGGTTTGAAGCTTTCGTGACTGCAGGAATCCATACTCTTTGGTTCTTTGGGTAAAGTCACTTAGGTAGAAAATAATAGATCACAAAGTTTCGATAGAAACACAAGCAACCGTCATCAGGTGAGACAATCACAGTGAAAGAACCAAAGGGAATGGGACTCTTGTCTCATTTATTTGGATGACATCATCATCTTTGGCCAAACTTTCGATGAGCATTTGCAGCGGTTGCGGATGGTGCTCTCTAGGGTGCGGGTGGCAAGCCTTAAGTTAAAACCTGCTAAGTGCTATTTGTTGCAGACTTCCATGCGGTATTTGAGTCACGTTGTTAGTGCGAAGTGTATTGCGTGTGTGCGGCAATGGCCAACCCCTAAATTGGTAGGCGAAGTGCGTAGTTTTGTAGGCTTTGCATCATACTACCTTAGGTTTGTTCTGCAGTTTGCGACGATTGGTAAACCCTTGCATGCCTTGACGGGTAAGAATCAGAAATTTAAATGGGGCCAAGAGGAGGAGGCTGCATTCACTGCATTGCACGATCGCCTTTCCAACGCGCCTCCTCTTGACTATCCTGACTTTTCCCTGCCGTTCATACTGGATACTGACGCTATTGACATGCGTATAGGAGCTGTCCTATCCCAGGAGAAGAATGGGGTGGAAAGGGTAATTGCATAAGGGAGCCACGTCCTATCACCCGTGGAACAGTGGTATTGTGTCACCCGTAGAGAATTGTTGGCTATGGTGTACTTTGTCCAACAGTACAGGCCATACCTTTATTGCATAAAATTTGTGAATTTTCGACTACACAAAATAAAAAAAAATTCATCCTTTTTGGGGTTGAATATTTTTATCGGTGGCCAATGGCCTGGTCGTTGCCTGAACAAACAGCTTGCATCCATATTCGATGCATTTTTCCATGGCTATGTGATGGATAAGGGGGCTCCCGAGCAGCTTCTCACAGACCAAGGCCGAAATGTCTCCTCAAAGCTGCTTCAGGAAGTGTACAAAGAAGATCAGAACATCACCATACCATCCCAAAATGTATGGTATGGTGGAAGGTCTGCACCGGACCATAACATCTATGCTGTGTCAGGTCGTTAATGAGGCACAAACGATTTAAAGCTTTCGTGACTGCAATGATTCATCTTCTTTGGTTCTTTCGGTAAAGTCACGTAGAATGAGAATAAAATAATAAATTGATAAATAAAATAACAATAATATTCTCACGACGTTTCGGCCACAACACAAGCGGCCTTCATCAGGTGAAGGGATGAGACTGTCTGGTAGGACAGCGCTGGAGTGAAAGAGCCACGTTCAGATCACGGCCTTTAAGATGTGTGAGAGGAACAAAGCGCCTTGACAAAGGAATTAGCATATAATTTAGCATTGAAATGGCTGAATGATTAGCTTGTGACTGGTCACAGAAATAGCTATGTTAAAAGTTAAAGCATACACATCCGCAGAGGCACCCCTTGATAAAGGAATTAGCATAGAATTTAGCATTGAAATAGCTAAGTTAAAGCATACACATCCGCAGAGGCACCCCTTGACAATGGAATTAGCATAGAATTTAGCATTGAAATAGCTGAGTGATTAGCTTGTAACTGCTCACAGAAATAGCTACGTTAAAGTCAGAGCATACACATTCACCGAGGCACTTAGTACAAATCAAACAGGAGAATTTAGCATTGAAATAACTAGGCGAATTTAGTATTGAAATAACTGAGTGATTAGCTAGTGACTGGTCACAGAAATGACTATGTTGAAGTCAAGGCATACACATCTGAGCTATTCACAGTACTATATAGTGAACCAATAAAAAACTAAAATATAAATTACCTTAATGTTATCAATAAACTCTATATTCTCCAATCAGCTAAGCTACCAACAATAAGTCGTTATATATCACAATGCTATATGGCAAAAAAATGGGTGGATTCTTACCCTCAACTTTAGCACCACGGATAGCTACGGGCCCCGTTCAGACGGACGAGTTCGTCCATGGTCGGAACAGAGGAGGGGGAGAGAGACAGCTGCGAGGCGCTATTATACTCCATGTTGTAAAACCATACCATTAACCGTGGTGTGAGAGGTATTAAGAGTCAATGCTGGCGAAAGAGCTGCGGTCTGAAGGTCATCGTAAAAATACAATTAATTAAGAACAGAAATGGTTTAAAACATCTTTCCAGAGGTTACTAAGCCAGAATCCATCTTCTCGGTTGAAATTGTCTCTGTGCTTGTATATGTGAATGGCCTCATGAACGAATCTCTCATGGTAGCCGGTTGGTTTGCAAAGAACCTCCGTCTTGGAGAAGTCAATGTCATGTGAGCCCACTGAATTATAACAGTGATCTGCCATGGCAGAGGAGTTCGTCCTACCGTGTTTCAAGTCTGCTTTATGTTCGCGGATGCGGTCCGAGATATGTCTTTTGGTTTCTCCAATGTAGCTACTACCACAGAGGCACTTTAGTTTGTAAACGCCCGGGTACTGTATGTCTGGAACAGCATCTTTTACAGATGGAACTAAATCACGGATTTTATGTACTGTGTTGAATCGGACCTGGATCTTGTGTTTATTCAGGATTTTGGAGATCTTTTTAGTGACCCCTGCAATGTAGGGTAAGGTGATGGTTTTGAGTGGCTCCACAAGAGGATCCTTCTTCATGACTGGAGTGATGGCTTTGCGGATTGTGTAGTCGGAGTAGCCATTAGCCCTGAGAGCCTGGTGTACGTGCTTGAGTTCACTGGTAATGTGTTCCTGGTCGGAAATGCATTGGGCTCTATGGTATAGAGTCTTGATGAGGGAGTTCTTCTTTTATCAATTTATTATTTTATTCTCATTCTACGTGACTTTACCGAAAGAACCAAAGAAGAGGCACAAACGGGCTGGGATTTACATGTCCCGGGTATTTTGGCAGTGTACAGGGTGGCCTCTTCGGGATTCTCCCCTTTTTTGTCATGTATGGCCAGGAGAACGAAGCCCCTATTGAGGTGCCATTAGGGTTGGCCTTGGGGAAGAAGGGAGCGGCCATGCCCACCTCTTTGCAGATCATGCTGCATCGTGTCTCGGAAGCTCGTGAAGCAGCCAGAGAAAACACGGTAAAGATGCAAGCTGTTAACGAGAAAGACACGGAACGGCACAAGCATGTGCTTAAATGGGCAGTGGGGGACAGGGCTTGGTTATATTGCCCTCAGGTGCCATTTGGTACGTCCCCCACATTACACTGACCATGACAGGGTCCTGTCGAAGTGGTGGAGGTCAGGAGGCCTCGATGTGTGAGAATTCAGGTGGGATTTTGTCGTTGGTTTGTTCATCCGTCATGCCTGAAACCATATTTTCAGTCCCCTGTAGATGGTTCATCTCCAAATCCGGTACGGCCGATGTCCAGTGTGTCCGACGAGCCGGGGTAGTTGGTTGAGGAAGTTGTGCCTCAGAGGAAATATGTTGTGCCGCAACAGTTTCCAAGTCCCTGATGCCGTTGGAAACGCAAGAAACCGCTGCTGGTGATGGACTGTTGGATGGAGGCAGGTCATCTCCCTCGGAGATGCTCATGGAGGAGCCCACCCCTTCAGGGCCTTTGTGCTAGCCCCCGTTGCCCGGAGAGGCGTGGAAATTCACCCCAAATGATGGACCGGTGTCGAGGACCTGGTATAAATGTCGTCGATTTCGTTAAGTGGACTTCCCAACGACCGACATGCGTCGGTCGTTGGGATATTTTTATATACGTGGTGTTCCACCCTAACGTTTGTCGGTCATTGGGATATCGTTTTTTATTTGCGGTGTTCCGCCCTAACGTTCGTCGGTCGTCAGGATATTTTTATATAGGCGGTGTCCGCCTTAATTTTTTTAGCTGTTATGAGCTGAGACGGCTGGGGGTGATGTAGGGACAGTGCGAAAAGAGGGAAATGGTGCGTGGGTGAAAATAATGAGGGGATAGGGATAATTACAGGAGGAAACCATGGGGGGATGTTTGGGATTGTCGTGCGTGGCCAGGTGGTCACGAGGGATAATTACAGGAGGGAACAATGGGGGGCTTTTCGGGATTGGCTGAGACATTTCAGGAAAGAAGGCGTGGCCGGGAGCGGGGCGAGGCCACGCTGGGGGGAATATAAGGTGGAGGCTGCGAGAGCTCGAGGCTAACCTGGGATCGGGATGGACTGTCTCTACACCGCCGTTGTCTTCAGGCCGTCGCTGTCTCCATGCCATGACTGTCTCCATGCGGTCGTTGCTTGGGTGCTGTCCTAGCCCAAGTATTTGTTGTTATCCTAGCCCAAGTTTCTGTCGTAATCCTAGCCCAAGTATCTGTTGTTATTCTAGCCCAAGTAATGTATGCTAGTCATAGCTGTAGGATATGAGAGTATGTTATCTGGGCCACGCGCCCTAATAAATAAAGAGGAAAGACAAGTTGTCTGAGAGTCAATACACATTGATGGATTGTCCAATACGCCACGGGAGTAGCACTCCATTTGTGTCTAAATGAGCAAGGTGATATAGCGTGCAAGGTGATATAGCGTGGAAGGTGATATAGTGTGCAAGGTGATATCGTCTGCAAGGTGATATAGTGTGTAAGTTCTGTATGTGTGACAAAACCGGTGCCGCTTTTGGATGGCATTTCTTTCCATTCAAGTATTGCTAATGCGAAAATAACGATTTGCACAAACCTAATAGACTCCAGGATCTCCATTACGGGGCTGCTATCATTATTCCTACTGCTACCCCGCGAGCCACCTAGGTTATCGCAATAACCACTCTCAATAATATCACGCATTTTCCAGTGGGCCTTACGCCACCAGCGGGGAGTAGAGAAATGATCCCCCACAGCGCTGCGAGCCACTGAGGATGCAATATACGGACGTTATCATAATGATCATTGCCTCAACCTGTCAACAGAGCGGCCTGAATCTCTGCTGCCGTGCAGTTGAATTCAAATGAGACTTTGCATTTCGCAATTTGGATTATCCCAAGAACCCAAGTGGGACCACACATCAAGACGTTGTAGAGGTTAACAGCCGACTGTGTTTATATATAGGGAGAAACGGTCACTCACTCAGGCTGAGTCAGTCCCAGGCAGAGGACACAAGGAGCGGATTTTGAGTGTGTGCTTAATCAGGGAGCGATTGGCACAGATGGCTGTGGGGAGTTCTAGGCAATGGCAGCAGCAGAAGGGATGAGAGACCCCACACACACACTGAGCGAAGGTTAATCAAATCAGTCGTAGGAAGATTAACGCGCGAGTGAGGCGAATTCTGCTTTCGTTCCCGGCCGTGATACAGGGGGAGGTGGGAGGGAAGGTGGGGGGGAGAAGGTGGTGGGGGGGGGGGAGATGGTCGGTGGGGAGAAGGTGGGGGGGGTTTGAAGTTGGGGGGGGGGAAGGTGGGGGTGGAGATAGTGGGGGGGGAAGGTGGGGGTGGAGAAGGTGGGGGGGGGGAAGGTGGGGGTGGAGAAGGTGGGGGGGGGGAAGGTGGGGGTGGAGAAGGTGGGGGGGGGGGAGATGGTCGGGGGGGGAGAAGGTGGACGGGAGCGGTAGTTTTTGGGAGGGAGAATGTGGGAGGGGGGGGGAGATGTTGGGGGGGGGAGATGGAGGGGGAGAAGGTGGGGGGAGGAGAATATTGGGGGGAGAAGGTGGGGGGGGGAAAGGTGGGGGGAAGGTGGGGGGAGAAGGTGGGAATATGGTCGGCGGGGGGGTGAAGGTGGGGGGAACTGATCGAGGGGGATAAGGTGGGAGGGCGATGATGCGGGGGAGAAGGTGGGAAGGGACATGGTGGGGGGAGAGATGGTGGGGGGAGGTGTGGGGAGAGAAGTTGGGGGGGGAGAAGTGGGGGGAGAGCAGTTGGGGGGGGGAGAGAGGAGAAAGTTGGGGGGGTGGAGAGAAGTTGGGGGGGTGGAGAGAAGTTGGGGAGGGAGAGAAGTTGGGGGGGAGAGAAGTTGGGGGGGAGAGAAGTTGGGGGGGGAGAGAAGTTGGGGGGGGAGAAGTTGGGGGGGAGAGAAGTTGGGGGGGGGGGAGAGGAGTTGGGGGGGGGGAGAGGAGTTGTGGGGGGGAGAGAAGTTGGGGGGGGAGAGAAGTTGGGGGGGGGGAGAAGTTGGGGGGGGGAGAGAAGTTGGGGGGGGAGAGAAGTTGGGGGGGGGAGAAGTTGGGGGGGGAGAGAAGTTGGGGGGGGAGAGAAGTTGGGGGGGAGAGAAAGTTGGAGAGAGAGAAGTTGGGGGGGAGAGAGAGTTGGGGGAAGTTGGGGGGGGAGAGGAGTTGGGGGGGGGAGAGAGTTGGGGGGGGGAGAGTTGGGGGGGGGAGAGAAGTTGGGGGGGAGAGGAGTTGGGGGGGGGAGAAGTTGGGGGGGAGAGAAGTTGGGGGGGAGAGAGAGTTGGGGGGGGAGAGAAGTTGGGGGGGGGAGAGGAGTTGGGGGGGGAGAGAAGTTGGGGGGGGAGAGAGTTGGGGGGGGGGAGAGAAGTTGAGGGGGGGGAGAGTGAGAGTGGGGGGAAGAGGAGTTGGGGGGGAGAGTTGGTGGGGCGAAGTTGGGGGGGGAGAGTTGGGGGGGGGAGAGAAGTTGGGGGGGGGAGAGAGAGTTGGGGGGGAGAGAAGTTGGGGGGGGAGAGGAGTTGGGGGGGGGAGTGGAGTTGAGGGGGGGGAGAAAAGTTGGGGGGGGGGGAAGAAGGGTTGGGGGGGGGAGAAGTTGGGGGGAGAG